>NC_141755.1:45143065-45763065 GCF_982258835.1 Parasteatoda tepidariorum
AATCAATTACTTTTATTTGTAAGTTTTTCGGTACTTAGGGATTTTCCCGTCAACCATTTTCGTTCTTTGGGATTATCCTGTCAACCATTTTTGCCAAACCCGATATTATCGCCGAAAGGTAACTTCTACGCCAATAACCGCAAATTTTATCATATTTACTGTGTAATCATTGACTAAACGACTTCTTGAGCGTGTTGAAATATACTTTAACTCCACAGCAAAATCATTCGAATTTGGGATTTGCATGGCACCGAAGGAATTATTATTATTTAACAGAAAAGAACTACCCGAAAACCGATTTGTATTTAAACGAATTTATGTAACGGCGGCTGCACAAGGATAATGACTTGTTTGTTTGCGCTTTAAACGCTATCAAGGATTTTTTTGGCCGAATTTATAATAATATATATGATTAGATTCAACAATAGTTCAATGCGTAATTATAAAAAAAGTAGAGGTTTTTACTTTTTGATTCGTTTTATTACACTTTTTCATTACGCATTTTTACGCTTGCATTTTTTTGTTATTATTTAATTATTATTTGAAAAATTTAATGTGTTTAAGATGTTTGTTTTGGAAATTGCTTATCCTTATGATGGCGCCAAAGAATTTGAGTATTTTTGCTAGTGTTGACAGGTCGACAGAATAAATCCCAAAGTACAGTTTTTCTTGTTTTTTTTTCTCAAACAAATGAACTTACAATGTTATGAATTTATTTATATTAAAGGAATACTTGAAATCCAAAAAAATATAAATAATGTATTTCAAAATGAAAAAATAGATTCTTAAAAAGCAATCATTTAGTTTAACTGCACTGTTGAAGAACTATAAGACAACATAACCAAGTAAATGAGTACTTACGTTAAGAAGATAAAATCAGTTTTATTTCGTTCGTATATTTATTTACATGAAGCATTTAATTAGTAATTAAAATGGACTTATGATCACCAACAAGCATTATTTAACTTTTGTATAGCCCAGACGATCGACAAATCACATTCTACATAATTTAGCAGAGGGAGAAGGAAGTAATGTTAATACAAATACAAGAGAATACTGGCATCCGGCGCAATATGCCGCAGTGCGATAGCTTTAAATATTCAACCAAGTTATTTATTCATTAGTCAAAAATAGCATATTGTATTTCAACAGTGTTAACATAAATATATGAATAACTTTTCATTTTAAAATGTCAAATAATTAATTTTGAGTAATTACCTAATCAATTTTCGTACTTAAACTGAATGATAACTGAATTTTGAACTACTAGGAGGCTCCGCCGCCTGCTCGCTAACGCTCGCCAACCCCCGAGAATTGCTACGCAATCCTATGTGGTTCACGCCGTGAACCATGGCTCGCTGCGCTCGCTCGCCAATGAACTCAATGTTCTAGCACTAAGACATAATATATTATCATCAAAGACATAGTATTTTATCATCAAAGACATAGTATTGTACTTATGTAGATGAATTCTACCAATGTTCTTATTGGCTTTTAAAAAAGTATATTAGCTATTTAGATTGTACATGGTGAAAAAATCAAAACATTAGCTAAATAAGAAACATATTAGCAAAATAAATTATCAAATATTGCTTCACTAATATTCTGTATTTTAAAGCGTGAACATTCAATGCATAAATAAACGCGAAATATAAAAAAATTCAATGCATTCAATACAAACACCTAAACGTTTTTTTTAGACGTTCAGGTAGCTCCCAGAAGAAAAATATCAATTCAACAGCGGCCTTTTAAAGCATTCTCACTTCAATTAATTAATTAATTCCTAATTGAGTTTAAATTAAATATTGTCATGTTTTTAGTGCATGAATCAGAATTGAACAACCTGATAATGCTCACTCTGGTTATTGTTATCTGGTTGCTCACTAAGTGCTCTTGCGAGCCGAATCCAATCAATTAAAAATGAAAACTGTTGCCAGCGCGAGAAAAGAAATATCATCGGTTTTATTGATACATACATACATACGTACGTACGTATTAGCGTTTTATATAATATAGATTGTTTACATGGATTTCGTTTATTTTTCTCGAATTGGAAAAAAAAAATATTATTTTGGCAGACAATCTCAAAAACATAAGATCTTATATTTTCAAACCATGAAGGACTTATTTTTTTCAGTTCAATCGCACCCCAAATGCTTCCTGGCAATTTCCCAACTGCGTCTTTTCTTAAGAAATGACGCAAAATATTTCTTCTCTTTATGAAACCTGAAGGGAGCGATTGCTTTTCTGTTTCAAAATACGCTTGTCTAGAATGATAAAACTTTACTGGCGTTATAAATGGTATATTTATGAAAATAATACATTGTGGGAGTAAACTGTATATAAATGAAATCAATAAACCGGAATTGGCCCCTATTATGCGCATTTATTTGCAATTATATTTCATGTTTATTAAATAGAAAAGTAACCTATATATCTTCTAATTTTAAAGGAAATTATTTGTCATGTCTTAGCAGAAAAAGTAAAGATCACATTTTCACACTTTAGTAAAACTGGCGGACTTCATTCGCATCACTTAAAATTGGTTGATATCAAAAATCATCTTCCCTTATTAACCTACATTGAAATTATTGTTTCGTTGATTTTCTCTGTTAAATTTGTTTAGCAACTTCGCTCAAAATAAATGCTTGTTTTAAGAATTCTTTCAAAATTATTTTTAAAGCAAAATTATGCTACCATTGCTTCAATGATGAAGAATAAATAAGTTTATTTAGTAAATTACAATTGGCACAGAATTAATAAACTAACATTCAAATATGGAAAATGTTGTACTAGGTGAAATTAGAGAATTTTGATACTGGCTTTTTTAATAGTTTTAAAGTTTATTGAGCAAATTACAATTGGCACAGAATGATTAAACCAACGTTCAATTATGGAAAGTGTTATGCAAGGTGAAATTAGGGAATTTTGATACTGGCTTTTTTAACAGTTTTAAAGTTTATTGAGCAAATTACAATTGGCACAGAATTAATAAACCAACATTCAATTATGGAAAGTGAAATTAGGGAATTTTGAGACTGGCTTTTTTAACAGTTTTAAAGTTTATTGAGCAAATTACAATTGACACAGAATTAATAAACCAACAGTCAATAATGGAAAGTGTTATGCAAGGTGAAATTAGGGAGTTTTGATACTGGCTTTCTTGTGGCAACTTTTTGAAACATGTGACCACTTTTGCAAAAATTGAACATTTTAAATTCAAAAAAGCTGTTGATATAAGTGAAACATAGTTAACATTACAAGATTTATTTTTTTAATGTGTTAAGATTTTAAAACGAAAGTGCGTTCACAACGAAAAAAATTAGTGATCGGATGGTGATTGGTAAACAAATTTTTAATCACCATTTATTACACAGCTGTTACTGTGAATGACCGAAGTTGGTGGTTGTTGACTTCCATCGGCGAATGTTGACAATCACATAGTCGCTTTGGTAAATGTCGGAAATATATACTAGGTCTAGTTAAGTGCCACTGCCCGGTATGCCCTACATCAATGTTTTTTAAGGTCAAGTGTCACTGCTCAGTATGCATTTAACCGGTACTCCGAACACTGATGGTTATCCTAATCTATCCTCAGCAGATATCAAAATATCGAATAAATATAATAATATCAACGAATAAATTTATATCAAATCGGATGTAACAAATATTTCTGACATTCACCTAAGCAACTATGAGATTGTTGACATTCAGCTGTAAAAATAGGCATTCTCTTAATTTCGATCATTCACGGGTAACATGGTCATGCTGCGGCCGGTGGCGACCGTTAAATTTTTCCCTAAGCAGTGTTACCAAACACATTTTTTTAATAACAGATTTGATATATTGTTTTTAAAACTTTACGTAGTTTTCAAACTACTCATTTAAAAATATTATTTTGCTCAAGGAATTGGTTTTAATTTTTAATCAGTTATTAAAGGTTGTTTTTTTTTTAATTTAAAAAAAGTTTTTGAAAATGAAGGAAAAATAAATTAATCGAAGTTGAGAAAAATTATAATAATAAAATATCTTAAATTTAGGACTCAAAGAAATGGAAAATAAGAGAACCAAGCAGTGAATTCCTATACAGCAAATAATTTTTAGATTTATTAAAAATCTCTTAGAAAAATATCATATAACAGCACAAATATTTCTGAAAGATTGTCTTTCAAAATTCTCATTTGAGTAGACCAATTTTGGGTATTCATATCAGGGTACACATCAGAAGCATTTTCAGAAATATTTCAAAACTGATTGTTAGAAAAATTGACATTTTTACATTCCAGGCACATTTTAAAAACGTTTCAGGAGTGTTTTGAGACTTTTCTGTACTTATGTTCCGAAAAACATACACATTTGAAACACGATTTTGACATTTTGTACTGAATGCTCAAGTATTTCTTACCTTTTTTTCGAATATGTAACATCTATATAACCAGTTATATTTTATTTGATCTCAATGGAATACATATTTTAAAATGTTGATGTTTTTAATGAACTCTTTTAAATTACTAGAAGGAGAGAACTAATGTGCATCAATCTGAAAGAAAAAAAAATTTTAATATTATAATTTTGAATTTTGTTTAGAATGAATGTGAATGTGCCAAAACTGTGTTTTGGTTTTTCTTTACTGATTTTACTTTCGATGATGGTTTGTAGCTGAATGTTCCATGGTTAAAGACTATCTATTTATTATATTAAAGTATTCGCAAAATAAAATATTGCTGGTATTTTTTTTTACTTAATGGTTCCTCGAAATCAATGGGGCTGCCAGCTTAAGACCATTTATTTTATGGGAACTTTTCTTATTAGCTGTTAATTGAATATCAAACTGTTATTGGAATACAATGAGTAAACTGTTTCAACCTGTTTGTTTATTAATGATTTATATCCATTTCAGACTTGTCCGAGTGCCAACTCATGTCCTTCCCAGAAGCTGTCTACCACTTGATGAGAAATACTGTCGTTTTAACCTGTGATTTGTCATCCAATGTGTTCAGAAAGATACCTGCGCAGTTACCCATCAAATTTGTAAATATAACAGGTACGACGCTCATTTTTATATGGATGAAAGAAATATGCTGATTATCGAACATCGAAGAAAATTCTAATTTCCATTTAAAGAACGGAGAAAAACTGATGCTAATAACTGATTATGATAATTTTTACTTTCAAGTTTCGACTATTATTATTGATCTAATAATACATACATGTTTATGCTTCAAAGTAACGTGATGTTTCAGTTCCAAGCAATAATGTTTAAAGTTATAATTTCGAAATCCTTTAGCATTTTTTTTAATTTCGGTAGAGGAATACCATACTTTTCAGCCAAAGCTCCTGCAACTACAACTATTTTGTTTCCGAAACTAAAAAACTTATTTATAGAAAAAAGTTTGTTGGTGTCGAAGACATGAAACACGCGATTCAAACAAATTATTAAGAAAGCTGTCGGTGAGCTTTTTATTCTGGATACAGCTCAAAATGCGTGTTTAAGAAAATGGATGTAGCATTTGATTCAGTATAAAAATTGTTCTCTTTTTTTTTAAAGAATGCATTAATGGATTCAAATACAATCGTAGTGCGATGTCATCCTTTTGCCTAAATCACTTTTCAAACTTTTTTTAAACGAGTTTTTTTTTAAAAAAAAAATTAAAAGTCAAAAGTTTATTTTACAAGGTTGTCTAGGGGCCTATAAATTAGAAGTAGAGGTACATATTAAATTGTTGTGGTATAAATTTATATTTATTAAAACTTCTTTATCATTTAGTGTTTTGTATACGGAGAGAAGACTGAAAAATTACATCTGTAATGCCCACTCATCCCAGCCCCGAATTCCGACACTTGACACCGTAATGAGTAAAAGTAAAGAAAAGTTAGTTCAAAATTTCGAGTTTAGTTGTTTAATTTGGATAGAACATTGAAAAAGGCCATTTCTTGCTGAATCCATTTTCTTAAACACGTATTTTAGCCTGCGTCTATAATATCTTCTCACCGACGCTAAATACAGATGAAATTATTATTTTCTTTTTTTAATATTTGTACATTTAAGTAAAATTGGTTTTTTAGATATAATCATTGTAAGAGGAGAATAAATGTTCAGGAATTTCAGTCTCATTTGGAAATGATTGGCAGGCTTCGTGGTTATCATTAGTTCGTATCCTTCAGTTACCAAACACAATTTTACTTCAAAGATTGCTTTTAATAAAATAATTAATCAAACATACCCATGATTGTCTTTCTGATCTAAATTATATGTATTTTTATTGATAATCACAACAGTATTAATTCAGCTTTTTGTAGTAAATAGAACATAGAGGTTCAAATCACTATTTCGAAATCTACTGAGTATCACGCACGCACTCAGGTATTGCAGTATTAATTTGCATACACGCATCTTTCGTATCATTCTTAGAATGAATAAACGAAGTAAATTATATAAATATTAAAATTATAATCTAATTAATTGTTTTTCTTTTACACGAGATGTAGTTTTAGTGAAGCATAAAATGGTAGTTAATATTTGTTAATTTAATCAGTTTTGTCAAATCAACTTTTTTTAAAAAATAAGTTTTTATTACGTTCTCTGCTTTGAAATTTGAAAAATTATGAGCAAGAAAATTATTTAAACATTTTATTTTTATTTCAGAGCTTAATTTGTCTCACAACAGGCTGAGTACATTACCTGAAGAACTTAAAGATTTAAAGGAACTGAAAAAACTAGATGTTTCTCATAATGATTTCCTTATTTTGCCAAAAGTTGCCTTCAAAATACCTCATCTTCTGTACCTGAATTTAAAGAAAAACTACATTGCAGGTAAAAAAAGTTTAATCAGTTAAAAGTTGAAGCTATATGAAATTGTGCATTTTTGTACTGAGCAGGGTAGGGTATATTGAACTAATTTCAAATTAAAAAGTTTTTTTGATCAAACTTTTGAAAAACCGTTATTAAACATTACTAATTATCTGTACTCATTTAAGTTAATTGTAAAGGACTTTTTGGTCCTTAATTTTATTATACTACTGCTGCAATTTTTATGAAATAATTAATAAGTTGATCAACAATTTTCATTTAAAAATGCAAAAAACAATTATTGTCAGTTTATTAATGGAAATTTTAGTTATTAAATCCGCACAAAAAGTTATCAAAAGATTAATTAACTTACCATAATTAATGTATTTAAAATTAATACTAATAATTAATTAATACTAGCAATTAATTCAAAAAATAATTAGTAATAATAATAATTAATAATAATGTATTCCATCATAGAAAGCACTAGATCCATTTAACCCTAAAATATTTAAAAAAAAAAGTACTGAGTACTGTTTTACTTGTAGGGGAAGATCCGGTCACATCCGATAAATATTTTTTTAAAAAACCAAGTGAACGTGGAATGGCTCATCTTCTATGAATCTTTCTGTTTTTAGATATTGACATCTCAAAAATCAAAGCTTCTGCCTCCCTCAAAGAACTGAACATGGAAGAGAATCCATTGACACGAACGGCATACTTCCAGCTGAAATCCCTGCCATCCAATAAAATGCTTGTTCACGTGACTGAACCTCAACCTGAAGATGACGATGATGATGATTTTGATGCTAGTCCACCAAACAGTAGTCTTTGAAAGATTCAGATCATCTCTGATTTCTTTTCCATGCCATCAGAGCTGTGATGATAAATGATTTGACTGGCAGTCATCCTATGGATGCTGTTGTATGTGCGGCTTTTGTCATAAAAACATCAAGCATTTTCTGTGGTAAAAAAATAATTAAATAATTAATTATAAAATAAATAAATAAAGAATAATCTAAAACAAATGAATAATTATAAAAATAACTCCTACAAGGCATTCCTTTATCATCTACCTCAAAATATATTTTTTGAATCCTTCTCAAAAATTAATTCAAAATGATATAGGGTTTCAAGTCAGTATTTAAACAAGGAAAAAAAAGGCTATCGTCATTTAAAGAGTCATTAATAGAGAAGGCGAGACGTAAACATCAACACAATTATGGAACGAAACAGGGGAGTGATTATTAGAAACACCACCTGGTTGAGCAGACAATCAAACTGATTTTAAATGTTTCTTATTCAACCATCTTTACCAGTGATTCAACAGTTTTCAACGCAGTTTTTGTTTCTGTTTCGTTTAAATATTAATTAATGATTCTTAATGTGTTCCTTTTTACTTAACTTTGAATGAGGATTCAGAAAGTATGTTTTAAGGGTAGTGATTCTTGTAGCATCATAAAATTTCTCATAATTAAATGAAATAAAAGTCTTTCAGAACTTGCTCTTAATTCACAGGTTTATTTTATGCTTTTTTTTAATTTCTCTTACCAAATTTTCTTTTGAATCCAATCTCACCGTTACTTCCATTTCCCAATCAATATATTTTAACCACTCTCCTAATCCTCGTTTTCCTAATCAATCTTTACAATCAATTCGTTCCTTAATTTGAAGTATATTTATTGAGAGAACCGAAAGATTCTTACACCTAACAGCAATTTTTTTTAAAATTTTCGGAGACGTAATTATCAACTATCTAAACTCAAAGCATTTTCATTTTAAATTCAGTTTTTCACTTCATTTTTTTTTTCAATTAGCTGTTATTTATTAAATAACTGTTTTGGAAAGTAAATCAATGCTAATTAAACTCTAATATGTATCATTATGTCAGCTGTCATAATATTGCATAAAAATGGAAAAATTATCAACAAATGTAATATAAATATCAACTGAAATAATATAGACTTATTTATGAATTCTTGTAATTTTAAATATATTTTCTCGACGAAACACTTTAAGTGCTTGATGGTCAATATGACTAAATAAAAAAATGCATTTGGTGTATATATTTTATTTATACAAAGATTTGACTACTTTCAAAGTGTGAAAATGTTTGAAAAATATTTAGATAATTTATGTATATATTGATAAAGGCTTTTTTGTTTTTATACTATGAAGTTTGAAATGTTTTTGAAAATGTTTTGTACAATTTTATAATAACATTGACCTGTTATGAGCCAATAACTCATTTGTAATGAATAAAATACAAACAGAACGAATTTAATGAGAAATTCAGAAATTCTGAAATGCATTATGCAACAAATCATTAAATTTTAACACCGTGCCCTGTTTGTTTTAAATATTTATGACAGAATTTGTAAGTGTATTCTGAAGTGTAACAAATTATTAATGTTATCATCCTATTTGTTCTAAATAATTATGAAAGAATTTGTAAATGTATTCTAAATCTTTTGAAACTCTCATTATTGCAATTTTTGTCCTTATTTTTATAACATTCAGATTTGAAAAATATTACAAAAATGTCACAATTTATGAATACGTATTATTTTATGACAAAATTTTCAGAAATTAAAGAAAATTTTTAAAGATGTGACTAAGTTTTTAGCATTTTATTTATGGTAAAATGATAATTTATTTTCCAAAAATAACAATCTCATCTCTGTATTTAGCAAACACTCTTTTCAAGTTTAACATTACAATCAATTCATTAATCTTTCTTTTGCAATATTTCATTTTCATTAAAGTAGATCTTTAAAGGCACCGCTTAATAAAGCAAACTCGGTTCACCAACCCTCATCATTGTTTCTCCTCAAAATATCGGCATTTTCCAAGAAAAACAAAGAATTTTTTGTTAATTAAGAAATTATTCTAAATTGAAGCTTAATTCCCAACTTTCATTTAATTTAGTTCATATTTCATGTTTGTTATAACTTTAATGTAATTTTGAATCCAACTATAAAGATACGACCAACTTATCTTCGATGACAACATCTCCAAGCAGCATCTCCTTGTTATTAACGGCAAACCATTGCAACCTATGATCATTGAGAGTGGCTTATGCAAACTACGTTTTTTCATTTATGGTAGACCAAATATTCGTTGAAATTTTAAAAAAAAAAAAAGAAAGAAAAGAAGGCACAAATGTGTACTCCTATGCAAATATTTGAGTTAAACAAAGTGCGTAAACAGAATTGGAGTACATACTGGGGAAGTACCCCAAACTCCAGTTCTGCATTTTGCTAAAAGGGGTACAGTTGTAAAGGTCTTGTTTTGAGGAATAATAATGCCGTTGGAGTAACAAGTCCGCTGTCAATAGAGAGAATCGCAAATGAAAAAGGACGAATGCTGAGGTGAGACCTCATAGGATTCATCGTCCATCTAGGATCTGCAATGAAGTACGGGAGTAGAAAATTGCTTGCCATAAGGTATTTTACAATAGCAAATAAATGTTAATATTAATAACAATTAATGAAAAGCAAATCAAAAAGGGGTTAAACTATTTATTGCAATGGCGTAGTTTATTTACGTCGCATTAGAGCTGCACAGTGGGCTATTGGTGATGGTCTGGGAAACATCTCTGAGGATGATCAGAAGACATGCCATCACAATTTTGATCCTCTGCGGAGGGGATGGCACCCCCGCTTCGGTAGCCCGACGACCTGCTCACGAAGTCGAGCACTTTACGGTAGCACAGTTTAACGAGGACCAATACCGCACACCCTCGGTCCCTACGCAGACTGATCCAAGTGGTTACCCACCCGCACACTGACCGTAGCCAGTGATGCTTGACTTCGGTGATCTGCTAGGAACCGTGTCTTAACGATCAGTCCACTGCGGGACCAGCTATTTTCTAAATAGGGTATATTCTAAACAGCTACACATCGAGTTCCGTGCCGCAGCACTAACTCGATCTCCACAGTAGCTTACATACTAGCTAGATCAAAAACAAAAGCAGAGAGAAAGAGAGCATGATTAAGTTTCGTCCTTTTAAACATCGAGATTCGGTGTCATCAACCAACTACCAGCTACTGAACATCTTGCATAAATTTTCTTTCAAGTAGGTGAAGAGTTGAGTAGTAACTGGCTTTTCCCTTGAGGAAAACATTATCTCACGAGCATGGTTGGTTATAACTCCCGATGAACGCCTGACATCGATCTTTTATGACGTCATCCCGAGACTTAACCTGAGATAAATAAAAAGCATAGATTCGGCTGATCTGATCGATCATATTTCCAATACACTTTACAGTGGAACAGTTTAACGAGGACCAATACCTCACACCTTCGGTCCCTTCACATACTGATCCAATTGGTCACCCAACCGCACACTGACTTCAGTATTCTACTGCGAACCGTGTCTTAACAATCAGTCTACTGCGGGACCTTTTTATTGCGATAGAGCATATCCAAATAAAAATGTTAGAAGCACAAGCATTTCAAACACCAGGCACACATAATAAGCACCAGTGTTTCACGTGAAGGGTGAATTTCATTGCTGAAGGTAAAGCACATCTTCTTTACTGAACGAAAAATAGGGTCTGTATTTCTTATCGGGGACTTCTGAAAAGCGTAACGGTGTATTTCGTCAGGGGCGGAAAAAGATATTTAATTATAAACTAGGTTTATGCATTTCAAGTATACCCCTTTCTGATTGTGACGTCTACTGTTCACTCATGCTGCTGTGCTTTGTTGAATATAGTTTTTTGTTTTATCAAGTTCTTATAGTCTTGAAAAAAATGGACGTCCAATGACTGAAGGTATTTCGTCGTGTCTGGTGGAAGGTAAACAGGTTATACATTCAATCCCATTTCAAAAAAACATAAAGTTTCATTTGTTTTACTACTCCACCGATCGAAAACACGGATTGTTATTATCATCGATGCCCTCTTTTAATTTATGCAAGTACTTTCTAGTTATAGTTTTCATATTTTTCCCCAATTTTGATGTTTGGGAATAACGTTTCTAATAAATTTGCCATAACTTTAGAACCAAATGATCCTTTAGTTTCTCGTAATTCAAATAGCAAAAGACCTTCAAACTTATCTTCTGAGCTAATAATCACTTATATGATATAAGAGTGCATCGTTTTGTTTCTATTACACACCGATAATGCAACGTTTTTAGACCCTTTTATATCTAGTTTTCCTTTTGATACAATCTCGTTCTGAAAACCACTTTGATCTGTATTTAGGATGCAGTAGAGATTGTATTTATTCTGTTCAATCATTAGTTAAAATTTTTCTTAAAATTCTCCTATCACAGGCTTAAGAGCCATCTGAGGAAATAAATTTCTTTGCGTAACTAAATATACGTCACCATTCGACTGGTAATTCTTTGGTTAGTTTTGACATTTAGTATAAAATGATACTGAAATTTACTTGCTTGTAAATCATAAAGACTGATCTTGAGCGTTTAATCCAGAGCTCATCTTTTCAAATATCTGTCATGCACGTTGACTTTGCGTGCGTTGGAGATGCAATTGTGATCTTATATGATTTTTATTATTTTTATGTTCTCGCTTTTTTCTAAATATTCCTTCCAATGTTTAATTACTTAGTGCTTTGTGACTTTTCTATACAATGGTCTAGAGCAGCTTGCAATTTATTTTTTGTATCCGCATCATATACATTTATTGCTCTTTTCATTATTTTTTCCCGCTGGGATCTTTTCCCGCAGTGGTTAAGATCCCAGCAGATCACCGAAGTCAAGCATCACTGACTACGGTCAGTGATGCTGGTCGGATGGGTGACCACTTGGATTAGCCAGCGTAGGGACCGAGGGTGTGCGGTATTGGTCATCGTTAAACTGTTCGACCGTAAAGTGCTCGACTTCGAGTGCCGGTCGTCGGGCTACCGAAGCGGGGGTGCATCCTTCTGCAGAGGATAAAAATCGTGATGGCATGTCTTCGGATCATCCTCAGGGATGTTTCCCACACCGTCGCCAATAGTCCATTGCGCAGCTCTAGTGCGACGTAAATGAACAACAACATTATTTTTTCCTATAGTGCTTACCTGTTGTTTTGATCTTTAGCTGGGTTTCTTTCCATGGAGATTTTTCGTCTTTAAAGTTAGGGTCTTCCTCTACTACTAACTCGTTGTCAACCATCTAACTCCCCACTGATAGAGCTAAATAACTCATTTTCTATCATGTACCGCACTGGCAGGAACAAACGGCGAGACTAATTGCTTCTTCTTGAAATGTTGGATTTTTCCAATCGGGTCCCTTAAAATGTGCAGCTAAATCTCTGGCAATAATTTTATCTATCTCTGATTTTATAACCATCGTTAAATTGCCGACCCTGGGTGTACGACTACAAATGTTCTACTCCGTAGCCTTGTAATTTTGAAGTCAATCCATAAGACAAGGGAACTCGTGGATCAGGTATTGGGGGAAATTTGCATTCGTTGAGGACTTTTTGATGGAAATAACCGGTATTTGCGTTGCATGGAGAGGAAAACCACGAACCCCCCCCCCCCCTACTGTTAATCTGATGGCAAGGGGTTTTTAAACCATGATCGTCTACCACTGAGGATATTTTGCGTCAGCAATGTGGTCGGTGCAAGACGGAGGCGGAATTCGTATCGACCAGCCATAGCTGGGATTCAAACCCGGTTCACCTCATCGGCTCTATCCCCATAGCCATCACAGCTCTCTGGATTTGTCAATGATCACATTACAGACTCGTCGACAACATCCTCTCTTCGCATTTCAAAGGGACGCTTGCCACATCCGCTGAACCAGTATGCCTGGAACACAAGCCATAACTACTGTTAAGGTCTGGTTTCTTAGGACAAGCGCCTTATCTGGGCGTCAGCGGGACGTCAACGTCCCGCTGACGCCAACAAAATACTGGTTTGTTAGCTCAATGCCTGGTTTCTTAGAACTAGCGCCTTATTTGGGCGTCAGCGGAAAGTTGACGTAGAGCTGACGCCATAAAAATACTTTTTTGTTAGCTCAGCGTGAGCAGTCGGTCCAACGCAGACATTATTTCTCATTGCGCATGCGTTAATAACGTAAACAAATATTTATTTTGAATTTGTATTGATTTTGTTTTTGTCGACCAGTGTTTTAGAGCACAAATAATGACTTTGTTCAAGAAAAAACACATTATAGCTGAGCTTAATGAAGAGTGCTATGTTTGATGAAGAAGCTATGTTTAATGTCAAAATCAAAATCTTGGCTGATTTCAATGTGCTGTTGGATGTTGTCCGCCATTACTTCTGTGGTTAACGTCACGTTGTAATCCAACTGCAGTTGAGTTGGACGGCAATTGTAGTTCAAGATGAGCGTTCGATGACGTATACTATCAAACTCACAAATGGACCAATCAGAGGTTAGCGCTGATTTCCAGCTGACGGCGTCCTGTCCTAAGAAACCAGGCCTTTAGAATTCAACATGGTAGAGCATGGTCACCATAAGTTCTTGCCATGCTCTCTTTTCGTCTTTTAAGACTAGACGAGGAGTTAGGTCTGGTCAATAAAGGTGTTCATACATATTGCATATTCTTCTGTAAAATTTCCCTTTTCTTCTCTTTTTTCCTGTTTTTTTTAGTCCACTTTAAAATTTCCTTCATGAACCAAAGAAGGAAGAAAACCAAAGGATGAAATAACAGTTCATTTACTAATCAGAAAGAAAATATATGGGAAACAGCTATCTTGGTATAAATGCGACTTGTAGATAGTGTGGTGATAGTTGTACACGGAACAACAGCGAAAGGATCTCCTGCGCTGGTTTTCCTCTTGTAACAGAAAAAGCAAAGTACTAAAAAATATGCATATTGCTACTGCCAGCACTTTCACCGCATGGGAGAACCTGAATTCTATGCAGCGATGATTTCGCCACAGCATTTTTTCATTTGCTACTATCCCAAAAACCGTTTGCAGCAGACGGATTATTGCTCCCCAAGACAAAATCTCCTCCAACGGCACCACTTTTATCGAAACACAAAACAGGCTCTTGAGGTTCTTCCCTAGTAAGTTTTATTTATTTTTTTTACAGTTAAAAAATTATATGGAACTTAAATCTATATTGAGCATTAGTTCCAAAAGAAAGCGACGTGGAAATTTTGAAAAGTTTTGTGATAATTAAATACGAAAAAAGAGAAAAATGGCGTATTACAACAATACAACTGAAAAGAGGAGAGGGAAGCAGTGCCGTAGCGAGCTTAACTCGCGCCCGGGGCACAATACCTTTTTAGCGCCCCCCCCCCCCATTCGAAATCCATCTAATATTATAAGTAAAATATACTCGCAAAGTAATAAATAAATAAAGTAGAATTAATAAAGTCATAGGCTCAAGTTAGGCATTAAATTTGAGACAAAAAATGTAGTTGAGAAAGCAAGACTAGACTTTGAAATGTATATGATCATCTAGAATTAGTTCATAAGATACCTATTATTTATTTTACATATTTATAAAGAAATATTTTAAAAACACGTAGTTTTAAAACAATAAAAAAGTAAATATTTATTATCTCTAAGGAGATACATATATTTAATAATATGATTATAATACAATTATAAAACTAATTACTATGTGTAAATTTTCCGCTTTTGATGAAGCAAATTTATCAATAATATCATCAAAGTTGATCATTTCAAATTTTTCTCTTTCCACACTTAAAAATGCCAGGTCACTTAGGTGATCTTGTCCCACCGTTGATCGTAGATATGTCAAAATTAATTTTAATTTGCTGAATGACCATTCGCAGTTAGCAATTGATACTGAGATAGTCAGGAGTATTTGAAGTGCCACTCTCAGGTTTGGAAAAACATCTTCTCCATACGGGATTATAAAAGTAAGAAATTCTAATGGAGTTTTAAGTTCAATTTCTTTTCTACAAAGGAGTAACATTTTACAGTCACATTCTTCGATAAAGAGTTCTATTCCATTGAAATCTGTATTATACACTGTACAAACATACAAACGATTTTTGTACAGTGCAAATATTTGGAGATAATATATGTAACCACACAGCGTAGATGCCATAAGGAAGTGCTGACAGATACAGGTCGAGTCAGCCAGCCATTAGAAAAGACGTGTCATTTCTATTATGAATATATTATTACAGTTTGATTAGTGTTCCTTTTTATTTACGAATTAACATTTATCATATTTCACTGGCACTAAATTTAAAATATTTTTTGCAGAAATAAATTATAATAAAAATAAAAATTATCCAACAATTTTTTTTGTTTTGCTGACCATTTGGCGCCCCTTTGTGAGTAGCGCCCGGGGCATGATGCCCCCCCTTGCTCCCCCCTCGCTACGCCACTGGCAGGGAAGAGTGGAAACGGTCTTCTCTCCATGCAAATTTCACTCTTTTTTATATGAAAGCTATAAGCCAGTGAAAATAAAGCGGCGAAATGATTTCGGATGCCACCATTCTACCTTTCGTTACATCAGCATCATCAACAAAAACATGCGTATTTGTTTTGGTACGGTTTCGTTACCGTATTCTTAAATTATTTATTTCAATTATACTACTTTCACTTTAGAAGTATTCAAACGTTTTGGTAAAATCTGAAGATGGTTAAGGAACAGTTTAGAGAGTCTGATCTCTCTATGAAAATGTAAGTAATTATTTACCTTCTACAAAAAGAAAATTTTAACTCGCAAGTCTAAAATTTTTTTGGCAAAGCTCTATTTTTGTGGTAAGAAAGGACTGCTTAATAAAATCTGCACAACCTATTAATTTTCAAGATATCAATTTTAATGTTAAGAAATAATCTAAATTGGAAAACTTATCATATTACTTATCAATTGATTAGGCATACATTTCGTATGAACACCCAACTTTGACGTTTAGTTATCGGAAATCCTTTTTTCTGTGGGGAAAGATTTTCTTCCAAGTTCTTGTGCCTAAATAATTGACAAGTTTTGGCAACTTCCAAGAAATAGGAAGGAAAAAAATGATGTGTCTGAGTTTTACCCTGGGAATTTGTCGCCTTCTGTGTTGTTTCTTTTTAGTTTCTCTCGTGCCACTTATCGGTTGTCGCCAAAACTTGAAAATTGTTGGTACCACCACAGAAATCTTCTTGAACTCATTTCATCTTAGGTTCCTAGAATATAAACTTCCTTCGAAAAGAAGAAAGATAGCATAAAAATAACTTCAACAAAATAATCGTTAAGTTTTGGCAATTTTCAGGTAGTGGTCCCCTGAGAAACTAAAAAGGAGCATCAAATTAGTAGGTATCCCTAGGCAAACCTCTATGTGATTTTTTTTCTCCAATTTTTGATAGTTTAATATCCTTTCAGTGTAAACAGGTAGAGTAAACCAAAAGGATAGGGTAAACTTTGTGTGATGTAGCTGAGGAATTCTTGTCAGTGTGTTCTATCATGTATAGGTCAAACCAAGTGTACACTTATATTTTGACTTGAACATGAATGTCAAAAATCAGGATATTAGATGTTCTTCCATCAGCGTACATGCTTGGAAACTTTCCCACTGAGCTCCCTGATGTCTTTTTTTTACCACAATTCTTTTTATCACCTTCTTAAGACTTGTTCATCTGCCCTGATCGGTTAAACCACTTTGCATGTGTTTGTCTCTTTATTTTTATAATGTCATTTAGTGTTTAGACTTTGAGGAAAGTTTCTTATCTAGATCAGCGATTCCCATTTTTTTTTTTTTTTTTTAAAACTCTGAATAATCGATTTCCTTTTGACAGAACCCTAAGAAATTATAAATAAAGTTTATTGGCAAATGTGAATGTCTAAAATATTATTTTGAACTATTGAAACAACCTTTTGGGAACTTCTGGTCTAGAGAACTGAAACTATAGGATGTCCATTTCTATGCTCTATTTGTATTCTTATTGTTTTTCTCATTAGAAGGGATACTAATATGTAATTATCCTTGTGGAAAATTTCTGTGCTAATACCTGCACTAAAAATGTCATCAAGTTTTGGCAACAACTGGGCTGCAGTTAGCAGAAATCTAAAAATTAAAATCACTGAATGGAATAAACTGAAGGGGTAAAACTTGTAACTATTTGGAGGCAAATAATATATATTTTTGCAAGTTGAAAACCTGGGCAAATGCAGTTGGCATGCACAGGTGCATAATAAAAATATCCCTACTAGCTGTAATTCTTTGATTAAAGATAATTTTAAATGGTCTTATAATGAAATGTTACAGAACTTATTTTTTTATTAAGTTTTCTAGTAAATTTATAAATCATTTAAAACTTGGTTAATTTAGTTTTTTTTTCTTTTTCTCTTTTTTTTTATGCAATATTTAATTAGATTTTATCAATGGTAAAATGTGTTCTAAATGTTTCCCTCACATATCAATGAATTGAATGAAATTGCCTTCCTTTTACTGGACAATCACGTGTTGTCTTAAGAAAGTTAGGAATAATGTTTTTTAAAAATTGTGCACAATGTTTGTGCTTTAAGGATATGTTCCAATCGAACCTCTTCATCGCAAAATAAAAAATTTAAAATATTCATACCACTTATTTATCAGCTGGGAACAAACCATGAGTGAGATTATAAATTGAAGACCTGCAAAGCTTTATCTGTTGTAAATGAGTGCTGATCTCAGTGATGTCTTGATAGATTCTGTGTCTAGACTGAGCCAAGTATAAGATGAAGGAGGTATGGCTACAAATACAGTAAAAATCTGTTATAGCTTCAAATGCAATCATTATGAGCACACATTTAATTTGAAATGAGCACACAATTAATTGATTGAGCACACAATTAATTTAAGAAATAAAGACAATCATAAGACATTATTGATGACACTGAAAATTGTTTCCTATAAGAAAATGTTCTGTTCTGTAAAATGTTCTGAAGAAGGGTAACAAAAAGACACATTCTTTGTGTGGAAGTGTGTGGCAGGTTACCTAAAAGTAGCAGAAAAATTTTTATTTCATAAGAAATCTTGTTTATTAGTCTTAGTCACCTATTTCCATTTTACTCTTTTTAATGCAGCGTTCTTCCTCACTTAAATAGCAAAAGATTTATTTCCTTCAAAAAAAATTTTACAATATTGGAAGGCTAGTAATTTTTTAACTTGTCATAAACATTAAATTTCTGTGCATTTTGCCAGCGGCTTGAAAAAATTTTATGTTTGCAGACTTCTTGCAATATGCCGTACTCGAGCTTTTATCATACAACATATGGTAAAAGTTAAAACATTTCTTAAAAACATTTTCTCTACCTTATCCCAGTTCTTATTCAATTTCTCATTATTTAATGCTAAATTAATATGTATTCAATGGAAGAGAATCATTTTTTGAAAACTAACAAATTGAGATTAGTTTAAACATTTTTAATAATTAATTAAAAGGTTTTTTTTTTTTTTTGCTTTTATTATCCTTGTCCGAAATTAACATAAAAATCAATTAACTACACACTTATAAGTTGTTTCATACTGTTCATTACAAGTAAATATATATACATTATATCTTTAAGGCATTTGAAATAATTTTTTCTATAAATACAATGCAAAATATCAAAAAATTTTAATTCGAGACAACACGAGCAAAAGGAATATAAAACTGATTGATGGCACAAAAACTTTATTTCTTACTTATTTTATAACATATATATGTAATAAAACTTATTTATTTTGAAAATAATTCAATTTTCTTGGTGTCTTTTTTTATAGAAGCAAAATTTGCTTTGGATTACAAAGTCCTGCAGACATTAGACAACAGTCACATATTAATTGTGTCAATAGATATCTCTATGAAGAAAGAACACATAAAGCCATTCCTTATGGTGTCTTGGATCCTAAAATGGTACAGATATTTGCTTATAGTATTTGTTATTTTATAAAATAAAAAAATAAAACCTTTGAATTGGTTTTGTTTCCTATTTTACATTAAATAAAAGTCTAAAAATATGAATGGAGGAACTTTTATCTGATACTTGATTCCTTCTGTGTTTAGAAGCATTTTTTCTTTATTGATGGCAATTTTAATCTGACTAATCTTTTAGACTTTTAGTTTTTTTTCTTCTAATTATTATTTCATTTTATTTCCGAAAAATGATTTGTAAAACAATTTTTTTTTCTCTGTTATATAAGTGACTATAATAAGGGCTCTGTTTAGAAGAAATTTGAGTCCGTTAACCGACCCTTCACAACATATCTTTTCATAAAAACGGAACCGTCACAAAATATTTTAACTTAAATTATTTTGTGAAGGGTCCGTTTTTATCTTATAATTAGACTCTTCACAAATTTGATCATCTTCATTATTGTTTTGTTAATCGAATAAATCCTTCTCATGGGGGCGGGGGAGAGACAGATGTAAATGAACTAAGTTTTGTCTTCGGCAGACGCTTCTTCCTTTTTTAGTCCAAAAATGAATATTTTGCGTTCAGCAGTATAGGCTAAATACCAAATATTTGTATGTTGCATCTCTTATTTAGTAGCAGCAATTGCTGTTTATCTTTTATAATTTAATTTTTTTAATTATAATTTTACAGTGTTGAACATAATCTTATATCTCTTTACAATTTAAAAACTCCTTGAATAAGTTTTTTGTTACAACAGGACCCTATTTGCACAAATTCACAAAAGCAGGACCCTGGTTGAAAGAATGTGACTTAACGTTTATTTTATATTCACAAATTGCGAGTAATTTTTGTACAATTTTACAAAAACGGACCTTTCACAAAATGTCTGGACAGACCCCTGAGTGCATATGTGTATCATTTATATTTATTTGATATTCTAAAACTTGCTCTTTTAGTATCTAAAACTTCTCACAGGTTTGTAGTAGTTTCTATTTGTTTATGTTATGGAAATTGTATTGTAATTATTGATACCCTTTATATTTTTTGCTCACTTTTCATCATCTTAAAGCCCAAGTCTCATTGATTAATTTGTTGTTTTATTTTTTTCTCTATTGTCTTTTTATTTATGCAACTGTATAATAGAGGTTCATTATTGTAAGTTAAATATGATGAATAATTAAATTTTTATTTTTTGTCTAGGGAACAAGTAGAAAGGGCATTAATTGTGAGACTTGTGGAAAGCCAGTGAGTGACTGTATAGGGCATTTTGGTTACATAGATTTGAACCTACCTGTTTTTCATCCTGGCTTTATTCCTTTCATTCGAGCAATTCTTCAGATGATATGCAAGGTATGACAAACTTAAAGTACCTCAGAACAAAGTTTGTGCGTGTGTGAAAATTCTTCACTGTTTCAAGTTATTAATCTAAAAACATTTTTTTTTTTTATTTCCAATGAGCTGCACAATCGGTCTTGCCGATGAGCAGACCTAGTGCGTTCTCCAGAGGTGGTATCCACTCTTTCAGGACCACCACAATGGGTGAGATACCGCTGGTCATGTTAATTTGGACGTCTAGTTTCTGCCACACTAGATGGCAGCACCGAGACTCTATTTGGATGCTAAAGTGCACTAGGAATTTAATTTTGCCGGAAATGCCAAGAATCTAAAAACATATGAACTCATGATTTTATTGAGATCATTTATACAATAGGAGTGTAAAATGTGTAATAAGAGCGAGGTCAGAATTTTGTTAGAAAGAAACCTTTTACTTTCAGGACAGTGGAAGAAACTGAACCAAATGAAGGAACTAAAAATAACCAATACAATTGTTTAGCAATAAGTATTAAAATATTATGTCAAATGATATTTTAAAGTGGTCCTGAGAATTATACACAATTATAATAAGATTAACAAATTTCTCAAAAGCATTGAAATTTCTTCTCTGCACATTTTTTTTTAAAATATACATTTTGCAATTAATATTAAAACTTTAATTTATTTTCTGCATTGTTATTTACTAATTATCATTTCTAAAATAATAATTAAATATAAGATAATGATCTAATTATCTAGAAGTTAGTTAATCCGGTTTTCTGCACCACTTGAAAATAGCAATTATTAAACATTTACAAGGTGTATTTTCTAAGCTGAGACAAAATAACAGAAAAAAATACTAATACTAATTTTGCTGAAGAAATTTGTAATCCTTGAAGGATTAATAATCCTAATTACATGATCAAGCAGGCACATCCCTACCTTTTAACAATTTAAAAGCTTCCATAATATACCTTACAAGGGCAATCATTCATCAAATTTGACTTGGAATGCATTTCGGTAGATTAAACATTCTCTAAGATTGGGTATGGTTGGAGAAAATAAATAACAATGGAGGCGATTGTTAATGATAGTTTCGAAGAGAATTTTTAAGAATTTGGTTTTTGCAAAAATGTTTCAATCTCAAAACATCATCCATTGTAAATATTTGATAACTATTTCTGTCCCCAAATATTGTTTCCACTGGTGGTTTACCAAAATGACCGAAATTGGAAAAATGTTTCTCCCCATTATAATATTTCCTCATTTATTAAAATGGAAAAATCGGTTTTGCTGTATGAAGAAGAGAACAGATTAAAATACGACTTTTTACATGCAGAACTACAGTGGGTTAATAAGCATTTTAGTGTTGTAGAACATGATTTTATCCTTTCTCCGATTATTTGTGTAACTAAATGTTAATTGAATGTGATCTATGATTGATTCGATGAAGAATGTGAGGCTTCTTTATCAAAAATGAACATTTGAAAGCATCAAATGTGGTATCTGTTTAATATTGTTTTCCATTAAGTTGCATGTTATATAGTATTTAGCCACAAAAGCTCAATTTTAAAACTGGTACTTGATTTTTTGAAGGAGAAAAAGGAATATCAACAAAGCTGAAAAATGCAAGCAATAAGTGTATTTATACAAGATCGTGAAAGAACCATCATTCACTGTACCTACTTAATAATCATTTCAGTTGTGTAATTGCTTGTTTATTATACTATTTAAGCTTTCTAAAGTAGAATTTTACGATTTTTGAAGTTAAATATTGTTCCACAATAGTACATAAATTAAGAATTTTATTATTTGATATTAACCACATGTTAATAGTAGTAAATGACCCAACTCTGAAATTAGCTGTTCATTTTAATTTACAATTCACTCATAATGAAAAGTGGAGTATCATTGAAAGCCGATAAACTTACTGCACAAAAAACTTCAAGTAACTTCCAAGAGAAAAATAATTTTAAATAATCTTTATCGTTATAATTGTTATTGATTAGCATTAATATTAAAGTTATTATAATTATAATTATCTAAAAAATTAGTAACATTTGAGAGAAAAAAATTTATATTAAATCACGTATTCAATATATTAACCTGTTTCTTAAATATATTTAAAGCTAATTAAAAATATTTGAGACCAAAGGTCACAATATTACGGGGTTAGAAAGTTCAAATTCCAGAGAGATAAATCACACTTAGAACATTTTTGCAATTATGGAATTACATGTTATAGAACATGTTTTGTTATTCTTTCAGAGCATGTTTAATTGATTTTTTACTGCCAGAAATTAGAAATGTAAAAACTTCTATAACTCCATACATCTGTATAGTTTTATTTTCCTTGTGTTATTGTGGAGTTTTAATTGAAAATAATTTATGATACGTTTAGTTGTGAATGTTTACTTTACTGAAATTTACGAAAAAGATATGTGAGCATTTCTGTAGAGGTCTTGTTTTAAAAGAATCGATGTCTTTTACAAAAATTTGAGGAAAAAAAATTCCCTCTTGTTTCAGAAATGTGCACACATTCTTTTGAATGAGCAGGAGAGAGAGAAGTATGTCCAAATTCTTAAAAAACCTAACATGGATTACGATAGACGGAAGTCTTTAAGAAAAGAAATCCTGGAGAAGTGCATGAAGAAAGGTGTCTGCCCATATTGCAATGAAGTAAATGGTAATGTTTAAAATTTTCAACTTATTTAATATTTCATTTTAAAAGGTTTCCATTTGGTAGTTGGTAAATTTTTAAGGTTGGTTTGCAAATTATTTCTAATGATTTTTACCTACTACTTCAATGCATTCAGAAAATTTAAGTAAGTACATCGTGAAATAAAAGAGTACATTTAATCTTTAGATATTTTGTACTTTAATAACAAATCTAAAACAACAGCTGAATAAAAAATATCAGAGGCAACAAATTACAATAATGAATTAAATAAGAGCTGTGAATAAATTTTCTCCATTTGTTTGATTCCTCCTCTCAAGGCGAGTTATCTTCTTTAAATATAAGTGCATCCTAAAGGTGCTTAAGTAACCTTTCCACCCTTTATTCTGTTTTTATGTTCCTTAATGTGTGTTCCTTGAAAATGTAGGGTTCCGTAGGTTCTACCATTCAATACTTCCATAATTTTTATGAAATATATTTCTGTAAAATGCCAATGAAATGATAAAGTAAAATTTCAAAAATGTATATAAAGTAATAGATTTAATGTGCATCTGCAATGCAATGCACCCACCAGATTCAAATCTTTCAACTTTATTAAATTCAAAGTTCACTTGCGTTATGGTCATTTTTTTAACACAAAACGTGTATTTCGTTAATAATTGTAGATCTATATCAAATTTTAACCACTAGGCAACTGTTTTTTATACCTATGCTCTTGATGCCGAAACTGGAATCAAATACAGGGTTATTCATAATTCCCTCTGTTTACTACAACCTTAAGTTTACTACAACTGGCTTCAGTGGTACATGTTACTGTCATCTACCGGCAATTGCTTAAATTAAAACTTGAATACTTTCGGAATAATTTCATGTGTTCTTTTTTGCCATATTTGTCATCGTTTTTTTTACTACAACGCTTCGAAACACCGGAGGGAATTGTGAATAACCCTGTATTGCAACCCTATAAAATCCAAAGTTCACTCGTATTACAGTCAATTTTAAGCAAAAGGGTTGGGCGTGCAAGGCGATATCACTTAACTTTAAAAATACATGATTCTAGAGTATCCCGGGCAGTGGAAATTAACCTTTAAAAAAACATCAGTATAGATAGGGATGCACAACCTTTTTGAGTGAAGGGCCACTTGCACAGCAGGTTGACTAATGAAGGGCCACACGCATATTTAATCAAGTTGGAGGCAAATATGATCATTTTTATCAGTGAACTGAGTAACATATTTTCAGAAAATCATATACTTTTAATTATTGAATATGCCAATGCTATCACTATACCATCTAATTTTTTTAATGCTGATTTGTTTATTTTGCTATTTTATCCCTTTGTTTTTGTATCATTCATTCATTATTATTCATCATGTTCATTATTTTAAAACCATGTGATACATGGTAAGCAAATATTTATTTTTGAATGGTAGCATATTTTTACATCCATTACCCTGTTGTGTTGAAATTATCTAAAATATGCCTAGTAAAGTTGAGTGTTTTATTTCTCCTGTTTGACTAGCAGCATTATGAGTATGTATTGTCATAAATTACTTGCGCTCTATTTGGTACATCTGTCTTTTATGCCCTTCTATTATATATGTGGGTAGATTTCAATCTTTTCTTATTCCTGACTGTTTATAGGTCAAGTGAAAAAAGTTGGTTGTGTTAAGATTGTACACATCAGGCACAAAAAAGAGAAGAAAAATGCTGCTTTTTCCTTAGAACTGTTAGAGACATATCAAGAGTCCTTGAAATACAATAAAGAATTAGAGCAGCTGAAAAACAAGTTGTATGAGGTAATGCATAGACTGCAGCACAATAGTATGCTTATAATTAGTTGGGCCTGATGTATTAACTTATTATTATACTTGCAACTAATATTGTTTATTCAAATATTGTTTATATAGTACTTGTTTAAATATTTCAGAAAGACTTAAACCCTACTGAAGTTCTTAAATTGTTTGAAAGAATTGTTGATGAGGTAAATATAATTTTATCTTTGAAATCTTGTATTTTCATGTCAGAATAATTTAAATTTAGTTTGATTATTTTGTTTCGTTATTGAGAAACATTTCAGATTTTGAGCTACTGAATTTAAATTTTAAAAAAATATGTGTAAATTTGTGTGACTTTTTTTCTGCCAAATAATATTTGCCATGCATAAGAAGAAATACCCTGAAATTTCTCAAATTTTGATGCACGTTGTTGTAATGAAATAAGGTATCCTTTTACTTAGAAATGTTTTAAAAAAAGTACTTGCAAAAAGAAATTTTTAAAAAAAAAAGACATGTGAGATTTATTTATTTTAGCCTTTTTTTTTAAGTAGTTAATAATGATGCATTTCTATTCCATTTTCAATAATTTTGAATCATTCATTTGCTTAAATTAACTTTTTGATTAATTAGAAAATAAAATTCGCAGAGTAACTTTAAAAACAATCTGGTTTAAATCAAATTAAAGGTTTTTTTTTTTTCAATAATCAAAAAAAAAAGTACAAATCCTGCTTATGATGTCATTACTTATCGCTTGAAATAGAAATTAACAAAATTGCATGAATTTTGTTTTTGTTGCCACATTTATTTAGATTTGTGTTTAATAGGATATTCCCCTGCTTTCAATGAAATCATCTTCTGGACGTCCGGAGCATTTATTGTTTTCCAAACTACCTGTTCCTCCTCTCTGTATTCGACCATCTGTCATATCCGAATTGAAATCTGGGACGTAAGTTCTTTCTTTTGCTCACATTATTGAAATATGTTACTCATATTTTGTTGTCACATTAAATGTCTTCTTGCAGTGTTCTATTTTTTAAAAGTAAAAAAAAAAAAAAGAAAGTATTTATTTTTGAAGAATTTAGACGCACATATTTTCATTTTGAAAGATTATTTTAAAATGATTTTTGATCCAAGTTTATTGGGTTTTTAATGTTTTTATTTTCTTTCAAAAATGATGTTGCCTTTTATTAATTATATGAGCAATTGTTTCTGTCGTTATAAGTAATTTCTTATCAAATATTTGTTAAATGTGAAACATTTAGTAATTTTCTTTTCTTATGCGGTGACTCTGCATCTGAGGGAAGAGCGACCCTGGCCTAATCTAAAAGTTCCTGCTTTTAGCAACTTTTGTCCTATTTTATACTTTTAAGTCAGTGTTCAGTAATTTTGGATGACAAAAATAAATAAAAAAAAATTCAGTTGGATGAATAGGCCCTTTGTTATCTGATTGCCATATATTGATAAAACCCAGCTTTTTAAAGGTGATATTTTATATCAAACTACTTCTTAGTATTGATTCCTGATTGATACAGAATTTTTATCCAGATAACAGAACAAGAAATTCTTGTTGTGTTCACGTTTTTAGCCAAAAACTCTTTGATATTTTGAAAAATAAGGCTTGCAATATGAATTATATTGGACAAACTAGTAACTTCCTTAACATTTAAATTGACCAACATTGCCCAGATATTAATAGTTATAAAATTATAAATAATCTGAAATTCAATAATTTTAGAATACATGATTTTAATAGTGCTAAAATTAATGTTTCACGTATTGTAGTGGATTTTGATTTAAAAATTAAAAAAAATGAAAATTATTACATGCTTTTACACAAAACCATATATGGGATAAATTTTATATAATAATGATATAAATGATATATATATAAGATAAATTGCCTTATAGGATAAATGATACTGGGATAAATACAGAGATTAAATTAACTCCTCTACTTTTTCAAATTGAAGATAAGCATGCAAATAGAAGTAATCAAGGTTCAAGATGTAATAAAAACTCTTTTAAAAATGGCAATTTAAATGTGCATTTTATTTCTATTAAGAAAAAAAATCTAATAAACATTACTATATGAAACCAAAAACCAATGAAAAAATTTGTTTTCTCCCTTACAGATAATGACATATCTAGACTTCAAGATTTTATTAACTACTTTTCCTTTTCTAATTTACACTTAAAAATTCTTTACTTTGATTTTGTGAAAGCTAAAATGAGTAAAATTTTGCTGTATAATAGGAAAAATTTAGGTGACTTATATTTTATTATTAGTTTTCGAAGCCCAATTAAGTTTGAATTTCATATTTTATCTGACAATTTAGCGAACTTGTTTTTATCAAAATAATTTTATATAATTAAAAGCTATAAAACCCTTAATAGAACTATTTTTATTAGAAAAATATGTAGGAAAACTGAGTTTCTGATTATAAATGTCGCTGTGAAGAAAAAAAAATATTGCGAATTTGCCAATAAATATATTTTAAACATATAATATAGATAATTTAAGTATTCAAAAAATTTAGATCTAAAATTTAATGTCTAAAAGCATAAAAATTAGACCAATTTACCATATTTCTATTAATGAAATTCTAAAATGGTTTTTAAATAGTTTAATTAGTTTTTATCTAAAAATTTCCAATAGATTCTCTTTATCTTTAGGGTGACTGGACTGTTTATCATTTCTTTAAAAACTTTATTCTTAATAATGAAATAATAATAAATTAATGCAACAATTGAACTAATTTTTCTTAATATTGCTAAAAAGCAACTTCAAGAGAATTTTGTAGAGAATTTTGGTAGCTAACAGCAATTAATTCTGTAAAAAAAATTCAACATTGAACTGAATAAAAAATATTTAAATCGTAAAAACTTTAATTTTATAAATAATCTCTTCTCTTTTCTTCCTTATCCCCAAAATTAGCAGGGCTAAACTATGTCCATGAAATTCATCACCCGGAGGAAGTCGGCCACCATAAGTGTGTTATTAAGAATGTCCCTTTTGTCCAGACCTAGACAGTCCAGTATATGTTGGGGGGAAGCCTGCATGTTGTGGCACCTGGGGCAGTTAGGGTAGATTTTAATACTACCCTCAAAAGAAAGGGACTTAAGGTGGCCGCTGATAAGCCTGATAAGTGCAGTCTGGTCCTTGCGGTTGCACCGAATGTTGAGTGCACCTCCTGGACTGGTGCTCTGGTACCAGTGATGTTTGGGGGGTACGAGCCAGGAAGCGAGGTCTTCTTTTTTCTTTTTTGATGCCAGCTCCATGAAGGTGAGGGAATTTGGACTTATCAGATTTTCTTTCGTCCCCTCCTTAGCCAGAGTGTCGGCGATGTCATTGCCCAGAACCCCAATGTGAGAAGGGATCCATTGGAGGTGGACTTCACGCAATCGTGACTCTAACTCTTTATAAATAATAATATTATCATTAAAAAATTTAGCTTTCTATAACAAGTTAAAAATTAAAATTAATAATGTACAATTCTTATACTTAATTATCAGCCCAATCAAATTAAATCTATTGCAACCTCTGATTTCTAAGATCTCTTTAATGGCATTCCAATTTTTAAAACTAAAAGATGTTCTTTTAAGTTATTACTATAATTATAAAACTATCCTCAATTGTGAATTTCATTACTGTAAAATTCTAATTAATATGTTTTTTTTAAATAATTATTTTTAAAATGAAAAACATTTTTTATTCGAATACTTCAAAGGATCTAATTT
This sequence comes from Parasteatoda tepidariorum, assembly GCF_982258835.1. Classification (NCBI taxonomy): domain Eukaryota; kingdom Metazoa; phylum Arthropoda; class Arachnida; order Araneae; family Theridiidae; genus Parasteatoda; species Parasteatoda tepidariorum. The sequence goes on from NC_141755.1 coordinate 45,172,137, forward strand.
TTGGTGACTTCTGGGTAACTTGTTTTTACACTATTAAGAAAAAATTTATGCTCCAAATTTCAAATCTGTTTATTAATATATTGATCATTTAATTATCTTTAATTTTCACAGTTATACAATTTTGTTAAATAATATTTATCCTGAGGAATTAAAATTGCTTTGTAATCATAATGATAATATTAATTTTAATTTTTTGGTTGTAAGTATTAAGAAGAAGAAAATATCTGCTTTGTTGACATTTGCGACAAAAAGAACGATTTTAAGTTTATAAATAAATTTATTACATGGAATTCTAAAAACATTTATTTAAATATTTTTTTAATCAAATAAATTAACTTTTTTATTTTATTCCATTATTGTTGAAACTTTTTTTTAAAATTATTATTTAATTATGTTTTGTACTCAATGACAAATTATAAATTAAATTTCAATATGAGTAAGTATTAACTATTTTATTTTTTCACGCAACAGTACTATAAAAATTTACCATACATTAATATCCAATTTTGATGAGTTGTTCAGTACTCCATTAATAAAGTTAAATTGTTATTGTATTTATATAGAACAAATGTTGCCTCTTTTAAATTGATGTTGTTTTTCAAAAATTGTTCCGATTTTCTCTTTTGATCACTACAGGGCCTACTAAACTTAATGTAATGATTGCAATGGATTTAATGTTTTAAGTAATTATAAATTCCTAAATTTTAATCACAGACAAAATTACTGTTTTGCAATAGAATAATTTTATATATAAAAAGAATTATTTTTATTTATTATGTTGTTTTAATACTTTTTATAGTGTCTCCATAAAAAATTCATTTGTATATTCTTATTCTAAATTTATGTTTTAAATCATAAAATTAAATATTTTTGGGTAAATATTGCACCTTTTATGCAAGCATTTTTAATACTAGTTTTTTGTAAATGATTAAATCTAACGATTTAAAAAAGAAATTATGGCTTAGTTTAGCCATTCCTATATAGCTTTAAGAATTTGTGTAATTCAACCGATTCTTTGTCATACCTGAAATTGAAATAAATTTTTAAGATCCTAAAAGAGAATGGTATTATTTTTTTATTTACTCGTATTGTATAATAACATATTGTTAATAAGTAAAAATAATGTATATACTTCATCCAGAGTTCCCACTGTGTCAGGAAAACTTGAAAGAACCTAAAGTTGTCAGGGGAATAATGTCATTTTCGAACAAAATCTGGAAAAATACTCCAACAAATCTGGAAAATTTTTGGTAGCAATGAATGTAATACTTACTGATGAGGTTCAAACTAAATAAATTTAACATTTATTTTCAATATTTCTTGTAAAATGCTACAACATTGTTAAATCTTTTTAGATTGATTAAAATTAGAATATCAATTAATAAGTACTAATTAGTTAAAAGTTCGTTTCAAATTTTTTCTTAAATATAACTATTGCAATTCAACTGTGTTTTTTTTTTAAAAAATAAGTTTTCTGCATGAATTAATTTTGGTTATTAATCGTAAGTAAGATCGATGATGACTGACTACTTTACTAGGGACTATTTTATTAAATTATTTTACATTGAGTTTCTAATTTTTTTTCCATTTTTTTTAGCAAAATATTGTTTTTATCAATAATTTCTATACTTATATATTCAAACTCTACATAAAACAAAACTCTACATGTTAGTTCATCTACTGAATTTTTTTTTCTTTTACACAATTTATTATTTCTGTTACCAAGTTAATGTAATTGCTTATCGAATTAAGAAAAATCATATTTCTCGTTAAATATTTTCGTGTATTGCAGTAAAGTAATTTAGAATCTGTTGAAACTTTTATGGGAAACCTGGAAAAATCGAGGAGTTTCATTTCTAAATTTGAGTGAAAATTCTGTTGTCTTTTTTAATGTCTTGAACTCTATCACTTTTCCCTTATACTTTTTAGTTATATGAACAATGAGTTTTTCTGTGTGTGAAATTAATTTTTGTCTTTAGAAATGAAGATGACATGACTACTAAACTAGCAAATATAATACAAATAAATAATGAACTTGGTGTAGAAAATACTCCTTTCAAGATACGAATGGTAAATAAAGTGATTTTCTACCTTTTTTTTGTATGCATAAAGTGGCATTAATTTTCAACAGCCCTCTTTTTTTTCAATTGATCTACTTTTTCCTAATTCATAAATTTTGACTCTTTATGCAAAATGTATGTAAAAATGTGTTGAGTAAATACAAAACATCTAATTACAGTTATTTTTTAATAATAATTAAACCTGTTTTGTCACATTGTTCATAAAAATCTTTATAAGATAAATATTTACAAGCTATTGATATTAGTCAAATAAATAAATTATCTAATTTTATATTTATTATTTCTGTATTGTTTATTCTTTCAGGGTTGGGTTTTTAACATGAATATGTTGGGTTTTTAACATTTAAAATAATTTGTAGAATAATCTAATAATTAGACCAAACTTCATGTTTTTAACAATTGGCAAAAACTATGTCAAAAGGAGTTTTTTTACAGAATGATTAAAACTGTCAATTGTTAAAAGCTTGCCAACCCTTATTTTTATAGTTTAAAGTACTAAAAAATCTAAACTTTTTCTCGTGGTTTAATTTTACGCAATAAACTTTTATATTTCTTTTACTGCAAAATTATATATTTTTTCATTAATAGAATGCCTGAATGCAAATAACCATTTTCTTCTGTAACTATTGCTTGTTTACGATGAATAACTTCAGTCTTTTTTCTTTATTTCAAAATATATTATTTATTTTTAATTAATGTAATACTTACTGATGCTATAATAAGTTGTTATATTCTTATAACACTTTTAGTTGTGTTGCAAAACTACCCGAACTGTCCCTAGGTATCAGTATTCTGTTATTTGTATGTATCATTTTTCTTTACTTTGCCAAGATTCACAAAAGTATGCTAAAATACAGCTAAGTGTTTATATACAATTTCAGTTCTTTAAATGTAAAGATAAAATTTTAATACATTTTCTAAATTCTGTGTCAGAAATAATTTCTTAGCCAAAAATAAAAAATTTTTAAAAAATTAGCAATTTATTCAGCATATAATGACATAAATAATGTAATAAAAGTAGCAAATGAATCTGCTGTAATTTTTAAACTCTAATTGTTTCACAAATATTAGGAGTTTTTGATTTTATATTTGTGTATAATAGATACTCTGAATAATTCACATTAATTATAATAAATTAAAAAAAGGAGTCCATACCTATAGTTCTGAGATTCCCACAGATAAAAATACCTTGTCCATAACTCCGTATTAAGTTGACCAGGAATTGAGAGTTTCCTTTTCTTATGGTGAAATTTGACTCTACTTCCACTTCCTACAGAAAATATTACCCATGTATAGTAACTCTTTAACATCGTTGGATAAAAGGACTAAATTCCGAACATTTTCATTTTAAATTAAAGTATGTTTCTTTATTACATTTCATATTTCAACTTTTAAATGTTTTTTTTATTCCTCTAGCAACGTTGGGATAGTTTACAAAAGTGTGTTGCTCTTCATATCAACAGTGAGTTGTCTGGCGTAACTTTAGATCCAGAGGTAATTTTTTTTAATACTAATGGTTGGTTGGTTGGTGTCGTATCCTCTGTAGAATCATATTTCATGGTGTGCTTGAATAGTTTTTGTTATTTCTATGGCATTAAAAGAATACAAATCCTCTTCTGTGGGGTAGTTTAAGAGGTGAAGGCCTGCAGCGACTGCAGGGCAGTTAAAAACATGATATGGTGTCAGTTCCACATTAAGACAGTTGCCACAGTTTTGATATTTTCTAGTCTTATCTGTAGAAATTTTCATGTTTTTATGATGTTTTGTTCTTAGTCTGATGAGAGTAGTGGCTGTCTTCCTATCGATGTCAAGATTAGTTATTTGATCGTGGGCTTTGATTTTTAAAGGGGTGAATAGTCTTGATTTTGACTAGGGGTGAATAGTCTTGATTTAATACTAATTTGTTCTTGTAAAAAAAAAAAAATTATTTTAAGAAGAGATTTTTGTCCATCACTTGAAATGAAAATAACATCAACATACTCAGTATTACTTTTTGAAAACTTCATACACGTCAAAAATTAGATGGCAGTCAACCTGTTTCAAGCCCATCAAAAATAGATGCCCATTTTCAAGACAAGACAAGCGTGAATGTAACAAAAGTGTTTTGAAAAAAAAACTTAAAGTTGCCAATGAGAAATGGAAAAATAAAGTTAAGAAACAGACAGAAAAACCATATGAACTGAGAGACAAAGAAGATAAAAATCAGAATGAGAATAAGCACAGTGACCAAGAGAAATTTCCCCAGCAATTATCATGTACTACTATCTTCTTAGTACAACCTTGGCTGCATTGGACAAACTAAATGCTTTTTAAAATTTATACTTGAGAAACACATTAGATATGTTCATTATCAAGAATTCGCAAAATTTTCAATTGCTTCACATTGTTGGAAACTTGGTCAAAAATTCAATTTCGACAATGCTAAAATCTTGATACCCTGGAATCTTATTTTATTCATTTAAATGCTGGTTCCTTTGTTACTGACATTAGTTCCTCCCCATCTCTCTATAACGTGTGGAAATACATTTTACCCTAATTTGCCTTTCGACTACCATGTTTTTTCATGTTCTGTTTTCACCTTTTTTCTCTTTCGGCTTCTGTGGTTTTTCTAGTTTTTGTTCCTTACCTTTATTTTTCCGTTAACTACTTTATATTGTTTTTTTCCAAATCATTTTTGTTTTGTTACATTCACGTCTGTCAAGTCTTGAAAATGGGCGTCTATTTTTGATGCAATTGAAACATATCGACTATCATCTCATTTTTGTATATTTTTGAAGCTTATGAAGTTTTCAAAAGGTAATATCTTACAGTTTGAGTTCCTCGCAACTATTTATTTGATATTCAGTGCTATTTATTTTTTATGGTTCTAATAGTTTTATAAACTTACCAATCCTTTCTGTTTTTAAATATTCCTATAAATCAAATTTAAACATTTAAAAATACTAAGTTTGAAAAAAAAATTATGTAATAAGAAGCTTTTTTGCATGAAATAATTCAATTAATTATCAGACATTCATAGAGTAAAAGGCTTTATGTTCTATTTTAATGTGTTAGTAAATGCTATAGAAAATTTGGTAATTTTTTATTGTAAATATTTACATATTATTGTATTCTAAGCATTTTTAAGTATGCACCTGGGAATCATATCATAATTTTATGTTTAAAATTCAACTTCTTTTGCTTTAAAAAGTTATTAATTTATAGCACAGCTCTAGCAAATTATATAACCTGTCAAAGTGTAACAGAGCACGACTCTGAAAAAAAAATTTAGGATTTCTTTAAAGCTCATAAAGTCAACAATTTAGAATAGCAACCACAATTTTAAAGATTGCTTCTACTTTTGAAAAAAGAAAAGAAAAAACTATGCAAGTGAAACTTAATGCACTTATTTTTAAATTTTTTAAAACATGCACCAAAAGTTATATTTTACTCTTTCCCTTTCCTCACGTGTTTATGTGTTTTGCTCCTTTTTAAACAGAAGTGCATACTATTTAACAATCAAGTAAAAATATGACTAATTGACGTCTATTTTGTTTATATGGTGAATATATAAACATATTAATGAGTTAAATATACACTTAGAGGAGAATTAAATTTTAATGTTTAATGCCACACCTCACTAACACTAGTGAATTATTTAAAAAAGAACAGAACTAGATCCTAAAATTTATCTTGGCTAAAACACTTGGTTAGTCTATGACCCAGTAAGTGGTCTGCAGTTTGGAGCCACTGGTTTATGGCATTGAAAATAATATTGAATTGTATGATTTCATTAGAAATTTTTTTTATTTTTAAGATTCTAAAGAAAAGTGCTGGAAGAGGCATAATTCAAAGATTAAAAGGTAAACATGGTCGATTTCGAGGTAACCTATCTGGGAAGCGTGTTGAATTTACTGGAAGAACTGTGATATCACCTGATCCAAATTTACCTATTGACAATGTGAGTGTAATTTTACTTATTTACTTCCTTTGCTTGATTTTTATGATTGAATTTATCTGAAGTTTTTTAATGCTGAAAATTTTTTAAAGGTTGGTATTCCTGTTCACGTAGCAAAATCTTTAACTTTTCCTGAGATGGTAAGTATGCTTTGCTTTTCTTTTTTCAATTACTCACAAATACTTTTATGAATGCCAAAATTTAACTTTTTATCATATCATACTACTTTTAAACATTTATTTCAAGCATTATGTATTGAAAACTCCATTTTAATTTATTTATTTTAAATAAATTTAATAGGTAGATATTTAAGATACTATATTTACTTTTATGCATCTAAAGTTGAAATTTATATTAATTTGGTTTTATTAAAAATTTATTGAATATTTTGGTGTTACATTAAATTACAAATCTGACAGTTGTATAGTGTTATATTATTTTGTTTTTTCTGTATTGAATATATTTTAAACTATATATTTATGTATAAATAACCTTAAATGACACTATTTTTTATTTAAATTCAGATCGAGCCTGATTTTAAATATACTTTGTTAAGTATATATGTGTTATTTTGATTATTCACTTGAGATTATTATGTTGTGATTAGTGTAATAAAAAAGAAAATTTGATTTTGTGCTTTCAAATCATGAATCTTGTGTGTGTGAAAATATTTCAAAACTGCTTTTTCTTATTATAATATTAAATCTAGGTGACTTCACATAATAAGAAACAGTTGAAAATTCTTATAATGAATGGGGGTCGCAAACATCCTGGAGCTAATTTTTATATTGATAGGGATACAAAAATGAAAAGGTAAGTTATTTTCTTTTGCTTTCTTTCTTTTTCCTTTCTTTTTTTTTTCTTTTTGCATTTTTCATCATCATTTGTTTAATTATTTGTTCATCTATTTCAGTGATTTAAACTATGCCAATAGGCGAAGAATTGCTGACAACATAAAGGTACAACTACATAATTTTAAGATTTGTGTTCTGTATTTTTGGTGTAATGAGATATACTAATAGACAACTAATTGCTGAAAATTGTTATTTTTATTCTTAAGAATTTGTTTTCATGTCATTTTTTTAATAATAATTTCAGTGTGGGGACATTGTTGAACGGCATATGCTTGATGGAGATATTGTGTTATTTAATCGGCAGCCATCTCTGCATAAACTCAGCATTATGGCGCACAAAGTATAAAAATACTTACTAGTTCCTATGTTTATATTTTAAAAGTAACTTTTGTGTTCAATTGTCGTTTTTTTTCAGGCCAAAATTGTGCCAACAAGAACTTTTCGTTTTAATGAATGTGTCTGTACTCCCTACAATGCTGATTTTGATGGAGATGAAATGAATATTCATTTACCTCAAACTCTTGAAGCAAGAGCTGAAGCTCTCATTTTAATGGGGGTATGTCTTAGTGTCTGTCATCTTTGTTTCTCATACTTGAACCTTTATTTATCATCAGAAACATGCGTTATAATGTAAATCATTAGTGCTGTTTTGTAAAATCATATAATTGTTAGGCATATGTTTTGAAAATGAAAAATTCAGCTTTTTCTTGTCTGAATAAATAGAATCTTATATTTTCTCTAATTTTGAAAGATGTAGGACATTATAATTAACAGTTTCCATTCTACCATCTCTGAACAAACTTACAGATGTGGATTTCTCTTCTTAGGGAAATTGAAGGGTGATAGTTAAAAAGAAAAAATATAGAGCGAGCAGTGCAAATGAATCCAAATGATAACTGTTTATGTTATCATTCAATAAATTAAATCTGTCTATAATAGAGATTTCTGAAAAATAAATGTTTAATATTTCAAAATAAACTTTAAACAAAGAAAAAATATTAAAAATTAGAAAAATTTAATTTTAAACCACATTGAATTTTTAACCTCAAATTTTGCTAATGTAGCAAATACACTAATAATTCAAAACCTTCTGTGAATTAAAAATTGCAGCTCATGTTTAATTCAGTGGGGGGGAAATGTAAATGTAGGGATCATTTTAATTTTTTGGGTATTTATTAAGTTTATATTGCAAACATTTTTTCCCTGGGTGTAAATATTTCAGCTTTATAAAATCAAATACTCTCAGAATGTTATTTTTATATGCAGCAAGCAATGTACTCCGAATATAAGTCACCAATTCTTAGTTCATGCAAGTCTTGATCTCTAAAAATATTTTATTGCAAAAATAAAATTAATCTATTTTCATTTCAGGTTACAAACAATTTGGTAACTCCACGAAATGGTGATCCTTTAGTTGCTGCCATACAGGATTTCATTACAGGTTTACTGTCATACTATGTACTTTTTAATTTAAATTATCTTAAATAAAAATCACTTTGAAAGCAGTCCTTGTTGCTGTGAGTTTTCAATATAAAAGATAGCAAATCAGTTTTTAAATTTGAATTTATTAGTTTCTACATTGAACACCTTAATATGGTTGTTGCTTTAAGTAATAAATTTATTTTTGTAATGTGGTATTGCATTTAGTTTCTATGAGTCTTTGAACTTATTCAAATATTTATGATAATCTCTTTTAGTGTTGATAGTATATATTTTTAATTTTAAAAAAATCTTGTGACCTGATAAAATTACAAAACTTCCCTTATTTTTTTTTTTTTTTTTTTTTTTGATTTTTTATCTTAGATATCTTATCTGTTTCCATTTTCTAAAAATAAAAAAATTACAATTTATCAATCTCCTAACAGGATTATTCTTTTTTATTGATGTTCTATATATATATATATATATATATATTAATTTGCTTACATGTTAAATGATTCTACTCATATTTTATCTCCATTTAAACTTAAGAACTCCAAAATAGACGCTCATTCTTTTGAGATTTACGGGTATCTATTTTTGAGTGCTCAAAGTATCTTGACTTTCATTATCATCTTTATACGAACTTTCTGCTTCAGTTTCTTAAGTGTAATCGTTTAATTCATTTTGTATTTTTTTAGGTGCATATTTATTAACGCATAAAGATACATTTCTTACAAAGTCAGAAGCGCAACAAATCATTACTAGTGTACTCTCAAATGAAGATCTGCTCATGAAAATTGACTTACCACCTCCAGCATTAATAAAGGTAATAAAGTAGTTATATATTTATTTTACTTAATTCATTGAAAAATGCATGCATTATTTATTTTATTTTGTTGTTTTTAAAGCCCTACACATTGTGGACTGGTAAACAAATATTCAGCTTGATTCTGAAGCCAAATAAAACTTGCAAAATACTTATAAATCTTCGAAAGGCTGGAAAAGGAAAATCAACTTCTGCTTATACTGCTCTAGAAGAAATGTGCATCAATGATACATGTAAGAATTGCATTCAATTTTATCATATTTAATCAATTTTACCATTTCAATGTACTAGATTTTTTCACTTTCATGTTGGCAGCTATGTTTTTGAAATCAAATCTGTAGGAATGGAATCATTACAAAATCAAAACATGTTAAAACCATCCTTTAATAAAATCGTTTTTTGCCATTTTTAAAATCAAATGTATGCTCTTATGCTTAACAGTTTCATGTAGCATTTTTTTTCTTGTTATAAATAATATTTCAGTCTTTTTTCCATTTTATCTGTTGCAGTTGTCAATATCAGAAATAGTGAGTTGCTGTCTGGTACAATGACAAAACAAACCTTAGGTTCTGGATCAAAGACTACTATATTTTACATTCTGTTGAGAGATTATGGACCTAGCTATGCAGCGAATGCTATGTTGAAACTGGCACGTCTTTCATCTTACTATCTTGGTAAGTTTTCTTCTTCTACAGAACAAATTCATGCTCATTACCCCATGCTCTCCCATCTTTTTTCTGAATAACTTTTTCTCGCTTATCGTTTCTTTTTTACTTCTGCAAAAAACATCAATATGAATTAATACTAACTTTTATTAAAAGGCAGAAATGAGCTTCCATGGAAATATAGTTTATTTAAAAACATATAAACTTGTAAACATGCATACTAATCTCTAACAAATAGAGTTGCAGAGTAACTGAAAAGCAACAAAATGAATGCAATTAAACAAGCTTCAACTTAAGGCTTCATTACTACATGTTCTTGTACTACAGAAAAAGAATAACGTCATGATCTACAAACAACAAATGAAGAAGACCACCTGGATACACTTAGTTCACCCGCATAAGTTGAATGGAGAAAACGTACCGTCGCCAAAAGCAGGTTTCGCAAATCAAAAGATCTCAATTTCTTTTATGGTCAGTAAACTAATAATAAAACCCAAAAAAATCATCTTTAAATATTTATTTATGTTACACTTTCAGCAAGAGAGCAATTCTCCTTTCTTCTATGAACTCAGTTGAGCATTATTGCTAAAAAAAGGGGGGGGGCTGGCATGAATGGAAGAAAACGGGTTCAAAGAATGTAAGAAAAGGATAGCACATTTAGTGACTGTCACTACAAAACCGAAGACTGTTTTAGTCTTGTTAAAAGAATGTTTAAAGCATGTAAAACTAAATAAAGAAAATACTTTAGACCTTTATTGCATTTGATGCACATTTAAACTGCAACAATTACCATAGTATCAGTAATGACTATCACCAAAATAAATTAAGCATCATTTGTGACAATAATAGCATGGCAATGTTTTTCATTCTTCCTAAACTTTTTTTTATTTCAATTAGTGTCTATTACCAAACTTAATTAAACATCATTGATGTCCAAAAATATGGTGATTTTTTACTTCTCTCTAAGCAAAATAGTACCATTTCTCCATCAATTTTGATTTTTTTTGTACATAACTTATTTTTTGTTTCAGTTGGTATTTTTTTATCAAATATACCTAATCATCATTGGTGTCAATAATAGAATGGCAATTTATGCCATGTTTAATGTCCATAACCATTTATGCCCATTAAAACAATGGCTAACATTTAACCAGTGAGTAAATTCTATTATAAACACTCTCTTCCAAAATCAATGATCTAATTGAAATTTTTGAACAAATTTTGGGATCCAGCATTTGGATTTTCAAATCACTCCATACTGCTGCTTTCCAAATTTTAGGATGATAAAGCATTCTGGAGTAATAAAAGAAAAGCACACAGACATACAAATAGACTTTTTATTTTATTATAAATTAAAATTGTTTCGATAATTTTTCAAACTATATAATCATTTCATTTATGTATAATATATCATTTATAACACATGTGCTTAGTTCGTTCTCTTTCAGCATGGTAAGATTTGCAATTATGTGCCATATGTAATGAAAATTATTTTTTTTTTTCTTTCATATATTTTGTAACTGCTGTATATGTGCCAGGACAGCCTTTCTTCCTAAAATTATAGTACTAATGTTTCTTATCCCTTCAGGTTTTTTGTTTTGCTTGGCCTCAATCATTTATTCAATTCAATTCTTTTATTTAGTTTACTTTCTTTGCGTGAAATACAAACTCTACACCATCAATGCATTTTGTTCTTGTGTTATATAATTTATATCACTCTATTGTTATGCTAAAGTTGTTTCAGTTTTGTGCTGCATTTTCACTTCTTGGGCTATTATTAATTTCCTCCTTAAACGTGGTCCAACTTTAAATGTAATCTTATGTGTTTAAATTTTTATTTTGTATTTTTGCTTTCATTACAGCCAACCGAGGTTTTTCAATTGGAATCGGCGATGTTACTCCTGGTATTGGACTGTTGAAAGGAAAGGGTGAATTAGTACAAGAAGGGTAATGAATAGAACTTGCCTTTATTATTAAAATTAATATGTGATAATCTATTTTTTGTACAATGTTAGAAAAATTTTTAATATTTTTTTAATCATTATTAATTAATTCTATTCATTGATGCATATATTATGAAAGATAAAAAATTTAAAATTATCTTATTTTATTATTATCATTATTATTCCATCTAGCACTCATGCACACAATCTCTTTCTTTAATTGCTATAGATTCACTTAATAAAAATTGTTGTTTATCAATAGTTATGCTAAATGTGAAGAGTATATTCAGAGTTTAAAAAAAGGAGCCCTGGATCATTTACCTGGATGTAGTGAAGAGGAAACTTTAGAGGTATTTATTAATAAATTTTTTGTGTTCTTATTGATTTCTGTCAACGAACTGAATTCAAACTCCAATTTATTTTTTCAGAATAAAATTATGGCTGAATTATCTGCTATAAGAGAGCGAGCTTTCCAGATTTGTCTTAAAGAACTTCATAAAACCAATAGTCCTTTAATAATGGCTCAATGTGGATCTAAAGGTACTATTTTTATACATCAAAATTAATCTAGCAAAATTTTTTTTTGTAATCTATTTTAAAACTTTTACCCATAACACTCCAAAAGTATTTCAAGTTTACTTCTCCAAAAGTATTTCAAGTTTACTTCTCACCTGATGTAATCGCAATAAATAATTTTAATATTAATTATAATTATGTGATTAATTGCAAATGTGACAACAATCATTGTGAAAACATTCTATTGAAATTTGCATTTTTATTTTAACCCGAAAGACGAATGGGCAGTCAGAATAAGTGTCAAGAAACATATTATATTTATACAGTAATGCAAGTAATATTTTCTGCAAAGTTGTTTAAAAGAAATAAAATCAAAATATCACCGCATTAAAAATTATTTCATTTACATTAAAGAAAATTTGCAAATTGTGTCATTTGTATTTTTGTCAATATATTATTTTATTTTAATTAACTGTCCTCAGAAGTATCAATGAAAACATTTTTCTATGATTTGGTGTTTTGAAAAAGTTAATTGTAGTAAAATGAGAGTTTTTATTTTTATGTTATTTTTCAGGATCCAACATCAATATCAGTCAGATGGTAGCTTGTGTAGGCCAGCAATCTATCAGTGGTCATAGAGTTCATGATGGATTTGATAAAAGATCTTTGCCTCACTTTGAGCGAGGAAGTTAGTATTCTTTCCCTAAAGAATGACATGTGTGTTAAGCTTGTTTTATTGTGAATTCATTGTAAAGTAGCAGATTTTTATTTTGCAAGCTTAATATAGAATTTCTATACTCCAGCTTAGCATAAACATTAATTACGAATAAGATTAAAAAAATTTATTTAAAAAAAACAATTATTTTCAAATAAGAAAATATAAGTTGAGCATTGTTGAAGAATTTTGGCAAATCAGAATTATAGAGTAACCAGCTTCTTGCTATTATGCATCAGAAAAAAAAAACTTCTAACTCTCTTCAGTTTTCAGCACCACTGTACTAAAAGTCATCCATTCACCTCTCGTTCCCTCATTCCTTTGGATTCTGTCCATTATTTTCATCCCTCTGCTAACGCACAGAAATAAAATCCTTTGCTTAGTGAATTGTAGTTAGGAAATCCTTCCATTTTCCCAGGAAATCCTTACATGCTACAAGAAAAAAATGTGTCCTTTTTTTTTTACAAAACTGTAAATTCTTTGTAAATGTCATCTTTCCATCAAATCTATTCTTCCAATGTGATTCAATGATATTCAAAGCTACTGTTGGTATAGTGGTACCCTGACCAAAGAAAAAATTCTTGCTTACACTATTGAAATGAAAACTTTTGTACAAAAACTACTATTTCCCTGAACATAGACTCTCTTGTATATCGATAATAACCTAGTATCTATATATCAATAATATTTATTAACCAAAAAATCTTATTAAAACATAAGCTCATGAAAGATGAAAGAAAGATAGTAGCGCTAAATAAAAATTACAAGTCATACACACTATATATATATATATACATACACGCACATAAATATTAACTACCTCCCTTATTTACACTATCTAACATCTAACTACGAAACTCTAAATTACTTAGTTGCATTATCTACACACTGCAACTTTAATATTTATTTTAAAAACAAAAAAAGTAAAAGGAAATTATGCTTTCTTTGTTTTAATAAAATTATAATTTTAGCGACAATAAATTTTGGAAACAAACTTTTATCTTTTATTGGCATTTTCCTCAGTTTTTATCTTTTTGGCCAAATTTCCAGTTCTACATTTTCCTAAGCACTAACTTATTTCAATCACTTTTTATTGGATTCCAAAGTCTTTCAAATTTTTAGTTTTTTTCCATTCTCTGTGCTTAACTATTCTCTGTACTTAATTGTCTTTTTTCCTTGCCTTCCTAGTTCCAATTTCTAACTCCTTTAATCTCATTTACTTTTTGTACATCTACTAACTTCCCATTCTTCCTGGTTTTTCAGTACCAGCAACCTACCTAATTTAACCTAATTTTCTGAATCAATATCATCTTGGTAATTGTTTCATGTCATCAAATTCTTCCGTATTTCACCATTTTCTTTGGCTTGCTCAGGAATCTACCTTTTACCGATTTAGCATCATGTATGCGTTTTCAAACTTGTGTTGAATTTTCTTCTCTTTCTCAATATGTTGCCATTTTTTTAACTTCTTTTTCTTGTACTTAGGAACTGTGCTTATTCCAATATGCCTCAACTTAATAGTTTCCCTGCACTAAGTTATTGCCATTTTCCTTCTCATTTTTACCTGGGATTCATTCTCTCTGCAAATTTGGCATTTCTGACTGATTCTTATTATTCATTGCAATTTTTTTCTTTCAGCAATTTTTTTCCCCTGATTTATTTTTTATCAACAGTTCCACTTTTGTTTCAAACTTCAACTTTTCAACTTCAAACTTCAACTTTTATATTTGCAGCCAATATTTCACTTCTTTTATACTCGGCTAATGCAGCTTTGTTTTTATCAGAATTTAACTTTTCTTACTTTCTTTCTCAAATACAGCACTAAATTTGACATTATCGTTATTTCCATTTTTATCAGCAAACTGTCATTGTCGATTTGCATTTTCTCGTTTTTGCACCATTTATCAGAGCTGATTCTCAAGCAGAAATCAGTTTTTTTGCTGGTCTATTTTTGACAAATTTTACTTTATTTTCTAGTACCTTTAAAATGTTTTTATTTCTTCAAAATCTATTTGTTATATGTCACTGGCATCTCATATCATGTTTATGGAATATAATTTTCGGAGATAACAAATTCTTTATTTCCCCATATATCTGCATGTCTTAGCTATAAATAAATTCTTGATAAAATGATGGTACACATATCTTTCCTAAGTTGCCTAAATCCTGACAAGTGCGTGCGGATATGGAACCTTCCACTGAATATATTTAAAATGAGTATTAGAATATTTTCTTTTGCCCAAGCTGGAAATATCTTAAGAACGTAAATATTATAGGATTATGATGAATTAGATTATGTTACTGTTTCAATTATGTATACTATATATATATATTTCTGGGGAAATAAATATTTCTTCTAAGACATTTACAAATTATCACTATATATTTATAATGATCAATTCTTAAATATAAGTATTCAAACATTTTATCATATTCAACTTATGAATTTGTTTAAATTTGAAGGTAAAACTGCTGAAGCAAAAGGATTTGTTCAGAATAGTTTTTATACTGGCATGACCCCTACAGAATTCATATTCCATACAATGGCTGGAAGAGAAGGTGAGTGCTATTTCAATTACAGTGAAATGATACACTTTAATAAAAAAAAATGAAATCAAAATGATTATTAGGTTTTTATCTATATGTATTCATGTTTATAGCTAGACATATATTCCAGGTCTTGTTGATACAGCAGTTAAAACCGCTGAAACTGGATATATGCAAAGACGACTCATCAAAGTAATATAATTATGATTTTTTTTCCTATTATAGTCAAATAGATGACTTAATCTATTGTAATTCTATGTGCCATGGTTTAAATATTATTTAACAAGTTTTCTTTTTGTTTAATATACAATCTTATCTAAGTAGTATTTTCAAAACTTGTCACATTTCATGTGGTTTTATAGTATTTTCTATTGCTCAGGGACTGCTATAGGTGACTACTTTATTTTTAAGCAAATGCTATACAAAACCTTGTAGTTTTTGTAGTTTCAGTCTTATTGGTTCCTCTTGTTCATGTGATTTATAAATGATTGATTCCAGTTAACAATATAGTAATTATATCATAGAATTTTTAAATGATAATTGCGAGAACATCCTTTAAAGTTACTTATGTACAAAAATGTTTAATGGCATATTCACTGTGTTTTTTATTTTAAAATCGTTGAAACCTTACTTTAAAATTATTTAATTTTGGAAATCTTAGACTACTTAGAAACTTTATATGTTGGTATGATGAAATAATAACTGATTGATACACAAGACTTTTTTTTTTAATGCAACAGCATTATAAAATTTTTCCATGCTTCGTTTTAAAAATATTTTCAGTATTGATAAAATTATAGTGAAAAGTTTTAAAACTTTCTCTTCTAAACTAAGTGATTCTGATATTAAAAATCGTAAATTTTATTATTCTTTTTTGATGAAATCAACTTTTATAACACTTAAGTTGATAAAATAATTTATTTTTTTTAGTTTGCGGTTTGTTTATCTTTTTTAAAAGTTGTTTGCTATATGTATTCCAAAAAATATCCTAAATTTGTCCTGTTTTTTTTTTTTTTTTGTTTTAGCTTACTACAAAACTTGGTTATACTGTACTTCTAACTTGTTTAAAAATGGAGAAATATAATTCTCTATTAGTGTCAAATTTATCAAATGGCAGACACTAATATGTTCATGGAAATACTAGAAATTTTTAATTTCTAATATTTTTTTTTATTGACTCTTCAAATAAAACTCTTATATTATAATAAAATAATTTTTAGACTCAATTTCACAAGAATGATTTTTATGTGGTGGGAGTGTCATTACATATTGTATGTTACATTACATGCCAAAATGTGTCATTACAGACCTGACCCAAAATCAATTTTAAAAAATGTTCAAGAAAGCATGGAATACATAAAAAAAAATGTAAAGAATTTCTTGGGATATATTTAATTTTTTATATCATTGATCCTAAATATTTAATGTATCTAAGTTTTATACGTTCAATCTCATCAATATTCTTGTTGACACCAATTAAGTTGTTCAATTTGACGCCATGCATGGAATTTTCTTTGCGATTCTAATTATTGATTTCATGCAAAAATTATAGATACATTATTATAGTTGTCACTCTGATGAACTATATTTGAATCGTGTTTGTTTAAAAGCATAAAAAATAAATATCTCATGTTATTTGAAGTAATAGATATTTCTTTTTTTAAAACAAAAATTTTCTTTGTTATATGAAAAGAAAAAATATAATTTCTTTAATTTTAATACAATTCTCTTTTTATATGTTATATATTGTTTGAGACATTATATCTTGTTTTGATTTAATGTGCTTTTTAACTTTGTTGAAACAATTTGCTAATTAGAAAATAAGAGTCCAATATTTTTGTATTATCATTCTCTTTTTTTAGGCCTTAGAAGATTTGTGCTTGCACTACGACATGAGTGTTCGTAATTCTGTGGGAGAAGTTGTGCAGTTTGTTTATGGAGATGATGGATTGGATCCTGCATGTATGGAAGGCATTAATAAATTTGAAACTTCTCTGAAAAAGGGAGGAGATAGTTATTGCATGAAAAAGAATGAAGACCCGCCTGATTCTCCAATTATATTTGAAAGAGCTTTCTATCACATTACAGTAAACATTTAAATGTGTTATATTTCTTTCTCTATTTTGATGTACAGGAACCCGTTATCCGGAAATCAGAAAACCGGAACGAAATTCAACAAATTTTCCCGTCATTTTTTTTAAAAAATGTTTTTTTTCCTCATAAGATTTTAGGATTTTTCTTTCTTTTTTAAGAGATGTTTACCTTACCATCATTTTGGAAATAATCATTAGTGTATTACATCATCGCTTTTTCCTCTTTTTAAGATTATTTCCAAATATTTTTTTTTTTTTTAGTTGGGTTTAACAATAAAAAAAGCGGCTTTTTGTAGCGATTCAGAAAACTGGAAAAATCAGTTATCTGGAATAGCGATGGTCCCGATCATTCCGGATAATCGGTTCCCTACTGTACTGTTTAATTAGATATGAAAGTATGTTAAAATAGATAAACTCATTAAGTGATGATTAAAAGGTTACAAAAAACGAACTTATGATAAGTATAGATTTAAAATAATAATTAAGACTCTTTTTAAAACAATCTTAATTATTTCATTATATGTATAGACAACTAAATTTTATTAATTCTTTATATCATTTAACTCTTAGAGCAATTACACCAGCTTCTTCAGAAATTAAACCTTGTGGGTATCCTGAAAAATATTTATCTCGTGTTATTCTGTGAGATGTGTATCTGAGGGGGTTCTGTACGATTTTGTCCGCAGTCAAAATAATCAATGGGTTCAATAGAGTTTAAATGCTTGAAATATGAGTTGAATGATGCATTCAACCACCCTGCAATCTTGTCGTGGCTCCTCCAATGCTCCCATGAAGGGACATCCCTTCAGCACAATCAACATGACAAAGTGGTTCTAAAAGATTTTTCGCAAAAAGCTTACCGTGATGTTTTTGATGCCAGGAAATCTTGCTAAGAGCAGAGCAGTGCAGAAAACTTTTAACTTTGGTCTTTTTCTTAGATTTTGACATTTTTTAATGTATTGTGTGATTAATGTACTGATCATATAAATTAATGTCTCACTAATATAACTTTTTGAACAAATCCTGTATGATATGATTCAATTGCAAACATTGCATCTTTTAATCATTTTCTTACTGTTGAATTGATCAGATTTCTTTGTTGTCAAATGATCTGAAGCAAATTTTTTTACCCTTTTTTTGGGGGGGGGGGAATGTTTGAATCTTTAAAAGGAAAATCTTTAGAATGACAAAGAGTTTTAATAGTTGTTCAATTTACCACTGCTAAAATTTATTCTTATTGCGCTATTTATTCCACATATTGTGTTATCATTTTAAATTATTGGATCGCAAATTGTTGCAACGCGCACTTCCATGTTACGACAATTATTAAATGTTTGTTAGTACTGCTTTTTCTCAAGTTCACGAATTTTTCCTAAAACTAAGATTTGTGAAGAAGTTTGATATGTTTGTAAGTTTTTTACTTACATTTTAATAGCAATTAATACGTTTCTGAAACTTTAAAATCAATAGTTCAAACTTTTGAAACATTTAGGAGATTATGAGAATTGGGAAACCATATAAAAGCCTGTATCCTGTGTATGATAAATTAATAAAGATACCCTAAAGTCCAAGAAGAAGAGAAAGTTTATTGAAATGAAAGGATAACCAAGGATATTACCCTTGACAAGGAAATTTTTTTAATTCTTTTTATTCAGAAAGATGTGGAAAGCTGGCTAACAAATCTTTGATAAAGAACAAAAATAATTTAGCTATGTACATAATTTTGTACTGAAATTCTGTTCTTCAGAATAAAAATATTAATATCGCATACAGTAATCAAAAGAAACAAAGTTTATGCTCTTTTCATCATCAGCATGGGCACGACAGCCCTTTGTGAGCCTGGGCCTTCCTCAGAAACTTTTCCCATTCTGCCCTTCTCCCAGCAATTGATTTCCAGTTCTTTACTTTTAGGATTTTCAGCTCTTTTATATGTATTATTTATGCCGTGTCTTCTTATGCCTGCATGTTTTGTGGGGGGGGGGAGTATTTATGTTATTGCAAAATTTCTCAAAAATTTTATTAAAATTTTGATTTTTCCACATGCAAACTTGTTATTATAATTATAAATCATTCTTATTTGAAATGACAAAAACTGCATTATGTTTACTCAGGCAAAATATCCATACAAAGAGGAACTTCCTTTGGATGATGAAACTTTGATTTCTTTAAGTGATCAATTAATACAAGAAGAATTAAATGAAACTAGTGAACCATATCAATTGCAAATGAGGTAAAAATAAAAATTATATAAATTATTAAATTTGTGTTTAATTATCTTAAAAGATTGCTAAAAAAAATTTTTTTCAGGCATTTCTTTATTGATCAAGCTAACCGTATCAAAAAATCCAGGCTGCAGTATAAAACTAAACCTGGTCGAAATATTCCTTCAGGTAATTACTTTTAAACTTCTTTTTTTATTATGTTAGTCAGACTGTTTGAATTCTGAAAAGAAATCGAAATCGTGAACTTTTCAAAGATTAAATTCTGTATCTAGGAGTGAAATTTTTTGAAGATAGTTTCATTCTATTGAAAGTACCATACCATAGTTTTGAGAGCTATTGAAAAAATAAGACTAAAAACTTCTTCCTATGTGAAGTTAAAGTTTAAAATTATGACAATCTATATAGTAGAAAATAGATGTTTAATTACTAATTTTATGTTTAAATGATCTTAGCTCAATATTGGTTCAATAGGTTAATTATATAATCTTAATTTAAAATGTGTTATTCAATGCATCATTTGCGTTACACAAAATTAAAACTTTTAGTTAGGAATGAATGGTTAGTCTTTAGCTTTCACCACACTTTGGATTAATAGATGTTGTATAGAATTATTATTAATTTGGTTTTAAATTTAAAAAAAAGGAAAAAAAACCTATTAAAGAATTATTGAAAAAGTGTTTAACAAAACTATTTCACTTCATTAATAATTTATTTAATATCCATTTCCAAATTTTGTTCCAACAAGTTCATTTCATTTAGAAAACATTTCTATTATTAAAGTCATTTTTTATTTGCGTCTTTTATTTTTATATGACACTTTTTGCTTGTAACATTTTATGAAAATTATTCTTTAAACAAAGTTTTTTAATAAATGAAAAATTTTTGTTAAATACGCTAAAAAACATCATTGATTACTATAAATTAAATTATTATTATATGGATCTATGTTTATATTTACTGACTTAATCTATATACTATATCTCAATTTAACCTAATTTAAAATTAATGGGAGAAAAAATTTCAGTTTTGTACCAGCTTGAAAGAATAACGGAGTCTCAACTGAAAAAGTTTATTGAGTTTTGCAAAGAAAAATATATGAAGTCTTTAATTCATCCAGGTACGAATGATACTTTTGTTTTGAAGTTGTTTTGCAATGCTCCATTTATCTTAATTGCATAATTTGGTATTCTTCCTTTAAAGGTGGAGCTGTTGGAGCTGTATGTGCTCAAAGCATTGGAGAACCTGCGACTCAAATGACTTTGAAAACTTTCCATTTTGCTGGTGTTGCTTCTATGAGTATCCTTTAATTAATTTGTTATTTCTGAGACAAAAAAAAATATTTAAACTTAGGAATTTTTTTGTTTTGTTTTGTTATAATGTATTATTTTATTTTTAAGAAATCTGTTTTGAAACAATTACTTTGTGAGAAAGGTAACTAAATATATGGCATAATTATGTATGGAAAATAACGTAATTTTTTTCAAAAGTATGTAGTGTATACATTCGAGCTCTGCATCATTAAGATTGAGCCTTAGGTCATGAAAATCCAATTATTAAGGCAAAAGGTATTAAGGATGTTCAGGTTTTGATTTTGAGCACATAACATTTTGAGTTATTATTATTTTACCTTAGTCTTAATAAGCTTAGGTAGATATTAAACTGAAATATTTTTAAAATACTGTTTATTCAATTCAATTTAAAGCAAGTTATTATCTAAACTGCAAATGTAGTAACACAATATAATTTCATAGTTTGAAATCAAAGTACTATGGCTTAAAAATTAATTTTTAAAAGGAAAAAAAGCGAGTTGTATGCTAGGTGCTCGAAAATAATAAATAGCAATTTAACTGACTTACTAATTTAGAAATTGTTTGTCATCTTTGGTTTGATATTTTTCCTTTTTTTTATTCAAATTGTGTTTTTCCTTAATTTTTCTTGCGTTAAGATATCACTCAGGGTGTACCACGTATTGGAGAAATTATCAATGCCACCAAGGTTATAAGTACCCCCGTTATAACAGCATTATTAGACGAAAATGATGACTTGGAATCTGCCAGGCGAGTCAAAGGAAGAATTGAAAAAACAACTTTAGGTGATGTAAGTAAAGTGTGACTTCTTTTTTATATTAATTATTTAATCAATGTTTTTAAGTGTTAACTTTACTTGACAGACATTAATAATTACCATGTGATTTTTTAATGAACATTACATCAAGATTTGAAACCTCTTTTTTTATGAAAGAAAAATTAGTCCAGAAATGTTCATTTCTTGCATAAAATATTGTTATATAACTTTGTATTATGAAATGTGTAATTTAAACTTTTATTTAATGAGATACAATTACAGAGGGGCCAACGATTATGATTTCCTAATTATAATTACTGTGTTACGGTTCAGTAACAAAAATTACGTTATTGGAAATTTCCTTTAACACTCTGTTTAAAATAATTTTTTTTCCTCCTTAACTACTAAAAGTTATGCAATTTTTTGGTTTGCAACTAATCTACTATAATATTTTCCTACTCCTTAAGTAATTCTAAAAACAATAAATAAAAAATAGAAAAAAGAAATCTCCTCTTTTCCCTTTCCTGTTCTAAACCTTAATATTTTCGACATATAGATAAGCAAAAGAACGTAAACTTCAATTTGTAATGCTGTGAGCAAAGATATTTAGTGGTACAAATGAAAATCAAAATCAGAGCTAATTCTAATTTAACAAAAAACTGGAACATTTGATTCTTAATAATCAATTTAATTTTATCAATTTATAATAAAATATGAAGTCTCAGTGTTGTATCTTAATTTTTAATATGAAACTTTTATATTACTTTTTTATATTTAATAGTAATTTCATGCTAAATTTTATTAATATTATGTACCTATATAGAATTAAGCAATATACACACCTCAATATTTTGCTAATTTGAATTTTGATTACTGATAGCTAGTTTGGAAAGTTAGCATCCCTACAATTATTACTAAATGTTTATTTGATATATATTTTCCTTTAAAAAAGGTTTTATTTCTGTTAAAAAATATATTATTTTTTCTTAGGAATGGTTGTGCCTAGCAAATATGTATTCTGAAATTTTGTAGATTTTCAGGAGAATCTGAAAAAATTAAGATCTTTTCCGGGTTTTCTTTTTGTTAATGCTGAACCCTGTTATACTTATAATTCCCTTTAGATAAATGTATGAACAGTTTTAAAAGCTTACACTTCAGATGTGGACATTTATGCAGCAATAATTTAACTATGCATTTATCTATATTTTTGAAATAAATTTTTAATTGTATATTGATTTTTTTCAAAAAAGTATTGTTCTCTTTGTACTAGTAATAAAAGAATATAAAAACAAATTATTTTTTTGTGATGTGTCCTCATTATTTATTTGTGTTATGTCTTCATTATGTGATGATAATGTTTTGCAATTGTGTATTTAGGTGTCTAATTATTTGGAAGAAGTATTTTTACCTGATAGCTGCTTCATATTGATTAGATTAAACTTAGAAAGGATTCGCTTGCTTCAGGTTATTTACTTTAGTTTATTGCTATTATTATAATTATTGTTATTATGCAAACAATAATGATTTTTTAATATATCTGTTGATGCTAGAAGCGCCATCTGTTTATAAAATAGAAAAGTATTTGGTGTAAGTATGTGTTCTGAAACCGCAAAGAGGTTTGTAAATATTTCAACCATCAGAAATTAAATAAACTTCACAGTTTATGATTCTAGTGTAGTGATTTATTTAGAATAAAGACACTAACAAACTGAGCTGTTGTCTAGACCAATATTGATATTTTTTTACTGTGTTTAGCTCGAAGTAACTGCTGATACTATAGAACATTCCATCCTTACATCGAATATTCCAGAAATCAGAGGAATAAAGCCACCTAATATAACGGTTCATTCTAATGATGTGATTTTAGTGAGGCCTTTTGATAGCAAAAGAGGCAGTCATTACTACATCATGCAAGTGCTCAAAAATAAATTGCCTTCAGTTGTTATTCGGGTCAGTATTTACTTCTATTTAGTGAAAACATTTTATTTTTTTCTGTATTCTAATGTTTATTGTGTTCTGGATCTATTTATTTTAATAATTAATGCATGCATAAGCACTGATAAAGGATGGGAAATAATTTTAAGCGAGGTCTAACATTTCTTAAAACTATTTTTAATAAATAAATCTCTATAGGGAAAATTTTGTATAATATTTTGTAAATAATCTTCAAAAGAAATTGAAATTTTAATGAAAAACAGTTCTTATTGAGTTACTTTTTTTCCATTTGGAAAGATAGTTTGAAATAATTAGATATTTTAGTGAACTTTGTATAAAATAATACTTTTTAAAAATAATTGTTTGGGTGTAAATTTTTTGAAACTCTTTTACTTTTCTATTTTTTAATAAAAATTTTCTATATTTTATGACTTACAAGTAAAATCAAAAGAAACTGTAACTTATTCAATTAATTTATGAGTGTGTTCTTACATTTAGATTTTTCTCAATATTTAGGTATAACAAGTGTGTAAATTTTTTATTTCATTTGAACTAACAAAGATAAATTAATTTTCTTAAAATGAGTAATATTTTATAAAAAGAAAATGACATTTTTTTAATAATTCTGAGCATGTTCAAATATGGGTAAGCCATCTGAGTTATGTTTAGGGGACTAACAAAAAATTTAAATTGCTGTGTTAAAATGCCAGACTACAAGATAAATAAATCATTACAAATGTAAACCAAGATATGGAAAGAGAAACATTTTTATATTAATCCATACATTTAAAATTTTAGTGTGATTATTTGTTATATGTTTTAACATCTTTTTTTTAATATTATGGTTAATATTGTAATACTAATAATTTTATATGAGGAAAAATATTGTTTCTACTGCAAAATTTTAGCTCTTTAAATGAAACTTCAAACTATTTTATATTGGCTGTTTAAAAATATTTGATTCACTTACCCATATAAGAATTTGGGTAAAGATACAATGCATCCTTCATTAATCCTGATTGTTGCCATACTATGGCAATTGTTGATTGAACATGGTGCTGTTCTCATTATCTGCTTTTATAACATTTGTTTTTATATTTCTTATTTTAGGGATTTAAATCTGTTTCCCGAGCATTAATACATTTAGAGGGAGATAAATATAACCTACAAATTGAAGGTGATGGCCTGGGCGAAGTGATGGCTACTCAGGGTAAAATTATTTCATTTGTGCATCTTTTTCTGTTCATTTAAAACTATTGTGTATCGTCCAGACATGCTCTCAAATCTAAAAGAATAAGACAAAACGGTTAATTTTTCTTTTTTAGAAAAACTGGGAAACAATACTAGTAATAAAACTATTTATCGTTAATATATATATATGATTTTTTTTTAAAGTGCAACTAGTTAAAATGTAAACTCTTTCTAGGAGATGATTCTAAAATGGTTAAAAAAAAAAAATTCTAAATTGAAACTGTTTAAAATAAAATAATTAAATTAGTTATTTTCTGAATGCACTTTCATTTTTCTTATATCAAAAAAGTGGGAAAAAATTATTGAGTATCCTCTTGAGCAAACATATTTTTATTTATTGACTTTTAATAGTGACTTTTAATAATTTTTGTAAGGTATTTTTTCTCAACATTGATCAAAAATATTTAAAACTCTTTTTCATACAAAAGATAATTGAGCACTTAATTTATACAAATTATTTTTTATGTGTCATTAAAATTATATTACAAAAAAAAAACTTGTTACATTTGTGTAACTTGTTAAATTTTCATAAACTTTTTAAATTGGTATTACAAATTAACAAGAACAAAACTAGAAAATTTTGAATTTATCTTTCCAAAGAGCATGTCAGTACATAGGCTTTTGTAATTTAATTTGATCATAACTTTAATTGTGTAGATAGGTGTAAAGTTGTTAGATGAGTGTTTAGATGTAAATATATCGAACAATATTATTATTAATTTAGAAATTATTTAAATTTTAGTGAATTTATTATTCTAAAAAAATTCATGAATGTATCAATGTGTTTGCTAATTTTTTGTATAATTTTTTTCTTTGTATATGAGTTTATAAAAATATAGATTATGTATGTTAAAAAATAGAAAAATTAGCAATGATAAAAAAGTTCTTTAAAATGAAATAATTAAACAAATGATATAAACAAATATTTTAGGCGTCCAGTGGAAGTCAACAACTTCAAATAATATTATTGAAGTAAAGAAATATCTTGGCATTGAAGCTGCAAAGTAAGTCACTTTAAAAACTTGGATATTATTAATTTTTCATAAAAAAAATATTAAGTATAACCATCTAATAGACATATATATATATATATATATATATATATATATATATATATAAACAATATAAAATGATAACCTTATGCTACATAATAGTTTAAGTTAGTCTTAGGTTTTTCTTTCTCTTCAGTCTAATTATTATTAAGTCTATTTTTTTTGTTACCTTATTGTGCCTTTTTTTTTTTTTTTTTTTTTTTTTGACATTAAGTCAAGCGTGCAAGCTCATAAAATGAAAATCTCGAGAATGACATATGTATTTTTCTACACCAGTAGATAAATAATCATTATTTAAAGCAAAGTGACAAAATGTTCACACAAAAAAAAGAACCACTTAATGCTCTAATTTTCGAAAAAATTGGAATTTAAAAAAAAAAAAGAAAAAAACTTAGGTCAAGTTTGTTTGTATACAACAATATCAGGGTGTCAAATTTCAACTCTGTAGTACACATTTCTGCAAGCAGTAGAGCGGTTGATGTAGTATTTTTTGCAAGATTAATTGTTGATGATTCTTGAACTAAAAATCCAATCACAATTTTTTTTATTCTGTCGTACATTTTGTGTTCTGTTTATACATTTTTTCACAATACCTTATTTTTTATATCCATAATTACTGAATGTGTATTAAGCTTTTTTTTAATTATAATTCATAATTTTTTCCATTCATTAGCTTTGTATGTATTTATAACTTTGTCCAGACTTTTTATACTAATTCCTATCACACAAATAGTCAGTTTTAATATTTTAAATTGTACATATATGTCTTAATTATAATTTTTATTAATTTCAAGCTACAGTTGCATTGCTTCACACAGTTATGAAATAACTTAGCAATTTAATGATTGTGCAAGTATTCGTATGCTGCTTTAAAATGTTTTATTTATTTTTTATACTATGCAACTTAAAAAAATATATTGTGGCCCTACATTATAATTTTGTATACCTAAGTAGAATCGCAAATAATTTACTATTTCTGACAATTAACTACAACTTTCATTTGTTATAGATCAACTATCATCAGTGAAATTCAGACAACTATGAAGCATCATTCCATTGATGTAGATAGAAGACATTTAACTTTACTAGCTGATCTCATGACATTTAAGGTAATATTCTCAACAAAAATGCATTTTCTAATCTTATGTTCTCAATATTATGCATAATACTTTTTTTATTAAGAATTTTTCTATTTCCTGTTTTAATATTATTTTCAATTGTGTTACAACTTTTTTAAAAATATTGATAATAAAGGATTATAGTTTTTCAGTTTTTGAAGGTAGTTCGATAAACAAAAATAACTATATATATCTTTTCATTTTTTCTTATTAAGATCCGTACACATTAATAATGTGTATAAACATTGTCTAGTTTAACTGATCATTCGACAGTTATTTATTTAACTTATTTGGATATTAAACAGAGTTTTTTGAAACTATGGTCTGCCAATCCAAGAAGTCCTTTAAACAATTTTAAAATTTTACTTTGCATGAACAAGATATTTTCTGGTATTGTTATGTAGTATGTCTTTGAAACTGTTATTGAAAAAAAACTTAATTCAAACTTTTGGTTGCTTCTTTGGAAGTACAACATGAATACTAAACTATAATTACTAAAATTCTTCATTAAATATTAAGAATGTTGAAATACATACTCAGAGAAACTAAGATCTGGTCACTATCTATTTTAATTTCAGATCTTTGTAATGTAACAAATAACAAAAGCTTTAGACCATTTTGCAGCTGCAAGATAAGATTGGATTAAATACAATAAAACAAAGTTAAACTAAAAGCAATTGAATTGGTTTTCTAGCTCAATTCATAAAGCTTTCTGATTCGTCATCATCATTGGTATGACAGCCCGAGATGTTCCTTGGCCTTCTCTTGAACATTTATCCATGTTCTTTTGATTAATCAGAGTGCGCTAAATGCATGAAAGCTGAAACATAGGATTTCACCCTCTGAGCATAAGTCAAAGCTTTTTCCAAAATTTCAGCTGCTGGCTTTCCTGTATGAAAAAATGCTCCATGTTATTCTATGCAAATGAATTATGCTGCAAGAAAATTTCAGTTTATATTTATCCAGATGCTGAATATTTTGAGGTTTTAAAATGTAGTGTCACTAGTATACAATTAAATTGGCTATAGTTTTAGCTGAAATAAAAATATACAGAAATTGTTTTTATGTTTGGTATGTGAATTAAACTAAAAATTTAAGTTAGAGTTTTGTGATAATTGATCGAACTTTTTTTTTTTTTGATGCATTCATTATCCATTATGATGCATTCATTTGACGCAGTCAATTCATGTAACAGTAACTCATTGCTTTTTTTTTTTAATTGTATTTTTTTTTCATTTATAGCCTATACCAGGGGTGGCGAACCTTTATACACCAACGTGCCATTTTTTCTAAAACAATTGTTTAATGAGGTCATAGACGTGCCGTCAAATAATTTTGACTTCGTGATTATTGGGAAAATAATAATACTAAATACTATCAACTCAAGAAACTCGTTACTTACATTTAAAAAAAAAATTTTTTTGCCAAGTCTTAAAACAACTTAAAGTAACATCAGTGTGACTTCCGATGCTGCAGATTCGATGACAAATAACTTATATTAGGTTGTAAGATGTTAGTTTAAGCAGGACTGTTAATTTTTTTTTGCTAGTTATTTATTGTTAGCTTGCCTTTTATGGTTATTAATTGTTTTTTTTAGCATTAATTTTTAATTTTTTTATTAATAATTGTTTATTATTTTCTTTGTTTTTTGTGAAATTTAATTTAATTGTTACATGTTCTTCATAATGTAATAACATTTGTGGAATAACAATTCATAGTGTAAAAACAATTGTGATCGGTGGCGTGCCCAAAATATTGTGTCTCGTGCCATAAATGGCACACGTGCCATTGGTTCGCCATCCCTGGCCTATACATATATAATATTGACATAACTAAGGCTTCTATTAGATTTGCATATTTCATAAATATTATAATTGGAATTTACATGTTCAATGTGAAAAGTTATTAATGAAATTATTATTGATTTTTTAAAGTATGCTTGAATGTTTTTAGGGTGATGTACATGGAATTACTCGTTATGGTCTAGCAAAAATGAAGGAAAGTGCTCTTATGCTTGCCTCAGTAAGTTCTATATTAACCATAATTAAAATATCTTCATACGAGTACAATTCTTTATTAATATTGAAGAACTCATATTAAATCCTTTTTTCTTTCTATGCAGAAATATTGTAGTAAAATTTTTCACATGACAAAATTTTTAGCACATTTTGAAAGTTTGTGCTCTAAAGTTTTAGCGAATGTTACCTAGAATTTTTATAAACTAATTACTATTTTAAAAGTTTGCTTTTTTGTGTTTTTTGTTGTTTTATTATGTAAATTTTCAAGTCTATATTGTTATTTTTATTATTGCTTAAACATTTATTTCTATTTATTACAAAATTCTTGTTATAACTACATATTAAAATTAATATTAACTTTAAAATAACTTAAGTATAAAAATAACAGTAATTCTGTTATTTTTATACTTAAGTTATCAGTGCTGTATAATTGTATAGGGTCCGGTTCATTTTGTCAACTCCACCTCTTCTACAGATGATTTTATTGAGAAGGTAATTTCGTTGACAGGGTTTTCTTGTGGTCAGAGTTGTTTTGTCCACAAGTTATTTCATCTACAGGGTCATTTTGTCAACAATGTCATTTGCATTTCTTCGTAATTTAGTATATTTTTACGTGTCTAGACAACAAACATTGCTTAAATAAGTTATAGTTTTTAAACATTGCTTAAAGCAAACTTTGTGTACTTTGTTGCAATTGTCAGGAAAAAAAAATTTAATTTTAATTTGTTTACTCCTTTTGTTGTACTAGGTTATGTTGTAAAACCTGAGCCTCTGTTTAATTTGTGTTTTAGTAGTATTTCTTTCTAAGACTGTTTGTTTATGTTTAGTCTTAAAGATGATGTATTTTAGATTTGCACCGCAAAGCAACGACTATAATTATTTCAAATGATTTCCACTTTTTGGTCATTTTTCTTTTTTATGAAATATTGAATCCGATATTACTTGACATTGAAATAATTTTCAAACTGAAAATCGTTTTTTAATCCTTTGTTTCAATAACTTGATTATTAGTTGGGGTGAGTTTAACATAAATTGGTATCTTCCAGCTAACATAATTTGTACGATCACATTACTTACACCCATTCATTCCTATACAATAAATTATTGTTACAATGTCTTGTACCTACCCTTAAGTTTGTATCGTGAATTCGGAGCCATCCTGTATGTTTTGGTCATTTGTATGCTTTAACAAATATTATACTGCTTCAATACTATCTTATCCAAAATTTTCTTCATAAATTTTAGTTTGAAAAGACTGCTGATCATTTATTTGATGCTGCCTATTTCGGCCAGGAAGATTCTATTGTTGGAGTGAGTGAAAGTATTATTTTAGGAATACCCATGACTCTAGGAACTGGTTTCTTCAAACTCCTTCATAAATATCCTTTCATTTTTGACATATTTTATATTTAACTATTCAGTAATTTGGAATTAGTATTAAAAAGATCTTGCAGATACTTAAACCCCAATTTTCAGGGGTAACTTTTTAGAAAAAGCTAATGGCCAATGCATGTGTTAGTATTTTTATTTTCTTCTGCCTAAATCGATATTTTGATTGCATTGCCAACAAAAAAAACACTTCTTATCAATGAATTGGGGGGGGGGGACTCCTTTTGACAAACCTCAGAATGTCCATTTTAGAAAATGAATTTATCGTTTGATTTTGTTTCTTATGAACTACTCTTATGAAAATTTATTCTTTTATAATGGATAGAAATTAATTTGCAATGTGATGTCACCCCTTTTTCCTACATCACTTACAAAGAAGTACGCGACTCGAAAATTCTCATTAAAGCAAACCTAATCTTCAATTGATGAGCATGTTTGAAAACCTTGGATGAAATATAAACAAGCTGCTTAATCTGCTACTAGCCAAACCGCGAATACAAATAAGTTGGGAAAAGTTTTTGTTAGTTTTAAAGTAAATGAACTGAAATTAAAATGGGACATATTTTACCCTAAGGGCAGATTACGTATAGTTCATTCACCAGGACTTGGCACTTGGCTCCACCTCCCCGGACGTAGAGTTCATTTCAGCGCGGGAAAGAAAAAACATCACCGCACTTGAAAATGAGACAGGCCTTAATGCCTGCCAAACGCAAACAGTGAATTTTTTTCAGTCCCTTCGCTTATCATCTGCTATTATACCTTTCGTTATGCTAGCTAATTAAATATATTTTATAGTTAAAACCGCTGTTTTCCCATCATAATATCTCAAAAAGCACAAACTATTCACTCAAGAGGGAGAAATATCATCAAATTTATAAACATTTAATTTTTTAAAAATGCACAGGGATTGCGAAATAAATATTTTTCTCATACAATTGCCAAATAGCATCATTGTTCAGGATTGTTCACATCCTTCTCCCAAAAATAACAAAATTGCATCATCGGATACCATGTGATGAAGGCGGAGCCAAGTGCTAATTCCTTGTGAAAGAACTATAGCTCCTTAATTTAAGCTTAACTTTGTTATAGTAGGAATTTCCAAGCATTTACTTACCTTGTTAGCACTTTTTTCAAGTTAGTCTTTTTTTTTTAAAAGGTATTAATCTTCAACAGTTGTTTTGACAAGGTTGTCATGGGTTCTATACATTTAAAATAGTTGTATTAAATTAATGTTGTGCAAATTTAGATTTTTTTTTTCAAAACCACTGTATCATTTACTGTTATTAAATATGAAGAGTTACATGAAAAGTTATATCTGTATTATACCTAGCCTCCCCAATCTCAAAATCTGGGGCTTTACCCATAATAATCATGCAGAGTGTTTTTAAAAAAAGTAAGTATGAAATTCCTCGTTTACATTGTTAATTTAGCGCAAATATTGCATTGTTTATTTAGCGCAGAATAAAAAGCTCAGTGACCTATTATCCTTCAATAATTTTATTAATGTGTGATACTTTCGTTATTTTTTTTTCTTTTGTAAAAAATCTTTTATTTATGTGTGCAGAATTTTCTTTAACTCGCTTTACATCCTCCATTGCACCTTTACCACCGAAGAAAAAATTGCTGTTTGACAATCCTGAATTTCATCTTCCAGAATATGTTTCTACATGAAGTTGAAATCTGCTATTTAGAGAACAGTTATATTTATATAAACTGGATTGTATAATATCTGTAAAAAGTTTTGTAAAAAATAAACGAAACAAGAAGAGAACCTGTCTTTACTTTATGTCATAAATCACGGCATAAAAGCTGATAAATGTTACAATTCAATTTGGTTTAAATGTCTGCATATTTAGCGATAGTCCGTAAGATGTCAGTAGCTTTTCAGGAGGGGTGGGACCAGATTAAATGTTTAGAGAGAGAGAAAATGTGGAATTGTCCCATGGGACTTAATAGCGTCACTGTAGATACTTTGGGTGCATATATAAACTTCATTGGTTCCGAATATTTGTAAATTTCATGCTTAGTAAAATTTGTGCATGCAGGTAAGTTTTATTTTATAATACTATTTCTGAGTTTACTGCCAATGGATCTTCTGGCTTTTAAAGCTTGTATTATTGCTTTATTAGGATGGTCATCCATCGGGAATTTTAAAGAAAAGTTGTATTTTTCCCCTCAATTTTTTGTTTTTTTACCATCTATTATACCCACTTTTATATGGAAATTTATCGCCTAACGGTCGAAATATCATCATCTTAGCAATACTTTGCTTGTAAAACAGCTTGCGCGATTAAATTTGTCAAACTAGATAAGAATGCCATATGAAACTGTTGCATAGTTACTGAATGAATGGAAAAACCTTTGACCTCTTTGGAGACTATGCAGTTTACAAAAAGCAATGCAAAGATTGTAGTGGGGTGGAACAAGGAGTTAGAATATTTGATCCTGTTTATAAAAGCAAGAGCTTTTCTTTTTTTTTCTTCTAGTTTGCCTGGATGCTTTGAGGGTGTTTTTTTCTTTTGACAAAATGATATAAAATATTTTAGTAATCTTCCGCTAAATAACGGAATTCCAAGACCATCGATTCGTAGACTTCTGCGAATTAATAATTTATATTCCAACGAAATTTTCCCGGTGTTCCGCTTATCTAAACTTTTCATTTCGTTAATTACTCAAAATCTCTTTAACGAGACATTTATTCCGCCCTAACCAGCATCCTCTTTCTTTTTTCTTTTTTTTTTTTCCTTCTCTAAGTCTATATCACGCACGGTAACAACTTTTTTTTCACAAATTTATTAGAGAAAAAGCAACTTCTGATAATCTTCAAGAACGAAGACTGTAAAAAAAATACAATAACTTCGGTTTGAATTAATGAACTATTGAAGCAAACGCAAAGTGTAAAATTTATAATCTAAAAAGTAATCCCGAAATGAAATTCGCTAAAAAAAATTGTGTTTTTTCTCATTTTTTAATATTTTAATGCGTAGCAATTTTGCCGTCAATCCCGATTTGTAGCAGAAATATTAATTAATCAATGCAATATACACATTCCTTTTTACTCTGAATTAGAGCATAGGGTTTCTAATATAGCTTTCCCTCTCACTTTATTTGTGGCCAAATGTTTTGCCTATCTCCGTGTCTTTCCTATTGTTTTCTATTTGCTTACAATTGTCCTGAGCCAAGTATGTTTAAGTATCCTCTTTTTCTATTGCCCTGAGGGTTCCAATCAAAAACTTCGTTTACTTTAAATTTTCCAGGTTTACATAGAACATGACCAATCAATTCCCACTTTCGCTTTTTTATATCCAGTTCAATTAGTTTCTTTTTTGCTTTTCTAATGATTTCAGCATTATAATATTTTGTGAAACCTCTTGATACGTAATACTCTATCAAACGCTTTACTTATATCAAGCATTAACAAAGCTCACTATATTATCTCACTATATAACTATATTATCTCAGAAAATTCTCTACGCTTTCATTTACCAATCTATTATTATGAGGATTATAATTCTGATTAAGAGAGAACTGCTCTTCCATACAGTCAGCAAACACCTCTGCTTTTATTTTCTTGGTACAAACAAAGCCGCTTTCAGTTCTTAATGGCTAATTTTTCTGTGGATCCGTGCGTAAAGCTCTTGCCATTCTCCAGATCGAATTGTCTTTCACACAGAAGCTCTCGACCTTCTCATTCCACTGCCTGTTCTTAAATCTCTTGCACTGCTTGTGAATTTGTTTGTTCAAGTTTAAATATTCCTCTCTATATTGAGGACCGATATTTCTTCCTGCACCAGTTTCTTTGTTTGATAAGGTAAGTGATTTCTGGTGAGAACCTTAGGAAGTTTGTCTTATACACTTTAGAAGTTGCTGCTTCCGTATGCGCCTCTTGTATCAGTGATTGAAATTTCTTAATTTCTTTATCATTGCAGTCTGAGGTATCTAAGTTTTCTTCTACTATTGTCTAAGAATATTTTCATATAGATTCCAGTTTGTATTATTAATCATTTTAGGATTTTCAACCATTGTTATGCTAACAGAGATATGCACAGGATGATGATCAGATGACAGATTATTTATTGCCATAGGAATTTACATATTTCTAATAAAGTCCAATATATCAGGAATGTGATTTCTCATGTTAGGATAGAATGTAGGTTCTAAAGGTGCTACCACTGTGAGAGAGAATCTATTAACCAATTTTTTCAAAATTTTACCATTTACATTCGATTTATTACAGTCCCATATTATGTGCTTTAGATTGTAGTCTCCAGCTATGATGGTGTCATAACCACCAGCGAATAGTCCTTCTAGTTGAGTTTCTGAAATGGTATGTGTTGGTGCATTATAGAGGCCAACAATTTTGACTGATTCATTGTTGTAGTTTAAAAGAATAAAAACATATTCCATACCATTATTGTTTGAATAGTCAAACTCGCCATGACTCGGACTCTTTTACGCCGGGATATCGCCACTCCTCATCCTCTATATCTTCTGTCACATCGATAAATTGTGCAATTAGAAACTTTGTTATACTGTTTATTTAAGTGTGTTTCCGTTATTATGAACACATCTGGGTCATAGTTCGTCACAGAATCTTTCAACTCATCTGTCTTATTCACTATGCCGTTTGCGTTCCCATTGAACAAGTTCAATTGGGCATTTCTTTTAGCTGTATTACTCATCATGAGCAATGAAGTTTAGAACTTTTAATTGGTCAATTAGACCTTCCTGTTTAATAGCATTAACTAGATATTTAAGCTCAGTCATAACTGATCTAGCGTCATCTACGGCAATTATTATTGAGCTCTCACTTTTTGCTCCTT
Source organism: Parasteatoda tepidariorum (assembly GCF_982258835.1). Classification (NCBI taxonomy): domain Eukaryota; kingdom Metazoa; phylum Arthropoda; class Arachnida; order Araneae; family Theridiidae; genus Parasteatoda; species Parasteatoda tepidariorum. The sequence continues at coordinate 45,207,608 of NC_141755.1, forward strand.
AGGATCCTTAATTAAGGTCATTTTAGTATGTGTTCTTTAAACTGAGTCCTTGGGTATTTAGGACAGTTCAAAAAGTTTAACGGATGCTCACACCGCCCCCCCCCCAGTTCTCACATTTTGAAGGGCTGCTCCTGCTCTTGTCACAACTTTGAGTGAAGTGCCCCTCTCCACACTTCAAGCATTTCACTTTATGGTTTCAGGAATCATGCATATGACTAAATCCATGGTATCTATAGCACTGTGTTACGTGATTCGTTCTGCCTTTGTAGGTCTCCACTCTAATCTTTAAATTCAGTAAATAAGTGAAATCATAGGTCTCCTTATTCTGATCATTCTTAGGTAGGGTTACTATGAAGAGTGGCAGTTTCTTCAGAACTCAGTCTCTGAAACTCTTCATCTGTTTCACTTTAAGTAATGATGTAACTTTTAGCCATCAGAGCTCTTTCTATTTCTTCCGTTTCAATATTCGCCGGTATATCCTTTAAAACCACTCCAAGTGGTTTTTCTACTTGAAGTTTAAAAGTGTGGAACTTGATGTTAAGTAAGTACCGTGTAACATGTCGGTAATCATCTTAGTATGAAAGCGACAGCTTCATCTCGTCTCCGAAAACTTTCCCAGTGAAACCTTGGATTTTAAAATCCTTTAGGAATTTATTTATTGGGGTCCATGTCTGATCATAGTTCTTAATGATTATAGGAGGGGCTTTCCTTTTCTTGTTCTTTTGTAGTTGTAATTCTCTTTCCAATCTCTTCACATTCACTATCTGAGCTTTCAACCTCTACCATTTTCTGCTTTTGGCGTTAGCCACATCATCGCTATCCTTTGATTTCTCAAGGGAGGGTAGCACATTTACCCTTTACACTCTTTTTCTCCACGGTCTTTCCTACCTGTTCTCTCTTAGCAGTGGTCTTATCAATTTTTTTCCTCTTCTACCCGCAAGGTTGTCATGTCTCTATATAATAAGGGAACGAACCGCCTTTCTCAACCTTACAGAAAGGATGTCAATCAAAATTCATGCATTTAAAATGTTGCACAGAAATCCAATGGCAGCATATTCTCACGGATATGGAGCTTTTGATTAAGAGTTGTGTACGCTGCCTTTTTAGGTACGTTTTTTCTTTTTAAATTTGCGCAACGAATTTAACTCTGTCTAAATTTTAGCAGTGCGCCAGCTCTCTCATATTATCACTACTCTACTGGCTATCGAAATGAGCTGAAGGAGGCGCGGGGCAGAACTCTCTACGTGTGGCAAAACTTCGCTTACTTTCCTCATTATCGGATCAAAGGAGAAGGAAAAGAACGTTCGTTTTTATCTTGATTTTCAAGTAGTATCGAAGGGCCGAGTTCGTGTTAGAAACGTCTGATTTTTTCCAATTGTTCTGTAATTATTTTGTATTGTTTGTTTTTTTCGTCAATTATTATTTTTTTTTTTTGTTAAAATTCTTTGTAATAAATATATTTTCTATGAATTATGAGGGTAAATTTCAGGGTCCCTTTTTCACTGATATTGTTTAGAAAAATTAAATGAAAATCGAAGTTTCAAGCAATATATCTTTAGCAATCAGAAATCAAAGCAGTAACTTCTTATGTAATAATTTTATCTATTTGGACATTAATTTATTCAGGTCCAGTGAAGATGAAGAGCTTTATACAATTTAATGGACATGCACTGTAAAACTTTTAGCTAAAAGATAAATGTAGTATATGTAATAAGGAAAAGAACGCATTTATACAGGATCGAGCATTTCTATAACTCTCCATGTCTGTGATATCCATTAAGAACTTTTTTTTAATAATAAAAAAAAGTATTTAGGGTATTGAAAATTAGAAGTCATTGTTTTATATTATATTTATATAGATAAAAGCAGTAACCTGGGACATAGCAGAACGCTTGAGAGCATTCTTCTCCACATTTCAGCTCATGGAAATCAAAATAAAAAAATGATATTTTTAAAATTTTCTCATGATTACAAAATGCGGGGCTCTTAAAAGCTGAAACTTTTTCACTTCTACAGGCCTCTCACCTGATATATAACAATCAACTATAATCCGAAATTTAAAAATAAAATAAAAGATAATTGTAATAGAAAAAATTCTAGTTGTAAATTCTTAAAAAAAGAAGAAAAAAGGTGCAATCTACCTTCATGAAATGGTGGAAATCTATGGGTGATCCTAAGATTTTCATTTTCCTAGTAGGGGCCCTCCAAATTGCTTTGCCCAAGGCCTCTCAGAGTCACGCTACTGCTTTGTAGATTGGGAATTTTTTTGTAAGATTTCAATTTGCTGCTGAGTTTTACCCATTACCAAAAAATTTTTGGAAAATGCTCAATTTTTATCACAACCTTATCAAAGCATTTTTACTACTTTAAAAGTTATTTTAACTCAGCCAATATCTGTTATATTTCTTTCCTTAGATACCTATTGCGAAAATATTTTCAACTAAGACGTATTTAAAGTACGAGTCCGATTCAATTAATTTGGTGTGGAAACGTTTTTCTTCTCTGGTCCTGCGATTGTCCGTTGCTTGGCCACCAGAATATATTTTTGTATATTTTTGTTTGCCAAGGTCCGTTGGCTCCTAGAGCACAATTCCTTATGGTCTGATGCGTGCGTCTAGGGCCTAATTATCGCCTAGGTCTGATAGGCATGGACCTAGGGCCCACAATTTCTGAGGGTCCTCAAAAATTAGTAATGAGTCGAATGAAAGGTGGACTAGCTTTGTGTTGGTTCAGTGACTTTTAGCAAAAATCTCTGATTTCAATTGTTTGTGGTCACCAAACTATTTTTATTTTGACATAACGTTGTTTTGTTGTTTTAAATTTTAGTCAAAATTTCTTAGAATATTTCACTTGAATCATGCAGTTCGATAGATTTTTTTTATTGTCAGGACTACTCTTCAGTAATTTAATATCAAAATATTTTGTAAGGGACCCGGAAAATTTAGTGGGCCTTGGGCCTGAATTTCTCTTGATCGGTCTCTGCGTGTGCAATGGACAATTAGTAAAATTTTTATCTTTGTGGAGTAGCTAAGTTCCTAACTTATCAAAAGCATGTTCTTTGTTCTGAATAAAAACAAAAAATTGATTCTGAATTGTTCGAAGAGGATACATATACAAAACGAAACTCCTGATAAATACACAAAACGAAACTCGTTACGTAAACTGGTTGATCCTCTTTCCTAGCTATGAGGCAAACAAACATTCACACTGAAATAGTTATGAGGCTCCTCCCCATTCACGTAATACGTTGCTCTATTTATTTCAAGCTGCATAGTTTATTTAATACTAAGAATTATTTCTGGTCGTTTATTTGCGCCGTAATGTTTGTTCACGAGATTATTCTTAACTATTCTGTTTAGCTATGAGTGACTTATCAAAATAATATTTAAAAAAAAAAGAAAATACTTTTACACTGTACTAATTTCGTTAGCCATAACACCCCCTGAAATAGTGTGCAAGGAAGTCTGCTCCAAATCGGTTTTTATCAATTTAAACAGCAATAAAATAAATTTTAAAAAAAATATATAAAAAACTGAAAAACGTGTAGTTATAAATTATTTACTCAAAACCGCAAAACTTAATTGCTTTAAAGTTGCTTTGGGTACGGATAAAAATTCTTATGGTTAGTGAGGGCCCAGTTCTCTAAAAGCGAGCCCGAACTCATCTTTAGTACATCCCTTAATATTTGAGCATATTTGATGTTTACGCTCTTTGAACCATTAAAATTGGCACTTAGTACGTAGAATCCGGAGTACATACATTTATGATGCTGTCTTTTATTTATTTTTGCTCCTTTGTACCAAATTAAACAAAGAAGAAATTGTTTTCATTTTAATACGCTAATCACTGACATCGAATGATTCTTAAATTTATCAAGATATTGGCAATGAATTTGAAGAGTGGGTAGTTGTAAGGATCCTGGTTGGTGTTCCAAAGTACGTTTTTTGTATCATAAGACTAAATTTACTCTTACTAGACAGGCACAGGTTATTGAAAACCTTTCTACGCTGTGAACATCATTAAGACTTCCAATAAATCGAAATTCGTAAGGCCCGATCAGATCGTAAAAATATCGCCAGTATTTTTTAACGGTGACAATAACCATAAGACAATAACTATAACTGCATTAATAAGTATAAGATAATATTTTTCTTATTAAGCACAGTAAAAGTAAAACTTTGAAAGTCTTTTTTTTTTTTTTTTTTTTTTTCTTTTTTAATATTTTGGTTACTTGCCTATTGAATATCAAGAGGATTTTTCTTTACATATATTATTTGATTAAGAAAATTTTATTAAGATCTTGATCTTATTTGATTAAGAAAATTTTATGAAAAGTTTTCTTATTAAGTTTGGGTATAGAATAAATTTGGATTGGTCTTTTAGAATTAATCAAACTCTTTTCGCAATAATTGTTTGTGTTATTGGAAAGATGTAGGCCTAATTTATAGAATAGAATTTTAAGGACTGGAAAAATGAAACAGTACTCAAGTACCGGGCTAAATCTGTTACTAGTTTATACAATTGATTAAAAGTTAAGAGAAAAAAGGCGATTCGTTACTTGGATATAGACAGACAATATAAGTTCTTTACTGTAAAGAGAGTGCTTTGTTTTACCCAGTGGCGGATGCAAGAAAAAAACATTGCTACTGTAGCGTATCTGCATAGATGAAAGTTGACATGGTCTGTAACTACTCTCCCCACATTGGTGACCTTCGGACGTGATGTGAACACGCCTACCTTGGCAAAAACGCCCACTTTGATCTGGATACGCCTACATCTGCAGTAATGCCTACTTCGTTGGATGGTCCACATTGAACAGTTGACTTGCTACTTGTGACTGCATCATTATCCACCTCCTCACGCAGTTGCTACTCAGTCTCATTTAGATCACACACAACGTTTGCTTGCATACACTCGACTGCTAACGGCAACACAGGAGCGACTACAACCGTGAAGTTAATACACCTCTCACATTCAGCACTCAAAAAAAATACGGTGATCTTAATACAGCTCTCCCGGCTTCGCACAAAAACAGCAATGAATCAACTAGTGGCATCCATTCATCGAATTCTATCATAGCTATAATTCTGGTGGGGGAGTACTGTAGCGTATCTACCACTACAAAATTACAACTACAATTCACTAGTATATAAGACATGTTAACTCGACTCTATGTTGGGGTACCTTTTCATCAGGGCCGTAACTACGCCGGGGCAGTCGGGGCACCGCCCCGGGGCCCCTACGGACAAGGGGGCCCCATATGAAGGGACCACGCGAAATTTTTTAAAATAATTTATATATATATATATATATATATATATATATATATATATATATATATATATATATATATATATACATATATATATATATATATATATATATGAAAGAGATTGTGTGAAGATTTGCTAAAATCTTCTTTTTCGTAGTTACATATCGACTTTAAAATAGGGTGAAAGACTTTTTCCGAGAATTATATCCCTTCCTCAAAAGAACAAAAACGCTTCACAGAAAAGAGGAAAGGCATTTTTGAAGCTATACCCCTAATTAGAAGCTTTATGTTGTTCTGAATTTAACTTGAATGGGCAAATAAGGTGCCTTTTGAAATTTGGGAAAGTAAAGTGAAAGAAAGTGGAAAAATATCTTTATTTTCACTCTATTTTTTGAGCGTCGAAAACTTTATTTTGTTTCAAAATTGTAAAGGAGTGCTTCACCCCTTCTAAAATTTAGACATTCTCAAAAGTAAGTTCTAGTAGAATTAGTAAATTCAGAAAGAGAAAAAAGCTATTTTTTTCAACATTTAAGTTATTTTCTAAATAGAAAACTTAATTTTCCTCCAAATAAAAAAGAGAAATCTGCTGAATTTTTTTTTTAAGGAAAAGCAAATTTAAAGATATTTTCCAAGTAGAAAATTTTATTTTCCTCTTAAATTAAAACGAGGGAGCTAAGAAAGTACTTTGCTTCTTCTGTAATTCAGACATTCACGAAAATAAAGTAAAATTAGTATTTAACTCATTTTTTTCTACTTTTAAGCTATTTTTCAAGTAGCAATCTTTATTTTTCTCGTAAATTTAATTGATGAGCGTCATTCCTTCTGAAACATTGACATTCACTACAATAAAGTAATTTTTGCTTATAAAATAGAATTAGCAATTTCAGAAAAAGAAACTACTATTTTTTTCACCTTTTGACGCTATTTTTCAAATAAAAAAATAAAATAAAACTCCCCCCCCCCCGACCGAGACAAATACGTCTGTTTTGTTTGAATTTTCTTCTACATATGACAATTTCTAATTTATTAAGAAAAAATTTTAAAACTTAAATTTAACCGAAAGAAGAGCTCAGCATAAAAAAATAAAACAAGTGTTTAGGAAACTAAAATAATTGCCTCTCTTTTTCCCCTTCCCTGGTGTAATAAAATGCATCTTTCACTGACATATATTTTAAAGCATTCCTTGACTCTCAACACCTTCAGATCACCAACCGAGACAGTTATCTGACCCCTCAAAATATAGCCATCTCCTTTTACACCATGGGAAAATGTCCTTCCTTTGACTTCTTCAAATTGCCCTGGGCTTTACGACCCTATAGGCTTTTTGTCCTTTTATAAAATATCATATATTTCCAGAACCATGCATTTGTCGGTTAGTCACAGTTGTCTAGATGTTCTAGGAAAACAGATGCAAGCTTTTAAGGGATCGAAGGGGATTACTTTTGTTGACATATTTTTTCTGAAAGAAACGCGGGAATCACTCTCTGTTAAACTTCAATTTTTAGCTCCTTTAATTGCTTTATTTAAATTAACTATTTTTAATTCAAATATAGATTTTTTGTTAACTTATATTTTGCTCAATCTTTCAAATTAAAATTTAACTTTAATTGATACTAATTAAAATTATTTGCAACTTTTTTTTAAATATAAATGTCATTACTTTGGATTACAACAAAACGAAAAGGAAATTGATTTCTAAGGAGGTAAGAAATTGTTTACATTAAATTATTTAATACATTCAAAACTGCGTATTAATGTACTGTTGGAATTGCTTTTTTTATATTCTTATGTCAAATTGCTTTTATGTAGAACATTTTGTTCTTATTTTATATCTTTAAAATTAAGACCATTAAATTTTTAAAATTGGAAATTCGATTTTTTATGCTTTTTAACAATTTTGTTTTCATTCAAAATTGAAAAGCAAACTTTGATTTTGTTTGAAAAAAATCATATTTAATTTAATTAAATAATCGCACTTAATTTAATAAAACGCTATGAACATTGTTTCGTTGAGAATAACTGAAAATATGTCATCATTTAAAGTATTTTGGTTTAAATAAACCATTGTTTTTCAATCAATAAAAAAAAATTCTTCGAAGAAAATTTTTTATTAGGTTGTTTCGATAAATCTTTCTACTTTTATGAGACACTTTTGTCGATTCTTTAAGATCAGCATTATCTACATTGCATTAAAATTAAACTAATTTCAAATTCCTTGCTTTCACTGACAAAAATGGTACATGTTGTAGTTTTATATACTTAAGAGAGGAAAAAAAAGAAAATATGTTAATTCAAACAACAAGGAAATATCACGATTGGGTTGAGAATGCAATTAATTTTCCTTTAAATTTACTATTTCATTCTTATCTTATATGATAACCACATTATATTGAGCGGAGATAAGACACCAAACCCATTGCACATTTATTCTGTCTTATTTATTTGACTATCTCTGTTGTTTTTACAGCACTAATTTATATAAACAAAAGTAGCTTTTATTCTAACACAAAAAATTATCCTTAACTTATACTTCGTTTAACTAAAATATTATTATTAAAAACTGCTTGAATTAGAAAAAAAATCATATTTTCAAAAATGGCACAATTTGTTTCCATAACATTTGAAGAAGGAGGTAGTGTTGAGCGCACTTAATGTAATGTTTTTTAAATAAAACTGTTATAGGATAATCAAAGTAATTATCTTGTGATAATAACTTTCTGAGAACTTTTTTCATGCATTATTTTTCTCAGTTTATAGTATACATTTTTGAAAATTTTAATATTGAAACTATAAATATTGCTGATGTAGGAAAGGAATTTATCCAACCATCAGAATTACATTTAATCATTTCTTTAAAATGTGTGAACATTTCTGTTTACCAATGAATTACTTTATTTTCCGTTTTCAATATTGGAACAAGATGTGTAAAACATTACACTTAAGATTCTAGTTTTGAGACTTATTATTTTTTTTTCCATTGTGAATATGATTTTCACTGCAACCAATGTTTAAGATATTCATTGAAATATTTTCAAAGCTATTGTATTTTTCAATATAGAAATCCAAATCAGATAAAATTCATTGTCATTACAAACCATTAAAAAGGTTTTCTTCTTATTTTTTGTTTTAGAAAAATAAGAAAATTTTTTTTTGGAATATTAAAAAATATTAGTTTCTTATCATAATTTTTTTATCATATATAATTACATGCCATCATAAATACATATATTTATTTGCCATTTTGTCTGTTCAGAAGTTTCGATAAGCAAAATATTCATGAATGAATTCTGCTCTAAATATTACTATATTTTTAGGACCCTGTACAACAAGTACAATTTTTACTTGAACTTATTTATCTTACATTGCTATGCTATACAGACAAATGAGGTAGTATTTCGTCTGTATTTTAAATCACTGAACCAAATAAGACAAAACACGAAACAACAGTGCTTACATTTGAAAAGTTGAAATGTTTCTTTTTTTTTTTCATGTATGTGTACAAAAGTACTGTCTTTGAAATGCACTTATTATGAAGAAGACCATTATAACTTCAAAACTATTTATCCTATCAGCTTGAATTACATCTCATTTAATTATGTATCAAAACTTTGATCGAAAATCTTTCCTTACGTGAACTACTACTTACTTCTAAAAATATCTACAAGCTTTTTTTGAAACATTTGAAATGTAAATTAATTTGCATTATATCACAAAAGTTTATTTTTTAATTCGATAAAACAAATGTTATCAAGCAATTTTGCATAAATATATCAATAAATAATCGTCAAAATGACAAGTGATTTAAAAGCCATTTAAATCTATCTAGCTTGTCACGTATGATGTAATGCATGTGAACTTAAATTATGTAATGAAAAAATCTTTTAACTTATTAATTAAAGAAGATACAAATTCATGATACGTTATTGAAACAACCAAAAATAAATTATAAAAATTTTATTTCCCAGTAGTCAAATGTTTAAAATCTTGGATACAATAAATTAGATGACAAGAATATGTAAAAAGCGGAAATACGTAAAAATGTCTTAATATGCAGACAAAACGTTAAAATACAAACTCAGAATATTTTTCTAAAAACACAGTTTGTTCGTTTCTCAAAATGTGAGAAATCTTGGTCAAATCGAGATATTTTGTTTCTTCTTTCTTTTCCTCATTTTATTAATGTCTTAAAATTAATATATCCTACCCTTTAACATTTGAAAGAAAATTCTAACGTAACTATACTATATAATAAAAATTTCTTGTTACGCTTATTCCTAGTATTCTAATGTAACACTTGAAAAAAAATGACTTTTACACTTGGAAGTTCTGAAACTTTATTTTATATCTAAAATGACCGACCTATATGATGATAAACGACTGGTGTAGGAGGAAAAGAAAGTCTAAAATATAAATAGTTGTTAAACATCTCTTTTAAATGTAATTGCTTATCTATAAAATGTGTATGAGATAATTAATTGTTCGCCCATTTGAACTAAAATTGAAAGAAATTTTTGTATGAGGATCTCACTGAATTAAGAAATTAACAAAGAAGTTAATGACTTTGAGTATTTACATTTAGATTGCTACAATAAAATTTGAAATAAGAAAAGAAAAAAAAACATTAAAAATTGTCAGTTACTAACAAAAATCACTGGATTAAGGATGTATTATGCACTTCGTGACAGTGTGTAGAGATTATACTTGTTGTTATACTTTCTCAAAATTGAAACTTATAAAAAATTATTTAAGAAGTTCGATGGGACAGGATCGATTGAATGGACTTGCTCTACTGTCTATTGAAAACGATAAAACACGAAATATTGATTTCAGCGATATAATTGATGAATTTGCGGCAACAAAGGCCTGGAGAAATAAATTTTAAGTTTTGAAATTTTTATTTCAGATTTTTGAAATCTTTAGAAAGATTTATGTTCAGTAATTTTAAAATTGCTATAATTTATTATTTAATTTTTATTAATTAATAATAGATTAGCAAATTTAGTGGACTGTGTTTCAAATTATGGATGGATTTATATTTTGTACTAATAATTATAAATATAAATTTCATGACTTTTTTTCATTTTATAAAATTTTTTTTTCTTTTTACCTTTTTTAAAAAATTTATTACTATGAAATCTATTTTACAATTTACTTTAAATATTTTTCAAAAACTGAAACTAATCTAAAATTTTAAATATGAAATCTTTATTCTAGACATTTATTTTAATGCAAACTGATGTATAATCAACAAACTTAAGTGTATAAATCTATCTACCAAACTAGAACCATTAAATACATTTAAAATCTGTGTTTAGTATGTATTTTGTAATTATTTTTAGATGTCTTATTTGTGTTTTGTAATTAAAAATTAATTTTTTTAAATACTATAACATTTTACATTCTAGTGTTAAATTTACAACTTGCAATATTTTGTAATCCCATTTCTATGTGAACAAGTGACTTATTTTCATAAATATATTATTCAACATGATACATAAGTAGCTAAAATGGCGATTAGAGATGGAGTACACAAAGTTTTAGAAAAGGGCCCCGGCAAAAATTTGAGCCCCAGGGCCCCAAAGGGTGAAGTTACGGCACTGCTTTTCATAGATGAAGGTTGACATGGTCTGTAACTACTCTCCCCACACTACTACTATAGGAGCAACGTTTCAAATAAAATATTTTTTAGAGGATGGGAAAGCAACATACAAACGACTACTTGGACATAATATGCTTCGAACCGAATCCCAGAATCTCGAATTGCACCTCTAGTAATTCTGTTAGTGGCCGGAAAATTTAAAACACGGGCGGAAATGGAATTTATTTTTTGTAAAAACTAATCCAAATTGAAGGTCTCTAGGTATACCTCAAAATACACTCGTTTTTGTCACCCCACTTGCAGCACTTCAAGTTTATGATCGCTAGATAATGCAAGCAACGACCAACAGGTGTGGTGGATAGTCTTCGCCTTTTTCTACTTGTATCATGGTTTGATTTCCTGTGTCAAAAGTTATACTTGATCAAATTGCGCTTCCTCCTACCTTGTCTAATTAGTGGTTTAGAATCCTCATGATCTTTACAGTGATTTCAGAACAAGCGGAAAGTACAACCGGAAAAGTTTTGGATGTATTGGACGGTATCCGAGTGATTATTGTGATAGGATTGCGGTGAAATTTTGGTAATGAAGTGTGAGCGTGTGTCGGTATTGTTTTCGGAACATTATTAAGAACTCAAAACCGTCATAAATACGACCATTTTCATTGCTTGCGATTTTTCGCGCTGTTCAAAAATATTTTCCCGCGAAAAAATTAAATTAGGTTCTCATTTCTACATCAAAAAATCGCAATCAGTAAGAATGACTCTTTAGTGAAGCTCCAATTTGATTCTAAAAGACCATTCACATTAAAAACAATTTTTTCACATGCGAGAACAATTTTCATTACTAACGAGAACCAGATTGGCCTAAACTATGTATACTAGCGAAAAGCTCGCTAATCAGGTTCTCGTTAGCAACCAATATAAATAGCACGAACCTGCAACTTTTGAAAAACAAACATACCACGAAAATCATAGTAAAAACTTCAGTTATCTTAAAATTTTGTTATGAAAAAGTTGTTTTTTTATATATAAGAATATATTTTGCTCAGGGTTTATGATTTCATTTCATTTATGAAAATTAGTTTCGGTTTCTTTATTTTAGACTTATTTTTGATGATAGTGTTGATACTGGCATCGGTCCACCCATGGACTGGTGTTTCTAAACAAATTCTTGACAGTTATATGGGAAAATAGAATATCCCGATTAATAATCTTCTTGTGATTGAGAATTAGTATAGTTAGAGTGTTACAAATTCAAAAAACTCCACTTTTATTATCTTATACTCTTTGTAAGTTGTGGAATAGTAAAATCTTTCGGCTCTCCTCGTTAGGCGATGTCTTGAGATTGGATTAGATTGCTTGCGCGAATAATTATGCGCATTGCAGAAATGCAAGAAGAAATTTGTTGTTTACGACGTTTGTGGTACCGTTAGCGGTATTGTATTACATCTTAGTGGCTACGTGTAAGCATTACGTGTTGTTTATGTCTTTGGTAACGTGAAAATCAAAGGATAGATCGAATATGTCGGCGAATAGTACAAAATACTGCCCTTCGGAACGTGTAGTAAAAAGTAAGTGATAGACCTACCTTAGGCTTAGTTTAATGTATATCTCGTCATGTTGTGGTGCATGTATTGGTTATTTAAGATTATTTCCCCTTTGTCGAACCATAATTTAACTAGAGTCATTCCATTCTATTGATCTTTGTAATTTTGAGTAAAGCTTTCCTCCCATACACGGGCCGTACCGGTGGGAGTGTATCATTGGCCTTGACAAATCAGATTCGTACATTCAAATCGCTTCTCAAATATAGGTCGTGCACTTCTCTCGCAACCATGCGGCTAAATATATGATACAAATCCATTTATTCTATTCCAAACACATATGCTCTGTAATTAATGATTTTCAAATTAATTCAACGTCTATTATGCATATAATCAGCTGATTTATGCACGTGTTAATTATTTTGTGGGTGTGTTTGATAGAATGGGAAAAGAAATAGTCTGTTAGTCAAACTCTGTTTAACAATACGGGATGACCATCATAATTATTTAATTGAAATTGGGACATCCTTAGTATAGTAAGACTTCACAAAACACATAAATCAAATTCATAATCATTGTTTTTTTTCAGACTTTAATTTCAATTTAACCTTAAGATGATATGTTTAACATATAAGCTTTTATAATTAAGATACATGAGTTCTTTAAGAAAGTAGATATGTTTTTGTATGCTATAACAAGAGAATATTGTAACAAAATTTCAGTAAAATTATCCCAAATCAGAGAAGTTTCTTCTACAATAAACAAAAAAATCTACCCTGAAAGAAAGGTTCTTTTTTTTCCAAAACAAGTGGAACAAGCTTCTTTTCAGAAATATTAAATGTTAAAACAATTTCTTAAACAGCTTATAGTTATAGTCTAGTTTTAATAATTGTATTTTCAAATTAATTTACTCATAATTTTTAAATAAATTAAAAGTAACAATTGGAAAAAAAAGTGGAATGAATTTCTCAAACTAGTTTCTTTCAATATTTTTTATGCAAAAGAGTGTAGTTAAACACAATTTTTTTTATTGTATATGTTGTTACAACATCAGATCAAGTTTAATTGCAGTGGTATTAATAAAATAAATACTAAACTTAAATGTTACTACTACAAATCATTTATTGGGTTAATAATTTTTACTCTAATTTCAATTCTAATACTCAATTTAATCCTTAGATAATATGTATAGATTTTAAAATTCTATATAAAATTAAACTAATTAAAATGAAATAGTTAATTTTTTTTAATGAAGTAGATATGGAATCTTTTTAACTTTCTGTTACACTGTATTAAGTTAAATTTGTATAAATGTAAGCTTTTCTTAAAATACAGATTTCTAAATAGTTATGATCCATTTTAGTTTTTTCCTTTTTGATCAGGTTCACCTTTTTAATTCCTTTTTCTTTCCGTGTAATGGAAGAAAGTTACTTCCGTAAAAAATCTTAACCATGTCCGAAAGGTATTTCATATTTTTCTTAAAAGACAAGACTGCCAATAATATGCATAATGAAATATTTTTCCCTATCTCCTTAAAGAGAATGAACTTCAACAAAAGACCTCTCTGAAAGAGTATTTGACATTGTGTTGTATAATATAACATTGTACTTAATCGTTTATTAAGTTATTGAATTAAAACAAATATATTTTATGATTTAAAAACATTTTATGAATTGATATTTATATTCATAAATAGAACATCTTAAAATGATAGCAGTTTACGGTGCATTAGATGTTAAATATGGGACATTTAAAATATGTGTAGTACTTTTAGGGCAAGCAAATATATAAATATAATACTTTTTAAGCATTTTCAATGAACCTAAATTTCCTACAAGGATAAATGGAGTTATTGATAAATGATATTCTTTTATTTGGAGAATAAAAAGATATATTTTTTATTACTCACATTCCTTTCGCTTTAAACTTGTTTTAATTGGAAAAATTTTGTACCTGATTTTGTTAAAAATCCTTTTTAGAGCACTTATTGCAGGCCTATTTTGTAAATATTTTGACCAAATGATTTTTGCTTAGTCTGAATAATGCATTACAATACGCATGACACCTTTGTTGACTTAGATATTGATTTTCTTTATTATATTATTCTATTTTTATGTTTATCATTCTTAAAATTGCCTGTCCGTACTTTGATCTCTATAAATGCAACCTCTTCCACCCATGTCAACCCTTAACACTTTTCATTCCATTTAGTAAAAAAAAATTTTTTTTGAATAATTACACACTGGTTAAAAAATTATCTGTGTTTATAAGTTTAATTCTGCAAATATTATAAATATTTACTTTGTTAGAGCTTACTTTGTAGGCTTATTCTCAAGTGGTTAAACTTTTATGAGTATCCTTTATCTTTTTTTGGGGGGGAGGGGGGTATATTAATATATATATTTTTAATGATTTTAAATTTTAAAATTACTTTTAAAATATAAATATACACCTTTAAAAAAAAATGCAACTTTTAAATGCTTATTTTCTCATTTGTTTTAGTTTAAATTATGGAAAAAAGCTCTCAAGTTATAAGTTGTCTATCAATGAATAAGTTTTTTTATTTAGTTTACTTTTTTGAAACAAAATTATGCACGTATCTTATGTTGGGGTGTGTTAATTATAATAATTTCTAATACTCAATAGATGGCGCTCTGCGCAGTAATGTAAAATCATTAGTTTCTAATCAGTTTCCTCCATAACACTGTACCATCATCATCATCCTTCTTGTTATTAATCAAGTTGTTAAAGAGCGAATTGTTTTTCTTTTATTTTTCAAATCATCCTATGAATCCATTATTTAAATCAAGTGCACTCACCTTTAATCAAATTCTTAGCTCCAGGTTGGTGCGCCAATATTAAATACGGTGATATGATCTCTGATCTCGGGGTTTTCAATCATAACAAACGCCTTTTAACATAAAATATATTTAATAACAAGAAGGATGATGATGATGGTACAGTGTTATGGAGGAAACTGATTAGAAACTAATGATTTTACATTACTGCGCAGAGTGCCATCTATTGAGTATTAGAAATTATTATAATTAACAGGGTGCACAACCTTTTTGAGTGAAGAGCCACTTGCACAACAAGTTGATTAATGAAGGGCCGCACACGTTTTTAGTCATATTGGCAACATCTGAATAATTTTTATATAAACATTAGTGTTCTTACTCTAATGTTATTTAAAAAAATAAACTAGTTCTGAAGCTCCTGCTGGCCGCACAACAACAATCTGTTGGCTGCAGGTTGCGCACCCCTCTGTAATAGCATGCCTTTAATTTTTTTATTTTTATTAACTGCAAATTTTTCTTTGATTTTGATAATGAAAGAGAATTACTTCTTAAATTTAACACATCAAATTGTATACAATATTTTAAAAATCAATTCATGATCAAATTCTATTATTACATAATAGAAATTTTGATAAATTCTTATGGTGGTAATGCTTTATTTATTATTGGGAAGAACTCTGCTAATACAAGAAAAAAATATTCAGTGAAAAAATTTGAAACAATTATGATTTCAGCACTGAGTGTTGAATAAATGTAGTCTAAAAAATGAAGTCATAAAAGAAAAAAAATATAAGTAAATTTTACTTTTTCCCCAGAGATTTATAAATTAACTCAGAATTTAACAAATATAACCAAGGTTAGAAATATATATATATATATATATATATTTTTTTTCAAAACAATGTCTAGTAATACCCATAGCCCTTAAATGAAAGTGTAACTTAATCATTCCGAAGTATTTAATAGTATTAAACTATTCCATTTTAATTATTAATTAATGTTTTAAGATAACAATTCCAAAATATCCATTTTTGTCATTAATGCTGCCATAATAATAAAAAATGAAAAATAACTGAATACTTTAACTATGCTTTTATGTTTCTTTACAACACCACACAACATTTGAATAAATACTTAACATTTACCATTATTTGTAGTGTAAAGAGAGATTTCTCCCTTTATTTATCTGTATTATAAAATGTAATACTTCATTATTATTTATTTAATATTAGTATTTAGCAATGTGCAATTTATAACATTAGTATTAAGTTTTTATTAAAAATGTATTGAATTAATACAAATTTTAATATATGTAAGGCAATGTAACATATGATACATAGAAACATGGAAACATGACATAGTAGGTAACATAGAAACATGACATAGATTGCATATAAAATAGTAAAAGTTGTTAAGTTTTGGTGCTAATGGTTTAATTATAGGGATGTAACAAATATTTGGGCTCTTTTGCCGAATATTTAGTTGGCCAGTTATTCAGCCAAATATTCAGCAAAGTATTTTTAAAAAAAAATATTTTTCAACAAAGTTTTTTTTAAAAAATTTGAGTAGATTTAATGAAAAATAATTTAAAATAGTATTTTTTACAACACATTATTATAGAAATAGTTTTTACACGTATTTGTTAAGTTCTAAAACTTGTTAGTTATGTTTTGAAAGACCTTTGGCAAAACAAAACTTGGAGAAATGGAAACTAGATTAGTTTATACTGAACCTTAAGTTAGGTACTGCTGATTTTTTTAGTTATATTCAAGCAAGTCTGTTTTGTCATTTTTTAATTTTTTCTTCAAAAATTGAGAATTTTTTAAAATTAGTTTCGTATTTGCTGTTTTTCTGTTCGAATTATAGCACAGCATTATAACTAGGGCTGTAGGTTTGTTGCGGCGCGAATTTCCGCGATGATTTCTGCGAAATTGTCATCTTTTTTCCTAAAATCTGCACATTTCTCAATATGTCTTGACTTGTGCGAAAATTGCTTAAAATTTGATTTTTTTTTTCATTTTTTATTTATTATTTTTATTAAACAGAATTTTTTATTTTCCTGAACCTTAAATTGAACATGTAAAATTGATCAGATATTTAGGGGACTGAATCAATAGCAAAATGACATGAAAATTAATAGTTCAGAGATAGAGATAATCACAATCTTGTCAACTAAGGTGGTCTTTCTACACTTAGGGAGGGTAATTACCTTCCTGAAGTCAGTAAGAGTACAAAAGAAAGTGGAATCACAAAAGAAGGAAAATGTTATAAATCAAATCTTTGACAGAAAAATTGTTATACATGTTATTGCACTGGGCAATGAAATTTCTACTGCCTTTCTACATACCCAGTTAATTTTTCCTAGGTGGTTTCTTGTGATTTCTTAAATATGGATCAGTTTCTTAGATGAAGGGGGGGGGGACTAGTAGTTTGAATGTAGAATGTTTGAGTTTTCACAGCAATTACTTCTTACAAAGCAATGGTCAAGGAATTGCACGTTGGTGAAGGAAAATTGCTAGAGTTTTGGAAATTAAAGACCGAACGCTCCAAAATTGGCAAAAGTGGCGTTGATACAGAAAGATCGTTTTCTAAGTATAAAAATGTATTAAGTGATGAAAGACGAAGGATAAATGAGAATAATCTGACAATGTACAATACTTTGTACCAAAATTCTGTTCATTTAAATAAAAATATTAATATTGCTTCAAATTCAAAGAAATACTCTTGTTGTTTTTTTTAAAGCTTTTTTTATTATTTGCGCAATTTCTGTCTTTGCATCATTTATATAATAAATTTTTTTATGTTTAGAATTTGTGTAATTTTCAAAATTTCCCGCTAATTTGGGTTTTTTTTTTCCTGCGACAAACTTGCAGTCCTAATTATAACGGAGCGTTTCTTATAGACTTTATTTTTTATTGTCACTTTTTCCTGTAGGGTAAGACAGATAACAGGTAACCTAGAAAAATTCTGATTTTTCATTGTTAAAGTTACATTTCAGAACTGAGAAAAAAATTATATTTTTCTTTTGCTATTTTTATTAATCTTCATTTTTTATCAGCGTTTTTATAATGGCAGCATTTTTTAAAGAGCGTTTCTAATGAAAGTAGGGTTCATACACACCTGAAATATCTGGAAAAGTCATGGAAAAAAGTTCTACTTTTTGAGTATGAATTTTTCAGTATATTGAGAATGTTTTTTCAAAAAATATGGCAATGTGAAAAAGTTAATTTGAGATTACTAATGTCAAGTTTTTTTGTGTTCAAAATTCAGAATGATTTTTTGTTTTGGTTTCTCTCTTTTTTAAAAACATTTGTTTGTATAAATGTTTTTATCATGATGCTGCAATTAAGAGGGTTTCTATTAGACCTTGTACTTCAGATATTTTTTTGAAAATACTATAATTGGAAAACTGCTCTAATATTTTTTTTCAAAAATTAGGATTTTTTTTTCTTTTCTGTTTTGCTTTTGAACATAATCTTTTTTATGATAGCACTGTATTCTTATAGATTATCTCAACGTTTTATGGATTATTTTTTATCCGAAAATATTATTTTTAACATTGAAGTTTTGTTTTCAGAAATAAGATATTTTTTTCGATTTCCCTTTTTTTTTTTTTCAACTTTACCACTTTAGTTTTTTTATTCTTAATAGTAGTTACTCAGTTTTTTTATTTATCTTAAATATTTCTAATTATCTTAATATTTAATTATCTTTGTTATCTTAAATATTTTTATTATATTTTTGTTTTGCGTTACCTCATACCAATAACATAGCTGATTTTTCGATTTTTCCCTTGATTTTTCGATTCCCTTGATTTTTTGACACATTTCCTTATGGTATTGAAAATCCAGTTATATTTTACACCAGGGTTGGCAAGTTTTTGACACATGACGGTTTTTACCGGTTTATACCATGGTTTTTACCGCCATGTCAAAAACGCCTCTGTCAAAAACTCATAGTTTCGATAAAACTGTATTTTAATTTGAGTTTAACTGCTTATGATTTAAAATTAATTCATTTTTGGGCAATAGAATTAGAAAAAAAGAGTTGAAAGATATTTAAGAACAGATTTTTGCCCTTTTCCAACATGATTATATCAAATCATACTATTTGAAGTAAAATATTCGGATACTCTGCAAAATTTTCAACATTTCCAAGCATCATTTTGTTTGGCATATTACCTTACTGAAAAATGTCAAGTCATTCCTGACTTGAGTTTGTTAGTAGTTACAAGTTTTGAAAGTTTTGTTTAGCTTATTTCTAATATTTAAGAAATGCCAAATTTTAAATTCTTCTTTTTAGTTCTTGAATTTATTAATAGTGCCAAATTTTTTTGTTTGTTTATTTCTAACAATTAAGAAGTGCAAAATTTTGAATCCTTTGCAAATCAAGCTATAATGATAAAAGTTAAGTATCACTATTTTCAATAAGTATATTACAATATTTCTGTATGAATGTATATCCTTCTATAAGAATACGTGTATATAGTTGCAAAATCAATAGCAATCATTTACAACATTCATTTATAAAGGCAATTAAGTGAAAATAATATATTGTCTGCTATATGCCATAAATTAAAGAAAATAGTAGGTTTTTGACGGTTTTTACCGGTAAAAACACGGTTTTTACCACTGTCATGTCAAAAACCAGTTTTTGACGGCAAAAACCCAACCCTGTTTTACACTAACCGACTCTGGCTACAAATTATTTCTTCTATTGGCATGACAGCCCTTTATGGGCCTTTCCTGAAACTTCCTCCATTCTGCTCTATTCTTTGTGATTGTCCCCCAGTTAGTAATTCTCAGGATTTTGAAATTCTCTTGTACACAGTCAAGCCATCTGATCTTAGGCCTACCTTCAACTCTAGTTCCCATTGGTTTGTAATTGAAGCTCTATTATCAATTTGAAAAATGGAGAAATGCACAAAATTTTAACTCTTTACTGTTTGTAATTTTTTTTTAATAGTTTTTTGGCATAAAAAGTACTTAAAGAGACAGTTAATAACAGTACTAACATTCATAAAACCTCTCAAAATTAACTAAATAGAAACATTCTAAAGGTGAACTACTATTCCCATCTAAGTGTTGAATCTTGTATTATGCTGTAACGGTTTTGTTCTAGTAATTTTTAAACATAAAATTTCTTTAATTATATGCATTTATTGTATTTATTTAATTGTATTAATTTATTTTAAAATATTTTTTTTTCTTTGATTATCAAAGCTCTTTATTGTTAGAAATTGTTTTTATATTAACTTTCATATTATGTGATAATAAAGGTATTACTTTTTCCAGATGTTAACATATGTTTCCATAAATATAATCTGTTTCTTTGATAAGAAAAGAATATTGTTTTAAGGAGTGTCAGTTTGGCTCTCTTCCGTTTTGAATGAATTCTAATATTCAGAAATGAATAATTTTTTTCAAATATGCATTGACTGATATAAGTTGACTGATAAAAAGGATTTAATTCCTAGAACATTGTTTATATAAAAATACCATAATTGCCAACAACATGTTTAAATATTTGGGTATGAGGCTCTTCATTGGTCAACATGTAGTGTAACTAACCCTTCATTTAAAAATGTTGTGCAGCCCTACTGTAAGCATTATATACTCAAGAAGTAATTTTATAATTTAATTTCTTTTTAAAGCTTTTATTTGGAAAAGTGTTATAAAAATAATTTGTAATTTACGTTAAATTTATTTAAAAAAGAAACTTATAAAATTGAGAAGTTAAACTGTAATATATTTTAAATGCTTGAATATCCCCAGTCAGTTACATTTCTTTGTAATACACTCTTATAAATATTTTCATCTTCACTTTTTGTGATTTATTGCTACCCTTAATTTTTGATTATTTGTTAATTTCAAAAACCATAAGCAAATATCTCCATTTATCAATTTCAATTCATTGACATACTTCAGTTAATTATTAAGTAAAATTTTTTTCCTTCTTATATTCATGCATATTCTTTTGTTTCTTGCCTGATACTCTTGCTATTTTTATCAATCCTGAAATTCTTATTATTTGTAACTTAAAATTCATATCTATAAAATCAAAAGTAAATTTAATTATATATTTTTCCTAGTTGTAGTATATTTTCCCTATCTCAGTTGTAATGAAGTAATAGTTTTGATTTTAAATGATTTTTCATTAATCTTCTGAATTTTTTTTTTTAAATCCTTTTGCTACAGTTTTTAAATAATTCTTTCAGGTGTTCCATTCCCTCCTAGTCATAAACTTACACTAGCCGAAGTTTTTGACCCAAAGACCACAAAACCTCGCACAGATCTCCTAAAGCAGCATTTTGTGTTAGAAGGCCGCATTGAAGAGGCTGCAGCGCTCAAAATAATTGATGAAGGAGCAGCCCTTTTGCGACAAGAGAAAACTATATTAGATATTGAAGCTCCTGTGACTGGTAATTGATTTTATATTTTACATGCACCAAATATTCCCTTTCTTCAGTTAGTCTCATATTTCAGATTATTTGGTTGTATTATTATTATATTAATTGTTTGAATTTTTTCTTGTTTCTTTAGATTTTAATTTTATTCAATTATGAAAAAATATCCCATTTTTATTATCTTTTTTAAGATACTTTAAATGCTATAACAGAGAGATTCAACCGAAAGCATTTAAATGAGAGTGATTTTAAAATAAACTGCATATCGTTATTTGAAGAATGAACTACAATTTTAAAATATTTTTAAAAGCATAATATTTTATTTATTTATTTTAAATAACGGCAAGCACTGAACTTTCATTCGTCGCCTTAGAAGATGCTGGAAGTGTTGCTCATTCATAATTACCTGGTGGGCTTCCGTGAACCAAAGCCATGGAGGCGAGTAACATTACGCTCGTCATATTGCTGCAGATACCCATTCACAGGATGGGCCACATTCACGCATCACACAACAGGGGAAACATACAGAAAAATATTAAGGCGGAGGATTCGAACCCGCAGCCATTGTCTTCGTAGTCAGGCATGCTAACCACTAATCCACTTGGCCGGCAGAAACATAATATTAGAGCAAATAAAAAATGAGCTTTTTTTGTTGTTTTTTTATTAATTTTAGTGGATAGATTTTAAATCTTACCTGATCACAAAATATATCCATTCAAATATTTGATGAAAAAAAGACAAAAGCATCTTTCTTACAATTACTTCAGTGTTGCAAAGTATGCAGTTGAAATGTTCGACTCTGATTGCAGACTCACTTGAAACTCTATGCCGACTCTGACTTATACAAAATGAAGTAATAACACCAAATCCCAGGAAAATATTAATATTACTTATTATTTAGTAATTATCAATTTAAAACTAAGTATTTCTTTTCTTTTATGAATTGTTGAAGTACAAGCTCATATTTTATATAACATAATTATTATAACATAACAGTGAAGGAGTAAATTTTAAATATATATTTGTTTAAAACATATTACGTTGCATAATTTGGACAATCTTATATTTTACGTGCGATAAAATAATGAATAGAACTTTGATTGGTCGTTTCATAGGACCATTTATTGTGAATGATGGAGTCTGGAAATTGACAAATGCGGGTCAATATAAAATCTCAAACAATGACCTGATAATAAAAAACTTATAAATTTATCGTAAGCATAAATTTTTTTAATTAAACAAATTATATTTCCACAAAAATATTCACGTTGCAAACGAAAGGTGAATAAAAAAATCTATTTCTTTAATATATCGTACGTAAATTTTAGTTTGAACATACCATTTTCTTCTCTATGCAAACAATAAATTTTCAACATTTGTGACAGATTGCTATTTTTTCTGTAAATTATTATGAATACAGAAATATTCTCATTGTTTCAAAGGCTTGCAGGTCTTTCACAAAAGGTGGCTATTGTTATGGTTCTGTTTCACCATCTTGATTGCTGTCACTTGCACTTGTTAACTAAGGTCCCACTTATTAACTTTAGGAATTTAAACTACTAAATACACAGATTGGCATTTGTTTTTTTATAACAAGAAAAGTTTTGCAAAGCAACACATTTTGTAATAAAACATTTTGTGGGAATTTTTTAGACCAAAGATTTTCCCATTGTTGTCTGAATTTCCTCCAAAGCCTAGTTTGCATATATTCTGCTCTCCTAAATATAATTAATAATAAATATTCAGAATCAATAAAAAAAATTATATGTTGAGATCAAGCAATTGTTGGCGCCCATAGGCAGAATTTTTTCGAGCTATCTGCAACAAATCTTTCTGCAAGATACTTTTAATAATAACAAACATATATGTAACTGATTTAAAATAACAAAAGCGCTGTGTTTACGAAAAAAAATATTATATATATATATATTTTTAATTGAACATGTAATAATTTTTTATTTTAATATTATGGGGGATATTCTTACATTTTGATGGGGAGGAGCACACAAATTATTTCCTTTTTTGCATTTTGTAAATAATCATTGCAATTAAAAAATTATTAAAAATCATTAGAGATCAGGTTGTTGTAATTAATAATATCGTATAAAAGATACCAGATTTAAAAACTATGGAGAAATCAATAGCAATAACTTCCAAAAATTCCATTTCCTTAAAATGTAAATACTCAAATGCACAATTTGAATTTTCTAAATTGTTTGAAATATGTTGGGATATTTAAAATCCATGTGAAAATCAATGTCAATAACTGCCGAAAATACAATCAAAACATTACATCGGTTTACGACAGGGTTGGCAGGTTTTTGACATGTGACAGTTTTTGACAGTTTAAACCGTCACGTCAAAAACCTCACTGTCAAAAATGTCAAAAACCTATATTCATATGTGAAATTTAATTAATACATAAAATTTATATATTTTTTAAAGGATAGTGTTTCTAAATATGTTCTAGAAAAAATAAATTTTAAATTTTGAAGAAACACTTATATTTTGAATAGTAACCAAAATCTTGTACTTTTGAAAACTCACATCTTTTGTAATATTATGTATTCATTTTCACGTGTTATTGAAAATCTGCAGTGATATTATTAAGAAATTTATTTATAACCAAATTTAGTGTATAGTATAGATTATACTAAAAATTAGACATTTTTAAAGATAAACATCAGCAGTTTTGTACATTAGACATCTTCTTTTAAAGAAAAATATTTTTAATATTCTTTTAAATCTTCTTAATAATCTTTTTAACATAAGACAATACAAATTTAAGTGCTTTCTGTTAAATACACAGAGTAGTTAGTGTCGATTTCAGCCTATTCATTTACTATGCTGAAAATTTAGTTTATCCAAATACTTGTGAATTTCATTTTGCTGAATACGATATAGTTTTGTTGAATATCTAAATATTCAGCTGTTGAATAATTACTTCTTGCTTTCAAGATATGCATTATTTGTATTCTTAATACAAGTGGAGAAAAAAAAATTAAGAGATAAAAATTGTTTTAAAATGATAAGTGTAATAATTATAAATAAATATAATAAACAATATGAATAATATTTATCATTATTCATAAATATAACTACATTTAAATTCAAATTAACATACTGGATAATAAAGATATTCGGTATAACATTAAAAAAAATTTTTGATACACTTGTATCTTATATCAAGTTTGTATTCATACAACATAACTTGTAAGTTCCTTATAAATATTAGTTATATGTTCCTTATATGTCAAAAATGCATAGAGTAATAAACTTTTAATTTTCTTATTTTCTTAAGTATCAAAAAGAAAAAAAATTTTTTTTTTAAATATAAATATTTAAACAATTTTTGTGCAAAATTTTTCTGCACATGCATTTGAATATAAATTTCTGAGATTTTAAATCTGTTATTTTACCTTAATTTTAATTAAAAAATATTTTAAAGCCTGCTGATTACCTATAGTATAATTAAATTTCAATATAATGCATGGCAACTGTTGGTAGTTTTGAAGTTTATATATTCTCTTGGCAAACTTCAGTTTTTGACATTTTTGACGGGTTTTTGACGGTTTAAACCAGTATTATACCCTTGTCATGTCAAAAACCACTTTTTGACATCAAAAACCCAACCCTGGTTTACGATACTATCAGCATATATTGAGCGAGTCAAAAAGTGAATATCTAAATGCATGATTCAAATATTACGTGTAAGTTTCTGTAAAAAAGAAAACTTAATTTTTTTACTTTTCAATGGAAAAATCTTTTTCCAGGAATTCTGTAATGTTCTGCAACAATGCCGTGTCGTTGCGATTAGTGGTGTCAAAAACCCAACCCTGATTTTCACATTCATCTAAACTAAATTGTTTGGTATTTGACAAAACTCACTATTCAATGCTTTTCCATTTTAACTTAGATTGATTTGAAGTTTTCTTAACCATTTATCACTAATGTGAAGTGCAACAATGAGTAAGGTATATTACATGAGAGAACTTTAAAAGCAATTGTAACCTTCAATGCTATTCTATCCTAAATTTGAAAATAAATTTGGTGTTTCAGTTTCCTATATGGTTTCCCTTAATTTCCCAAAAGGTTGTTTACAACTAACTAACATTTTAGAGAAATTATCTAAGCTTCTTGGCTACCATTATTTATTTATTTAATTTTTTAGTAGTTTCCATCAAAATAAAGATTAACTGCATTCAATATAATCTGTTGTTCTAGGCCAACTTGTGATAGTCAAAATTTACCATATTTAAGCAATTTTCTCCTGAACTTATCCCTTTCGAGGGTCTGCCGAAAATTTCTTTCTGCACTATTTTTATTAAAACTGAACAGTATTGACAGTTTTAATAAGTAACAAATATACTGATTACTTTTCAGTACTCTGCTTATTTTTTTTTTGTCTCCAATAGTATCTGCTAAATAACTTAATTATCATTGGCATTTCTTTTATTTTAATTACAGTTGATTTTAAATTACTTAATTTTATACAAAACATGTTTTAAAAAGATAACTACAAGCAAAATAAACACGTGGTTTTAAAAACTAAAGGAATACTAATTTGTTGATATAGTTTGCCTATTCTTTCAAATTCATTTTAGTTAGAGCCCCTGAATTAGACTGATAGATTTTCCCTGATAGTATAGGAGCCTTAATTTTCTTTAGAACTTTTGAAAAAGCAGAATAAAGCAGTTAAGTTTATAATGGCAGCTTGTTCTAAGCCAATGAAAGAATTCCATTTTTCAAAGATTCCTCCTTTATGATCTGAATGACACTTTTGAAGTATTTTTGAGATTAGGAATTAAATTTGCTCCTTTCACCGATTGTTCATATTTCAGGATGCTCACATTAAATGGTCTAATACAGACAAACTCTTCATTATTATAGATGTGTTTCTTTAATATAGAGAGTTTTGGCAAGTTGCTCAGCAATTTTTCTGATGCAAAGCCTCTTGTTAGAAGAGATTAAATACATTAAAGTAGAATTGGTATCTGGCAAAATCAATTGAGAATTCGTTTGAAACAACTATAATTTTATTTAATTATGGAAAAACTAGGTCAGATACGTATTTTACCCAAACTCTTATTTTCTCTACTAAGCCATTATATGCCAGATGCTAATTATATGAGAAGTCCTTCTGCAAATTTCTCACAAGTTCAGGCATTTTTTTTTCTTTTTAGAGGG
This sequence comes from Parasteatoda tepidariorum, assembly GCF_982258835.1. Lineage (NCBI taxonomy): Eukaryota > Metazoa > Arthropoda > Arachnida > Araneae > Theridiidae > Parasteatoda > Parasteatoda tepidariorum. The sequence goes on from NC_141755.1 coordinate 45,234,413, forward strand.
AAAAAGTTGCTAATTTTTTAGGGCACTGATTTTTACTGCGTTCAAACTTTTTGAAAGCAATTTTTGGTTGTTGAGTAAGAAATTGAATTTGCTATTTACTTGTTGGTTGCATTGATTTTAGCAAGGTTTGTAGTTGCCCTGATTTTTTCTGATGTTGCGTTTTCGTTCTGATATTCCAGATCTAATATTCCATTTTCTACTAATACAAATAAATTAAAATAATCGTATTGAAGTAATTAAATTTTCAATTCAACTTCTTTTCTGTTTTAATTAATGTTTTTTTCTCTCCTTAAAATTCAATTGTTCAAACTTAGGGACTTTCCAGCAATTTACATTATTCAGGCTTATAGTCTTACTCACAGGATTTATTGATTCAACACATTTTGGAAATTAAATCATTTCATGAAAAAGAAACTCAATTAACAATTTTATAAAATTTTTATTGTGATGAATTCGGGGTACACCTTATTTGTTATTTTCTGCACATGCAGTAACATAACTTGTAGGATGAAGTTTTTTTTTAGTCTGCTATTATTGATTTGTCTCTTTGATCTGATTTTTTATTATTTTTTTAAAGAAAAAATCCTGAAAAACAAACAGTTATATAGAGTTTTTAAATGGAGAATCCAGGTATCTTCCACTAAATTAAATTTAGTAGAAAAATCTGAAGTGGCAGGTTTACTGCGTTTTTATTTTGATATTATTGTAATTAAACTGTTATATCGTTAAGTGCTAAACTTTTCATGCAGTTTGTGTAGCTATCGAATTGGGGAGCCATCCTCTCGGCACAGAATTAAAATTGTGATGTTTCTGGCAAAAATGTTTCTCGCTTGGGAAACATCAGACGTTAAATCTATCCCATTACATTATGCAGCTCTAGTGTAACATAAATTAAGTGCTACTACTCTGGCTTTTGTGCAGTTAAATGGCAAATAACCGTAACCCTTTTGAAATCAATGACAGGTTAATAAACCACTTAATAAGTTAGTTGGTGTCTGCCAGTCTTGAAATAAATTGTGTCCATGATCGTAGATCACTGCTCTAGCCAAACACTTATTATCATGGTATAAGTTTGCCTTGGAAATGAAAATTATTCAGAAGTCATTTTAAGATAAACTACTTATTTGTGAAAAAAAAAAAGTATTATCCCTTCCCCTTAATATTATTTAAAGTGTAATAAGTTTAATTAGCTTATGATAAATCTTCATTATTTTTTATATGAATTGGACTAAATAAGGAATTCATTGGCTTATATTTCTTTCCTCTTGTTCTATATTTAATTTTGATTACAATTTTTGGATATCTTTAGAGGAAAGGGAAATAATCTGCAAGCACAACATTTTAACTAGGTTAAAATATAGTTTTCTTTTGAATCTTATAGTGTCAAGTTAAACAGCTTAAAAATATTTATTTAAATTATTATAAATAATTTAAATATTATTTATTTATAAATATATTTAAAATATATGTCGTTAAAAAGATGTATAAATATTACTAAAATACAGCATAATTATATTAAGAAGAAATTAAATTTTCCAGTTTTTCTCTTTTAAAAAGTGTTCCCAAAACAGTGAATTAAAAAACACTGCTATTTTTTTTCTTATTTTATTTTTATATTTGAGTTATTTATAAAGAATCCACCTTGGATATTTAAAGGAAAATAGTCTTCCCTGGTTTATTTAGAGCCATAATTTAATTTTTATGTTAGCATTTTTGTTTTATAGTATTTCTTTCTACACTTATACTAGTAAACAAGTAATAAAAAATATATATGTTGCGCTGTTGTTATTGGTTTTACAGTGTATTCTATCCCTATATTTCGTGTGTTGATCATTGTTAAAAATGTAAAACATTTTTAAATGCTCGAGGGTAAAAAAGATTGTAAGAACGTCTAGAGGTATTTTTCGAATTCTCGTTTTATTTGAATGCCTGTTTATTTTTGGAAATATTTTCCATGATGTCGTTCCAAAACATTTCTTATTTTTTTATTGGTGCAGTCCCACTCATTCGAAAAACTTGCTTTCTGATCTTAGCAAATGAAAAAAATCACCTTCACAATCTTCTATCTTTAGCTACTTTTCCTCTTTCTCTCTCTCTTCTGCTAGTATTGTTGTTACTCATCTTACTCACTTTCATTCAACACTATTCTTAAAACAGCATTCTTAGCATTATCTTGTCAAGTTTTTAATGTTATCATTTATTTATTTACTATTTTTTTTTTGTTACACTATTTAATTTATAATTTCTTAACAAATTACTTGTTTGAGAAATTAATGATTATATAGTAAATTAATTTATATTAATTTATTGTAATAAAATAATTATAAATAGAATTCATAAATAAAATAATAAATTCTAAAAATGTGTAATAAGAATATTTGTGATATTTTAATAAAAATAATAATAATCAGAAAACAATTTATAATATTGAAATTAAATTATTTTTACTTAATTTTTTTAAATAATAATGTTCTTGAGTGTATAATGATTCATAATATATATATAAAGAATATTGAAAAAAAAAATGTATATAATATCGATTGATCCTAAAGTTTGCAAATCCACTTAGTATAGTTATATTTTCTATATCTTAAATGATCTGATTTTGAATTCGGACCAAAATAATTGCCATCGTTAATATGCGTATTAAAACTACTACTTATGTGTATTTGTAATTTTAAATAAGTTTGCTTTCCATTTTTTTAAAAATATTTTCTGCTGAGTCTTTTACCCTCGTTTGGGGATTCATTTACTTTCTTAACTGTTTTTCTTTATACTTTCTGTATTATGCTATGCTTGTAAATGTTTAGTAGAAACTGTTGGGTGTGTCCATTGCATGGGTGTGGTGTAGGGAATGCTAATGCTTTTAAGTTACAGCCTAGAATGCAGCAAGTCATGATTAATGAAAATGGGTCCTCGTGCATTAAAAAACCGTTTATGCTTTGATTACTGTTTTTTTCTTTGAATCAAGTCAATTTAATAAGTAAATAGTTTTTGATGATTGGAATTGTTTTTATTTAACAAAACAAAATGGATTATTGAAATATCAATGTTAGACATACCCCTTTTTTTTATACATGTTTTTTATTTCTAATTTTTAGAATTACGAGTTTTTTTTCCTTCATTTATCTTAGGAAAAAAAATAAGTCTATAACAACAGTTTTATGTTGTTTCTTACTTTCTGGAAAATGAAAATTTTATTTATCAGTTTTTATGTTTTCAGAAAATTTTTGATCTTAGGTCTACGTAAACTTATTTCCTGAAACTTCTTTCAAAATGTTAAGTGTTAAAAATTAGTGCATACTTTTTATTTGGTTAATAATCTAGCACAATTCGGGCTAGATTGCTTTTTTTTTTAAGCTACTAGTTTTAAATTATTAATACGTAAGAAGTGACATTAATCCAATAAAATTTAATCTTTCTCATAATCTGAGCGCCTTTGAGTCACAATTGAGCTCTAAACAATGGTCTAAGATTCAAAAACAGTTTTGGCAAGCGTACACTTTACATGTTCCATAATTTAGTAGATTGTGGCTGTAATCAGTTGGCAAGCTGTGCTTCCAAATTCCCCTAATTTTTGTTTGGGTGATAGCAAATTCAAATGGTCCAAATAAAAAACTACGTACATAACATACGCTTTATTTATTTTTTTAAAAGGGATCGATTTAAAAGATTAGTTAAATAATATTTATGCAACTTTTATGTAAATGAATTAGGATTTTGTTTTAAAAAAAACATGCATTGAAAATTCAAGAAGAATGTGAAAAATTACCATTTATTTGAAGATAACATTGCCCACCATTATACTACTGCATGCATACCTAATAATTAATTTTTCTTTTTTAAATTACTCGTACTTTACTTCAAGTTTCACATTTGTATACTTAATCTTACTGGGTGCGTACCGTTTTTATAAAGTGCTTAAATTTGCTTATTTTTTAATTTAAAAAAAAAAAAAACTTATAAAAGTGCTTTTTTTTCAATGGGTGGTTTTGTGCTTAAATTTCCCTTTTCCAAAATGAGATTTGTTTTTCTTTACTAAATCGAGTTTCGTTACGAATTCGCAAAAAGAGTGGTTTTCCATTCAACCACAATCCATTTCGGCGTATCGTCCGTGCACTGAGCTGCATTCATTACACTCTGTGCTCAACCCTGTTGCAATTTGCTAGAGATTCTTGGCTTCAGGCTTCATTTTCCGCCCTCTGAAATCGAACCGAAAAATTTCGCGATTTTTTACCGATCATGGGGACCAACCAAACATTGCGAATTTTTTCCCTAATAGTAAAATAAAATTTTATCTTTCTTGTTAATTTCATCGCTGATGAAGCGCCATCGTCTTCGTCACTGGCAAGCCTATGACTTTCTCTCGCTGTACTATTTATAGATCAGTACCATAATCCTTGAACTTGATATGGGAATTATTCACTAATTACGTATTTTCATGGGGATTCAGAGCGATCAACAATCACAAAGCTTCATCACCTCAAAATTTCCATTTTTCTTTGATTCGTTTAATTAAATCTATAAAGAATTGAGATTTTTAATCGTAGGTTTTTTTTTTTTTATCCGAGAGACTGTCCACTATTTGCATAAAGTTTTTTAAACTCTTTATTGTTCTTAATTACTTTTATTATTGTATTATTACTTTTAAAATTTTCACCCGGGATAACTTGGTTGGTAGGATGTTGGACTCTTGTTTGTGTAAACCTGAATTCGGACCCCGCCGACCGGAAGAAATCCTTGTATTAAATAGTGACTGGGCATGTTTAGTCTGTCAGGATCACAAAGTCCTCCAAGTTTCTATAACAAATCAATACCTCTGGAAGTACTGAATTGGGGATTGATCGTTCTCTGGTTCAGTTTAAAATTACGATCTGGGCGGGGATGAAAGGATGGAATATTATTGGGTCCTCCCTGTAAAAGGGGCTGTGATATTTGTGTAGCAGAAGTCGTGTTTTTGGACCTAGATGGCGCCACGGAAAAAACACGAAACGCACCCTGTGCCTTAAAAATTCCCTTGATTTCAAGCAGGCTGGCTGGTATTGGCAAGGGAAATTAGTAACAACAGAAAAATTTTCAGTGTGTAATTAAGAGTTCTTTTATGAAAACACTTTATTATTTAAATGCAAGATTTTAATAAACATATAACGTGAGGGACTTTTCACTATTTTAACATATAGCAAGTACAGAAAAAAAATCTTATGTTATTTAGATTTGTCATTCATAAAAACTTTAAATTAAACGATTTGATGTAATGTACAAACGATTAAAATAAGAAAATCAATAATCTCAGAAAATCAATACTCTCAGAACAAATTTTTCTCTATTTTAAAAACTAATATTTTGAAATTCATTTTAAATTGCTGAAAATATTTTAATTTTATAGAATTTTTTGTAAACTTATAGCAAAAAAAGCATAAGACAAAAAAGTTTGTTTTTTATAAATTTTTCATAAATATTTAAGCAAGGTTTAACTAAATTTTGTAAACCTTTTGCATAAAATAACCAAAGTAATTGTTACAAATTTATCGCTACATTTTTTGCCATAGGGTGATCAAAAACATTTTCCATTAGTAATTTTTTGTTGGTCCCTCAAACATCTTAAAGCTGTATATTTAATTGATAAGTATGAGAAATCGCATAACCTAAACGTTTATAAAATGATTCTTTAAGTATTTAGTTATAAAATGATTTTTTAAGTATTTCTTGGGAAATATAAAAAAATGTGTTAGTATAGAAATGTTTCCATTATTTTATCCAACATTGTAACACAACTATGTATATAATGTCGTTACCGAGTGGAAGGATTAAAACAGGTCTTAGGCTGGGAAGGAGGGTACAAAATTTATTTATTATTTATTAGACAGAGCAGTCATGAAAGTGTGTACGAAAAGTTGTGTTCCTCGGTTATATGTTAGGGAGAATCTTGCAAAGTAAATCCGTAAAATGTTTCAATTTAGGGAAAGAGGGAAATCTTAGTAGTTGCTATTGGTTTAAGAAATATATCGAGCGTTTCCCGCAGAGAGCAAAGGGCAAAATGTTGTGCTTTTAATTAAATGCATACTTGAGCCAAAAATAGATTTAAGAACAGGATGTGGCTTTTAAAAGTGTGAGAAAGTATTCAATTAGAATAATTAATTAGGATAACATAAAAAGATTATTAGAAGCTTTTTATGTTACATGTATGTATATATATATTAAATTAATAAGTATTTTTTTGTTGAAAAATTTGGCTTAGCACCTTGTCTAATGACAAGTAATATTGATATATCAATGGCAACAATTTTGTTTTGTTTTATTCAAAAGGTTAATTGATAGTGCCTTATAAGAGCTTTTAAGTGCTTATTTTTCACTTTTGGTTCTCAGTCCTTCTTGGTTACTCAAAGTTAGGTTATAATGCAGTTAAAAAAAAGTAAGAACTGGATATCCAAGGATATCTAATAGGAAAAAAAGTTCTTCTATGCATCAAATTGTTAAGTGCTCTCCTCTTAGTATGCTCTCTTCTCCTTTGGTAAGTGATAAAATGTTGCACTGGGTTTTAGGGAGTGGAGGAAAGGAGAGAAAATTAAACAATGCTATTTAGACAATTGTTTCCAATGTAGTCTTTTTTCTTCCTTTTTTTGTAATGAATGAGACTAAACCCAAGACTAAAGCACTAATTGTTTTGTTAGCTATGAAGAATTTAGGAACAAAAAGTAACATACTTGACCTATTTAATGAAACTGAAGTAGCTATCTAGAAAGTATTATTTTTTTTACATTTTTTTTTGTTTGCTAAATCAAAAGATATTGGAAGTTTTTTTTTTTTTTTTTGTATTATTTTTTTTTTGTTGTATAGAAAGTACTATTTGTGAATTGAGTTTGATATCTAAAATATTTTATAATTTCTATTTAAATTTGCAGTGTGTGGTGATATTCATGGCCAGTTCTTTGACCTCATGAAGCTTTTCGAGGTTGGGGGTTCACCTTCTTCAACAAAATATCTTTTCCTTGGAGACTATGTTGATCGGGGGTATTTCAGCATTGAAGTGAGTTATTAATTTAATTTATTTTAAAATAAAAATATTTAAGAGTTCTTTTGTAACTTATCAACATCCTTTTTATTAGTGTGTGCTCTACTTATGGTCATTGAAGATCTGCTATCCTACGACATTATTTCTTCTCCGTGGTAACCACGAATGTAGGCATTTAACAGAGTATTTCACCTTCAAAACAGAGTGTAAGTCTTAATTCATAATATTAATGGCATAATAAAGTCTAATTGGTAGAAAATAATTTTGTTACGAATTTTTACTGAACCTCGTTTGTTGGAAGAAGCATTAAAAATTAAGATCATGATCAAACTTATCAGTTCAGGTTGCCAACGAAGCCATTCATTTTCATTGTACGAAATGAAAGTTTGATATGAAATCTAGAAAGTTCTTTGCCATCTCCTGTATTTATGTCAGGCAATGATATAAAATGCAATTAAATCTAAATTAATGAAGAAAAAAAAAACTCTACTAGAATATTTGCTGGGATATGAAAAGCATTTCTATCTCATAGTAAATTTTTTTTTATTGTCTATGAATTTGGGAAATGTATGGTTGTCTTTTATGCATACATATATATATATATATAGTTAATATGCCTTGCTTAAATTAATTTTGCACAAAAATTAAATTGCATGCAAATTCAGTTCTCATTTAAATTCACCTTCCAAGAACTTAAAATTCTGCAACCATTTTTTTTTAAAACTTCTCTGTGCTTTAGAAATTTTGAAACTATTTTATATAATTTCTCAAAACTATCTTTAATCCACGTTCTTTCTATTTTTTTTTTTTTTTTTTTTTTGGTTGCCCTAGGTGTTTTTTTTTTCTTAGATTTTAATTTCAAATAATTTCTAACTTAAAAAAATATGCTTCTTTTTTAGATAATTATTATTCTGACTAAACATAGCTAGATAACATAAATTAGATTGATTTTTCCCTCCACCTAAATGTTTCTTTATAAAAGCAATGGGCCCAATTCAAATACCAGTAAGCAAATTTTTTTTTATAAGAGATATATTTATTTGAATAAGCAATATATTTATTTGCATAAGCAATATATTTATTTGCATAAGCAATATATTTATTTGCATAAGCAATATATTTATTTGCATGAATTTTCAGATTTTTTAGAAAAATGCTGGTTTTAAAAATCAAAGGTATCAAAACAAATAATACAGTATCAATTTTTTGTCTAGCAATCATTTAATATCAATATAATATCAAAGTAATATTTATTATTTAATACAAAGTATTAATTATTTATTTAAATTACATCTTTAACAATAGAAGAATCTTTTAACTGCATACATTTAAAAATATTATGGAAGTACATTTTTACAGTATTCAGATATGATTATTGCAGTTGAATGGCTTTTGACTCCCTGCAGTCTTTGACTTCTGACCTTCTAAAAATAGGGCTAAGATTGCGAATTCAATATCTTTTTGCTTCATTTCTTAAACCCTAAGACATTACTCTTAGCTTTTATCTTATGCTTATTTCCATTTACAAGTTGTCCCTCTAACTGAATATGTTCATTATTTTTTGCTGAAAAATAGTTTTGAAAACGTTGTTAAAAAAAAAAGAAAAGAAAAGAATGACACATTATAACCTATATACAGGTATGAGATTCTTTTTACTATTGATGGAATTAACGACTTTCTAAACTTCAGAAGAAAATTAATAAAAGAGAATATTAAAAGAAATTACTATGATAAATGTCTATTTTTTCTTAATATTTTTAAATTATTTTGTTTTTACTTTATTATGGTTGAATGATCATGATTTATATTTAAAGCTTATGAATTTGTTGGATTGTCAAATGTGCACAAATAATAAAACAGACCTTAAATCAGCATGTTAATAATTTAAATGTTTTCTTTTTGTGAAAAATAGTTTCATTCTCTTTTTTTCGTGATTTGAGTAGATTATTTTCAGACTTTTTGTTCTTTTCCCACTTATACTTACAGCTTACATGCATTACATTGATTTTAAAAGTTTTTTTTAAAATTTTCTTTAGGTAAAATAAAATATTCTGAAAGAGTGTATGATGCCTGTATGGAAGCATTTGATTGTTTACCTTTAGCCGCATTAATGAATCAGCAGTTTTTATGTGTTCATGGTGGCCTATCTCCAGAAGTACATACTTTAGATGATATTAAAAAAGTATGTCAAAAATTAATAAATTCCTTTTGTGAAGATTTATGTCATTTAAATTAATTTTTTGAAACAATTCTAAGTTTTTGTATCTTATAAAATTTCTCAAAGTGAAGTATTAATATTTGGATGTGTTCAAGTAATGATGTGTTTCATGTATACGTCATTAATCCTATTAAGCAGTTTCTAATTAACAAACTGTTGTACTCAACAGCTTTTTGAATTGTTATTGTGAACTTTTGTTTAAAAATTCTGCTTTATTTTAAAAGTCTTTTAAAAAATGCTTTTTTTGTTCTTAATTTTGGGTCAAAGTTTCTAAAAGTTCTTGGTTTGAAGTATCACTAGATGATTGTAGCAATTTTTTTATTTCAAAAGTATTTAAAACAAGAAGTCAGTCTTTCGTATAGAATGAGGCTTTTCATCATTGGTAGATCATTTAGAGAGGCAGTTGGAGGGAGTAGGATACTGTAAAAGATAATGCCATTTTTTATTTATTTTTTTAAAATTATTTTTTGGATAGTTCTGAGGTACCTAAGCCGAAAACCCACATTGACCTTTAACATCAACAGAGTTCAAGAAATTCAATTCTTGTGCATGTGTTTATAAAAAAGAAGTAACAGAATTTTTTTATTTATTTGAGTCCGTAACAGATACTATTTCTAGAAAACCTGAAGAATTAAATAAATGTGTATGATATTTTAGTGTGTAATAAGTAACTGTAAGTTTTTAAAAAGCATTAACATTTTTAAAAAAATTTAATTGTACGAAAAAGTTAATAGTTCTGTAATAAATGCAATTATATTAGTAGTCACATTAGTGATTTTATTATTTTTTAGAAAGGGTAAATAATTGGCATTGTCACTGTGGGTATATGTATATTTGATGATAAACAACTGTACTAATTTTTAAGATCCTTAATTTTTTCAAGAAAAGTCTCCAGGAATTTTTAATTCTTGCTTTGAGAAAACAGTAAGAGCCCCGTTTAGTTAAAATTATTTGCTTGCTGCATTTTAATTTATAGTGTGTATTTGCTTTCTTTATTCTTCTTGATGTGTCCTACCTAAACTGTTTTTCTTCCTTTCTCTATCTTCATAATTACTTGAATAGTAAATGACTTTAGTTGCTAAAATTTTTCTGGTATATTTATTTTTATAATCAGTTGGATCGATTTAAAGAGCCACCTGCCTTTGGTCCAATGTGTGATCTTCTTTGGTCAGATCCTTTAGAAGATTTTGGAAATGAGAAAACGACTGAACATTTTACTCACAATAGTGTCCGAGGTTGCTCATATTTCTACAGGTAAAATATTGCTTTCGTATCACTATAAACCTAAACCCATATTTACCAAATGTTTTCCTTACTTTTTATTAAAATATACTTCTGTTTAATTTTCTTACAATATATTTATATTTTAATGAATGCAAGTGCCAATTCATGCAGAAAAAGGGTGCATAGCATTTTTTAAAAGTTCTTGAGGGTGCTCATTTTTAGGGTGCAAACCAAGTAACAGATTTTAATAAAAACTTATTAGGAGTCATTCGCTAATTTATATTTGTAATATCAATTTATTAATGTTTTCTTAGTTTGCTTAATTCTTTACATATCTTTAAAAATTTGGTGTGATCATTAACATTAATCTAGTTAGTTTTGTTGAATATGATTTATTTTAGAACTTTAATTTATATCTAAAAAATACACTCAGTAACCTTTTTAAATAGTACTTAAATAATTTATAATTTTGAATTTTTTTTTACATAATTAAATAAAGTAGTTATTAATTTAAAAAATAGAATGAACCACTCAATATTGAATATATTTAAAATTTTGTATAAGTTGATTTATTGTGGCTAATATTACTATTAGTTAAATTATCATGATCATGTAAAATCTTTGAAAATTATTTTGCATTTTGTTAATGGTATCTATGAAGAACTTTCAACAACAGGAAGAAAATTTTCTTATAAGTGCGCACGTCTAATATTAGAAATATTTTTTGAGTGCTTAAAAGGTGCTAATTTTTTCTTGAAAAGTTTGGCTACGCACCCTGTTGCAAAATTAAATTTCGTAAAAATGGCTTCTCACAAAGTTTCATTTTATAAAAGTATTATTACTTTCCGTATTTTATTAAATTACTGTACACACTTGTTTTTAAGTATTTAGATATTAAATGTAAAATTTAGTGACTTCTAAAATAGATTTTTTTGCTTAATTGGGAAATATTCATAAGAATTTTTAATATTTCACAATAACTTTTGTTTTACGCATACATATCTTTGCAGAAATATTTTGTCTCACAAATACTGCTCTAAATTATAAAACATGGATCGAGATCAAGAAAGAACTGTTATCTATTTTGAAGTGTTAATTTTTTTTCTTCCAGTTATGCTGCTTGTTGCGAGTTTCTACAACAAAATAACTTGCTATCAATCATTAGAGCTCACGAAGCACAAGATGCTGGGTAAAAATTTATTGTTCATAGTTTTTCATTTGCTTTCACATTGAATGAATTGGATGATACATTAAATGTAATTCCATATTTTAGGTATCGAATGTACAGGAAAAGTCAGACAACTGGTTTCCCATCTCTAATTACTATATTTTCTGCTCCTAATTATTTAGATGTTTATAATAATAAAGGTAAAAAAGTATCTTATTTTAATACCAGGGGTCTGCCCAGGCCAAATTTACTACCGTTTAGCGATACCTTCACAAATTCAACTTTAGGAAAAATTTCACAAAATACTTTTTTTAAAAATTTTATTTTTGTATCCTGCACGAAACAATAAATCCATATTTTTACCTTATTTTTGTATTGATTTTTTAATATATTTTATTTTCACAAATTAAGTCTAAATTTTCAAAAAATAGGTTCCTCTCTGAAAAACCTGGACTGACCCCTGAATACTGCTTTTAAGAGATCTAAATGTTTAATGGATAATTTTGTTCTGCAAATTGGTATAATCCTAGCCTCAACAAATTATTTTATTTACATTTTAGTCATTTTAATTATCTACAAATTATTTATTGCTTGTAACTTATCTCTTATAAGTATTATTGATTTGCTTATTCTTATTCTCTGTTTTCTTTACTAGACTTGAATTAAGATTAATTGGCTTACCTCGTACAACCCCTTTTTAGTCATTGTTTTCTATTTTTTAAGTTGGTCCCTAAAAGTATTTTGTATCTGAGATGTCCTAAAAGTCCCTTTTTATCAGCATTAATGTAAAAGATGTCTTTTTTTTTCTTCCAAATATTATCAGAGAAATTTAGTTTAATTGAAATCAATGCCATAGATGACATCATGAAGCTTTCCAAATTAACAAAACGTTCAATTCATAAAAATTAACCAGCTTTAATTTCAGTCATTTCAAACTTTGAGTTTTTTTCCATAAAATGTACGGAGAAGTTATACCTGATGAATTTTTTATAAAACCAAACTTAGTTATTTTTTTAAGCGATCCTTTAAGATGTTTCTCTGTTTGGAATTGTTGGAAAAAGCAAGATCTGCTTGTTATTCACTTTTTTATGTCAAAACAATTAATAATACTGGTAGAAAACTGACATTTTTATTGCAAATTTTTTGGACCCCTCCTATTTTTGTCACTTAGTAATGCACTTCATTGTCCTTTGTCTCATATTAAACGGTTATTAAAATTTTGTTTTAAAGTTTTTACGTTCGTATGTGTTCTAATATAATGCTGAGTAATATATATATATAAAACAATCTGATATAGTTTTTTTTTTTTTTTTTAAAGGAGAGAGTTAATTAAAATGTAATGATCAAGACTAATTTCTTAAACCATTTAATGAGTTTAAGTTTTAATGTTTCAGACTTTATTCTGTTCTTTATATAATCATTAATCAGTTTTTGTTTGATAAAGCATAAAATTTTTTTAAAAAATAGCTCTTTTGATGTATATTTTGTATAATAGCTGCTGTTTTGAAATATGAAAACAACGTTATGAATATTAGACAGTTCAATTGCTCTCCACATCCTTATTGGTTGCCAAATTTTATGGACGTTTTCACTTGGTCTCTACCGTTTGTTGGGGAGAAAGGTAAATAATTTTTATTGTTTCAAATAGGTACCACTTTCTTTTTGCTTAAACTGTGCACATTTATGAAATGTCTACTTGTTAATATTCAAGATTAATGGTTAATTAGTCAAAGAGCTATATTTTTACACTGTTTATCATAAATTAAGAAAAAATCTAAAAAAACTTCAATGAAGGAAATAATCAGTTTAATGAAACTGGTTCAAATTATAGTGCACATAATGTATAAAATAATATAAAAAGTATTTACTTGACTATTGTGGTATTACAGAAATTAGTATATGTATGAAATGAATAAATCAGAGGTGTCAATTTGGAATAGAAAAAGTACCTTCAATATGGAGTATAATTATCGTTAGTAGCAATAGAGCATATACAGTGTGATGCTTTCAATTATATGGTCTGCCAGTTCCGTTGGAAGCGTAAGAAAGTGTTCTTGAAAAGCAATTGCAAGAGTCTGAGGAGAAAGACTTAGAGCAGTTACACGTCTTCTTAAAGCATCCCAAACGTGCTTGGTAGGATTAAAGTCCGGTGATCAAGCTGGCTACTCCATGTGCTGAATTGGTTGCTGTGACATGAATTCATCACCTACTGCAGCAGTATATGGGCTCACAAAAACATCAAGAATGTTGTCTATATATACGTGAGCATTCACAGTTTAACATGGAAGACATGCAGTTCTGTGCATCCACCCAAAGATATACTGCCCCACACGCAGATTCTACCTCCTTGGCATGCATCTCTTTCACGGATGTTTGATGGATATCAGATCGCTTTGAGGACTAAACCTGCATTCATCTGTAAAGAGAACAGCCCTCCACTAGTCAGTCGTTTAGTGGATATGTTGCTGCATCCACCTCAAAGGTTCTTTTCTATCAATGGCTGATCGTCTAGCAAACAAACCAGATTTCTTAAAGCTACCTATGCAAGGTAGACATTGACACCATTCTTCAGGTGGCTGTACTAAGAGAGGATCTGAGCTGACTTGGAGTTGTTCTATTTCTTTGTGCACATAACGATAAATATTGGTCATCGATGCTCATCATAAGCATTTGGCCCTCCTTGGCTTAACCTTCCGAATACCTTACCTGTGGTTAAAAACTATTGCCAAAATCGATGAACCACGGAAGGAGTTACATTACTCCACCTGACCTCTTTTATCTGCTTTTGTCCTCTCTCATTTTCCAATAGATCTCCATCGCCATTCTTCGAACAAATGCCTGGCAGTCATTGTTACAAATTGGCTATCTTAAATTTCTAATGCAGAAACACAGCAAAATTTGCAGACTTGCAATCAAACATACAATTTTATGCTCATTGCAGATGCTAATTTACAGGTTGCAATTTTACTTGGCAGCTCTTATTTGACAACATATTAAAATTTCATTGGGATTAACATATTTTTGTGGAACTTGTTGCTTTTTTGAAATTTTTCTTAATTCATAATAACCAGTGTATAATAACTGCGTTCTTTCCACAGTTTTCCAAGTTTTTTTCCCCACATTACCTTAGTAAAATATATTCAAACTGGTAACTAATTGTAGCATATTTTAGTACTTTAAAAATATTTTTAAAGCGTAGGATCGCTCCTTACTACGATTCATATTGATGATTTAAAAATTTTTATTTCATGTTTAGATATTTGTATCATAATTTGCATAAAATAATGGTTCGATGCAAAATACGATATGACAATATCATTTTTAAAAAAAAATTCTTGTTAATTTCTTTCTGTTATAATGATTGCTATTAAAAATAGAGAGTGTATGCTTTCAGACTAGTAACAGTATTTGTTGTCAAGCTAGATGACAAAATACCCACTATTTTGGTGCCCCATAAGTCAAATATATAGTGTATTTATTAACTAAAAATTAAATAATTAAAAAAACATTTCTTTGCCCACCTTTCTGTTCTTAAAACATTTTATGAAATAATTTGTTTCTGGCAGTTAAAGATAAATCTTTATTCAGTCAGTTTAATACAATAATAAAAATGCCAGTTGAATAATTTAGTTTTTTTTTTTTTAGTGACAGAAATGTTAGTAAATGTCCTGAATATATGTTCTGATGATGAATTAATGTCTGAGGGTGAGGAGACCTTTGAAGGGGAAGGTAAGGAAGAAGGTGATTATAAACTAAATTCTAAGCCTGATGTAGCTATAGATTGTAGGATATTAGAAATAGCTTTTAAACATTTACATTTCATTCAACAGTATGGTGCATGTTAAAAAATATAGTTTAGTTGTGTAATTTTCAAACCTTAGAATTGCTAGAGCTTGTATGTTTATGTATTTAATTTTTTTCTTTTAAATTTAAAATTATTTTACTAAAAAGCAATGATGAAATCAGCCAATATTTGCTGATAAATTTAAGTGTTAGCGCACATTTTTATTTTTGAATATAAAGCAACTGCCAATATAATGTAAATGAGAGTAATCATTTTTCAAATGAATCCTACTGGAAAAATAGCTACATCATTATAGAATGTATTGAGAAAAGTTGTTTTTTGATGAATTTTAAAAGGTTCATTTATGGTAACACTCTTCATAATTAATTGAATATACTTATGCAACTCATCTGTCTCTCATCTAAGAACTCTTGCTATTGTTATACCAGGGCATTATAAATATTATTTCTGTTTTCTTGATATACCTGTTAACTTAAATCATATGTAATTTGACAGAATATTTACTTTATGAAAACAAAAGAAAGGACAAATGCAAAATGTACTTGTCCAGTTAGTCACAAACTGAAAAATACTCGCACAATTAGAAATGTATTTCCTGAAACAAAGCTCAGTTAGTTATTCTATATTTAAAATATTTTGAAATATAAATGCAGCAGTAATATAAAAGAAACAAGTTTGTTGATCTTTTTGTTTTCACCCTTATCTATTTACTAAATTTAGTAAGCATTTATGTTTATATATTGCCTATTATAAATTTATAATTAGTAAATATTTATTATCAGTACAAACTAAAATTTAATCAGACTTCTAACTTTAATAAAATAAAACTGAAATAAATATTTAATGGTCTTCCTTGGTTTTATAATAGGATTAATAGAAAGTGAAATTAAAATTACGTACAATTATAAAGAGTATCAGTTACTCTACCCATTTTTTCAAATACTTAACCTTAGAAAAAAGGACTACATTTTTATATAAATCATTTTGGCTTAATATGGTAGGGGAATTTTGGAATTTTGTTCACTTTTTTGCCATAATTTTACACCGTTTTTGTGATGAAAACTTGAATAACAGTGTCATGCATCATTGATTTTGCACAGTATTCAGGATCGGAAATTTTGAATGCCATAACACCTGGCAGAAATTCTGGAAGATGCTTAGAAACCCAGTCATCTGCTAATTGCTCTTGTTCATCATTTGAAAGTTGTCCTCTCGTTTTGCGATTTATGAAGTACACTAATAAATGAGGTGGCTGAATAGCCTGATGGAATCTTTTTACAAAATGTTGATTATGGGATTCTTATTCATTGCACAACAGGAAGTTAATCCATATTTCAGCAGCTTCTGAAATTGAAGTTTTTTCTGATTGAAGCTTATTTAAAGCTTCAGAAAAAATTTATAACTCTTTTTCCAAATTAATAGCCTTTTGGTAAAGCCAAAAATTATTTAATATTTTTGATATATTTTTATTGAATTCATTTTGATGTTCAGGAGCAATCTCACAATATGAACTCCACTTAATATCATTTGGTAATAGGGGCATTAAACAGTTTTTTTCATTTGCCCATCCATATGCTTGATGCACATTTCTAAAATATTTGTTAACTTCCATGATGTGTCCAATGACAGTATTAGGACATACTTCTTTTTCAACCAAATTTAAAAGATGGACAGAACATCCATAAGTTATAAGTTTTGGATGTGTTTCTTTTAAAATTTCCCACATCTTCCCCATTTTATTTTCATTATCGGTTACTATAACAAATACTGTGCTGTATAATTTCTTTTGACATTCTTTAATAGCAGCTTCCACAACTGAATCACATTATTGAGATATCTTCTTTACTGAGTCTACATCATATACTTTCAAAAGATGGCTGCAGGTTCATGTATGAATGGCAATTGATTGAATAGGATCATTTTTCACACTAGACCAACCGTCAAATGTTGGGGACTATAGCTTTGAACCATTTCTATAAGTTGTAGAAATGGTTCAAAAATGGGAATGGTAGAAATGGTTCATTCTATAAAAGATTTCCTCTTATATTTTTAGCCAGGCCTTAATTTTTCTATCATTTGCTTAAAATAATCTAGTGCAACAACATTGAAAAGTATATTTCCTGCATAAAAAAGTTGATGCAGCTTTGTCTAATCCTCTCTTATGTTCAGCAGTTGTTTAGCAAAGAAAATTCGAAATATCTCTTTAATAGGTGTTGCAAGAAGAAGTGCTTGGTATTGAGCTGGTGACTGAAGAAATTTCATTACTTGTTAAAAAAATCTTCCATTAAAGCAATTTCAAATTGGTTTGGTTTATCATTTTCTCTTTGTTCAGCTTTTCTAGCTGCACATTTTAGCAAATGAGCTTTGATTCTTTCAATTTTACAGTGCACATTGACATTTTGAATCTCCATCAATTTTTATTACCTCATTAGATACGTCTGATCTTGGTTTGATAAAATTTGCTTAAGCAAGAAAAAAGAGCAATTATGCTAAAAAGTCATAAGATTTCAGCTTCTCTTAATGTCTGTAAAAATTTGTTTACTCTTCAAATTTGTTTATTGTAATACATGTATAACAATGCAACTGCATTTTTAAAACTTATGCCTTTATATTAAATTATTTAAAGTTAAATGTGTGTTAATATTTTTTTATTAAAGATATTTCCTTGAAAAAACTTGTTTAGTGCTAAAATGGGTAAAAAAATATCATCAACTGTTTTTATTTATTAAAAACCTGTTTATTAATCATATAAAGCCTGCAACTGCATTTGAAAAATTGATCTTTACAGACTATATTATTTAACTTTCTATGTGATTTAATTTCATTAAAATATTACTTTTTGAAGAAACCCGCTTTAAGTTTTCAATAGTAATATCAAATTATAGATAGTGTCTCTTTTACTTCACAAATATTAAAAACTTAATCACGTAAAACATGAAACTCTATCTGGCAAATTTATGCTACACAACAAATTATATGAAATTAAATGTGCATTAATTAGTTTTAATAAAAACATTTAAAAAAACAAAACACTTAGCATTCCTAGTGGTTTTTTTTAAGGTGGGCAAACCCTGGTTAGTATTCATTCAGATTATAAAGAATGAAACTATTAATGACATACAATAAATGTGTATAAACTTTATAATCACTTTGTCGTTTAATTCCTTTATTCATTTAAAATGCCTAATCTCAAAATTAAAAAATGGTATGTATCGAAAGTATTTTCAAGTCTTCTCCCCCCCCCCCCCCGCTTACTTTTAACCTTTTATTTTAGTCATATTAATAAGTCAAACTGGCATTTAAAGTTAAAAACTAAGTATTTAGATTTTTCTTTATCATTTCTTTATAGGATCTTTATGTGAGAATTTATAAATTTCATTTTCTTATCATTTAGTAAATTTCTTTTACATTTATTTAAAAGATAAGTGATATTTATTATAAGTTATTACATTTTTTAAGACTGAAAAATTTCTTTATTTTTTTCTCTTTCTTTCTTTAATATGTTTTAATTAATTATTTAAATTGATGTTTCAATATTACTTACGCTGTAACAGTTACCAATAATCAATTTGCATACAATTGATGCAAATGTATAATTTAAAGAAAATAATTTATATAATTATTAATAATTAAACTACATTTAGTCACTTGCTGCCTCTACTAATTCTCTGATTATAACCTTCATTTCACTGAGTAAAATTTTGTGCATTAGGCGAAAAAGTATTGCAATCTGTGGATTATATATTTATGTATTAAATAGTATTCTGAGTTAAATCATTGATCATTTTTAAAAAATCAAGTGAATAAAATTATTTAACATTTAATAAAAAAAGAGACTTTTTTATGAAAGCATTTAACTCTTAATTTTAGCTTAGCAATGAAAAGGGGAAAAAATAATGATTCTACTTTTTTGCATCAAACTAATTATGATAAAGAAGGCTGTAGTGTAAAAGTGAATAAAACTTGGTTCAAATAAACAATGTGAAATTTTATAATTTTATTTCTACATTTAAATTCTAAATCAAACTTTAATCTGTTATTTTAAATTGTTTTGTATTACTAATTGTTGTCTTTTAAAGAAATTCATTGCTACATATTATTTTTCCTGTAAAGTTTTTTTTTTTGATGAATGAATTAATTAATAGATTTCTTTTATTTAATTGCTATTTCTCAAACTTTATATTGCTATCATACTAATATTTAATAAGAACATCAAACTAATAGTGAATAGATGTAAAAATTATTTTTTTATGTTACACTTTTTTCTGTGTTTGTTTACAAAATCTAAAATTCTATTTAGCATTATTTTATATAAAAAAAAGAAAAATGAATAAATTACTAAAATTTGTTTAATAGTTAAGCTAAAGTTTAAAAAAAAAGAATATATTTATGTTTATATATTGATGAACAATTTGCATCCATTACCTTTTTAATAAGTATACTGTTATTTGAATTATGCAAAAAAAATATATATTTTGAGTTTTATATAAGCATTTAGTTTTGATACTTTTGCTGGAGAATGTGCAGCTCTAAAGAGTAATGCAAATGCTGCCTATTTAAAGCCAATTTTTTGCCTGAAAATTGAAATATTTTTAAGCATTCTTTTTCAGATATTATTTAGCTTGCTTCTTTCTGCTTGCAGAAACCAAGCATTACTTTGCTAATAGGTAGGCAGAGTCAATGTATAGAGCTTGTGTTGTGTTTATTGATTTTATGAGAATTTGATATAATGAATTTTTTGCTATTTTGTTACTTGAATAAACTGACATGTAATTTTTTCTCTTTCATTTTTCATCCACTGCAATGTGTAAGTGCACTTAATTCCTCCTGTATGTGTGCTGTAGGTAGTATTGGTGTGCACTGTTCAATTGTGGATGTGCTTATATATATATTTAGTGGTGCTTTGTGGTGTCATTTGTTTGGTGTTTTGTCGTGTCTGAAGCAAAGTCATTAAAGCTGTGAATATAATTTTTAATATTTTGTAATTTCAATATTTAAAAATTAGTTAATAACTTAATAGAATAAAGGATTCATTTTTAACCTTCTAAATATTTCCCTCAACACATTTTCATTAAATAGTATGAATAAAAAAAACCTGTTGTTATGGTCTAAAGAAACTATACGTAAAAAGTAAAAAATTGCGATTCAACCACTGTGAAGTACTTTGTCTGTTTAACATGACTTTTTTTTAAAAAAAAATCTATATTAAAAAATTATGACTGCTGCCACTGTTTTGTGTGTTCTTGCTATGCAAAAACTGTTAGTCTTAGAAACTTGAATTCACTGAGGTGTGTAGAAACGTGTATAAGGATTACAATGAATACAAAAAAAATCAACATTCGATAATTTGTTTGAGAATTATTAACTGTTAAACTTGTTTAAAAAAAATACCATATGGACTGTTCTATGGGCTTCAGAGTTAAAATTTGGCATGCTGAAAAGGAAATATTTGTTAAGAAATTTAAGACATATTTTTTTTCTTCAAAATTCCAATTTGTTTGAAAGTAATTGCAATTTTAAGTGCTTTTTATTGCTATTGATATGTTCTGTTTTGCTGTTCAGAATCTAAGATTTATCTTATTTGCTAACTTAAATCTATATAAATCTATCTTTGCTGCTAACCTGAGATTAGGAAGGTTAGTAGAAAACAATGCAAGGAGTTCAATGGAATAATAATAAAAAAAAAATCACAACTTTATTATTAGTTTGAGAACTATTAACTGTGAAAGTGGTAGTAAAAAAAACAAAACATGTTCATCGATCTACTATCCACTGAAATGCGATAACTTGTAAAATAACTTCTCATTTATTTCCTCTCATTGAGTCTCACTATCTGTTTTCCTTAGGTTAATTTCATTTCAAATACAGAAGATTATTTTTCAAATCTGAGTAATTGTTAATTTTTTCCGATTAACACATTAACAAAATGTTCCCTGCAATAATTGCATTCTTTGAAACCAAAACGATTGGTGTTGTTGGGAAAGATTTTAATATGTAAGAAGAAATGAACAATGATGAATGTGAATAAATTACAAGGGTTGGTGAGCATAGCCTATAAGTAATGTAAATAAATGCATAATTAATGGTAGATTTAATTTTTTCTTTTTGTAAGCAAATTAAAATTTCATTAACATTTGAACTACAATAGGATAAGTACCAATACAACTTTTACAATGTGTTAAATAATGAAATTATTTAAACTGATAGTAAACACAGTCATGGATTTTGTGGGGTATACTTCGTGGTGTAAATAAAAGCAATAACTGGAGAAGGAGATTTAACTTTGATCTATACAATATTTATAAACAACCTGATATTATTAAATACATAAAAATAAATAGAATGAATTGTATCGCCCACGTGATTCGAATGAGTGACGACAACACAATAAAAAAGATACAGCATTTTAGATTCACTGGAAAAAGAAAGCGGGAAAGGCCGTGGTTGAGATGGGCTGACTCAGTGGAGTCTGTTTTTCTCAGCAATTAATGAAAAAATTTGGAGATCAAAGATAGATCGGAATTTATCATGGAGAAATCTTCAGAGAAAGGCATTGGCTCACATTAGGCTATCTAGCCAACTATGATGATGATGAGTAAACACAGTCTTAAAAATTAAAATGTGAAATATTTTATGCTTCATTAATGACAGTTTTTTTTTTGTGGCTTTTTTTCTATAAATATATGGTGGCAAGTAAACAGAGATCCGTAAAAACAGGAAATAGTCCGGTAATTTTTTGTTTCTGAATTGGCTCACTGGCCAGGGAAAAATTATAAAGGCACTCCACCAGTCTTTTCATTGAAACACAAAATCTCAATACCGAAAATTTGGTAATTTCAGCCCTAACGAGCATTTTAAGAAAAAATTACAAATTCAACTTCTGTAAGGAAACTTTGGTTTTACCTATTTATTTCTATAAGGTGATTTTTTAAAGAATAACAAGGTATGAAAAGAAGGGAAAGTGAAATATTCTCCTTGGGGTTGTGCAATATGGTCACTGTATAAAACATTTTCTTTCGTTGCATTAATGCCCTTCACTAGTGTCACTTCTCGCAATCATCATTTTTATCTATGGATTTCATTTTCTTTCATTCTTTGCATTGAATTTATTATCCTTAATTAGCTATTTGTAATTTTAATTTTATTAAAATATGAGATTAATGTTTTTTTTTTTTTTTTTTTTTTTCATTTCTGTTTCAATTTCCGATGAATAATTTTTATCAGTAATTGGTAACATTTAATTTTTCAGATTTTTATTCAATTATCAATGGGAATTGCATATCAAGATTTATCTAGATTTTTATTGACATAATTTACAAAATAGATATTGAAATTTATTTTATTGCCTTATTTTCGTATCATGGATTCACATGCTTTTTTAATCGTATTTTTCCCTATTCATATACAAATTGAATTAAATGCCCTCTTGTTCATTTGAAAATATTCTTGTTCACATAATTATAAATATTTTTTAAAAATAATTTTCATGTAATCAATTACATAATTCCTTCTTTAAACCTAAGATCCCAACTAATTTTAGCTAGTCAGTATGCTCAACTTTGAATCCACTGCCCTGGCTGGTATATTTTAGTGTAAATTCCTGCTTAAAATGATGTGTAAGACAGAAATAATTTTATTTTTTCCTTAATGGCTAATTTAGGTATTAAGATGATATAAAGAATATAATAATTAAAAATTCTTAGAAAACATTTAGTATGTGGTGAAGATAAGCTTGTACCCAAATTTTCAAACATCTTTTCTGCTTGTTGTGAATCTTATAAGCATGAAGTACTTTTTGCTTGTTTTATGATTTATTATTTTAGCAATGTTTGCTTGTTTACAAATTGTTAAAATGTCTCTTTTTTTGTGATTTTTGACTTCTTTTAAGATTTTGAACTATTTTTTTTATGTATTCTTAATTGCAGCCTAAAAAGTTGCAATTAAGAATTGAGAATTAAATATATTGTGCAAATTATAGATGTTAGTGTGTTTTATTATGACAAATATGTTAAATTTTCCATGTTCTATATGGCAATTTAACAGGTCTAATGACTAAGCTTCATTGTGTATTTTGTGAATTGCATTTAGTATATCTAGTATGATTTAAATGTATTTTTTTGTGCATTGTTCAATTTGTTTGTTTATATAATACTTGTAGTTAGTTTCTAAAAATAGTTTGCAAGAAATCAGAGATAATTTTTAGAAGTACAAAATCATGTTGTGCTTTATGTAAAAAATATCAAATCATGAATAATTTAGAATTCTAAGATTACTTTTTTTTTAATTTTTTCTTTCTGTAGATGTGATGTTTGATAGTTTTTAAGTTCCTAAACGTTTTTATGAAATCTATTTAAAATTTGAAATTTTTTTCCAATTATATATTGTCCTATTTACAAAACCTAAAAAAGCATTTCATTAGCCATTTTTTAAAGTAGTCTTCTGAGTTTCAGAGGAGCTTTGGCAAGATGGGCTGTACATAAAAGTAATTTCAGCTGCCTTATTAGTACTGCAATCTTTAAATTTTTTTTATGCATCAAGATTGTGTGTAGGTAGATGATTAAAGGATAATTTGATTTAATTCACTAAGTATAAAGCATATTTTTCATTTTTAAATAATTAGATCACAAATGCTTTTCATTTTCATAATTAGTATTTGAATTTCTGGCTCAAGATCTACAAAGCTTAATTTTGCAGTCATAAATTCTCAACATCTATAAAAATAGTATATTATTCAATGAAAAGCTTTATTTCATAGGACAACAAATGAACCTTCAAAAATCTACCTTAAAATTAAGAAATCGGAATTTTGGCTATACAGTTTAACTAGCTCATAACAAACGTGAAGAGACTGCAATATTTGCTTGTTATAACTGAGTGCTTGTAAAGAAATCATAAAAGCTCATACATACTTACTAAATTATAATTATAGTATTTAAATTTTTTTAATTTATGCATTATACTAAAAAAGTTAGTTAATTTACTTTGAATTGTCTTATTGTCACTGTTATTGTTTTTTGTATAAGACTCGCGGCCTGATAAACATCATCATTTGCACCCCTTTTGAAAAAAATTTATGTTTGCTAGATTTATGACTCATGACTAACCTTTAGTTGTTTTTTGGAATGTGAAACAAACTTTTCGAAAAAGAAACTGGCTGAGCTAGAGTGTTAGAAGTACAGAGAAATATTATGAATCACAAAATTATTGCTCACTAAAACCAAGATTTGCTCCTGAAAAGGGAGCTATGTTCAATTTTTTCATTAAATCAATGGACGAACTTTTTGAATATTCTTTACATCACCAACACTTTGTTTTCAAATAAATTTAATATTTATTTTCATATGGAAATTTTGGGCTATCATTATTAACTTAAAAGAGGCAGTTCTAAATAACCTTACTACTGTTATTTGCTAAAAGGCGTAATGATTAATTTGGTTATTAACACCTTACTGAAGTGACACCAAGGAGTTTTATTTCATGCGAGAAAACGGAAGTTAAGATTTAGATAGGGTAGCTTCATTTTTTTTTTTTTGTTGTTGTATCGACTATATAATTATTCTTCAGAAATATTTTTTCCCCTCTCTTTTTCCCCCCTATTTTTTATCTCTTATGTAGCTTTGTTAATTAAAAATTGCAGTTGCAAAAATTGTCATAAGTTTTAATTTTTTTAATAAGCTAGCTAATGTATACTTAAAGTTTTTCAAAAATTTAAACTTTATATTTTTATTTTATTTCCTCCAAATACGTTAACTATTGATAGTTTAGGGTCAGGCTAAATACATAATGTCTGATCTGAAACTTAATCAATGCATTATATAAAAAAATATATGTATTTAACTGGTGTTTATTGACTGTATTAGCGGGAGGGCGTCCATTTTTATCTGTTATATATCATGTATATCAACTATGGATATATTCAACTTTGTTTGAGCTGTTTTAATAAATACTCTTGTACTTTTCTTTTAGCTGCGGCCTCAGCATCTGCTAGAAAGGAGGTCATTCGTAATAAAATTAGAGCTATTGGAAAAATGGCCCGTGTCTTCTCAGTGCTCAGGTAATTGTGACTGCTTTATTGCACTCTATACAAAAACCAATTTCTCTCATGGTTGTTTTTTGCTATTGCATTCTCAACTTAGCCTTTTCATTAACATCTACAGTTTCCTATGTATGAAGGTAATTATAATATAGTCTCTGCATTTAGGGTAAAATAGTGTAAATGAAAGATATTTCTTTTTTTTTCTTCTATTAAAAAATGAATAATTTATTTGTTCAGTATGTAGTTTGAAATATTATTTGAAATAAATACTTTTTATTAATTTTTAAACCTATGAAATCTCATTCCCTTCTGAAGTGAATATGCTATTAAAAACAACAGCTAAAAATTTAATCTTTTATTTTATTAAGGAAAAAAAAACGCTTATAATTTTGCTCAGTTCTGTATGAAGTGAATAAATCAAGTCAAAATTTTAGTAAATTTAAAGAGCTTAAGTTACTATTTATTAGAAAGCTATAATGTTTTGGGTAGGATAACCATGCAGATTGTAATATCCAATTAGAGAAAAAAAACTGTAGACAATAAAATAATACTGTGCAAGAACAAAAAAATAAAATAACATCACAATGCAACAATCAAACAAGCTATTTATGAACCATAGTAAAAATTTCATGCATTCATTAAAATTATTATTTTAAACATGTTTATTGCTAAAATTATTATTCTCTTACCATATTATCATTCCCTCACTTAAATAAATGCGTATTATAATTTTAATAAGTTTTAATATTAAGCATGACTATGTTTTTCTTGTCTAGTACCTTTTCCTGTATCTTCTAAACAAAAAATTAAAAATTTGATGCATCTTTTTTCTTGTTGTCACTACCTGAAAACAATGTATTTCAAGAAAATAATAACTAATATATAAGTTTTTTTGATTTAATGAACAATTTAGAGTTCCCTAATTTATACAAGAAAAAAGGTATTTGATTATTAGTTATTTATTGAGGTTGATATTAAAAAGTTAATCTGTAACTCAACTTTTTTATTTATATTTTTTCTGGAATAAAATTAATTTTTATCACTATAAATCGATTTTAATTTCACTTTCAATAGTACTGTTTATTTAGTTAACTTAGAAATTCTACTATTTTGTATAATGCATGTTTTGTTTTTAGAGAGGAGAGTGAAAGTGTGCTGCAACTGAAGGGTCTCACTCCTACTGGCCAGTTGCCGATAGGGACGCTTCAAGGTGGAAAAACGTCTATCAAAAATGGTAAATTTTTTTAAAAATTGTGTATTATTTTTGTATTGCTAGTTATTAATTATAACAATGAATAAAAAGAATGAATTTATTGTCAGAAAAAATATTATATAGTAGTTTCATAACGAATTATAGAGATTTCCTTTTTAAAAATTACATAAAAATTAGACTTAAAAACAGAATGTTGGATTTTATGTAGAGTGTTAAGTGTAGGCATTTTGTAAATATGTTTATTGTTGGCTACTCTACAAAACCGCCAGGCGTGTATCAGAAGAGGTAACATCAGCATCAGTGTACATAAGCACCTGAAACATGAGAAAAACCCAGAATTGTCGGGGAACACAAGATTTGAAAAAAAAAATTTGGAGATCAATTGCAAGATTTCATGATTTTTATGAAGAAGATTGCAGATTTCTTTTTTTACAAGTGATGCCTTTCTAATTTCACTATGTTTTGAGTTTTTTATTTGTTTTCCCCTGTTCCCATTAAATTTTGTACGCAATAAATTAGTTCTTATTCATGAGTTTTAAGATAAAGATCTTTTATTTTATTAATTCAGTTGATCTCATTATATCTTGCCTTGACTCTGGTTTTAATATTTATGTTAGTGCTTCTTTTAACTAATGTTTCTGTCAGTAATTTCTTCATTTTCTTTTTTTTTTCTTTATGATTAGGTATAAAATGTATTGCAATTTTGAAATTTTTTTTATATTAGTTAATTTGGAGATTTTAATAAATCTTTACTTTATTATAATTAGTTTTTATTATATTATAATTTGGCTTAACTTCAGTCAAATGAATAACATTAAATAACTTATATATTTATATTTGTTAGTTTTTTTTTGTTGGCTTAGTATTAATCATTAAAAAAAGTTTTTTTTAAATATTTTGTTTATGAATTTTCGTGGTTTGTTTTGCCATCGTAATTGTAATTTTTTTAAAATCTAATTATCAATCTTATTTATGAAGAACTTTTTAAAATAGAATTTTTTCTCGCCCCCCCCCCATCTATTTTTCGAAACATTCATCAGTTAATTAAATATGATTTTATTTTAATTAAATACAGATTATTTGTACAATATTTTTATTAATTTAGTTTCTTTTTTTAATTATTTTTTTTTTGGATGACTGTTGAAAAAATTTTCTTTTGTTTTATTGATTAATAACTTTGTTTCATAATTTAGGATAATTTATATATTTATTTTATGGCTAAGAATTAAAAATAGGTTTTTATCCCTTATTTATTTTTTGCTCGTCTTGATAAAAAGCATTATATTTTAGTTATTTATTCTATTCGACTTAATTTATTAATTATGGATTAATTTTAATTAAATATGGATTGTTAATATATTTGTTGGTTTCTTTTTAAGATGGTTTTGTTGGTGTTGAAATATTTTTTTTTCTTTTTAAATTAGTATTGCTTAATGAAGTTTTGCAATCTTAGCGGTTCTTATTTTTTCCATGATTAAGTTTTTTAATAGATGCTAATACAGGGTCCCACGGTCCTTGAAAGTCCTTGAATTTTTTTTGTTGCTAAATTTAGGTCCTTGAAAGTGCTTGAAAAACGTCTTAGGTCCTTGAAAAACTTGATAGGTCCTTGAATTTGTCCAATACTGCCGGCGGCCCTTTTTTTAAAACACCCGCGGATCTTTCTCGTTCTTTCTGTTTTGTTCCCGAGCTCTCTCACGTGGTTTTTAACGCCACCGTTTCTAACCGGGCCTAGCGTCTTGGTGTCTGCCAAGCGCGCGGAGCACAGCAGACAATCAATGCGTTCGGGGCGAGACTCCACTTCATCTTCTGTCGCATATGCTTAGATCTTCTTTTTTCTTATCGAAACTGGAATACTCTCGAATTTCGTAACAATATGTACCTTGTAGTTTTCAATAAATTTGCCGTTTTACCATCCGCACTTGTCCTTATGTTTGCGTCATTTCAAAACTTTATTGTAAAGCGTATTCGCAAAGGCACAACTTCGTATTTGTGTTATGTAGTTTAGACTAGTTATGCCTGGGAAGTGCTATTTTAATCCCCAATGGATGGATAATCAAGCTTATAAAGAATGGATTTTATCGATGCTCGAAAAGAAGTTCAGAGCCAAGTGCCGATTGTACATGAAGGAGATCGATATCGCGAAAATGGAAGAATCTGCTCTGAAATCACACATGAAAGAACGGTAAAACAAAAAAGCAGTCTCATGCCCTGAGTTCTCTTTTTCCAAAGACATCAACATCTAATTCATCTGGTGTAAATACTCCTTCAACATCGTGTGCCCCATGTGAAACAGAAACTTTAGTGGCCGAGGTAACATTGTCTTATCTGGTCAAAAGGAATGTGCTTGATGCTGAAATTCTCTGGAGTCTGAAGTGCATCACTAGTAATTATTCATGTAACTCCTGTGAAGGGATTAGTAAATTGGTCTCCAAAATGTTTGCTGATAGCTGTATAGCGAGAAAATTTTTTTGTAGTGCCACAAAGTGAGCCTATTTGGGCTCCTTTGGATTGGCACTATACTTCAAAGGGATTCTTATAAATGAGCTGAAAAATCTTGATTGCTACACTGTACTCTTTGATGAGACGTTAAATCAGTCTCTACAATCTAAGCAGATGGACATTATGGTAAGGAATTGATAATAAAGTTTGCACTAAGTATCTTACCTCCCAATTTATGGGTCATGGAACTGCAGAAAATATTTTGTCCTCTTTTTACAAATGCATGGATGATGGTTAAAAGCTCTCTAAAATACTTCAATTATCCATGGATGGACCCTATGTCAATTGGAAATTCTATTAGAAGCTTCAGTGTGAATTAAAAGAGAAATATTCCCACCAGGTCATATTCATTGGCAATTGTGGATTACACATAACGAATAATGCTTTTAAACATGGTGAAAATGGGATATGTTCCTTCTAATTTTTATTTTCAGAAAGAATTGTTGCTGCATAACATTTAGAGAAGGTTGTGTAAATTATGGATGAATAATTTCAGAAACGATGTTTAATAGAGGAGAGGAGGGGGTTATGGAATAGTCATGGAATATGGAATACCTAAGATTTAGCTCTGTCTTTCATGCAGCCTTCACATGGAAATGCACAGGATTAAAGGATTTCACCATTAACACCTCATTACCATTAGTTATAGATTGCGCTGAAAATGATTTTGTGAATTAATATGCAAAACCAGTAGGGTTGTTTTTAAAAAAATATAAATTTTAGTCCATAATACATATACTCTCTTCTCTCTATATAGGCAAAGCATTTAGGTATTATATTTGAAATTAATTATTGCCACAACAAGCATTGTTGCTTCTAGTAAAATAGAAGAGAATAATTTTTAAAATTGGTCTTAGATTAAGGTCCTTGAAAATTTTGTTGAGGTCCTTGAAAAGTCCTGGAAAGTCCTTGAATTTCAATCTCATCATAGAGTGGGAACCCTGTAATAATTGTTTATCCGGTTTATGTTTTTAATAATATTCTTACATTGATTAAATCTATTTAATTTCAGTTATTAACAGATTATCTATATATATGTATATATTTTTTTATCACCTTCGTACTCATAATTTAAAATTTTTTTTTTAAAACTTTGTCCAGTGAATTTCCTAGTCATTTTATTTTAATTTTATTTTTTATCTATTTAGATATACTTCAGTTTTATTGAGTCGTTTGTTTAGTATTTCATAAAATTCCTTTAATATTGAATATTTCTAACTTTGTGCTGACTTATTCTTTTTTATTTAGCACTTGCTGGATTTTCTCCTCATCACAAGATTACTAGTTTTGAAGAAGCCAAGGGTCTCGATAAGATCAACGAAAGGATGCCACCTCGAAAAGATGGTCCTCCTACTCCTCAGGGATCTGGCGAGGATCGTGGTGGGTTGTCTCACGGTGTGAATAGCTCATGAGGAAAGCTGTAATAAGCCTTCGAGCTCTAGCAATATCCCTATATGCTCTGAGGGCTCATTGTGGGGCAGTTACGTCATCCGCGACACTCTTTCAAGCAAATATACATTTGAGTGCTTTTTTGCAGTTGCTGTGGAACTCAATAATATGGTGTAATGCCCTACAAACTCAACAAAATACCCTATTCTTTGCTTCGGGTGTCTTATACACATAGTGTTTGTGGGGGCACCTGGTGAGCTGTCGAGATGCTTTCTTCCTGGTGCGCAAGCTTTTGTTAATATATGTACACATTTTTTTTTTTTTTGGAACTTGTGTAATTGCAAAGTCATTGATTTTATATCTAATGAATTGTTAATCCTGGTGAACATTATGACTTTTTTTTTCTAATTTGCTGTGTTTTACAATATTTGTATTTTTGATCGTTAAGTCTCTTTCGCGATTCAGCATTTGTTTCTGTGAAACGGGTTGAAATGCTTGTTAAGTAACTGATATTTATGTTTTGACATCTTCACTTCTCACCAGGGCTGATGCTCCAGTGCCCCTTCAGCATGGCTTTCTAGTTATTAATCTTATAACACTCCAAAAGCTGTGTCATTTTGTGTAATGGTTTGGAGCAAAGCTAAGTAAGATCCAGGTTTTTGTCTTTCAACCTCCCATGAAAGCCTTGTAAGTGAATTTAATTTACTGTTTTGATTGTTTCAAGAAATGCTTAATATTTTCAAAAACAAAACTGTGATGAAACAAAAGCAGTTGGAGACAAGGAAAGGAATTTCAGGCTAAGAAGAAAAAAAATATTAAAGATTATATATCAAGTGATTATAAACCTTTATGACTTATAATGCTTGCGAAATTGTGTTTTATCCTTTAATTGTCTATTTTATGTTGATTCATTCAGTCATTAAAAATGTTTTATTTGCAGTATTTTTTGTTTACAACTTTGCCGTTCTCAGCAACCGTGACATTTACATAATAAACTTTGAAATCTCTTTCATGTTTATCATTTAAATTAATCAAAGTATTTATTATTTCTCTTTATTCTTTATTATTGATTTATTTTCTCTTGTGCGACAATAATGAAAATAAAAGTGATCACAAGTTACATTTTACACTTGTTGTTTTGTATGTTTTTATAACTGGATTTAAAATATTTTGTTCTGCTTAATGATATTTGAAGTTTATGTTTTGTTTAAATAATTTGTTTTAGCATGGCTTTTATGGCTGTGTTTACATTGAGGAAGACTTAATCCTTAAAAAATGTATGTAAGCATATCTAAAAATAAAAGAAGTTCATCTTATGTGAATGGTTTGTTCGCCCTGCCATGACACCTCCATTTCAAGTATTTTCAATCACGGATTGTTCAAAGGATTAGTTTTGTTTTCTTGCACAAATATTGCCAAACCCTCTAAAGGGCATGCATCCATTGGCTTCTGTGAAATTTGAGCCTGGCCATTGAGTATTTTGTACAGATTACATCTTCGGCCCGGGTTTGCTAGCTATCCTCTAGGTTATATTTTTAAAAATCTAATTGTTTTTTTTTCCTTTCATTTTTTTTAACTCTTACAAACAAATTTTTAAACTAGAATTATACATATAATAGCCTTGCTATTTATCTGCCTCAAGCATTAAATACTTTGAAAATATCTATGAAAATATTTTGTAACTATATTGTTTAAGATAACTGTTTTCGATGCAGTGCAAAAAAAAATTTAGATGTTAATTTTCTTTTTTGCTCATTCTACATTTTGTAGTGGGGCAATTTTAATATCAATAAATTTGCTGAGCAGTATCCCTCTGATATGAATCAAATTAAAATAATTTTAAATTATAGGGGTTCTGACAGTTGCAGCTTTTTTTTTTTTTTTTTTTGCAATTTCACCCCATTTTTAATCTTGAGTTCTGCTTATTTTCTATTTGATGTATAAAATGTCTTAAGCAGTGAAATTTTACGAGTCTAATTATTTTATTTTAAGGCTTATAGTGCTTATTTTGTTTTTTAAATATGATACTCTAGATGTAGCTATCAGCTAAGTATCTTTTCCTAGAGTGTTAAGACTTTTGGAAGAAACTGATCAAAAGTAATAAAAATGAAGGATCTGTTAACTTTTTACCCTACACTTTCTTCATCTGTCGGACATTTATTTTATTTCTAATTATTTCTTATCACTCTACCTGCAACAATAAGTACTTAAATTTAAATAAATAATAATAATAATGACCCAATTCAACCAATATAAAAGAAATGCAGAAATGTTGCCTTGCCCTTTTGATTGAGTGGTTAGAATTAAGCTTAAAGATGGTCAGAATGATGCAATCTAGTCAGTTGCCCTGTTCACAAAGCTCCCTGTGCCATTCCTGAAACTTTAGATATGTTCATTGTTTAACCTTTTATTTTGTTTGTTTTTATGTTCCCTATTAGATGTGCCTCATTTTTATTTATTTGTAGTTTATATTCTGAATTTTATCTAATATAAATTATTTTTAACAATTATAGCAAAATAAGTTGTATTGACTATATTTATTATTTGTTTTGGACAAATGAGTGAGATAGCACCTTACTTTGCCAAATATAAAAATTTAGTAGTCATAAGATTTCTATGTTTGTAGAAATAAAATAATTTCAAAATTTTATTTAAATGCATACTAGGTTTTATTGTAATGGCCATTTCATTCTTTTCGAAAACAAATTAACAGAAGGTATGTATGTAATTCTAATTTGGTTTATTTATTTATTAATTTTTTTTGTTGTTGAAAAAGCATGCTACCTTATGAAATATTTAAAAGTTTGTGCTACATATTTTATTTGAAAAATTGAGGATTTTAGAATGTAAGAAAATGTCAGTCTGCTTCAAAATTGTTAAATATTATATTTATTCTAGAATTATAAATTTTTAGAATATGAATTTCTATGAATTTTTTTAGTATTATATTGAAAATATGAAACTTTTTTTTTTCCATTTGGTTTCACTAGTTTTTTAGTTAAAATTATGTGTGCAGCCACTAATTTAATCATTAAATAAAAGTAAAATTAGTTTATATATTTTTTTGTTAAATGATTATCGAAATTGTTTTACAGGTATAAATTTTAACATTAAGGTAGGATATGTTAGAAGTAATAAATGCTTAAATTTAGTTAATTATTACAAAAGTTTCTCATAAAAATGATAAGCACCGTTGGTCGAAAGAGAAGGGGGGGGGAAGATAATGGTAACCCCCAATGTATAACAATTGAAAGAAAATATTTTTATTTATTTATGTAATTTTT
Source organism: Parasteatoda tepidariorum (assembly GCF_982258835.1). Taxonomy (NCBI): domain Eukaryota; kingdom Metazoa; phylum Arthropoda; class Arachnida; order Araneae; family Theridiidae; genus Parasteatoda; species Parasteatoda tepidariorum. The sequence goes on from NC_141755.1 coordinate 45,268,261, forward strand.
TTTTTTTTTTGAGAATTGGATGGATGTAATTTTCTGCTAAAAATAAATATTTGGCATTTACTGTGTTTGAATACTCTCACAATTTGCCGAAAAGTATTTGTTGAAAAACGATGCCATATTTTTTGTTTGTATTCTTGTTTTGCCTTAGTTTGAGTATTTTACTAATTTAGTAATGCAAGTAGGTAATTTAACAATGGACTTAATGGAGCGTTAATGTATTTTTGTTTGTATAAATAATTATAATTTTATGCAGGGTGTGAATATTTTTATTTTGTGTGTTGTTAATGTTATTCTGTCTCTGGTTGGCTATAGGCACTTGGAACTCAGTGTATCTTAGCACAACAGCAATAGACACTTTCCTGGAAAATTTTTGTTGCCTTATCAGTTATTTGATGTTTGTGTAATCAAAGATGTCTATATAATTAGACCTTTTAAGTTTGAAGATGTGTATTAAAATGATCTCTCCATATTGTTATATAGGCACTATTGTGCAAGATTATGTAAATATATTTATAGAGCATTTTATTGGTAAATTCGAAATATGATATCTAAGCTATTTTGCACTCTGCTGGTGCAATTTTGAAATAAATATCATAGAATTATTAATTTAATATGAAACATTGATTGTTTTTCATGGGTGCTCGTCAGCTTTATCTCAACCTTGGATTGTCTATATTTTAACCAATGGCGGAATTACGCAACTTCATACCTCTTTTTTACAACGGATGCGTTTGCTATTTTATGTGAAAATTTTTCCCCCGTTCATCTCTCTTTATAGAGCCGTACATATTCTATGCAATGTATTGAACTAAATATTTAGAGAATTATTTTTAGTTAAGAGGTTGGAAATGTGTGTAAGAAATATTATTTTTGCACTGCAACATTTATAGCAACAAAAATTGTGCGTGGATTTTTCATGGTACAGCTTTGCCCATCCAAAATGTTGCTGTGTGCTTTTTTGCCTCTCTTGTAATTTCTTCTCCCGTAATTTCAGGAATATATAATCTCATGCTGAATTAATCTTAAAATTATTAATCATGTATTCTTGTACATATTTCTGCTCTCCTCTGGATAGAATATAAAAACCAAACGTAGCACAATTTTTAAAATATTAATTCAATTGACTTGTAGATTTTACTTTAAAACCAGTGCACTTTTCTGGCTCTCTATTTTTACATTTTTTTTTTAATGCAATACCTTTCTATTAATTTCTAGAAAATTGACATTTGTATTTACTTATCAATAATTTATGCATAGTTGTGGTTTATATCTCAGTAATTCTTCACTTTTATCAAATTAAGATCTTCAGATAAAATATTGATTATTCAGCATGCTGTTTATTAAATTAATTACTTTTAGTCACTTTTTTATAAATAAGAGGTTTTATTCCCTCCTTCCTTTTTGAAAAGAGTTTTGCTTTGATAATAATTTATTGCAATTTTGGTTTTGCTAAAATCTTTCCTGTGTTATGTACATGACGAATATCCTACAAATATCATAAGTAAATCTTGTATTAATAGCTCTTATCTTATTTAAATGGTTTTATAACTAAAATAAATAACAGAAGATTTGAAATTGCTGTCAAAGTGTTGGACTGTTCTATTTAATTGAAGTTATATGTGATGGAATGATATATAAATTTAACCCCATTTATTTATTGTTTGCGTTGGAATGTTTTTGTTTTTCTGAACATTCATTTTTATCGTATATACTCACGAGGCATATAAGTTATAAATTTGTGTAAACTTGTAAAAAAATAAATAACACATCATTTGTGTTACATATTGTTGATTGTCCTTCAAAATCTTAGCACATGGACTGGTTGGCTAAATTCAACAGTTAAGAAATTCGCCTTGAGTGCCTTAAAGTGTGCTACTAAATTTATTATTTTCTGTCTTACACCATTCTGTTATAATATTCATCTTCTCATTATTTTGAAAGCCAAATGTATATAATTTTTACTTTAGAATCTTTCATTGATTTGCTCTAAAAGTTTGAAATAATTTAGTCAATCCAATTAACTATTTTTTTCTTCTTAAATACCTGTTTGTGAGAATGAGTTAAAAGAAAATGTGTGCATTTTTTCAGAATTGTATGAGTCTTTTTTATTTATTTTTATGTTGTGCACATATTTAGCTAGCTGTTTTGTATTAAGCCAGCCTGTCCATTTCGCCTTACATGTATACTAACAAGTTCAGCACATGTCATGTTCTCTCAATGTGTAATGAGAAAAGCCATTCAGTGTTTTATGTGTTCTTAAATGAAAGTGGCTCATACTGAAATATATGCAAAAAAGTTAAAAATACATATATGAATCAGCTTTTGTGGATATTATTCTTTCTCTTTATATAGAACTGAAAACTGCTCAAATTTTTTCTTTATTTTGATGTAGTTAAATGTATCATGATTTTAGATTTACTTGTTGAATAATGATTTGTTTTCTTCATTTTATATAGTTTAACTTTTTAAACACAAGTGCAATATCTGATTTTTGTTGCAAGCAATCGGCCTGTTTTGAATTGATTGAATGTTGACTAGATTTGAGGCTGATATTTAATTATTTTCTCCTTATTTATTAGCCATACATGATTATGTTTTAAACAAAATTGAACCAATGACTGATCTCATAAAATGTAATTGCACTTGTTATGTAACTGCAAGGCATAGTGGAAAATCATTTTCATTCTGTTTTGATGTGTTTGAAATATTTTTTTATGAGAGAGAAATTTATAATCAAACCTTGAAATCATTTTATTATATATTACTGAATTTGTTTTAGTTACTTCGATAGCTTCTATCGATTTGTCAGAATTGTACAGCTTTTTATTTTATTTTGTTTAAATTAGACTTTTGCACAATTGTATTTTTCACGCAGTATGTGTTATAATATGTATATATATATCAGAACTTAAAAGGTGAAAAAAATGTGATGACTTTAACCCTATTGTAGCACAATTGTTTGTTGTAATATAGTACTGTTTAAGGTTTCTATAACTTGTAAAAAAGAAAAAATCCTTGCCTTCTCTCTCTTTAAGAGACCAATTTGAACATGAAAAATCAATTAAATGTTTGTTTGCATATCATAGATTATCTTTAAAATATTCTCACACTACTTGAAACCTACTTTCAGCCATTGCTTAGTAGTCCTGCAATTTTTGATAAAACAATCAAAACTACTATATATTGAATTTAAAACAATAGGCAGCCTTTTGAACGTGAAAAAACAAACAAGCATTCTCTTTAGAAAAATATTATTAGAAGATTAAATATGCATTTTTATATAAATTTAGTATCTTTCTTAAAAATTTAGATATTCTCTCCCTTCATGTTCTCAAATATTTATGAAGTATTTAGGCTAACTTATTTTCCAAGGTTGGAGTTTTTAAAAAAAATAACATCTTAGTATACTTTTGTATATTTACCTTGTTAAAGGAGAAAGAAAATCTAAGCTAAATCAAATAAATACTAAAGGTATTCGTGATATTTGTTATTGTTGTTTGTATTTTTGTTCTAAAATTGCAGTCAACTCCTGATTTTCCAGAATAGTTAATAGAGAACTAACATAGCAATTTAATTATATTGAGAAATTAAAGGTAGCAACATATAATACAATAGCAAATGAGACTTAGGTTTTTTTTTTTAATATTTTCTCTTAATGAATTTATCTAAATCCTGTATATTTCCAAATGTAGGCAGTGATTTTTCATAAACTTTTCGTAAGCCAAAATGAAGCTATTAGAATGTGATCTCTTGATTTCGCATAATGCTATGGAACATCGCCATCCAAAACACTATTCCATTGACCAAGCATTAGCAATAGATCACTGAGTATCACAAAATTTCACATACATAAAATGAGGTGAAAGTGTCTAAAAATAACTAAAAAAGAAACATATAAATGTGTTGAAAGGAATTTTTTTTTGATTTGATAAAATGTTCTTTTATTGTTCGTTTTTTCATAAAACAGCAAACGATTTGAACAGAAAAAAAATTAAATGTGCTAGCTTCAGAATTCAGATAGCTCTCACTATCAGTAACTGATATGCTGTATCTTTTTATCAAGTTGTACTGCTGATAACGTCAATATAGGATAGTTAGTTGAAAGACTTGAGAACAGGAAAACAAAAGAAGGTATCGGTTGGAATTTCAATAGATTTTTATTTCTGAACAAGGACAAATAAGTAAGCTAAGATGTCTGTGTCTTTAAAAAATGAATTCGAAAGTTAGCATGTTCTGTCTTTTTTAAGTCTGCTTATACACAAGTTTTTAATTTTGGGTAAATTTTCAAAGAAAAAACATACTCAGCTTATACATAGATAATGTTAATGTCTTAATAATGTTTCAGCAACTTAACTCGAGGTTCATGGTTGTCCTGATATACCAGATTAAAAATTTGTCTTTATTTTTGTGTGTTCAGAGCATTTTGGAGCAAACACATATTTTTAAAAAATAGATTTGAACAATCAGAAAAATTTTGATTTTTAATCCAATATCTTTTTATTTTAGTTAATAATGCGTGTAATAATAGCAAAATTCGAGTGTTCCAATTTGGGGACTGTCAACTAATTATATCTATAGTTCAAGCATATAGTCTTAGCACATTGTTTCAACCTTTGTTCAGTCTTTTATATTAAAAAAAAAAAGTTTATCAATAATTTTACATCATAAAATTTTTATGGTGATGAATTCAGGGATCGTATACTTATTTTTTTATTCTAAGCAAATGCATTAACACTTCTGTAGTGTAGATTTATATTGTTTTGCAATTATTGATTTCACTTTTAAAATTGATCAATTTCAATCAACATTCTTACTTCATATATTTAAATATTTACTGAAGGTATCTTCTACTAAAATAAGTTTTGTACAAAAATATTAAGTTAGTTATATCTTTTTCTTTAGAGATTTTTGTTGAAACCATACTTTGAAATTATTTTATTAAGGAAATATGAAGCTCTATTATATATTTATGTGAGGGAACATTAACTAATTGATACTGATTTTCTTTTTAATGAGACAATACTATAAAAATTTTCCATTAATTGACTAGAAAGTATAATGAGTTTTTTAAGTGTTGATTCAATTATACTGGAAATAATTAAAACTTTCTGTTCTAAACTAAGTAATTCTGAAATTAAAAATAACATATTTTATTATTCTTTTTAATAAAATTTTCTTTTCTTACGCTTAAGTAGAGCAAATTATATATCTTTTTAGTTTACCTTTTTTAAAAGTAATCTGGAATATGTATAATATTCTAAAAAATGTTCCAATTTTTTTTTCTTTTGTGCGCTACAAAGCCAGCATAACTGTTGTATTATGAAGGTTTCTGCTATTTCTTTTTCAATTTATATGCATTCTGCATATTTTAAAATTATTTAATCTTGTTTTAATATTTTAAACTTTAAGATAAGATATGTCTCATTGGTTCTCAAACAATCCGGAGTTGACTGTATTCAATGAATTTGTGAAAGTAGTGTTATCATTATAGTAACGAAAAGTTTTTGCTCAATTAACTACAAAGGCATGGTGTGTTTTGAACTACTCTGCTGTTAAAAAGTTTTGCCTAGACCTATTTTATTTAAAGTATCATTTGATCGTAAATTAATTTACAATGTTTTTTTCACATTTTTTTAAAAATAATTACACACTTTGCCCTTGTAGAGTCTATTTTTTGGAAAAGTTAAAGATGTTGTTTATCCTGTAGATGGTTAAGAATATTCTTTATTTTAACAAATCTGTTGCAATCTTGAGCAGTTATTTCTGAAATTAATATTTATTTGTATCATAAATGCAATGTAAGCTTTGTTTATTTAAATTAATAAAGTGACCTTTACCTTTTACATAAAAAAAGTTATCATTTTTATATGCCAAAGTAGATTAACATCATTGTTTGCAATTTTTTCTTTCCAAGTATTTTTTTTAAAAAATTTATCTTAAAGCAGTTATATTACTAACGTGTAAAGTTCTTTTACTAAATAATTGGAAATTTCTGTATGAAATTAAAAGCTTCTAATAAAAAAAAATATTCATTCACTTGTGTATCAGTTATTTTTTAGAAAAATATTTTGGTAAAAAATTGTTGGTTTTCGATTGAACTTTTCTACTTAATATGTATATATATATAAATAATGTTGATACATTCGTATGATAGGTTTTTTTTACATTATTTTTATTCTGTTAATCTGCAAGCTTACTTTGAAATACTATTAGTTAAGTTAATATAGGTACATGAGGGTCGTTAGCAAGGGGACGGTGGGTGTACTTCTCCTCAGTAATTAGAAATCTCTAAAAATCCCCTCAATATTTCTGACTAATGAAGAAAATTTTTTATGAATCATCATGGATTTAAAGTTATGAAAGTTAAAAACGAGAAAGAGATAAAAATTTTTTTTTGTAAATATTTAGTTAAAAGATTTCTTTCTTAAAGTTTGAAATTAAAAGGGCTATTGCGAGTGGATTTTAATTTCTTCCCCCTCATGAATCGGAAGCCCGTAATGTCTATGGTTGAAAACAGATCCTTATTCTTCAAATGTAGGTTTGTGTAGCCAGAACTTTATTTTAAGTGTTGGTTTGAATCTGTGTGCTTCAAAGAATATCAATGAACGGTATTGAGATCAAACTTCATCCCCTCAGTGGACTGATTGTAAGACACTATTTTCAGTAGATCGCCAAAGTCAAGCATCATTGGTAACAGTCGGTGACCACTTTGATCTGCCTGCTAAGGTACCGAGGGTGCACGGTATCGGTCCTCGTTAAACTGTTCTAAAGTAAAGTGCGAGACTTCCCTCTGCAGAGGATCAAAATTGTGATGGCATATTTTCGGATCATCTTCAGTGATGTTTCTCAGACTTTCGTCAATAGCCTATTTTGCAGATATAATTCGACAAAACGAACTACAACCACTTCCCCTTAAAAGCCATCAACATTTTTGATAATATTTTTCCGGTTAAACAATTTTCATTTACTGATTCTGATTCAGCACCGCGTACGTGATACATATATATATAACAAACTTAGAATGTGTTATGATCGTTTTCATATTCCATCAGAAAATTAACTGAATGTCGTTATTAGTTAATTTCATTTTATTTAAGGCAGTTGTTAAGTGATTACGAATATATTCTATTGAAAAATCATTTTTAAATTGTTCATCTCAATTGAAAAGTATTTTTAACAAAAATTTGGAAAGAAATCTTTATTGTTTTAGAAGTTTTTTTTTTTTAAATTTTATAAATTTAATGTACGATATTTCACATCAAACTTCTTTTTCCTGAAGCTTTTTGAAGATTGCAATTGTTTGAAACTGAGAAAAAAAAAAGCATGGCGGTTCTTGAATATTTGACTACTGAAGAAGTTATTGACTATTAAGGCGGTATATGCACTATCGTTTGTATCCAAATAAGCAATATCTATTTTCAAGGATTCAGGTGTGATATTCTGTGTATTGTCAACACCTGCTGTGTTACCTTAAGTGTGTCAGTGAAGAGAATTGTTCATATCAAAAGGCTTTGAAGAAAAAAATTCACAATTAGTGTTTTTTAATATTTTTTTAAGGTAAGTAACATTATAAAACCTAATTTTTTACTGTTTAAATAATTCTACTAAACTTCTGTGACTGGATGACAATTTTAATTTACAAATTATAATCAATGCAATTACTCTGAAATTATTTTATAAAAAGAATAAACTATTCTTTGCTCAAATTAATAAATCTCTTTTTACTTATTATTACTCAAATAATAATTAAAAAGAGAACTTATTTATTTTTAAAAAAGTTATAAAATATTTACTAAATGTATTTAAAGTTTGACAGGTAATATTTTTGTCAACCATACCAAATGTGTACACAAAATTTACTCCAGAAGGGATAACTTTTAAAAATATTCTTTAAAACTATTCAAAATTGTTTATTTATTATTATTTTTTTTTTGGAAAATTTTTTTTCTGTGTGTGCGCATTAAAAATGTTTTCAAATAATTTCAACTTATTGTTACTAAAACGAAAGTTTATGATACGAAATTTAAAGTCGGTGAGCTTTTTTTTGTTTTCTGGCATGTTTAAAAAAATGGACATAGCATTTGATTGCATTTTTCAAACTTTTTTTTGTTATGGGTGTTGTTTTTTCTGCTAATAATAAACTAATGAATCCAAATAAATTAGTAATATGATGCCTATTTGCATAAAGCACTAGCCACTAAGTCGCATTTTATTAAACTAGTTTTTTTTTTAATTAAAAAAAAACGACTTTAAAAGTTGTTTTTACAGGGCTGGTCCTATAAATTTTATCTGCACATACAATTCAAAAGTATCTGGAAAGCTCAAAGTTGTTCTTAAATGTCATTTAACTACTAAACATTTCAATAAATGTCCTGAAATTTTTGTGATACTTCCAAATTTTTGTAGAAGTTAACAGGAAGAAAAAAATATTTATCGAAAAGAGAATTGAAGAAATTTTAAATTCAAAAATTATGTTACATGCCATGAAACAAAGTAAATAAAATCTTTATAGAGCCGTCAAATACGATATTTATCTAGCAATATTAGAGACAATTACCCTTGATTTGATGGCATAAAAGTATTCGGTGTGGGAGAAATATATAAAAAGTTTTTATCTCTACTCATCACTATATCATACTCTATTGTTTTTCAATAGAGAATCCTTGTAATTTGCTACTGAGCGTTTTTCCATATTTAGAATATTTTCCCTTTTTTTTTGTATAAAAAAAGTTCCATAACTTATTTAAAAAAAAAAGTTTATTTATTTTTTTTTTGAAATTTTTATTTTTTTACTTGAGTGGAGGAACTACTTAAAACTATTACCAATTGTATATCTACGAATCCATGTTGGTATTACAAATTGCTCTCATTAGAAAATCCGCATCCTCAGATTGTCCTTAATTTTAGATGCAATTTTGCCTGTAATTTTTATATTTTGGACTTTCAGCCTTGTATCTTTATAAGAAATATACATAGGAGAGAGTGAGGTGAGACAGAGTACCTCAATTCCGTCGAAATTAGTTGTTTTCTACTGGGCAAAGTATGAATTACATTTTAAGATGACTATATCAGATTAGCATGTTGTTATTGATTAATTCACGGTGTCCAACAACTCTCTTATGTTCTTCTGTTTTTAACATTTATTTGTTCAGTTTATTAAACTTTTATTGAAGATTCATACAAACAATACGGATTGGCTACCAGGGCCACCTCTAAAGGAGGCCCTTCCTTGACACGTGTCTAATATGCTGAGCCCACGAAAATTGCAGTGCAGTGGAGGAAGAATATAATTGCATCATATGCAAACTACTTGCATATTTTTCTTAAATTGTTATATTAATTAGAAATATTTGCTACTTTTTGCTGAAATTCTAGTATTTTAATTGAATTGACAAGTGTAACCAGTCTTAATGGGCGATTTGACTTAATCTTGAAAAAAAAAAATATTCTTAAAAAAAGTAGCACATCTGACTTTTCAGGAATATATCAAGATATTTATTGTACACAATAAATATCTTGATTAAATCTGACAATTTTTAAGTCGAACTGTTGAGCTCGAAAATAGGCTAGTTATCACCAAAAAAAAAATCGTGGATGATAGGATAACAAGCTAAAATCAGGACAATATATTTTTAACAATAATATTAGGACAACTACGAATCCTGATATACGAATCATAATATTAAATTTTTAAATCGGCGGAATATGAATAGCGATGTATGGTTTTTAAATCGCGCGAATACAAATCAATCCGTTTGATTTTTAAATCACGTGAATTTGAATCGTGATATTTAAATCATGTGAATACGAATTGCGATGTATAACTTTTAAATCAAGTAAATACGAAAATCAATGTTTATATTAAAATTGCGATTTTTTATTTTATATATTAAAACGCGTAAATAAAAATTGCGATATCTTAATTTAAAACAAAAAAAAAAAAAAAAAAATCGCGTAAGAACTAATTGCTAAGTGTAGGTTTGACTAGGGATGTAACAAATAAAGTTGTGAAGTTAAAAAAAAAAAAAATATCCTCTTAATTCTTAAAACAAAACTTTAATGCTAACATTAATATTTTTCGGAAAAAAAAAATATCTATAAAACATTATAACAACATCTATCAAAAACGCTTTCAAAAATACAGTGTTGTCATAAAAACTGAAGCTTATGCACAAAAGTTAAACAAAAAAAAATAAAAATTCTCTTAATTTTTGAAAGAAAAATTTAAAGCTTAACACTTTTTCGCATATACAGTTTTTTAAGTAGCGCATTTTCAAAATAAAGTAATAAAAACTACTAAAAAAACATTAAAGTTTTCGAAAAAGCTACATAGAAACCGAAACAATAATCGTTCTTAATTTTTAAACGAAAGATTTAACGCTAAATATCTTAAATTAACTTTTCCACATTGCAGTAGTTTTAGGAAAAAGAATAACTTTCATTAGAAACGCTCTTTAAAAAATGCTGCTGTAATAAAAATTAATTAAAAAAATATCAAAAGACAAATAGAAAAAAAAAATTGTTCTTAGTTATGAAATATAATTTTAACCTTGAGAATCAGTTTACTAGTTAGTTATCAGTTTTACCTTACAAGTTACAATGAAGCCTATTAAAACCGCGCTCTGTTAACATACTTCGCTTTAGTTAGAACAAAAAAAAAAACAAAATAGTTCTCCATTTTTAAAACATAGAAGTGTTGAAAAATAGAAATTGACATTTTAGATTATTCTTTATTTGGAAGCTCTGATTTTGATTTCGACAGAGATGGACAGTGCTGATTAAAATGCATTACAAATGGGGTTTAATAAAGCTTCTCTGTATCCAAGGGAATCGTTTACCCTTCAGAATAAAATTGCATGTCTGAAGATCTTCAGAAGTTGACGCCGTGTTTATAGACTGCATTGCACACAGAGTCTGACTAAGGCAGGGGCCCCAACTCAAATAGTAAGTTTATTTTCGTTTCCTTCTTTAATGAACTTTTTTTAAACAAAATATCAGTACAGTGTTATGTTAGTTTTGTCATTAATCTATCGTATGAACACCAACAATTTATAATTCGTAAACCCATGGCTTTCTAGGACGGAATTCAGCTAAATTTGTGCAATACGTTGGAAAAATTTGGTCAATCAAAAGCCTGTATTTTTACATATCGCAAAATGCGATATGTTTACAAAAATACGGGCTTCTGATTGGCTTAATTGAGCTATCGTAATTGCGAAAATTTAGCTGAATTCAGCCCTAATGTCAGCAAGGATATGAAATTTTTTGCAGCTAGATGACAAAATCAACAATCAGTTATCCAATTGTTGACCGTTTTATGCATCTTTAATTCAGTTAATGGAAATCTAATAACAGTTAGATACTGTTTAAATTTATCATGAATAGAATCTGTGTACCTCCATCGTCACATATCATCAGCATTGGCACGACAGCCCTTTGTGAGCCTGGGCCTTCCTCAGAAGCTTTTCCCATTCTGCCCTTCTCCCAGCAATTGTTTTCCAGTTCTTTACTTTTAGGATGGCAAAATCCTCATCCACACAGTCCTTCCAGCTCTTTTTGGAGGGGGTTGCATTAGAGACTCTCAATGCTGTTCGTTCTGGGCTCATTCTCACTACATGCCCGGCCCATCTCATTCTACTTAATTTAATAGATTTAATGATATCATCGCCATCAAAGATTCTATATATTTCAAAATTATATCTTCTCCTCCAGTTGTCGTTATCGAGTATAGGGCCAAATATGGTTCGTAGGACCTTCACCATCGTCACATAAATACGACGAAATACGAATCAAAAATAGCGTCTGCAATACCGGACTAGCGGTGAAATTTTTTTCTTAAATCCCTTTTTATGACTGCTCACATACCTTCGATCTTATTGACCAGATTCAAAAGTAAACTAACCAGCCGGTATCCAACGTAGAACTGACGGATCTCTGAAATTACATATACCGTTGAACATTTAAAAATAACGCTAAAATCTATACCATCAGAATCACGATTGGGTTTCAACATCGCCCAGCTTGGCGATCGACCGCGATCACAACTTGGCGAGAATCAAGGGGCACCCTCAAATATAGTTTACCCAAGAAACGGCTGTGGAACGTCAAAGAAGGATGGAACATGACCGAATTTCGACAAGCAATTCTAGAGCCCAAGAAGATTAGAAGAGGATCGTGTCTCAACTAGCATAGCTAGGGCTCGAGAAACACCTGAGGAACGTCAAAGAAGATTTGAAGAGGATCGTGTCTCCACTAGCAGTGCTAGAACCCGAGAAACACCTGAGGAACGTCAAAGAAGATTAGAAGAGGTTCGTGTCTCAATTAGCAGTGCTAGGGCCCAAGGATATGAAGACAAACTTGCAGGACAGGAACACTTTAATTGTCCACTAATCTTTAGATTTCCTGCTATGTTTTAAAAAACCTTATTTGTGAAAACCTTTAGCGTGGAGGACAGCTGGACGCCTTAGGCGGCTAGTAAATAATAAATTATTTATATGAAAATGTAAAACAATGTTATTTTAAGACTTCACATTTTCTAATCATAACATTTTTGTCTAATTTCACTGATTAACTAGCATATTTAAGGTTAAGCCATGGAACCATAAGCGAAGGTTTTTTTTTTTAATGGAAGGAGTGTACAATATAAATATGGCAATTAATGTTTTTTTTCTCTTATCAGATGTTTTTTTTTTTTTTTTAATGAACAACAAATTAACAGAAATAGGGAATTTAATTGTTATATTTTTATTTTTTGTCATAATCAGTTGTAATTATTTGTATTGAGCTCTTTAATTAATTTATAATATTGCGAGAATATTATTTTACGTGATCAGCACGCGTTGTCAGAAGCTTTTTTAATTTTGCTGTTATGTTAGCAAAAAAAAAGTTATTATCTTTTCAAATAACAGCTTCCTTTAGTTTAATTTCTAATAATGAGTGATATTTATTTCTAAATTGTGTTGTTATCCTTTTCAGAGCAACATTTTTCTAACTATATCATGTTTGAAAACTTTAAAACTGAACAGCTAACTAATTTACTGAAACTGCGTTTCATTAAATTAGTTAAGTTGTCTTTACTTTTGTTTCATCTCATTTAACTGCGAATAACATAAGTATTTTGTAATTACTTTGTATTTCTAATCTACTCATAAATGCAAGATTATTAAAATTATAATTGTTATGGTTTTTGTGCAAATTTTTGATTATGCAGATTCAAGATTTGTCACAGGCATTGTTTCCCCTACATAAGCTTCTGCCAATAACTATATTTTTCAAAAGTATGAAGAACTTGTATGACTGACAAAAAAGTGTTATTTTAAATTTAGTATTTGGTGTACTGGTTTCAAACATGAAGATTGAGTTTATTGAAGCTTTGATAATTCAGATCTGATTTAAGGAAGCTATTTTTGCAAGATTACCTGCTCTACATTGTTCTAAAAAGAAATTATAGTAGTGAATAGTTTATTTATAAATTAAAATTCTATAAGTGTGCATCAATATAAAAACTACAAACACAACATTTTGGTAACCAACAAAGTCATTATACACTATATACATATCAGTAATTAGTAACATACAGGTAGTATAAATACTAGTCATTAAGGCACTGCAAAGCATTAAAAAGTACAGGCATCTGAGGTAAACATCTGAAATAGAAAGAAAATCATATTAGCAGGTATAAAATTAGGTTAAAAAAACAACAACATATAAGTGGTGGCTATTCAAATTCAGGAGTGCACAGCTTAATAACTTTTGTTTCAATGAGAAGATTCTTTGGTTTACTGTGTTAAGCCTCCTACACATACTATATACACGCTTAAAGTATGATTTTTCAGAGAAATGTGGTTTAACTGATCTGGACTTTAGTTTTGCTCAAATATATTCATATCTAGCGTCATATTGACATATTTTAATTGTAGACTCTGTCTTTACTTTTTGCGTATTTCGCAATATCTCAAGAACTGTTTAAGCGAATTGAAATTTATTTTTGCATACGGTTATAATCCGTTTATACAAAGATAATTCCAAGGTAAGTTATGCAACTTTTTATACCATTTTAAAGAATGCAATTTTTAATTGCAAAATACTAAATTTGAGCAAAATCGGTCTAATAGTTTCTGAGAAATTGTATTTATAAATATACAACTTTTTTAAAATTTGATTTCTTAGTAACTATTCCACCAATTTTGCTCACATTTTGTATTTGGCCGTATAAAAAGTGCCTTCTTTAAAATTATGTAAAAAGTTGAACGGATATCACATTTGATGAAAATTGTGAAGCTTTTTATATGGTGTGTTGTTGACTGAATAAAAATGTCTGCAAAAACTAAAGAAGTGCAAATGATACCATAGCTGGTAAAACGGAATCATAACCAGTAAAAACCTTTGCATAAGGTCTTTGGAATTCCACACTAGTCTTCTTCACACTAGTTAACAGCAATTTGTTACAAATATTAAAATTTTTTTGTTTGCTTGTCTAGTGTTCCCAATCAATTGTCTCATGGGAAATGATCTACTATAGTAAATTGCAGATTGTAAAGTTGTTTGTGGAGATTCTTTCCTTATTACACAAACAGACTCAAGCTCTAAAAACATCTAGGTTAGCAATGATCTTTTCAGTGAGGGTAACCCCATTAAAAAAAATAACCAATAATTGTTAGGTTTTTTAAAACATTTTTGAGTTAGACACATTAAATGTTGGAGAATTCTGAAACTTTATAGGATAGAAATCTGTTCAATAAAAAAAATTGCATCTACATTTATTTTTTCATTAAAAGATAGAATGCCAAAGAAATCTTCCAGCATATAATTATGAATACTAAAGGAAACAAGTAATTGTAATAAAAATGAACTAACTTGCTACACTTTTTCGACATAATTTCCTGGAAATATTCCAAATATTCCTGTGCGTACGGATGTCCCCACATACCATCCGTCATCACACATTTCAACTACATAAACAGTGTCACCTTCTGCAAGTTCCAGCTCATCTGTGTTTTGCGGTGAGTAACTATAGATGGCTCTATACCTATAAGGTGGAATATTCTTATTTCTAATTCATAAATTATATACAGTAGACACTCAATATAATGACTCAAGGTCGTTATATTATGAGTACACAAAACTACTGAAGAAAGTTATTTAAAATAATTCAGGACTTAACATGCAATACCAAAAAAAAACAACTATGAAACGGATAAAATAATTGACAAAAATATTATTTCAATGCCCACCCAATTACACACCATATTAGGTGGGCAAACCTTGATTTAGTACGGAGAATGAAAGAACATTCATGCCTTGACTGGGATTTGAACCCAGGACTTTTCTGAGAAGAGGTCAGCTCCCTGACCATGACACAGTCCGGCAAAACTTACGAAGTACAGGCTTTAATAGATACTGGCAGTTCTTGTTATTTTCTTAAGATGTCAGTTGCTCAGAAGCTTCAACCTGCTGTCAATGAATTATATGGTTTTGGAAATCAAAAGGGACCTTCAATGACCACTATCAGAAAAATTGAAGTCAATAGTGTAAAAAACAATGAGTAAAAGGAGTAAGTGTTCTGATCTTCTTATGGGATGAACTAGCTTGATCAACCATACATTACTTTTGCCAGAATTGGGAAAAGATTTCATATCGAATATCAGAAGGAAGAACCCTTTAAGAATTTATTAATTGAAGAAAAAGTAGATTGAATCTGCCTTAAAGTTCTTGAAGCAATTGAATTCAATCAAGCAGAGGATATTGAAAATGGGCTAATTGGTTGGTTACTGCAAGAAAAAAATGGAAAAACATTCATTCCTTTGGCAAATATCGGACCCAAAAATTTCAGACTTTAAAGAGGTATAATGTGTTGGAAGAGCGGAAGTGGTTGAATTGTGCTCAGTTGTAGAAGTTAAAGAAAAGATCTCAAGTTCATTTAGCTGTAATAATTTTAAAGAAAAAGCTCTCATTAAATTGTGCGACATGAAGATTGACTTAAATACTGGAGCTGAACAGAAGCAAGAATTGTTTCAACTATTGAATGAGTATAGATATTGTTTCGCAATGAACATTTCAGAGCTAAGTTGCACTAACTTAATGGAAATGGATATTAGAGAAGTTGAAAGGTCAAAGCTCATTAGTATGAAATCATAAAAAAAAAGAATGCTCCTGATGCAACAGCTATTAAAGAAATTGTGTCCAAAACAAGATCATCTTATGCAAGTCCTGTCATACTAGTGAAGAAGAAAACTAATGAGAACAGACATCTAAACAGTCAAACTATAAAAGATAAGTTTCCATTATCTACAATTGATGATTCATCGGCGCAATTACATGACTGCAGTTATTTTACAACTTAAGACTTGGTCCACAATTATCTACAAACACCCCTAACTGAAAAAGCAAAGCTAAAAACAGCCTTTATAAGCCCAGATGAAACTGGAAAGTTCAAGAGGATGATTTATGTAACGTGCATTAGGTCCATTGTACAGTTCACAAAATAAATAAAAAAACCGACCACTCAGAATAACTTTTGATCTAAAATTATTGGATTTCCAGGTTTTAAGACTCAATCTTAAAAGTTTGAGGGGGTGACCTCAAATATGCTAATTAACTAGTAGAGACGCTATTTAAGTTACAAAATCAGATAAAAAAAAAAACGTATTTTTTTCTGAATAAACATGCCTTGAACAAAGAATTTGGTTTTCTGACCCCCAAAATATAGGGGGTAGCCGCAATCTGTAAAATATAGTTCTCATAGCTTGGACCCCTTAATGTTAATTTTCTTTCTCGTGTATTTCGCTATATCTCAAGAACTATTCAAGCGAATTAAAAAAATTTTGCATCAATTTAAAGAACGTAATTTTCTATCTGAAAATACAAAATTTGAGCAAAATGGGTAGTTCATGAGAAATTTAATTTCTAAAATAAGGTTTCTTTAAAATTCGATTTCTCAGAAACTATTCAATCGATTTTGCTCAAATTTTGTATTTTGCCATGTAAAATTACATTCTTTAAAATGAGGTAAAAAAATTTATACCATATAATTCACAATTGTTTCGACCATTATTAAATAAAATAATGATAAATATTTATTTAAAGTTATATTTTTCATGGTGGATAAACGAGTTTTATAGTTACGTGCAAGCACTTTTCAATTCACTTAAAAAGATCTTAAGGTGGGACAAAATAGGCAAAGAATAAATTTATCATTAAGTGGTCCAAACTTTGGACCACTCTCCGGCCCAAACTATGGAGACCATTCTCCCAGATTGCGGCAACCCCATATCAATCAGAATTGTGAATCCATCGTAAAAAAAGTGTGTCAATTCAGAGAAAGTATGTTTTTATGTCTGATTTTGTAACCCAAAAAAAGGAACCTACCATTCTGAGAACTTTTTTCAACAATTGACACAGGTCGATATGCTCAACAAACTTGATATAAAAGAAAGGTAAAATATTATTCCTAAGGAAAACAAATTGTAATAAAACTGTTCTATTCAAAAATAAAGTTTTGAGCAAGCACAATCTGTATCTACTTTATGTTTTGTACATTTAAGAGGCACTATTTGCTAACAAAATTATTTAGTTACTTACATAACAGGTTCAATCAGATTGCTGCTTTTCTTCCCTCTACTTTGCATGTTGCTTCTTCCATTAGTTACCTATGAAATTTTTATAAAATTTCATTTGCTTATTTTTTTTTAAATATTGCATAAGAAATGTTTTGACACAAACTATAGTAAATTAGGTTCATATAAAGATTAGCCAGTACCTTTTATATCATATATAGCTAGTTTTTTAATATAGTTCATTTAATTATATCAGTTTTTATTAAAATGTATTTTAATATTTCCTTTTTAAAAATGAAAAGTTTAGATTTAAGATACTAAAAAAAAATAATTTATAAATTTTTTTTATGAATTTAAATTGAAATTCATAAATTATTTTATGTTTTACACATGAAATCCAAATTGGTAAAATCTTAAGCAACAAAATATCTTTATAGTTTCACAACAAAAAGATTAAGAGAGAAACTTACAACAGCAGAAGTTGAATGGATGGGAGAAATTTGTGATGAAGATGGAGTGACTGTTTTTAAGATTCCTTCTCTTGAAGTAGGTCTGCTTCTGAAACAATGGAATGAATACAAATTTAAACTACTTTTCTAGAAATACAATAGGTACACTTCAAAGAAATCTTTCTCAAAATGGAGTCTGGCCTTCTAAGTACAAGGAGAATGCACTTGGAATGTCCTCCAATCTGAGCATATGAAAGATCGAAAGAATTATATAACAAAAAAAGATAAGAAAAGAAAAGTATTTGTAGCAAAATTGCAGAATTGTTTACTGCTCAGATTCAATTTCAACTAATTAAAACATAGTGTAAAGTGCAAAAAAAAAGAGAACACCTTAATAATTTTTTATCTTGATAAGAACAGCGTCTACCCTTATTAATTAGCTTTTTTAAGGCTAGACTCCCAAACCTTTAAGATTAACACTAGAAAGACAGGGCTTGTGTGTTTGCTTTTCAGAATTAAAGGTTCAGTAATTCACAAAGAAAAAAAATTAAAAGCAGTTTAATTTTTGAACTTTTCATAAATATAACTATACAAGTTGTTATCTCATAGGAGCATAAATATTGAAACTTATACCTATGATGACAGCCTCTAAGGAATTTTGAAATATTATGGAAAAATTAATTTGTTTCACGGATTTACTGTGACACATTTTTCTAGTATTAAAATATAGTTTTAGATACTACATTAATTTTATAGAAAGAAGAAAGCGGGAAGAAGGAGCTTGATTGCAGATTGTTCGTGTTTTTTGAATTTATCCTGCAACTATGTTCTGCGCTCGGTATGTTTCATTAAGAAAAATCAGCTAAACAATGAAACCAACTGATGCAGGTGTGAGAACACTCTTAAAAAGAAAATTTATTGTTAGGGAAAGAATTCATACATGGAATACATGTCCAGATTGAAAAAAAAATGGTTTACAGTAAATGTGGTTATTGAATGATACAGAAATTGTATAAAAAGATTAATTACATTGCATCACTGTCATAAATTTCAAGTTTCATCAATTGAAAAAGAGTGTTTTATTTTATTTTATTTTGTTTAAAATTATTTTCTGCATAAACTGGAAACTCAATTATCCAAACAATGAAAATATAGGAACAGGAATACCAAACAATTAACACATTTGATGAAAAGGATATAATGTTTTGTTTAATCAGACCACATAAGTTGTTAACCAAATAAAAAAGATAAAAAATTTTATTCATGGAGTCTTTACTATATCTTTACTAAATGATAGTGTAGCATGTTTATTTGAGTTTAGACACATAACTGGTCTAAACTAAAAATGCCTCTTTAGACTGTCTATGAAAATGGCGATTTTTGATCATTCAAGTGTTATGTTTTATTATGTGAAAACTTGATCATTAGATAAAAAGTTATTAAGATGCTCGCCTTTTTGTGTGCACTGTATGACCTTTATTAATCATTGTTTTAAAAGGTGGCAAAATGTTAAATAGTGTCAGCACATGAGTTTTTATGAGGAGAAAAATACTAGATATTAAACACTAAAGAATTAAAATAATATTTAAAACCACACATTAAATCTTTGCAACTCTTTTAAGTTTAACCTGTTACATTGATTTAATAAATATTTAAAAACAGAAATAAATCAATATATTAGAAAGTAGAAAAAATTTTATGGTCTAAAAATGATTAGAAATTATACTTATAAGTGCATTCTATGTTGTAAAGAGAGAATTCTCTAACATCAACAAAATTAGAATTTATGTGATCATTTTTTTTAATCATTATTCTCATTATAAGCTTTTATTATTTTACATATGTTTAATTCAAATCATATAATTTAGTAGGCAAAGGTAATGGATTCTATAAGAAAATCAAGAACATTTAGTGAAATTTGTAAATGTAGTTTCAATTTGAGAATTACAAAATTATTCCCGATATATTTTTTTCACCCATATATTTCCTTTTTATTGAAAATTTTATTAGCAGCATAAAACATCGACATTATTGTGACTTTAGCGGCAAATTTAAAACATTTTCAAAATCATGTCAATCCTGCTTATGATAAGGAATGAATATTAGTTTAATAAAATAGATAAATTAAATTTGGCACTAGAAAAAAAAAACATTTACAAAAAAATAACGAAAGAGATAAAGAATATTATGTTCCACAAAATTTTCTAATTAATAGCATCATATGCTAATAGTTTTATTTCATAAGCATAATAAAACTAAGCTGGAGAATTCGGGTTGTTATTTGACTATGGTGCATGCCCTAGTTGTACAATTCAACCATTTTCAATATTAAGATAGTACAATTCAAGTATTGTCAATATTAAGATTATTAATCTTAATTTAAAAAAAAAAGCACTGGATATTAGACACAATGAAGAATCTAAAAATAACGACAAAAGTGATCACTAAAATCAGAATAAAGATTGAAAAAGTAGTCAGAAAACTTACCCTGATGAACTAATTAGCGAATTGGGAGAAGACAAAGGTGTTCCTAAAAAACAATAAGGATAATTAATTTTAAAAATCAAATAACAGTATGAACCATAAAAAAAATTGAGACATAATTTCAGTGAGATAGAAATAATAAAATTAAATTCTGTTTCTTTTTATGACTTTGCACATCATAAATCTAATAATGCAAGATTGGATCCGAAATTATATTTTAACGTTGACAGTGTTAGAAGAAAAAAACTGTCAAGTCACTTTTCTCGAAATCTATCGTGAAGCACTTACATTGATTTTTCAGCAGTATAGGCTTTGTATAATTAGTTTTAAAATACAACTTTTAGGCATGTTACAGGGTTGCCACAGCAAAAAAGGAACAAAAATAGTTGCTTTTAGTAACCTCAAGAAGGAAAATAGTTGCCTAAAACTACTAAAATAGTTGCTTGAACAGGGTCAAAAATTTAACAAAAATAGTAGCCAAATAACTAAAATTATAGCTTTTTTGTCATATACTATGATTAGGATTTTGTGACGTCAGAAATTTTAAAACGTGATACATCGCAATATAGCGATGTATCGCAATTTAGCATATGTTCAAAAATTACCTATGACAAATCTTTAACTCAATCAAAAATAAATAAAACGAAATAAATCTATTACAAAAGAAAATACTAATTCTAAACATATTCCACTATGACATCAATATCAATGCTTAATATTTTCAATTAAAATAATAAAGAAGTCAAAGTAAAAGCAAACCCAAATTTTATTTCATTCTTAAATTGAAAATGATTTATTAGTTTAAAAATAGCACTATAACAAAATATTTTACATGCTTGCATTAAAAATTAAAAGAAAAAAAAAACAAAAGTAGAAAACAAACCAAAGAAATGTTCACTTTAGAAAAAAAAATTTTTTTTAAAATTATTTGTTGAAAAAAAATCATGCTTTTGAAACATCATTGGATCCTCTGTTATATTTAAAATAATAAAAAGTAGTAATGACTAATGGTCCAATTCTGTACTTAATAAATGTAAAAATATTTTTTCTTTATTATTTTCTTTTTTGAAAATAAAATCGACTAAAGATTTGTTTGTTTAAAAATGATACTGACTATCTAAAAAATTATAAAACAAACAAGTATTGAAAGAATTTTAATACAAATTAAAAAAAATAAATACTTTAAGTACTAATGTTAAATTATTAAAGAGCGTCAAAACATTACTAAACTCTTTATTTAATTTTTAAAAAAATGATTTGTTTTAACTGCACTACGCACATGGTAGGCGGCTATAAGTACGTGTTAGGGAGGGGACTGAAAAGTAATGTTCATTTTTGCGAAAAAACTTCGCTAAGAGTAAAAAAGTCTCCCAATAGTCGCCTATTCCTGAAAATAGTTGCTTTTTTTTGCCTTTTCAGGCAAAAAAAGTCGCCATAGTCTCCTAAGGCCGAAAATAATAGCAAATAGTTGCATTTTAGTAGTCTGTGGCAACCCTGATGTTACAATTTTTCAACGATTTCCCAATTTCAGGACCATTTTGAAAATATATGAGCCTTTTTAACCTAGGAAAATTGTGAAAAAATATTTGTAAAAAAAAAAGTGCTACTTAATCCAATTTCAGCCCTGTTAGTTGTTGGGCAAAGAATTCATAAGTTTTAACAAATATCATAAAATTAGTTGCATATCACATACACAGGTTATTAAGACATAAATTACTTTTTTCAAGTGGCTCTTGCAGGACTTGTAAATAAGAAGCAGGTACAATTCCTTTTCTGTTTTGCAATTTGGCTTCATACCA
Source organism: Parasteatoda tepidariorum (assembly GCF_982258835.1). Classification (NCBI taxonomy): domain Eukaryota; kingdom Metazoa; phylum Arthropoda; class Arachnida; order Araneae; family Theridiidae; genus Parasteatoda; species Parasteatoda tepidariorum. The sequence goes on from NC_141755.1 coordinate 45,290,548, forward strand.
GTTGGAGTCTACTCTTCTCAACAAAGTTATCATGTCATGCTAATAAATTTAAATAAAAAAGCTGTTTTTAGAGGGCAAATTAGTATGAACACCATTCATGTTCAAACAGAAATGTATTGCATCAGGTTTAAAGGCAAATTCATTATACAGTCTAAGTTCTTTAGTATGCTCCTCAATTACAATGACCTTTCCATTATAAATTAAAACAAAAGTAGATGAAAAATTAGCAATTTCGAATTATATTAATATCAAACAAGCTAATATAGGCTATATTTAAAAAAATTGTAATAAATTTTTCATACACATTTTCAAGAGAAACTTTATTTAAAATGAACATAATGTAAGAAAAATTAATTGAGGCTATATCAAGTTGATTTTTATAGTTAAATTCAAAATAAAAAAAAGTCTTAAACATCATAGAAGTTTCAAAATAAATGTTTCAAATGTCACATTTATTTATTTTGTTAATTACATAAATTTTAAATTCATGTACTTTTATTGGCTTTGTTTGAATGAATGAAACAGATTACGATTCTAAAAAAAACATTTCTTCAGTTTCTACCATTTGTCAACAGGAAATAAAAACGACCTAACTGAATTTTACAGTCACTTCGTGATCTGATCTTTAAACTTAATTCGTTCATCCATTGTGATATAACATACTATTTTCATTTCATGCGTAATTTTAATTTTGTTCTTAACATTGTCACCGGGAAGAAAAAAAATTCAAATTTTTTTTTCTGAGATTAAGACTATTAAAGCCTTACCTTTTTCACAGAAAGTTCAATAGAAGTGTGGGCAGTAAAATCATAGAGAACTTTACCCATTCCCTCAAATGAAGATTGAGGAAGAGATGCATGTTCTGGTGGTACAACCTTAAAATAAAAAGAACATTACACAATGAAATTAGGGGATCATTATTAATAGGAAAACTATAAGCAAATGCTATTAAAAGTTAGGGGATCATTATTAATAGGAAAACTATAAGCAAATGCTATTAAAAGTTACATTGTTCAATGTTTTGAACATTTAGAGTGCAGTTTCCCCTTCCCCCAATTATACTTCAGTTTAGACCAGTCACGATCTATTCCTATTTGTTGTAAAACTTTTCATTACACAACTTCAGTTCTAAGTCTTTACAGTTGGTGTTTTAAAAATAGGTAAGTTAAATTTTTTTTAGATATCTGAAGCTTTAATAGTTGTGAGATTTAAATTCCTAGAATTATATTTTAATAAATTGATTTGTATCACTGCATCATTTTGCTGCACGCTCAAAATTGGTTACATACAGAATATGCTTTGTTACATAGCCTAGTGCAAGATATTTTTCCCACCCATTAACATGAATGAAGGTGCTTCTTTAGAAGAGGAAACATTTTTTGTTTTTTTTTCTAAATGTGAACGCAATGTAGAATCAGTTAAGAGTTTAAGACAATTTCAGTTAGTCAATCAGTTTAAGAACATTTAATTAAAAAAAATTTTTTAATTGTATCTTTTGTGCAGTAAAAGTTTTTATTTGTTCAAATAAACAACAGCAAATAATAATAAAGAGCAAAAATGAAAAATAAATAAATGCAAGAGCTAAAATTTAGTAAAGCACAGCAGCAATATTAGAACATCATTGATAGACATGTACAATAAGCAATTATCTGAATGTGTGAAATATGTAAAAATATATATATATATATATATATATATATATATATATATATATATATATATATATATATATATATATATATATATATATATATATATATATATATATATTGCATCCAAATTATATAATAAGGATAAACTTCTTGTTCTTGGAGTAAAAAAATTGATGAGAAACAAATCAGTGCAAGCATTCTAGGAAAATAACTATGTAACAATTCAAATAAAATTTTATGCATTCAAAAACACTATTTCAGTGCTATAATTCTTAAAAAAATACTTTCAAGTGGACCACACTAGGAGATTTCTTTGCAGTTCAGTATGCAGCTGTTCACATTTTATTATAATTTTAAATATAGACTAAATAAATTTATACTAGTCAACTATAAATATGTGAACATTAAAAAAATAATTTCCAACTACATACCTGCCAACTAATAATCCTTTCGAGAAAGATTTTTCGCAGTGGTAGTAAAACAGGATTTGAATTACAAGTTTAGGAAGTATATATGTTGAAATTTGAAAATGCTAATGTCGAGTATCATGACAATATTGCATATCAATATATATGCTTAAATTTTTAAAAATTAGTGGTTGTCAAAAAGATAATAAATTTAGTTTATAAATGCAAAGAATATATAGAAAGCATACATTTTACTACCACTTTAAATATAGAAATAAAATTTTACGCCAACTGCGTAAAAGTTGGCAGGTATGCAACTATTTACAGAAATGTTTTGATTAATCATTACCTCAATATAGCTGATAGGAAATATTCCAACAATTCCTTGCTTTTCCCCTTCATACCAATTTTTATCCAACTGTCGTAATATTAGAACATTATCCCCTTTTTTCAGGGAAACTTCTCTGTAAAAAAAAAGTGATATCTAATTGATTATTTATAGCAACACATTAAAAAAAAAAAAAAAAACGCCATATGAATTTAGCAAAATTTTTTATTGAACTAAGTCCTACTAAGAAAACTCACAGGTTGATTTAAATTACAATGTAAAATTACTTTAATCTTTCTTAGCAGTTTTTACTGAATTTTTTTACCTTTCTATTTCTGTAGTGCTACATTCTCTAGTGGGTACTTAAATTTTCATTAGGAATGTCTTTACCACTTGAGCCACTGCAATTTTTGATAATAAAAAAGGATTTATTAGTTTATTCTTTCTCATGCTTTATTTTATTAAAAAAGTTTAAATATTTTGCTCTGTATAAAAAAAGAAAAAGTTGAAATGTGACATAAAAAGGGATATAATTTTAATAACTGGAATGTAACAACTGCTTGAAATCTTTAATGAAACTTGTCAGAGCTGTTCAAATGCTGAAAAAAAATGTTTCCAAAATATCAAAATGCAAAAAAATTATTGTACAAAAACTTTCTCTAGAGGTAATCTTGCCATAATTTATTTTTAGTTTTTTTTTTACTATTTGAAACTTCATGGTTCACTTATCTTTCTCTAAATATTACTGATATAGACGAAAGAGAATTTGACATGAAAGGTTTCTTCTCTTACGAAGTCAAAATAAATATATCATTGAAAAAATACATACTTGGGTGATTCTGGCCTGAAATCAAAGAGAGCTCGAGCAGGTATTTTCAAATCAGGTGATCTACAAGGTGATTTTAAAATTGAACGTGTAGGAGACGACAATTGACTGGATCTATGGAAAGAAAAAAAAACATGGTAACAATACAAAACAGTTTAATAGGCAGTATTGATAAAATCAAACTAAAGTACTCAGAATCTGAGAAATATTTTTTAAACAGTAACCTTAGGTAGAAATTTTATAATTTGAAATACTTTTTTAAAATTCATCAAAAACCTCTTTTATTTGAAGGATTGCAAATATGAAGATAAATTTAAAAGTGAGATTCACCAATTTGCATTTTTGCACAGCATAAAAAAAATGTAAAAAAATTAGTTTTAAAATTAAATTTAAAACTAGTATTATTTTATAAGAACTAAAAGCTAAAAAGGAAGATTTATAAGGTTTTACAATTCATTTGAACAAGGTTGAACAACTACCTCTATATAAACCCTGTTTGAAGTTGTTTATTTTGTTAAGCTGGTAGCACTTCCTGGATTGCTGGAAACGCTACCAGCTTAGCATAAGTTGTGATGTTACAACAACAAAAGTTGAAGATGTTACAACAATAAAAGTTGAAGATGTTACAGTTTAAATTAAATAATAAGCAAAGCTGTATACAGACATATACAATCAAGTTCAATAGTTTGATCAACTTAAGGTAATTTTCAAAAAGAGGAAATTTATAATAACCTTAAAAAAAAAAGATTACAAATTAATATTTTAATTTCAATAAAAAAATCTACATTTTCAAAATTTCCTATTAAAAATTGGAGATTGAAATGGACTACAGGTGGTGTAGAGCTGAACTCTCTACCTATGGCAACACTTCACATGCTTACACCATTAGCATGTGGAAAGTCACAGGAGAAGGAAGTACGTTTGTTTAAGTCTTTATTTTCAAATAGATTAAGGAATTTTAAGTTTAGAAACCAAAAACTATGTTGAACACAGTTCTAAAAGAAAGCATCATGGAAATCTAAGAAAATATTTTTTGATAGTTAAAGACCAAAAATATTAAGTAAGAGGATAATATTCAACTGTAACTTGATTGATGGGGTAAAATTTTTCTTAATTTTGTGTCTGGTTATGGTATATGGTATGGCGAATATGGTCTTTCCTTAAAATTAGTTGCTCTACATCTTTAGCCTCTATTATTTGAGCTAATAACAAAACTTTTCTGTGCTATTTATTCCAATACAAAGATAACAAAATTAATTTTCAAGCAAAGATAACATTTACAAAGCGCAGTAAAATACAAAATAATAATTAAAATTTTCATCTTTAAAAATACGAATAAGATCTATTTGTTTTAAGAGAAGTAAAGCAATAGTACAAATGAAAGGTAAACTTACGATGGGGATAATCTTTGATGCAGTTCCGAGTGAATTACTTGTCTCATTTGGATTTCGTATGCACCATTCTGTTGCTAAAAAAGTATAAAATTAACTATGTTTTATGATATATATATCATAAAACATATATATCATAAAGACATTTATTGTATTTTATTAATTTCTAAATAAATGCAACATATAAATATAATTTGTATAAGAAATAAAATGCATTTATAATAATAGAAATAAATGAATAATTTGTATAAATATGAATGTAGTATTCGGAAAGGCATTTAAACCGTTAACTGTTAGAGGCAAATTACAAGAAAGTTGTTTTAAAAACAGAGAACTTGAGGTTATTTTTCAACTTGCTAATTCTAAAAAGACATCAAAGATTAAAAATGTGATTAAAAATAATGTTTTAAATATATGAATTATAAAATACCAACATTAAATTGTAAAATATTATAAATAAGTTATGTAAGTTCAATGTAAGTAAGTAATAAGTTATGTAAGTAATTGAACTTAAAACCTATGATTTAAAAATAAGCAAAATTTAAGTTTCTACTACTACCAATAATATAATTTATAAATTTATCAAACTATAACAAATTCATGCAGTCACTCAAAAAATATCCTACTTGGCAAAGTCCATTTTCATTCACAATAGCATATTCAGATGGTAAGGTCAAAGGTCTTGTACCTAGATTGTTTTTTTTAAAAAAAAATTAAAAAATTAAGATTTATGCAAAGAGAAAAGGAAAAAAAACTTTCTAGTATAAACCCAGACAAATACATAAGTTTAATATATTTACCTTGAGTTGGTACAGTTGGGCCATTGTAGTTTAAAGGTGGGTGTGGTAAAGGTCCAATGGATGGTTCTAAAAATTAAATAATGAGTAAGTAAAAAAACTAAAATACAAAACTTTTGATCCAAGTTTCAATAAATTGAGAATTTTTTTTAATTATGTATATAATCTAAAAAAGCTTTTAACAAGACGAAACTAGAAAATGTTAATTTCTAGCTTGTTACTTCGAAGGCCAACTCTTACAGAGGAAGAAGAGGTTTGGTTTTTTAAAATCCTTTTATGTATTATATTATTCTTATATATATCACCAATAAAAATATAGATGAATGATATTAAATTTTTTAACACTGCTTAAAAAAATCAAATGGCAAATATCACAAATTAGAAACGAGACTAATTACCAGAATGAATTACAATTTATTACATAAATTTAACTCATTAGTTAAAAAGAACAATGCCCATGCTGTTAGTAAAGCATATCTAATTTATCATAATATTATTTTTAAAATATCATGTCTGCAATAAATACAATTATAGAACACGTGATTAGAAAACAATTCTGTATTCATTTTAATATTTAATTTTTTGTTACATGCTTTTACAAAACTTTTGGCTACAAAAAACCATTAAAGTTCCTCACATGGTCAACTAAAAACGGGGGTTTAGCTTGATTTCTGATACTTTTCCATGAACTTAGTGAAATTCTAATACACAACATTAAAAATATCCTGAAATTTTTTTTAACATGTAAATCATATAGAATGCTATGATTATTAATGATATGATTGGTGATATATAGATTTATTTCAATACTGTGTTGTGTAACGCTCTGATGGCACAGTTGGCTAAGGAAGCGCTCACACTACTGGCTGGAGAGCTGGGGGTAGTGAGATTGAACCTAGCAGTCGACCAAACAACCTTCGTGTATATGCAGCAAGATGCACATTAAATTTGTTGTGGCTGAAAGTCCTTTCGTTGCTTGTGGAAGTTTGGAGAGAAGGATTCCAGTTCAGGTCATCCGACCGGGGTCAAAATTACGTGATAATCTGCCCAGTGCCTTAAAAAAATGGGGATATGTGCTTGGCTATGGTTGGGTGATGTGTGTTGTATCACAATGCTTTATAAAACAGACTAGAGAATTAAAACTAAAATGGAACAAAAGAAACATGAATACAATACAGGACTTCAACAGGGAATACTCTGCATGCAGTCATGTGAAAGCTTTTCAGTGAAGAGCAGCTTAACAAAAAGAATATAGGGTAGAATCAGAGACACAAAAGAGGTCAACTTGACAAATTTCACTGTATAGTAAGAAGGTTTATATACCTTGGATCTTTTCTGGAGCAGGTTTCCCTAAGCCGCACTGGGGAACTTCCCCTCCATGTTGGATTTCATTGTACCACTTTTTTTGCTGATTGGCGGAAGGCGGATCTGGTTGCACTAACTTTTTTGTATAGTGATTATCTTGTTCATAACCATTTTTGAACTCACTGAAAAAGAGTTGAATTAAAAGGATTACAAAACATTCTGCAATGTTGTAGTGTTTCCTTTAAATATATTAATTTATTGCTACTTACTAGGAAGGTTTAGGAACATTCATGGGTGGCAGGTATCTTTTAGAACCCTAAACATAAATACACAAATAAAAGTATTCATAATTAATATATTTCAGATTGTAATTCAACAATAAATAAATAACTGGACTCATTTCGAACAAGTAAAGGAACCACAATATTTGCTCCTTACAACCAATTGCTTGTAAAAAAATTGGTTTGAGTATGAGTAAAAATAATTATGACTTCATACATACTATTAAAATAAGAAATAAAGGATTTACTTAATTTATTTTTTATTCACGTTCAGTGCAAAAGATAGTTAATTTGCTTTAAGTCATGAGTTATGAAATTGTTCTTTCGATAAGCCCAAGAAACATCATCAATATTAAAAATAAAAAAATTCCTCAATTCAAAAAATATCAAAAAGGAATTTTTTAAAAAAGCGATTAGCTGAGTTGGAGATGAGGAATTTAAAGAAAAAAAAATCTGAATCACAAAAACAATGCTCGCTAAAAGCGGGATTTGCTTGTTAAAAGGTAGCAATACTCCAATAGACTTAAAAATTGGTACAAACCAAGTATTTCCGTTTTCTTTGTTAAATCTTTGTTCTCGTTTAATCAAAGCTCATTGCACTGAACTTCAGAAAATGCAATAAACTAAGCATTTAATTTTTAGAGGGTTCCTTTATGCCTTTCTTTGGGTTAAATTTAGGAAACAAAATTGTATCTAAACTTTTTAAAATTTTAATTATGCTCCTTTCTTACAATAAAATTTGATCCTTAATTTTTTCAATAAATTTCTGATCATCCATGCTCTGTTATCAGGATGAACTTTGGCAAATTGCAATGGAAGACGCATCAAATATTTTCTTAACAGGATATTTTGTTTCACAATATTTTATATGAGTGAAATCCTGTTTCTTAATATTTTGATTCTGTACCCATCCTATTTTGTTAATACAAGATCCACTATACTGGTTATCACAAATTATAGAAAAAATTACCTTTACTTAAAAAGTTATATACACAGAATTTACCGAAATTGGCGCACATTATAGTGCATAAAATATCATAAAAAGTATTAACCAAACAATTATGATCCTTCTGAAATTAGCGTATGAAATGTGTCAGTTTGGAATATAAAAAGTATCTTAAGTATGATCATCTTTTCATCTTTAGCAGTTTTGCAATATTTGTTGCTCTACAATTCGTTTCTTTAAATTATTGTTAAAGACATGTACTGACAAAACATTGTTAGAAAACAGCACCAAACCTACAAATTAAGAATTGCTTTAAAAGTCATGGGTGATATTTTCTTAGCATTTCTTAATTGTGGGTGTCACTCTACTCCGTTCCATGTAGTTTACTGTAATATCACAGTAAAGATCAAAATAAATAAATAAAGATTTTAGCTATTATATTATATTAGTTAAATGAAAACTATGAATGTGATTTCTCCCTTTAAAAACTAGAGGTCGATTTATTGGAAGGTGTTTATTGAATGCCTATTAAATATTATATCAAATTATGTGTTGTTCTACTTAACGATAACATAAAAATATTTATATATACTTTTCAAAATAAAAATCTCTTTATGCCTTTCAGAATAAAAAATATTTTATGAAACATAAAATAACAGTTACCTTACTGGTAAAAAAATTTTAACAAATGAATGATTACTCAAACATGGGTACTAAGTTAATAATGATATTTTATAACTCACATAAGTAATTTCATCATCCGTAACAGAAGAATGTCCTGGTTCATAGTCCTCTATTAATCTAGGACGCACATTGTATGTTTCTATAGACGATTTAGCAGAGGGTGGATAACCATACCCAAAACTAAAATAAAATGAGTGTGTTGCTATATTATAATATATATAAGGGAACACATTACAATGCAAAATGTATTTAGTGAACAGTAAATTTAAAGTAATCAATTATTTTTTTGTTTAAAATGTAGTCTAGGGGTGCACAACCTTTCTGAATGAATATATACAATATAAACATTGGTATTTTAGGCACAATTCCTTTTATCAGTTAACTTAGTAATATATTTGCATTGAATTCTTTTAAATATTCATTCAAGTCCTTAAGAATACCAAACTGATATTCCTAAAAAAAAATCAATCTCTTTAATTAAAAAATAGATTTACAGGAAAAAAAATATAAAGGTTGGGAAAAAGTTACCGTTTTCGTACCACATCATGTAACAGAAAAGTAAATATTGAAATAAATTAACTGTATGTTTATGAATGAAAATAAAAATAAATATTTCATTAAGGAATATAAATGCTAATTAATGGGAATTAATTTATAATATTGAAATAAAAGCATCATGATTTTGAAAAACACATGGAAATTCGACAATAACTGCCAAAAACACAAACTAAAAGTCACTTAGATTAACAATAAAATGCACACAAATAAAGAGCTTTAAAAGTGATTACTAGAATTTGAAATTCAATTCATTGCAATTATGAGAAAATATATAGAATATTGAGAGTTGACAAAAATGTTGAGTTTTAAAACTTTGGAAATTTCTAAGGATAATCACAAAAAAGGCAGTAAAAACTACATTGATTTAGATTTTGAGTGTCTAAAACTTATATGTGCAATTCAAAATTTTCAATTATTTTTATTTTCGAAAAAACAAAAACATATATAATTGTTTATTTTTATGTTCAGGTACTGCCCATAATGTAGTCCTTCATATTAGATACGATTAAACAGGGTGCATAGTCAAATATTTCAACAAAAAATAAGCACCTTTTAAGCACTCAAAAAATACTTTCAAGCGCTATATATATGCTAACAAAATTCGACACAATTTTCAAAGACTTTACATGATTATGATAAAATAACTAGTTTCTGACAAAGAACTTTTTTATTGATTATATTAGCCACCATAAAACGATGGAAAGATTTTTCGGTTCAGTATCAGAGGGTGGAAAATAAAGTATGAAATTGAGAATATCTTACAAAATACAGCAGAGTTGCACACGAGAGTGCTAGAATCTCAACGAACCCAGCTCATCCAACGCACATGCAGACTCACAAACATTTCATAAAACATCTAAAATGATTACTGCTTTCATGTGCTTAGGATCAACGGTCTGCGAAATAGATTGTGGTTGAAGGAATCGTGAAAGCGTTGAATAGAACAATATGAAAACCTTGCTTTTGCCACAATATGTGGTGAAAATCGACATGGTAAAGAAAAAAATCTTAATTTTGGAATTAAGGCCTTTTTAAAATACCCCAATGAAAAAAGCACCTTTAAAGGCTTTTAAAAAATGAAAATAAGCACTTTTCAAAAATGCTACACACCATGTTAAATACATATTAAGAGAGTTTCTTCAAAAAAGAAAAATTAAGAAATATTAATATAAGCTTATAGTTATAGTATATTAAAATGTCACAAATATTTATTTATATAAATTAAAATAATAGAATTAATAATATCAAAGATCTTAAAAAAAGTATATTAATCACGAACATTTGCTGTAATTTTAAAGATTACAATTATGACATGTTTTAAGTTCATCTATATTCAAAAATTAAAAATTCATCATACACAAAATATTCCTTTCAATACAGTATAAGAGAGGAAGATTTTTTATTGCAAAATATTTCAAAGTTTAATGATGAGAAAACTATTTCAGAAATGCACAACCGGAAAAACATTTTAACAAATCATTAATTTAATTTCATTGGAAATAAATATTAAAGTCCCTATTAAATAACATACACATACTTACAACTATCAATATATCTAAAAAGTTTTAATTTTTAAGATATAATGCTTACTTATTGTTGTTGAACTTGGAATCATTATTGTTACTGGAACGGTTGTCAAGAGTGGATGATTTCTTTCTCATAATTTTATCTAAAAATAAAATTTATATTTTAATATAATTAGGAAGTTTAAATATATAAAATTAGGAAGTTTAAATATATAAAATAAACTAAGTCTAAGGTGTATTATACCTTTTTTATTAGATTCAGGTTCAGAACTGTATCCAATAATGTACTCCTGTGGATCTATGAAAAAATGAATTCTTTTATCATAATATAATTATAAATAAAAATAGTTATGATGCAAATAAATTGAATTAACAGTGTTTTAAATTATAATCTTTAGTCCAAAAAAAAAAATTCGTCAAAATAAATACACACATAATTTATTATGGGGAACAGTAGGTTTCCCTTTGGTGGACCCAAGGTAATAACAAATCTATTTCTTCTTTAATGAAGGCAATTTCTACATCATGCTTCCCTTGGACTAATATGTTTTAGGCTACTGACTCTATCGACACATCTATACTAAAACTGCATTTTGTGTGAATGTTTGGAACTGTCCTGCCTCACAAGACACTTTTTGGCTCTCCATCCTATTTTGGATACATATCTCTCTTCATTATAGGATTGCAAGGCTTAATAAAACAAATATAAGGACATAATTGTCACAAATGCTATTAAAAAATAGTTCAAAAATGTAATATGAAATATGATCGATAACATAGTGGTCTCTTTCTGAGTTGCTAGTATATGTTTACGTAACATTGATTAACAACAGTGGAGTATGGTGAAAAAGGACATTTTGGGATAAAGGGAAGGAAAAATATTGATAAAACTGTGTGTCATCATTTATGGACTTAGAGTGAAGCAGTAAACAGGTAAAACATTATAATTGTTATTAAATATATTGAAATCGACTGTTTACTGATTTGTTATCTTACAGCAGCCATTCTTTTTACTATTTTCTTAAAAAAGGCTTTTTGAGCTGTGTTCATTTTCTTAAATAAGTATTTCAAGCTTTTTCCATTTTTATTTGAAATACCATAATAAAAACTCACAAATGTTCAATTTATTTTTATTTCAATTGCTTTTTGATACAACACATGTGTAAATCTTTTTTTTCAATCACTAGTGGGCTAAGTCACCTGTTCGCTTACCTATTTAGATCTATTGGTGAACAGAAGTAATTTTCTAAGTAATTAATTTTTAAAATATCATTTGTAACATTGTATTGTTCAAGTAAATTTGACGAGTTCACAATCGTTATTTAATATTTTCGCTTACCAAACTGAAGGATATATTAAATATTATTTTTGTTTGTAACTCATTGTGCATGAAGCTGATCATTAAGTTCTAAATCATTTAACAGATATCTTTACATTGTGCATGAAGCTGATCATTAAGTTCTAAATCATTTAACAGATATCTTTAACTGTAATTTATAACAGTATATTTAATAACCCTTGTTGAACAGCTGACCCAATTTTTGGATTTACGGCTACTAATGTTCCACTCTGTAGCCTTGTAATTCTGAACCCAATCCAGGAAGATAAGGGATCTCCTGGGTCAAGTACCTGGAGAAATTTGCCTCCGTGAAGGACTTTTTGATAGAACTAACCCGCATTTGCGTTACATGGAGAGGAAGACAACGGGAACCTCTCACGGATAGACTGACAGCAAGGGTACTCTAATCCATGATCCGTCCAGCACTGAGTACCTATATTTTACGTCAGCATTGCAGTCAGTACAACCCAGATGCGGGAATTGTACTGAACAGCTATTGCTGAGATTCGAGCCCGGTTCACCTTATTGGATGGCAAATGCTCTATCCCCTGAGCTTGCACAAAAGTAATAATTGTAGAACTGTTAATAAGATTAGACCACCTTACTAAATTATTTTATCTTAAAATGTAGAGCAGAATTACATTATAATAATAAAAAAAAAACAATTCTCTTAGCTTTAAACTCTTGAATTAAAATCATAATAATAGCAGTACAGGAAAATAACAGTTAATTAGGGATCTAAATTTTTTTTTATAGAAAACAATACCTTTACAACTTTTATCAATATTATGCTGATGATGAACAGAACAATATGGAAATGAATGAGGGAAAACTGAATCCTAATAAATGATTTTCCAGCTAATAAAAATGCACAGACAACAATGGAAAACTGTGACACCATCATTAGATTTTTATATATAGTAAGAAACATTTTCATCAATTTTAACAAGATAATTGAAAACAAGTGTATAGTGGAAGAAATTCTGTAAAGTTCTGTACAAATGTATAACATACCATTGGAACTATCTGCTTTATGCAAAGATTTATACATAGTCTTGTACCAGTTGTGCATATTTTCTTTCTTTACACTCTAAAAAAGTAGTAAACAAGTTGAGTTTCATTTATTTTTAAATAGTTATTATTAAATTAAATCTTTAAAATAAAGTAGTTTTACAAAATATATTATTATTTAAGAAAATATTTATTTACATGTCTGGATGCATTTAGAAAAAACTGAAAGTACTTCCTAAATACATTAGTCTACATCATTTCACCAGACAAAACACAAATGCTTAATTTAAATAAATATGAGATGAGCAACAAAAAGAAAATCATTTAGAAATAACTCAAGTAATAACAATGGAAACAAAATTAATTAACTACATAACTCCACACAATTATATGAAATGTTAAAAAAATTTACACAAACAATATTTTTTAAAAATCTCTTGCTTTTCTTACAACTATAACTTTCATTGTTCGCAAAAGTTTAATATGTTCAGGAGTTACTAATTCAAATTTAAATGCCGCTGAAAAATTAAAAGATGTTCCAAACCTTAGTTAGATACCAAATTCTTAAAAAGGTTAATCATGCATACAATAGTGATATTTTTTAAGAAATATATGGAATAAATAGATAATTCACAGAAAAAAATAATTTAGAATGTAAAATTAATTAAATAGGCTGCCATCAAGCATCAAAGCTAAAGATTGTTTTTTTTTTTTTTTTAAATAACTAAGTAAATTGGCTGAAATCAAGAATCCAAACTAATTTTTTACACATATTTAATATTTAAAAAAAGAATAAATATTTAAAATTTAAAAGTAATTTTATCCAAAATATTCCCTTCAAACAAAAAAACGTACATTTCTAGGTGCAATTGGAATACCGTCTTCAGTCGGACCGATACCTTCATACTTGGGTGGAGCTGGAATGAATCTAGTTGTCGATGTTGTTTCTTTCAAAACTTCCTTTACGGGAAGAGCATAGTACTTATCTGTATGCACTTTATCTCCATCTATAGTTGTTCTCTTATCGATTAAAACAGCACCAGGAGGAGGTGGTTCATCTAAGATAAAAGAAACAACAAAATATATCTAAGCTTTGATGTAAAAAGACATAACTATCACTAAGTTTAAAACTAGATATTTTTACTTACAGCAAAATTATTTATGTTAAATACTGAACCAAGTGTGCAATTGTATGAGAGTTAGATGCGTTATGAGGGTTATAAGTTCGACTATTCTCACTTTAGTCTTTGTGACAAAGATAAGTAAATTTACAGTTTAATAATTGCAAAATGATTAAGTTACACACATTTTTCATAAAATGCTACATAATAATATAAAATCACAGGATTACTTTACATAATAAAAGATTCCCACTTATAGTATTAAGCCCTTAATTAGGAATAATGTTAATTACATCATAATAATAGTAGAGAATAATACTAAGAAAGTATGATAAAGAACTAATACAACTGGGCACACTTTTGTAATCATTGCCTAAAACAATAATGTTTCTATCAAATTGCAGTCAACATGCCAAAATACTTGGGTATGAGACTCATCTTTAATAAAGTTTTTGCATTCTTAACTTAAATAATGAAAAACAATAAAAGTTATAAAATTAGTCTTAGCACTTTTTTTTCTTTTTTTAAAAAAAGGAACAAATCTGATGATCTGAAAGATTTCTTTTTTGTAAGATTGAAATAATTTTTCTACTGTTTATATTAGATACACATTCATTATTTTTTTTTGACTAAATGTGTTAATTCTAGATCATATTTGTTGTTTTTATATTACATTATAATATTACATTTGTATCCACCATTTTTAGTGCAAAAAAAAAAACAGATTTCAATAGCTTAGAATTCATTGCCTTTCGTCAAATCGCCAAATAAATTTGAGAAATTTAAAAATAAATTTTTATTTTCTCTAAAAAATACAGAAAAATTATTACATATAATGTTTTTGAATACATGCAATTACTTAATAAAAAAAAGATCAAAGAAATCATCCCATAAAGATCACTTACGGGTAATAATGGTATTTGAAGGTTCTGCAGAACCATTATGGTAATTGTCATTTTTTCCATTCACTAAGGAAGGACTCTTCATTCTTTCATCTGGACTAAAACCATTACTATCAGCCTTAAAATAACAAGAAACATTTTAGGACACCCAATAAATATTGAAAAATAAAAAATATGTTGTTCTATAATGTCCATTAATCAAATTCTAAGATATGGAAAACTATAAATTTTTTAAAATTATTTTCTCACATAATTATTAGAATACAATTATACAATCAGCATAATCAGAAGGATTACACATTTGTCTGGTTGTAGATTTATAAATATATATAAAATATTTGTTAAATCAGAGAAAATTGATTTTAATGCTAAAATTTTTGTCTGAATGGTAATGATACAGAAACAAAAATGTATTTTAAAATCTATATTTACACTATTAAATTATCTTTATAAAGAATCATTTAAATAATTTTATTTTGCTAAATTTTTGAAAAAAATCAAGAGATGATATTACTCATTTATTTAAATCTAAATGGCATTGACTTTTCAATGGCATTAAGTTATTCAATTAAAACTGGAGAATATAAAATAACACTTTTAAAAAGAAAGGTTTCCAGAAGCATTCTTAGCGGTGTGAAAGAAAATGGCAAAGACATTTTAACACAGAAATGTTCAGAGCTGTTATAAGAGTCTGATATCATCAAGCGAATTAAAAATAAGTTAATAAACTGGGCTGCTCATAAACATCAGAATGGACGAAAAACTCCAGTGAAGAAATTTTTTGTATTAAAGCTTTACACTAGTTAAAAAAGAAAAAGGCCAAAACAATGATGTCTCAACGCTGTGGTATCAGACTTTAGAGTGTTTGAGATAAGAGATTGGTAGTCCGTGTCAAGAAAAAAAAAGAAAAAAGGTTATCCTAGAAGAATCTTCAGAAGAAGGTCTTGAGCAATGAATATATAAAGGAGAAAAAGTCCAGTTATTAATATGTAACAAGCAGGAAGAATTCCTTGGTATGGTATGCTATACCAGAAAAATTACTTAAGGGAGAGTAACAAACTCAGATTTAACTGAGCATCATATGTAATAAGATCAACAGTAGGTACTAATAAGTAAATTGAGAGCCACGATTGCTCAGGGGATAGAGCATTGGCCATCCAATGAGATGAACCGGGTTCGAATTCCAGTCGATACGAATTCCGCATCCGGCAGGCACCAACCACAGTGCTGATGTGAAATATCCTCAGTGGTAGACGGATCATGGGTTAGAGTCCCCTTGCCGTCAGGCTAACCATGGGAGGTTCTTGCGGTCTTCCTCTTCATGTAGCGCAAATGTGGGTTACCTCCATCAAAAAGTCCTCCAGGAAGGCAAATTTCTGCTAATATTCGATCCAGGAGTTCCCTAGTCTTCTAGATTGGATTCAAAATTACAAGGCTACGGAGTGGAACATTAATAGTCATAAACCCATAAAATTGGGTTGGCTGTTCAACGATAGTTAAAAAAAAATGCAAATTGAGGGAGCCGGGATAGCCTGGTTGGTAGGGCATTGGGCCCATGTAAGAGGTCATGGGTTTGATCCCCGCCAGCCGAAGAGTTAAGTCCTCCATGTCCTATAACAAATCAGACCTCTGGGGGAACTGATACAGGAGTTTGTTGTCTGGGTCAGTTCAAAACTACAAGCCAACAGAGTTGACCATTAGTAGTCGTAAACCCAAAATTGGGTCAGCTGTTCAACGACGGTTGCAAAATAAGCAAATTGAGAGTCATGATTTATGTCACCAGAACAGTTTATCGGTCATGTGCATTACCTCATGCAAACATACATTTTATTCTTTCATTTTATATCAAAACGGACTGGTAGATAGAGATGATACGACATTGATATAAATAAATTCTTAAAGAAATATCTTAATAATACAGTTCGATTAATAAGTGGTTCGAAAATGCAACAACAGACCAAACATAAATAAAAAGAGAAAACATTTCTTATTCTCCCAACCATAGCAGTGCTTGGGGGTGAGGTGAGTGTAAATCCATTTTAAGAAGCGTCTCTGTTTCTGTGACCTATATGTTGCTTTTTCTGTTATACTCAGAGGATAGTAGTAACCTGCGAGAAAACGGTTTTCATTACGCCTATGGAAGCTAGCCATTTGAACATTCTTTGCCTGTCACGCCTAATATGATTATCAGAATTTGAAAGTAGTTCAGAACAAAAGAAGCAATAGAAAATCCAAAATTTGACATTAATATCCAAAAGGGTGAGGTCTCTTAGAGATTTAAGAGTAGGATGAATAAAGGATCAAATGAAAAGCTTTTCAATATTAAATAATAATTAAATATGCAAGGAGGAGTAATTTAGTTTAAAAAAAATTACATTTAAATGAATTAAGTACAAAATTGATGCTTTAGTTCAGGAACAAAAAATGTGAAGAAAGATCAGAGCTAGTTGTCACAAAAATACTAATACAAAAACAGTCAAAATTACTGAGTTTGATGCAGTTTTCATAAAGGAGATTGCCAAACTGTATGATTAAATTTACGTAAAATCAAACATTTAAAAAATATTTTCACCTTTTCTCAATTAAATTATTTATATAATTTTAAAAGGATATCTTATGTACAAATTAATAAAAATACATCATTTATTATTTATTTTTAAACCAAATGTGTGTGTATATATATATATATATATATATATATATATATATATATATATATATATATATATATATATATATATATATATATATATATATAGAATAAATATTTATATTCAATTAAAATTAATGACTTAAGCAAGAATTCAACTAAGCTAAATAATAAGATGATTTACATCAATAAATTTATACTGTGGAACAGTAAAACTTTTGAATTGACTTAGTCTAGGCAATGTAATGCATTTTGCAACAAATAGCCTTAGTATTACTAACATCAGATTTGAACATGCAAAAATTAATTTTAGCTTGAATAAAAAAAGAAGTCTAATTTGTTGTTGTTAAAAAAATTAATAGTAAATAAGGATAATTTAAAACTCTTGCACAATATTTCTGATGGTTATCAATAAATAAGTAACAGAACATTATCTTTTTTCAGTTTAATAGTTTAACATAAGTTCATTTAACTTTAAGAAATAATTAAAAATATTATTATGTTAAGCTTATATGTTAAGTTCCTAAAACCAACAAATATTTATTGGGATACAAATTAAAGCTGTTTTTAAAGTTTGAAAAAGTAAACCTTTCAATTCTTTAATATTTAACAATAATTTTACAATTTCTAAGTTTTAAATAAAAAATACCCACAATATAAAAGTTAATTAATGCAGAAAACTTAGAGCAGCAAATACTGCATAGAAACTTAGTATGTTCTGCAGCTGTAAGGTAAATTAATCAAGGGGCCTTAACCTGCGCAGAAATAGTATTTACAAAATAGAATATTTAATTGAATATTTTTTCAAAAAATAAAATCATTTTCACCATATTATATTTTACAGAGACTAATAGAGTATATTAAAGCATCAAAAATTTTAAATTTAACTACATAACAAGTAGGGCGGAAATAGGAGTTCTTTTCAATTTAAGAAACAAATTTAGTAACAAAAAGTTCAAATTTAAAAAAGAACTACTGCAAATTAAAGTATAATTAAAAGAATTTGAAAAATTTACTTTTCTTTATCTTTCAAAAGCTTTTTATTTCACAGCAACTAAACTTGAAAGTTACTTTTTTGTAAAAATGCAAAGTGAAAATAAATAAATGTATACACGAATTACATGGGAATGTTACATATAATGAATATTTATAAATATATAATATAAATTAGATAGGATTATTAAATAAATATGTATTTAAAGTTACATATAATAATAAAATAGTTACCTTATAGATTTTACTATTCAAAGGTGAATGGCTTCTGAATCCATCATTACTTTCGTATCTTTTATCTACAAAACGAACAAAATATAAAGTAAAGAAACACAGCATTTTAAAAGTAATTTCTAAGCTAGTCTAAGAATTTAACAAGACACAAATTCACAAGAATATATATACATATTTTCTCAATATTTTAATTTATATATATAGTTACCCTGCACTTTAGATTTATCTTCAAAAATTTCTAGCAAAAAAATATACAACTAAAAACACTAAACCTGCTGAATTAAATAAAAATAAGGCATTATAACTCTCTAAATATATTAAACGAGATTTTCAAGAATTCACATATTGTGTGCCTAAACATTCAAATAAGATTTTACAATATTTTGTGAATAAAATAGAGCTAAATACATAAGATTCATTATTGCGCATAAAAAAAAAAAACCAAAAAAGTGTTTACTACAAAAAATTTATACCAATTGGAAGTATAAAAGCTTCCGGCTACCTATTTTTGTACGATCCTAGAACCATAATAATTTAAGATCAATCATAGACTTGTATTTTGTGACGTAATATAGTTAGTCCTGGACTTCAGCGTTAAGTAGGGATCGTTAACAATATAAAGCTAAGCACAAATAGCGCTAGGCTGTTGTTGTTGCTGTTCATTTACGTCGCAATAGAGCTGCGCAATGGGCTATTGGCGACGGTCTGGAAAACATCCTTGAGAATGATCCGAAGACATGCCATCACAATTTTGATCCTCTGCAGAGGGGATGGCACCCCCGCTTCGGTAGCCCGACGACCTGCACTCGAAGTCGAGCGCTTTACGGTAGAACAGTTTAACGAGGACCAATACCGCACAGCGCACACCCTCGGTTCCCACGCAGGCTGATCCAAGTGGTCACCCACCCGCACACTGACCGCAGCCAGTGATGCTTGACTTCGGTGATCTGTTGGGAACCGTGTCTTAACGATCAGTCCACTGCGGGACTGGTAGCGTTAGGGGGTTAAAATTCACAGTAAGATTTCCAGGTTACAACTTCCGACTATTTTTTTCGTATAAGCTTGAAAAAACACGCCATGGAATTACACATGTAGTGTTCACAATAATTACGCGTTCTTTTAATTTAACTTTCAATGAAACAAATAACAAATATATTCGGAAAACCTCGCAACCCAAGCATGCTATGGATGCTACCCAAAAAATAACAAGCGACTATATTTCATACAATTATAGCCAAATAAGGGATAACACTCAAAACTACCTTTACACTTTATATTGTGATATTAATTTTCGTAAACTTGTTTTCGGCTCACGACCTGTTAGAATTTTTAAATTAGAGAAAACTTACGAATAGTTAAATTTCGGGTAAATATGATTAAAAATCACAATAATAAAACTTCTTAGAATATCATTCGCGTGCAGGTCGTCGGGCTACCGAAGCGGGGGTGCCATCCCCTCTGCAGAGAATCAAAATTGTGATGGTATGTCTTCGGATCATCCTCAGGGATGTTTCCCAGACCGTCGCCAATAGCCCATTGTGCAGCTCTAGTGCGACGTAAATGAACAACAACAACAACAACATCTTAGAATATCAAGCCTGTTCACACATCGGCTCGTAAGATTAACATAAGCGGAAGGATACACCGAAGTTTTTTTAAAATTTCAACCATCCATATAAACTATTCTAATATGCGGATTTGTAGGTCATAAGCAGTCAAATCATTTTTATTAAATTTTCTTTATTATTTAAAGAACAATTAAACTATTATTCTATTTTATTATAAAAGTAAGAATAAAATATATATGACGCCAGAAAATACTAATTGTAGTGTAAATATCAGTACGATAATACGATTTCAATTCACTAGTATATAAGCCAAGTTAACTCGATTCCATCATAGGGTACTTTTTGATAGATGAAGGATGACATTGCTAATAACACTTTCCCCACATTGGTGACCCGAACGTGATTTGAACACGCCAACCTCGACGTAACATCCACTTCGACTATAATAAGTGAACTTCGATCGATGGTCCACATTGAACAGTTGACTTGCTATTTGCGACATTGATAGATGAATCGAGCTGTTACTTTTCCATTTCGATCACACACAACGAAGCCTGTCGACGGCTAATAGCATAACAGGAGCGGCCAAGCACATAATCGTAATCTTAATATAGTTCTCACCATAAGCAATAAAAAAAAATCCGGTGACCTTAATACAGATATCCCGGCCTCTCATGAAAACAGCAATGAATCAATTAGTGGAAATTATTCATCCATCGAATTTTATTCCAGATAAACTGGTGGGGGCGTAATGTAGTGTAACTACCAGTACAATAATACAATTCTAATTCACAAGTATATAAGGCAAGTTGACTCAATTTTATCTTGGGGTACCTTTTAAAAATAAAGGCTGACATTGTCGATGATACTTTCTCCACGCAAATATTTTTAAACACAATTACTTCAAAACAGTGTTTTGGTCAAGAAGTTTTTTTAGTTGATTTTTTTCAATTTCTTAAAATATTTAATTTTTTCTACATTTATTTCCATCTTGAGAACAGTTCAGATTTACATTAAACATTGAATGCGTAAGCCAAACATTAAAAAAATGAAGTTAAATAATAAATGTGGCAATCATATAGGATATTATATTAATATTCCGTAACGATATGGTTAAGAAATATTATATTTTCAAAAACAAAGCAAAAAAATAAACAAACAAAGCATTAAAATTACATAAACGTTGTCGATTTTTGAGGCAGTTTCGGCAACTTTAAATTGTTTTTCTATTTAATAAATTTAATCATTAACTGCTTTAATTCGAAGTCGGAGGCCGAAAGAATTAATATTTTATTTCTGGTGCTTTTTCAAAAAAGACATCCATATTGTTAAGATAACAGTGAAGGAGTATTTGGTGGCGAAAGACATAAAATTGGGTTCTTATAAACGTTTTAAACACGAATTTGGAAAAGGATGAATGGAAACCAACTGTTCTGTTCCCATTAAGAGCAATGACGCATAAACTTTGGTGATCAGCCAAAAGAAACACTCTGGTTATCTTTACACCTTTCCTTTCCAAATGATGATAGGTAGTTATTGCAAAGAAAGTCGGAGGAGACAGTTAACAAAAGCTTTGAAGGAAATGGTTAATCAATATAATTGGCTACTACAACGTTTGCCTTTGTAAACTCAAGAGTTAAATAGCGAACACAACGTTATAAAACAGAACATAATAATAATATTTCCTTACTATGAGTACGTACATCTTTACTAGCATAAATATTTGTTTATATTATTTTAACTACGTGAAAAAACATAAATTTTTCTTTGTAGTCTTCGATTTTATTACAGGTAAATCAGCCAATAAATTAGAATTTTCTATGTAAAAATACAAAAGTACTCATTGTATTTCTACATGAAAATTCACTTTTAATGTAGCACATTTTTAAGGTAAATGTATTTATAACATGATCCCTATTTTTTCTTTATTTTTTTAAGCTTGTAAAGTTTTTTTAAAATTATTTGGAGGAAGAGGATGGAATTAAAAAATTTAACATTAGGTAATTCGTCAGACAATTATAATCGTTTATCCCTTAGAAATAAATGCTTTTAGGACTGCTTCACAGCTCAGAAAAATGCAGCTACAGAGTTAAAATTTGGTGTACTAAAAGGACGACGTTCTTAGGTTTCTTATGACATCAAATTAATTTTTTTAATAGTTTGAAAATTCATACTTGTTTAAAAAATATTGCACTTTTAATAGGTTTCATTCATGAAATTTTTTTTTTTAAAACTTTAAATAATGAATTACAGTGCATTTTGCTTTGCTGCCCGAAAAGTATAACAATTACGAGCGTATAGCAATCACGATAAGTATAACAATTATTAAATTATTGACGAAAAGAATAGCAATTGATAAGATGTATAGAAAAATCTAAGAGAAGTACGTTGGAATAAAAAATTTTAAAATTTGTTTTCGATTCGAGACTTATATTGGAGAATACGAGACTGATTATTTGTTAAACCTGTGGCAAATAATAATATATTGCGTGTGCAGCTCTGTAGTTCCAAAAAATGTTATAAGAGAGTTGAAATTTAATGTACTGTATGAAAACACCACGCGTTTTCATTCAGCATATTTTTAAGATTTTCATAAAATTCTAAAATTTAAGAAGGATATTGTACTTTTGAATTGTTTTACTGCATATTTTTTCTTCCTTTTATAGACTAAATAATATCAGTTTATTCATTGTAACCAGAGTAAAGGGGAGGGGGAACACGAAAAAACCAGCCTAGAAAAAAGTTTAAAAAAAAAAAATAAAATAAATAAATAAATAAAATTCTTTATTTATAACGACCAATTCTAGCCATTGATTCCAAATTTAATCTAGGAACTTGTCCAATTTGTTGCGTATTGTGTTGTGATAAATTAATCATAAACAAATAATACTTTTTCAACTAACGATTTTTTTAAAAATAAAAGGTATTAAAATTATACACTTCATAATTTTTTGTGTTAAGATCAGTACTTTAACATAAGATTAACACTATGAGAGGCTATTGTTGATTGATATATTATATAAAATAATATTATATAAAATAATATTATAAAAGATTAGCAATTATTTTTTTTCCTCCAGTGCTTTTTCTATTTAATATTAGGACAACAGAATTCATTAAATGTTAAAACGTCAATAAAGCTGGGCAATAATTCGTTTTTAAATTTTTATTCTTTAAATAGTCGGAGTTGAAGATATTTTTTTAGTTAATAGTTAGTTCCTGTAGGTAAAACAAGAAAGAAATTATTTAGATAGTTATTTACAATTAAGTAAAATAAATAGTACTGGAATAAATATTATAATTGAAATGAAATTACTGATCACAAACATAACGAATCACATTTGAACATTTTTGAGCCTATGTTTAATCCAAACTAATAAAGAACAAAGAAAATCATTAGGACTATAAAAAATAAAACTTATTAATACATATTGTTAAATATTTACATAGCAATATATATTAATAAGTTTCATTTACTGCGCATAAGCTGCAAGCATATAGAACTCATAAAATAAGTTAAAAATATAGAGAAAAAATGGAAAATAATTAAGATAAATGAAAACAGAATAAGAAAAAATTATTAAAATAAAATATTTTCAAAAATATTTAAAAAAAGAAGTTTTATTAAAAAAATATTAAAAAGCTGGAAAAGAAAATAATGAGACGATATAATCTCGTCATCAGCTCACACAATTATATCCGCAAAAAGGAGTGCTTTCTAATATTGTATTAATATAGTCAAACAAAAGATATCAATATAATAGTGTGAGGAGCAGTAAAAGAAAATTGAAACGAAAATAGAACATATTAAGTAAAAAATAAACGAAGCAAAAGATAACAAGTAAAAAACTGAAAATAAAATGTAAGAAATATACAGAACAAAGCATTAAATATATTAACACTTTGGCTCCCTATTTCTTCGATCGATTGTTATGTTATACGGGTGATTCTCACGAAATATGACATTACACAGTCCCTTGCTCCAAGATCTAATATTATAATACTAAAAGATCTGTTTTTTTTTAAAAATTTTTTTTATAAATTGCATTGCTGTTAGCATTTTAAAATGACTTTGCACTAGCATTGACTGTTTTGTATAGTTAAAAAATTTAATTGAGCTTCAAAATGTCATTTTTCTGGCATGTCCCAAATAATGTTTCCAATAATAACTAGCTTCAAAACTTCCCATACATTTTTCAAAATCTATTTTTTTTTATCTTATCCCATGTAAGCATTTCTAGAATACACTCAGAGGGTATTGTTTACTAAAACTTCGTTTAAAATAATTTTTTCTGTCAATAATTTGTTTGTCCCGAGAAAATCTGTCGTTTTCTTGACTACTTTTATTTAGTGGTTTATAACCAAAATAGATAGAGCCAGCAATCAATATCTTATGTTAATAGATTGATTAGATACCCTCCTCTATGAACATGTCTTGTTGAATGCATAAAGAACCAATTTTCTGGTTCAAAATCTATTTCAAAAATTTTTTTTCAAGGTGAGTAGGTTTTTGTGTTTTTTCATTTTCCTGGCTTATTGAAATCATTAATAACATAAACTATATAGATTTATCTAAGTTATTTTAAGAAATCCTGTTGTTTTCTGCAGAATATAAACGTCTTAAACCAAAATATTAAATTAAAGTAAAGTTATATGCTATAAAATGGAGAATTTGTCATTATCCTGGCTGTCATTTACTTGGCTTATGAATGCCAGGACATTGAAGTGTTACCAGAATTTTTTTTTAACTGCTATTACTGTAAGGAGGGAAAGCAAATCTTAACCTAATACCAAGTTTATGTATGATTGTAATATGCTTGGATGTAATCAAAGTTATTTCTTTATTTAATGATTGATTATTATACGCAATTTTATTCTGTACATATCAGCAACAAATTTTTTTTCTTTCTTTCTACAGTGGATAAAAATAATTATTTTAAGCAGTTTATGGTCCATTTAACATAAAGGCTTAAGTTGAGTTACTTACTATTAACTTAAAATGACTGTTTTTTAAACTTCTAAGCTAATATGTCATTTTCCTGGCATTCAAGATTTGGTGAATTTCCATTTTATTTTTTTTCTCGAGCAAATGTCTATAAACTACGCTGCTGCCTGTAAGATATTAATAAATGTAACTAAAGAAGTATACAAAAAATTTTTAGATTATTTTGAAAACTTTAAATTTGAAAAAAATTTTTGGTCCGAATTGTCATGTTTAAAAAGAATCACCCATGCACAAAATGAAATTTTAAGCAAAGTGCCTTTTATTTTAATCGCACGTAAATAAATAAAAACATATTAATTTGGAATAACTAACTATATTAGCACATTTTGCAGTGATTTGGTGATGGTCTCAGGAACTCGGACATTTAAACTGTGGCGGAGAAGAAGATAGAATTAAAGTCATCTCAAGCAAAGAAACAAGTAAAAACTATGTCAGCAAAAATAATTGCTATAGAAAACGTCATCTTAAACGGATATTAGAAAAGGGGCTATTTTTGGGGTTGGTGAATGAACGAACGGAATGGCTGCATCAAGTGCGCTGCTGACAGACGTTTAGGAACTCTGAGAATTCTATTTAAGGGTGCTGCGTAATCTTTTTCTTTTTTATATAAAAGAAAAAGTAAGGTTATTTCACTAAGCGTTTAACATCCATCAAAGAAGAGGTTAAGAATACGGGGTGGAGCGGCACTATTTTACTAAATTTGAGTTACTAACTGTTCCACAAGTCACAAATGACAAAAATGTTCTAAATAATGGCGTTAAATGGTTGCTTAAAATATAGAATCTAGATGGAAAGTCATTTCATTGCGCTTAAAACTTGTTTTTACTGAAAAAAAAAAAGAAAAAGAAACATTAGAGGGAACGAGGTTATACGTCTGAAATAAAAGAGATAATCCTTTTAGAGTTCAGCCACGATTCATATGTATTAAAGAAAATAATATATACAATATTGTTTGTAAAAAAAATAAACTGTAATACAATACTAATTAATAAATTGGCAAAGTATGCAAATGATACATATTTTGAAAAAAATGTTAAGGGACTTTTTTCCTCTGGACGAAGGAAACGTAAGGGCAAGCAAAATATCACGATTTCTTTTTTAAAAAAATTAGATTTTTATGTTTATGTTACTTTTGCCAATTAAAGCTCTGATAAGATATATTAACAAGGCTTAATATTATTTAAAAACATGTAATTACAATTATAGTGATTAATATTTTTAACTTAAAATGTTTAAAATTATTACAAATTAATCACTGAAATCATATATATTTTTTTCCAAGCTCAATCCCGTATGAATTTGTAAAGACAAATACCCAATTTGTCAGTAAGACATCAAATAAAGAAAGCTGAGGAAACATAAGGAATCAATTAGTCTAAATTTCTCTTGAAAGAACAAGTATTTCTTCGTTATTTATAAACACAAACAAGGTATAAGTTTAAAAAGTTGTACTTGTATTTGGTATGTGAGTATAATTGAAATATGTTCATTAAACAGATAATTATTTTAAATACAGCTAATGGAAAGTTATGATTTATGAATTTCTCATTTTGTTTTTTTACATTAGGTCTTAATTTTTTTAGCTTATTTTGACCATTAAACAATAATTTACATACATTTTATCCCATTTCATTACTTCACGAAAAAAAAGTTTTATATTAATGAAATCAGACTTTAAAAAAACCACAATCATTAGTGTGTATTTATAAATAATACCTTATAAAATATTTTTGACTCTATGATTTATTTATTTTAAACCAAGTGATTTAAATCAATGATTTTTAAAAAAAAATGTCGAGTGATTTAAAACGCGATTTAAATACGGGCTTAAACCATGCCAACCCTAGTTAAGGCATGTGATGAGTTATACTATCCCAGTTAAATTTTTTCTCTTTAGCTTATCATTTAAAGATTAATTACTTTTCATAAATTGTGAAAAATGTTTATTAAATTGAAAAAAAATAATAACAAGCAGTTTGTTCGTTCGAATTCAGGATTTGTTATTTGGAACAAATTTCTTGCAACTATCACTTAAGAATGTCAATAGATTTCGGAAGAAATTCGACGTTTTCCTGCCACTTGAAGTTAATTAGGAAATAATTAATAATTACAATTACTTAAACAAAAATTTATTATTTTATAATTTGGGTTTTAATATCACAAGTATAAACAATACGGAATACACTTGACATCACTTAGTAAATGTTATTTATAATCATAAAAAAACTTTTTCATATGACACTGAAAAATAGTGCACTTATAATTAAACGATTAACGGAAAAAAGGGACAATGATAAGGGAAATCTCTAATAAGCATTCTAAAACAAAATTTTAAAAAAAAATTCGATAGCCTTGCTTATTTTTAAAGGATAAATAAAATTACTTTCACATTTGAAATTATTAAAATATAAGTTGAATACGGAATTGCTTAATAAATATTAAAACAAACAATTTATTTTCGGGAAATTATGAAATACTGTTTTCCAGTTAAAATTTTAAAAGAACCGAATATTTGATAACATTATGTAAAGATTGATAAAATTTAAAGGAAAATAACACTTGAAAATAATTTGTCTCTCTTTATTGAAAAATCATAATAGCCGTTGCCGGTATCCGATGTTTTGGTGCTCAACTTAACGTTACATTTAGTTATAACATTGCTGAGTTATGACATTGATTGTTATAACATTGTTTATTAACGTTACATTACATTGCTGAGTAAAAATTATAAGACTTAGAAATCTGAAAAGACTTAAATATGTTGAAAGATTTAGAGTAAGTACGACAGAATAATTAAATTTAATATTCCATAATTAGTTCGAAAATCAATAATTGTTAAGTTCGTAACAATTACGACGTGGGCCACTTACAGCGGCTGAAATACAACTGCAGAGATGAAATTAGACATGTTAAAAGGGCCATTTTTATTTGCGAGCTTTACGCAAGTTTTTGAAGAAAAAAAAACCCCAGTTAGTTCGAAAGTTACAGCAATTTTAAGTGCTTTTTTCGCTTTTCTCTCCCTCTCAGTTTCTGTTTTAAATAATGATTATTTATTTAGCCATTGTTTTAGGAAAATTTATTTATATCTCTCACGACATTTTTATTTTTTAGGCTAGCGCAAGAGTTGATGTCGGAAGTAACAAAAAGAAAGTAAAATATCAGATGTACACAGATAAAAATATTAATATTGAAATTTTTAATAATTAGAAAAAAACTAAATACAAGACAAATAGTTTGTTATTTGAATTGTTATAATGATATTAAATATTATTTATGATATTAAATAACGTTAGCGAGTGAAATTTATTCTCATTTATTTTTTCTAATTGAGTCATACACTTTACATTTCATGTTATCCAGGCTAATTTTTTTCAAGTGCAGTTTTTTTTAAAATTTCAAATCCAGGTAAACATCCGTTACATTACGATTAACATATTAACAAAATGTTCTTACATAAAACTATTATTATGTATTTTATAATCAAAATATTCTTTGCCTTTGGGGAAAATATTGACTTTTAAGGAAAAAAAACGAAGGTGAAGTAATCAAGCTGTTAATAGTTACAAATAATAATACTTGAGCTAATTGTTAAATATTATTCTATCGTATACCCTGTACATTTTTTAATACACATTTTCATCATTTCTAAATTCCATAGCTAATATTTTAGCGCACTAAAATGTAACACTCATAATAGAGGTTGATTGTGACAAAATTAGTTGGTACTAATAATTTAACATTGAAACAGATTTTCTAATAATCACGATTTCTATAATCTACATTTATTTCTTGAGTAAAACAGTTCTTATTCAAGAGATATTTTCTAAGTGTCGTCCTTCAAAAATAATCATTATAATTTCCTCCCTCTAGTTTCTGTTTAAAGCTACAAAGATTTGATACAAAATGGATTTATAAGAAACAATTTCTGTCAACGATTTATATTTTACTATTTGTAAAACTTACTGAATAAAAATTGTGAAAAGAACAACTACACATTTCTTAAAAATGAAACAAATTTTAAAAGGCTGAAATTGGATTTTTGGTGATATATAGACCATTAAACATTGCTTTTGTAAATTTTTAATTAAGAATTAAAAATTTACAAGATAGTTTTAGCAGAAATATCTAGTTCTAGTGAAACTAGAAACATATGCTGAAGAAAGGAAATCTTAATCATACAACGATAAAAATTATTCTGAGGAAAGGTTTATCACAACAAAGAAAGAATTTAAAAAATGATAACTTAGCTTGAATTACCAAATTCATTCAGTTTTTAACACTTCTAACGTTATCTATGACTGAAATTTTATTTAAGTATTTGAATTTGTTCTGAAAAAAATATATATATGTATTTTTTTTAAAAAAAACTTACCCTCCGTTGATTTAAGATCAGGTAACTCGATAACAGGTTCACTCATAGAACGCATTGCAACACCAGAACTTTTGGGAATCATCGTTGAAGTTGATTGCTTTTCAAACTTTTTTTCAAGTTCTAACACGACGGGCGTTTTAGGGGACGGTCTTATTTCTATTGAATGAGCAATGGGCTTTGATAGATGGGCTTGCCGATCTTGAATTTGAGATTCCAATGAACATGAACCATCACTGATTTTCCATCCAGATTTATTTACTTTTGATGATGGCGAAAAAGGTGGTGGGGGAGGTGGAGGTGGGGGACATATATCTTCAGGTTGTTTGTTATGTGCTGGGAAGTCTTCTCTAGCTGAAGACTGATTTTCTGTTGCTTCCGCAGTATCTGCTAGTTTGTCCAGTGAGGGTGGCTGCAAGACTATGGTGAGTTCCGTACGGTGCTGAACTTCATTCTTAGAATTTGCTGCAGGATCTTCCTTCATAAAAATGGTGTTTCCATTCGGGGTGGCATCAATTGAAGTACGGGATGAATCAGAGCAAAACTTATTGGCTGTTATTTCTGAAAGTTCTGCTGTGAAGACACTATTTTGGACTTGAGATGGCTTCAAACAGTGAGCAAAGTCGCAATTTCCAACTTGTTTATCTTTCGAAGTTACATCTGGAGATTTTTGAGATGGAATGACTTGGGATGCAGGATCCGGAGAATATCGGGGAGCTGATGATTTTGCGCTAATTTCAGCCAGAAACGGACTATTTAGTAGTTTTGAAGGACGTATACAGTTTGTAAAGTCACAGTTTTGAATTTTAGATGAATCATCAGAGCTTAAGTTATGAGTGTTAGTTGAAAGAGGAGAGTTACTTCCGTTGTTAGTATTGGTTATTTCATTAGAAGGCTTTGCAACTTTTGGAGTTGCATCAGAGCTTTGAGATTTAATATCTGGAAAAAGAAAAGATTCTTTAAGATAATTGTTATTAATAGGAGTGAGTATGATAGGTGACTTACCACGTGGATCCAGAACAGTATCTGTAGAAGAATAGTTGTTAGTATTATTCATGTTAAGAGTAGCATTAATATAATTTTGATGACGAGGGGTAGGCAGTTCGGTATAATTTTCAATTTCAGGTTCTTCAAATTTCGATAGGGTGGCAGTATATTTTTTGCTTTGCTTTACCTTTTTCCGAGCATCATTAAAATCAAAGTGTTCCTCTAAACCCCCTACTGTGTTAGGACTGGAGGGCATAATTTCATCAACGCTCTCACCACTAAGTAATCTATCTAGAATTACTCTCCGTATATTCGGTGCAGCAGTAACACCAGAGTTATCAAACTGCGGTTGCGTATTTCCAAGATCATCCATGACGTCCTCACTATATAAACTTCGAATTATTTCTTCTTCCAATTGATCCAAGTTTTCGCAAGAATCGAATTTACTTGCTCTCTCGAGACAAGACTCAAAGTCAGATCTAGGATTGCTCCTCATACTGCTGCGCGAACTGGATCTAGACAACATACTTTCGTTGGGATCTTCAAAACTGGAAGACACAACAGATAACCTAGGATCAATGATTTCACTTTCTGTGGTCTCAGAAGAGTTTTCAAAAAAGGAAGGTAAAGTTGGCAGTTGAACAGTTTTTACTGGCTCGCCCGTGTTTTCTTTATCATAAACGTTTTCAGATTCAGCAGTAATTTCGACATCTAATTTTGCTGAGGCCGATGACGTTGGGATGTAACTCTTTTCCCCTAAATCCAAAAGTTTATTTCCACTTTCATCTTGTACGAGTGTAGGTGTTTGTTTATTTTGAGATCCTCCATCTGCTGTCTCAGCTTCAATATTTATCTTTAAATGTTCTTCGTTGAGGTTTTTATTAACGCTTGAAGGTGCATCGTTTACGTTCGTAGAATATTCGTCTGTAATTCGTTCTGGATTGTCATCTGAGTTTACATCATTTTCTGGAATAGGTGCAAGAAAGTCTTGTTTAAGAGCATCGAGAGCGGTTTTAAGATCCGGTGAAACGTAATTAACTTTTGGAGGCGTTTGAGGGACACTATCTGGCGAAACTTTTAAATCAACATTATCAGGTTCTTCTGGTAAAATATCCAAATTTCGGAGCAATGCTTCAAATTCTTTATCGATATTTCTAGGTATGGATAATTCAGTTGTTGTAGCAGATGAATAAGTTTTGGGAATAGGTGAATAAGTTTTTGGAACAGGTGAATCAAACTTTGAATCGTTGAGGTCAAAATGCACAGTCTTAGCTTTACTTGGTTTAGGCGAATCAGTTCTGTCAATCTTCAAAACAGAGGTTGGACTATTAGAAGATCGAATTATATTATCTTTAGTTTCACTATTCGATTTTAATATCTTAACGGCATCTTTTTCGCGGTTGTGCGATATTTTAGGATTTGATTCAATGGAATTTTTTAAATCTGAGCCGGACTTTTGCGATTCATCAATTGTATCAACAGAATTTGAAGGAACACTTTTAGGATCAGCTGAATGCACAAGAGCGGAAGTTTCGTTTACAGATAAGGGCAACTGAGAAGCTGAATGCTGTAAACAACTTCCATCAGTCAAACTCTTTTCTTCCTTCAGTAATTTTGCTGACGTCGGTTTAGGAGAAGAATCAGCTGTGGCAAAAGGCGTGGCATATTTTAAGAGCTTAGAAGAATCCAACGGAGCGACGAAGGAATTTTTAGAACTTTTGTTTTCATCTGATACAAGTCCAGGAGGTTTCGAAGCAACAGAAGATGGAGACCATCTGGAGGAATAACTACCATAAGGTGAAAGAGAAAACGTGGGCCTCGTAACAAGCGGTTTTTTGTAATTGCAAGCATCATCCCACTCATTAGAACAGGTCTGGACCGGTACATCGACCGTGGAGGCGTTTTGGGTCTGAACCCCGACCTCGTCATAAAACCGCTGGTTGTCATCTGTCTGCACGTACGAATCTTGCCTTTGGGCGATTTTAGATTCTTTTTTTCGACGTTTGGAAGGCGAGAGCGAAGGTATAGATGATGAAGAAAAGAAAGGTCGCAGAGAAAAAGAGGTCTTTGGTTTCAAAGTGAAGAAACGAGGTGTTTTCTTTTCATTACCCAACCCGGTGAGCCGGTCTACTGACCCAGCGGCACTTGGAAGCGTGGCTGAAGATGACGCTGATGACAAATCTTGTTTTTTGATGGATGCGTCCACTTCAGAATGACTCACATACATGCTATGCCTTTGAGACGGGAGTTCATTATCAAAGGGTGTATCCACATAAAAACGAGATCGACTGGAAGCCATCGCTTTTTTCATCAATCAATTATTTTATTTCCATTTGACAATAATATCTATTCATTTGAACTTTCCTACAGAGACTTTTCACTGAGCACAAACATTCAACGAAATCCATTTAAAAGGTTCCAACAATTAAATTGCAAAGTAATTTTCGTAGAAAAAGCTTTAAAGTTAAAAGAAATAATCATTCATGAATGAATGTAATTAATATAATAATGTATTCAATGCAAATATTTTTTCTAAAGCGGGCGCTCCAGAGAAATTTGAAAAAAACATGTTTCGGTGAAGGAAAGTCTGATATACATCCTTCGGATGTTACCCGTCTCAAAGATCTGATCCTTTCGGTTGTCCCTTTGCTCCCCATCCTCCAAAATCTTTGTTCGAGATGTGTAAGAGCGGTATTTCGGGATCACGGGCCACGTGATTTCTTGCGGTAATGACAGCAGAAAGAGCCAAATGGGAATCAACATTTTCAATGCGGCTCTTCTCTTCTTCTGTAGTTATTTTCCGATTCGGTTTTTATTTATCAAGTTTATTTTCTGCTTTGGGTCGGGCGTTCTGCTGATGTAGACATTGCAAAAAAGGTTTAATCGACGAGGGTAGCAAAAAGTGAATGATCGTTTAAAAATGTTATTATTTCATTTATTTTTTATTTTTAAAGCGCGTTTTGCATTTTTGTTATTATAAATACATATAGCACTATTTTAGAGATATTCGTATTTGAAAATTAGATTAAAATGCAAATTTAGTTAATGTAAATAATAAAGGGAAGCATTTTTGAAAAAGTCGATTATCGACCCAAGGGGTCAAGGACGTTCAAAATTTCGTGAATTATTTTAGCAAATGTGATTAGCATTGCGCACTAGCCATTTTACTTCACAGACAAATTTTTCAGCCATATCTTTGAATTTGGGACACAGGGGATGATGATAGCCATCGCTGCGGTGGGTGATATTAAACAAATTCCAGTTGTAAATTAAGAATTTCTAAAATTAGAAGAAACCTTTGTCTCCTATATTCTATACGCATTGTCAGTAAAAGAAATGGGATTCAAAGTCGGTAGCTTAACTCTGAACTTTCAATAAATATGTTTGCACAGTTGCAGAACCATTCGATAAGAAAAGCCGAACAGATATCATCAAATTACAAGATTGTTAAGTGATTAAGCATGAAATTATGACAAATATTGATACGCAGAACAATTTAATTAAACTTTCATTTTAACGAAAATTTGGTTTTGGAAATTATGGATCAAAAGATTAATTACTTATCATTATTCAACTAAATCAACAGCTCAATCAAATAAATATTTCAATAAATCAACTACAAGCTTAGAAACTTTCAAATGTAATTCATTAAGTCAGGGATAAGTTATAATAGAACTAATCATCATAAAAGTCTTTTGTGTAATATTTTTGTTTACATAATTATCACAAGATCAAAAACATATTCGCTTCTTTTAACCTAAGGAAATAACGAAATTTAACCAACCCATGTCAGAATCGAGCAATTTTTTTAAAATTCCGATATTGACTCCTGTTAAATAATAAAAATTATAAATTAACGTTTTTTCTTTGAAGTAATAATTAAAAGTTTAGTTGGATGCGTTTAGAAACCACTGCTTAGCTATTTTAAGATATTGTGAGCGGCCGTAAAATGATAGAGTCATGAAAATAGAAATAAAATTTTATGTGTGGTTTTCATCTGAATTAAGTTTTACATATCTTTGAATTTTTTTAAGAGTATCGAAAATACAACCTCTAATTCTTAGAACAAAACTTTAATGCTAAAAATAATATTTTCCGGAAAAAATATTACATTAAAAAGAGACATTAAAAGAGAATATGTCTATCAAAAACATTGTTAAAAATGTAACGCTATCATAAAAACGCCTATAAAAAACAAACGTTATATACAAGAGCAAAACAGAAAAAATAAAAATTGATATTAAATTTTGAAAGAAAATCTTAAAGCTAAACATTTCAGTTTTTCAGTTACCGTATTTTCAAGAAAAAAGCAAAGATTAAAATCAAATAGAAACCATTTTAATTGCAGCGTTATAATAAAAACGTCTAATAGCTTTTGAAAAAGGTAAAGCTAGATAGAAACCAAAACAAAAATCGTCCTTAATTTTTAAATGAAAGATTTAACGCTAAAAATATAAACTTAACTTTTGTCACATAGCCGTATTTTCAGAAAAAAAATTACCAAAAAAGAATAACGTTCATTAGAAACGCTCTTTAAAAAATGCTGTCATAATAAAAACATTGATGATAAAGAAGAGTTAGTTAAAAAAAATCAAAAGAGAAACAGAAAAAAAAATGTTCTTAGTTCTTAAATTTAACTTTAACGTAGAGAATCGCAGTATTCTAGGTTACTTGTTATCTGCCTTACCGTACAAGAAATAAGTGGCAATAAAAGAATAAAGTCTATTGAAAATACTCAGTTAATATGCTTTGCTTTAGTTAAAACAGTTAAAAAAAACATGCAAAAATGAAACAAAAAAAATTTTCTCCACTTTTAAAACATAAAGTGATGAAAAAACGATGAATTGACTTGCCTAAATGTAATTAAAAAACAAAAAATCAGCATTACAAAACTGATGGTTTAGTATAAAGTAGTCTAGTTTTTATTCTTCGAATTTCACTCTTCCATGTGTCTTTCAGAACTTAAAAAATATGCGTAAAAACTGTTTCTAATAATGTATGGTAAAAATTACGATTTTAAATTATTCTTTATTAAATCTATAAAAATTTCCCCCAAAAAACCTTGGTCGGAAAATAATTTTCCAAATAATACTCAACAAATCATAGGATAGAATCTGATGGGGTATCTAGGTGAGAATTTTGTGGTTTTTAGTCCAGTTAACATAACTGTTAACTAGTATAACTGAGCCATTGTGGTTATTGTATTGACCCCTTCCAATCGAATCCCAACGATAACTGGTCGATACGAATTCTGCTCCCGTGTTGCTCCGACCATAGTGCCGACGTAAAATATCCTTAGAGATAAACGGCTTATGGGTTAGAATCCCTTTGCGATTGGAATAACCATGGGAGGTTTTTCTTGGTTTTCCACTTCGTGAAACGTAAATGCGTCTTAGCTCCATCGAAAAATCCTCCGCAAAGGCTGCTTCTAATGCTTG
Organism: Parasteatoda tepidariorum; assembly: GCF_982258835.1. NCBI lineage: Eukaryota > Metazoa > Arthropoda > Arachnida > Araneae > Theridiidae > Parasteatoda > Parasteatoda tepidariorum. The sequence goes on from NC_141755.1 coordinate 45,326,866, forward strand.
ATCCAGGAATTACTTTGTCGTTTGGGTTGGATTCAAAATTAAGAGGCTACGGAGTTGAACATTGGTAGTTGTAAACCCAAAAATGGGTTGGCTGCTCAACGCCAGTTGTAAAATAAAATAAAATGATTTTAACTAAAAAAGGAAAGAAGCTAAATTTCCCCCGATGCGAGACTGGCGTTTCCTTGTCTCCTGATTAATTGAATTATAAAATAGTTACAAATTTTAACTTGAAACCCATTATCATGATAAGTTGTATGTCGACAAAGTTGAAATATAGAAACTATTCATTTGTGTAAGTACTTTTAGATGAATTTAAACTTTTTCTTCTCAATTTTAAAATTTTTGAAATTTTCTTTAAGTTTTAAATTTGGCAAGTTCAGTTACAAATAGTAATTATACGAAAATTTCAAATTAGTTAATGCATCTGTAAAAAGTGATTAATTTTGTAATAAAAAAAGGTAAAAAATTAGTTAGCAATTTAAAACATTCACAATATTATTTAATGCATCATTCATTTAAAAAAAATCAACAAACGTCAATGGAACAAACAGTTAAAAAAAAAAAAAATAGTCAAAACATCATTCATTAAATAAGAAGTTCAGCATTTGTCAATGCGTCGGTCATTTTTTTTAAAAGTACAAAGTTATTCTATAAGTTCTCGGAGTATGTTTCAGAGAGTTAACAAAATATCTAATTTGTATCTGCTATAGTGCTGTTTATTATTTTCACTTTATTATTATTATTCTGAATAGCAATTTAAAACTCATATCGTAGTTCGATAATGTTTTGTTCTCCGACGAAGTACAGTGAAACCTACAGGAACGACCACCTCTGTATAGCGAACACCTCTTTTTACGACCATTTTTGGGTGTCACGGAATTTTTTCCATAGACTCTGTGTTGAAGAAAACCTTTCGGAGAGATCAACAAAACCTTTCCTAGCAACCGGGCCAATATCCGCATCAGATGCGGAAAAGATCAAATAAGGAGACTCGAAAAAATATCAAAATAAAAATATTAACAAAACAAATTTAGAGAGTTCTTTTTGAAGATCTCTGAAAGAGATTGACAACCTCATATTACAGTCAGAGTGCATTAAAGACGATTCCATCAATGATTTAGTTTTAGAGTTAAAAGTTAAATTAGAAAAAAAATGTTATTTAAGAAAAAACTAAGCATTTCAAACAAACCTCTCATTTTTTTAAAGTAAATTAATTTTTATGATATAAAACTAAATGCAAACTTACACAAAAAACGTAATTGTTTATTTATTTAAATTAATTCTATCATTCACATAATTATATCAGTAGGGGTCATTTTTATTGACGCTGAATTTTATTCATCGACCCGGTTTCATGAAGCCAACACAAGTGACATTTCTGCACCAAGAAAATGACACTGAGGAAAATTAAAATCGCTTGTGGAAAATCATGTACTTTCGATAACATTCTGAAGTCTATGGAGGTCGGCAGCAGCAGTCGATGCGGAATTATTATTGTTTGCAAAATGATTCGAAAAAAAAATTTATCAAACGTTTAAGTCGTCTAAAATCTGGGTTCTCTTTAAAAACAAAAATAAAGGGAGGGGGGAACTAATAGTATTTGAATTTAAAAAAAAGCAAGTATTTTGAAAATTTCCAAACTCCGTTGACGCATAACTTTTCTGACGTTTCGAGTTATTTCCGTTCGTAAACACTGTCTGAAGAAGTACAGAGAAGCAGTCATAAATTTTCGTCTTAACCTCCATAAGTAGACTGGCACAAGCCCAGCCTTTATTTTTTTTCAACCCACCAAATTTAATGCAGGTTTAGAGACAATATATATTAAGTGGGCTTTTGTTATTACACGGTTTCTGATAAACATTAGTTTTCTTTTAAAATGCGCCTAAGAAAAATTAAACAAGTGAGAAAACATCTTGTTCTGTCTTTATTACTTAACATGTCAGATTACAAACGCTTACGAAGATGTAATAAGAAGAAATTGGTGTTTATTTTATTCGAAAGTGTGCTGAAAGCGAAAAAAAATTTAACAAAACAAAATGTTTTTTTTGGTATATTTTCTCATATAATGAAAGTAATATTGAAAGTTTAAAAATTCACGTAATATTAATTTGTTAAATTAGTATTTATTAAACACTTTTATAATATTGTAACATTTAAAATGAAATTAGTTATTCAAAAGTTATATTTTAATGATGGACCGAAATTTTAATTAAAGATTTGATAATAATATTGGTTGTTTAATATAGTTTGACTATTAAACCTTATTTTAAAAACATTTTGTAAAGGCAAGTTAATTGAAAGATAAATTAAATATTAAGTTTGAAAGGAATTTTCAAATTGCTTAAACTTGTATTATTTAAAATAAGGAATAAAATAAATTTTTCCTGGGCTCACGTTAAAAAACTGTAAGATATTCAATTATTGTCAATGATGATCTTTTGAAAGTAAAGGACTTTTATGATGATTGCATTTGCTTACTATGAAGCACTTCATCGCTTAATTTAATCAAACCCCATTATGAGACAATCATGAAGTAGAAAAATATAAATTGATATACATTATAATTTTGAATTTTCTTTTTTAATTTGAATGAATAAAATATACCGTATATTTCAAAATCACTTCAACGCGAGTAACAAACGCACGAACAAAAATTTTGATACGAAAATATTATTATTTTTTTAAAAGGTCAATAATATGCTTTTAAAAATAAAAGTAAACAAGTTAATAATAATAATAAAAAAAAAACCAAGAGCTACCTAAACAAATAAAACAAAACAGTGAAAAAGTTTGAAAACGTAATATCGAATTAAATACATAAGTTAAAAATAAATAAATAAATAGTCACCTTAGTAACGGTAAGTATTAAATGATTCACATACGCTTTTTATTTACTATTTGACATGGGGTTGAATTCTAGATTTCCTCTCCCCAAAATAACAAAGATTTAGATGGCCGTAAAAATTCTTCTTATATTTTTTTCCTTCTGAGTTCGAAAATTTATGTGCTCAAAATACATATTGAATTAAGATTTTTTTTTAAATAAAAAAAAATGCATTTAAGAACACTTATTTTCGTCCTTTATTTTGAAGAGAAGTAACTAATTTTGTACCGTCAATAAGAAGTTATCAAACTTAACTATTGATTAATTGTTTTATTAGCCTATCCATTGTCTAGCAGCATATGAAGGTCTCATTGAGATCTTGTTCTTTTCCCCTTACGTATGTGACAGAAGGAAATCTTTGTTATGGGACTTGAGTAGGATTTTTCAGAGGGGCGGAACTGATAGACCCCGACTAATAATTCACTTTATAACATGCGGTACAGACATTTGTGTAGGATTGAAATATTATAATTAATTTTTTAATCCCACTCATTATGCAGATGGCAAGATAAGGGCATTTACATGCTTAAAGGTGCGCAATGACACCAGTGTAGAACAACGTATTTTTTCTCTCTCAATAGTTTAGTAGTACAATATCATTTTATTGTATACACGCGTATATCCGGATTGTATACACGTGCCAATTTTATTTTATTAAGATAGTTAGTAAAACTTTAATTTCTGACTTTTAATGTAATTTATGTTAAGAGCGGAAAAAAAGTGAACAACCTAAATAACTTTTTGTCAAATGATCGTATTTTCACAAACCGAATCTCAATCCGAATGGTTTAAGGGCATTAACTATAAATGTGATGTAATGACGATATTTTACGTTACGGAAGCAGACACAAAAGTGTACTTTCTCTGAATAAATAAAATTTTTTTCCAAGGATTTGGATATTTGACCCTCAATATAAGGGGGTGGGTGGAGAAATCTGGATGAAAGGATCCCATTGTTTAGACCAGTGGTAGGAGAAACTACATTATTTTTGTAGTTTACTGCAACTACAGCTACAAATGTAGTTAACTACAACTACTTTTTTTTAAATGTAGTGACTACAAACTACTTTAGAATTGTTGTAACCACTTCACTACTTTAAAAAGACGAATTTACATTAAATGTAAGGGAATAATTAATAAATATTTATTTATGTTTACACATGAGAAAGTTAGTTATTCCAAAATATATTTTATTTTTGAATTTATTCATTTAACCTTCAACTTCTTATGCTTTTCTCGAAAGAGAATATTTAAGAAATGTGAAATTATTAAATACTTGCCATTTCTTAAAATTGTTTAATGCTTTTATATTTACTCTAAGAAATTAAGCACCTCGAAAATACGCTCCTTTCCTTTGAAATAACATGTATGCTTCACGAGTATACACATTCGCATGCGAAAGTGTCACCAAAGTGATTAATTACATATTTTTCGTAATGGTTAGTTTAAATATGTAATGGCTAGTTTAATATGTAATGGCTAATTTAAATACATGATACGTGATTTTAAATACGCAATTTCTGTTAAAGCTCAGCTACAGCTACGGGGCCATTTTCATTGCATCCATTGACAGAATAACGAAAATTTGTACCCATCAAATTCGAAACATTAGTTTCGTTAGAGCCTTGTTTCTTTACTAAACTATCGTTAAAAGTAGTTTCTAGGTAGGGTAAACCAACCAGTGAAGGAACATTACCCAGTGAAGGAACATTTCATATATATTGATTAAAAATAAGAATTTGAAAGTTTTTCTTTATATTGATTGGCAACAGTAGCTTAGTCATCATTAATAGAAGTCATCTAGCAATGTTTTGGATTACCTGGTCAAATAGACTTCTCTGAAAAAATTTTTGAATTTGTTATTATCTCTGCAACACCTTGTTTCTTTGAAAAAATTATAAGGTGAGTGTTTGTATTAATATGTTTGAAGTGGAATTAATTGCATGTAATAGTTTTATTTTTCTCACTGTGAAAAAGAGAATTCAAAATATAGTTATTGAAGTTACGTTTTATTTTTTTGAAGCATTTTTTTTAAAGCATAATAAAGTACTGAGATAAGGGGGTGTTTATTCACTGGATAAACAAACGATGAAAAATCAGTGAAAGAACAAGCGTTCCTTTCCTGGGTTTTTTTCTAAGTTAATGAAAATAAAGGATAAACTTTAATTTTCTTGTACCTTTAGTGATGTTCCGCATCAAAAGTATGTTAAAAATATGAAAAACAACTTTTAGCCAGTGAGGGAACAGGCATGTTCCTTTACTGGGCATAGATTTCCTAGTGAATGAACAGTATGTGTTAATATGTTGACACTTTAATTTTCAATTCATGATTACAAAAAAAAGTTAACATTTTCCGAGTATTTATATGTTGTAATTTCAAGAATAGGCTTATTTTTTAAATATTTGTATGGCTTATAAATTCATAAAGAGCATCAAAAATAACCAAAATTAAGTGTTCCTTTACTGAGTGTTCCTTCACTGGTAAGAACTGTTCCTTCACTAGGTCTTCTTACTACTCGTTATTTGAACCTCCAAAACTTTAAAACAATATTATGTAAGTTCTCAACACTTTTTTTACTTAATTTGCAATTAGTAACAAATATGTTGACACTGTCATTTAACTAAAATTACGAATTTTGAAATTAATATGATTTTTTAAAAGGCAAGCGAAGCTTAAGTGTTCCTTCACTAGTTAGTTTACCCTATCTCTACAAACTACTCCTTTTTTTGTATCGTACTACTTACTACACTACTTTCTTAACGCAGCTCACTACTTGAAATTTCAGCTCGATACAGTTTTAATTTAAAAACTAGTACTTTTGAAGCTTATTACTACTGGAAAGAATAATTCACATTTTATGTTTTTTGATCTAAATTAACTTATTTTTCATTTGATACCTTCCTGAAAACTCTGCTTTTTACAAATTTACATGAGTATTCAGTGCTGAGCTTGAACAAAAATAACTATGATTTTAGTTTTTTAGTCATTAGTTTGAGTAATAATTATAAATAAAATAATTTTCACCATTTTAATTATTTTAGTTATAATATTGTTTTTAAATAATGTTAAGCATTATTTAGACATTTTTTTCTGATTCGCAAATGAAAAATAATAATAAATAAATTTAAAAATCTGATTTAAATAAAAAAATTTTAATTTAAATCAATTTTTTGATTTTTTAAAAAAATCCTTTAATTAAATAATCTGATAGAATTTGACATATATTAATAAAAAACATTTAATTAAATTTTACGTCAAATATGTTTTTCAGAATGTCTATAATTTAATGTCTTTGTTGTTATCGTTCTAAAGTGGGAAGATAAAACATAGCATAAATCTTTGACATAATATTCAAGGATAATAAAAGAAAAACCGGTTTCAACACCCACAAAATATAACCACAAGAGGGCTCATTTTTGTTTATTCGTTACACTTGATCACACAACTGACAATTATGATGCATTTAATAAACAATCAGATAAAACATAATTATTAATTACAAATACTAACAGGGCGTATATATTGAGCAATTGTAATTTTTTTCTGACAATACATAACTAAAAAAATGGACTGGTATTGAATTATAATGTATAAACAAAATATTACAAATTAATGGTGCAAAAAATATTACCATTAATGGACGGTTTTGGAGAAAATATTACTAAGTCATCTAATAATATCCTTAAACTGTTTGATCGCTAAAATGTTTTTATGGCTTCAATTTGATTCGGTTAAAAGATCCTGTTTATGAGTTACAAATTTAAATTTATCTATAAAAGAAATTGGAAGATTTGAATGCATAGCAGAATGAGAGTTTAAAAATATTCCATGAATCTTATTTATGTATTTCACTATTGCTAAAAAAATTTCACACATCTTTTTTTAAAATTTTATTTTAAAAATGAATTCAAATTATAAAAAAATAGGAACTATCTTTCTCATAGTTTTAATTCCTTTAACCAAGGTTAACATATTAGTATTACTTGTCAGAAATTATTAATAGATACTGTTTTGATAATAATAGAGAGTATATAGTGAGTTGATATTATAATTATGAATGTACATAATTGTTACAAAATCTAAACTTGTATTTATACAGTCCATTTCTTAAATAAACAAATAAGAGTCATTGAAATGTGTGTTCTAATTTAGGGTTTTTGCTTGTTTATAGAAACTTTCTGTACAATTAATTATTTAATAATTTGTGTTCTGAACTGAACTAAAAAAAATATTATTATGAGACATACGTATATGAGATCCAATCATTGATTAAATCTGTTGCTTGTGACATAATCGACAAATTAAAGTCTGATTTTCTTCAGAATTTGCTAATTACATGCAGTTTTCAAACAGTTTCATGTCAAACTATAGACCGTTTTATCAAAATTATATTTAAATAAATATATAAAAAAATATATAAATAAATAGAGAAAGGCTGATATTAAAGTGTGAAAATATTTTCCTCCTTTCGATGAAAAACAATTCAAAAATTAATTATTCATTTAATCATTTATTAATCTATACATATAATAATATAAAGAATTCGTAGGTACATCGGATCGCAGTTATATCGTAGGCTCCAAAAATACGATATTATAAAAATACAATTGTAAACAAATTACGAAGCTCGATATTTCAATTATATTTTTAATTCAGAGACATTTAAGACGGAATTTTCTCATTAGGTTAGCGATAGCTATTGTTTGTAAAGTAAATTATAAACGATTCAGTCTTGTCATATATTTTAAAATATAACATCCATGACGTTTGCTAGCTTATAGCTCTAATAAAAAAAGTCGTTTATTGCGCTTTGTGTCATACTTTATGATCTTTTATTCGATATGACAGGTAATCTGAATGTTCAATATGAACGTTGTGGCATAGGTGAACTATGTGATCAAATTAGTATTGATAAGGTTACCTGAAACCATGAGTTTATTTTGCTTATAGTTTTGCTTTTAAAATGTGTTACTATAAAAATAAATAATTTCAAATCAATTGCAATACGAATTTAAAAAAAAGATTTGAACTGAAAATCAAAATTAATGAAGAAATGGTACTAATTCGTTGAGAAAAAACGCAAATGGTAATTAACTTTGGTAATACTTAGTAATTGAAGTAAAAGAAAAAGCTATGCACAAAAAGGAAATTTAATGGAGAAATGATACTTATTCGTTGAAGGGCGTGTAAAAAAACTGCACCTATTATTGATGTCGATGATGTTTAATTAACTTTCGAAATAGGTACTAATTGAAATAAAAAATAACTTATACTAAAACGCGGAATTAATGGAGAAAATGTACTTATTTGTTATGGGGAACCGTAAGAAGTCGCCTTACCATTACTGACTCTAATGATGCTTAGTTTTTAAAATATACCAAATATACTTTTATATTGATACAAAGTATTTTATTAGTAAATTTGGTGCTTCTTATACAGCTACATCAAACTGTAAATTTTTTTGACAAATGCTGAGGAAATAGGTTTTTGCGGCCCCTCGAAGATATAAGTACAGGAGGAAGTAGTTTGATAGTGGTAAATTTTAAATATGAATAGTTGCCTAGAGCAACAGCATTATGACAGATGATACGGAATACAAATAATCTTTATTTTAATTGGATGAACGACTAAATACGTGTTTTGCTTCATATGATAACGTGAAGCCATTGAGAAAGGTTACAAATAATAATAAATAAATAAAAAAAAAACACTGAAATTATTTCAGTTTTATTATTTTGTCGGTATTTGCTTTACAGTTTTCTTCATAATTTTGTAGAGTTGTTTAGTATTGATTTATAGATTCTTTCTTTTTCGTGTTGTTTAGTATTGATTTATAGATCCCGTATGAAGAACGAATATTCAACAAGTAAATAAATAAAAACTCACCTATGACAGAAGAGTCATTAAACACCAATCGCTTTTTAACATCGTTCAAGTTTCTATAGTCAATATGCTTCGGATTTCTGAAAATAAAATTACAATAAAATTTTTATAGAAAATAAATTATGATTATGCTAGAATACGAACAAAAGTGAAAATAAAATTGGTTTAAATAGGGACAGCATTGTAGAATTTCTAAGACATTGATTTTTTTTCTTAAATTTTATATATTTTGACAATATGTACAATAAGTGCAAAATAAAAAACGGACCACCCTTAATAACTTTTGATCCTAATGATCGAATTTTCACGTTCTAGGACTCAATCTAAATTATTATTTTTTTATTATTTTATTTAATAATAATGGTCGAAAAATTTTTAATAGTAAGGTATAAAATTTTTCACATCATTTTTAAGAATTCAATTAAAAATGTCAAAATACATAAAATGAGCGAAATCGGTCGAATAGTTTCTGAGAAATCGAATTTCGAAGAAGTCGTATTTTTAAAATTCAATTTTTGATTCGTCTAATTTTACACAAATTTTGTAATTTGCCACGTTAAAATACATTCTTTAAGATTATGTAAAAAACTGCATACCTTGCAATTCAAACTTTATTCGACTATAAAATAAACTAATATGAAATAGCAAACACTTGAAATAAACTAATATTAAATAGTAAACTAATAATAAAATAAACTAATATGAAATAGTAAACGCTAAAAGTTGTTTTTGCATGGAATTATCTTTGATTAAATTAGTTTTATAATTGCACGCAAATTTTTTTTAAATTCGATTAAAAATTTTCCGAGTGTGGCAAAATAAGCAAAAAATAAAATTAACATAAAGGGGTCCAAACTTTGGACCGCTTTTCTTATCAAACTAAGGGGACCCTATTTCCGAAATTGCGGCTACCCCCCATAATTTGGGGGTCAGAAATCCGAATCCATGGAGAAAAAAAAAGGTATGTTTATGCAGAGAAAGTACGTTTTTGTGTCTGATCTCGTATTTTGAAATATCGTATGCACTAATTAATTAACATATTTGAGGTCATCCCTTTGAACCTTTAAGATTGAGTCCTAGAACGTGAAGATCAAAAGTTATTCAGGGTGGTCCATTTATTTTTTTGCGCACTGTTCATTGTCGTAATCCATAAATTGAAACCCTCAAAAAATGATAAGAACACCTATTTATTACATCCTTTGCTAAGATTTTATTAAAATATTCAATTTCGAACTTAAACATAGTAAAAATATCTACCTTATCGAACTTGAAGTGAAATTTGATGTTTGACTTTTAGTGGCAATTTAACTGAATGCTAGTTTTGGTTTTTTTAGAGTATGGTTTGAGTTTAGAGTATGGCCCGCATAAGCTATAATTTAAAAGATTTATTAATAAGAATAAATTATTTAGCGATTCCATTTACTCAGTATTTTACTTTAAAAAGAATATTGATTGTTTGGATATTGTCGGTATTTCTTGCTGAATTTAGTCTTCTATATGTACCAAAACATTACAATTTTTTAAAAATAAATAGTAATTTGTAATTTTATTAGATATTTATTTTTGAAAAATTGTTGGGTGACCTGAAATTTGAAGTGAAGTGAATTATAAACCCAATAACATGAGCTATTAATTCTCCAAGTGAAGTTTGAACACTAAAAATAGTTTTATTCGTGTCATTTCTCGTTAATTCTCATTGAGAAAAGAATAAAAAAAGACTGAAAATACCGTTCCACTTCTAATGTAAGGTGAGTTCCTGTTTCTTTGATGATGTTTTGTACATCCATTTGTGAGAGATGGTCAGTAAAGACGCCATTAATCATTCTCAAGTAATCTCCTTCTTTTAGACCCTGATGGAAGGCTTTACTGCCGGGATTAACCTACAAACATCAATAACTGTTAGTCATAGTGTGTTAGACTTTTTAAGAACAAGATTATACAACAGGATCACTATTGTATATGCAGTTACATACAATTATTATTTCATAAGTAATTCTATTTAATTGTTACAAAACGACAGCAAATTTTTATTTTTATTTTTTTTATTGTATTTATATTTATTAACTAGTTTCGTCTTATTTGAATCTGAAAATAAGCATGGATCTAAATGCTTTATCAGTGATGTTTCCCTCAAATTAAACTCTTAATGTAATCCGAATTAAATTAAATGAGCGCATCGTTAATTAAAGTAAGTTTTCAGGTCGGAGACATATAAAAGCACCGGATCCTTTTTTTTTTAATATTCGATTTAGAATTTTTTTTCGAAACTTAAAATTTTTGAATGTACATTCTTGGATATGGAATTTTTTTACTTAAGAAAAACTGTGTTGAAAATCAGGATTTAAAATTTTATTAATAAAAAAAAACTATTAACGCTAAAAAATGCGACCGAAACTACATAGTGCTCGAATTGAATGACATGCCGTCAAAATTATAAATGAACAGATAAAATATAGGCAAAAATATAGAATTGCACAAAAAGAGACAGTGAACTAAACGTAACACAAGAACGAATATTTTAAAATAGAGTGCGATTGGACAAAAAGGACATTCAATTGATGGATCATTTGATAAAAACAAAAGTCTAATTATATGTGTTAATTATTTTCCTAAATCATTTAAATTATATTCCAATTTATATCCCTTTATTTTTATTAAGGTTTAATTATTATAAGGTAGATTGTTTTTCCCCCCAAGAATCCCGGAAAGAAAAGCACCCAAAAAATACACAAAAAAGTACTTGGAATTAAAATACTAGATAAAAAAACTCTTCAACTATAAGATAATTTTAACACACGATCAAGTTTGGGACATTGAACCCGAATTTAATGAATCCAAATTTTATTATTCGAAGGTAAATATTTTTTAAGAAATTAATTACTAGAGAATGTTTAATTTGAAGTTGAGTGAATGGAACTTGTCATACTTTATACATTTTATTGCAAATATATACATAATATATAGTAGTAGTATATATATTAGATTCTAAATAATCTATCAATTAAAAATAGTTTCACTGGGGGTTCATCTTTTGATAAGCTAAAAATAGTAACAAAAATGATAAAGTATTTAAAGATAAAAAAATTTTTTTTGAAAAATAATTTGTTGAGAAATTTTTTTTTTGTCTAACGATTATATCTCAAGCGATAAGTGTAATTAGTAAAATTTAAAATAATTTTAAAATTGATTAAGAGTCCTAATCACTTTATTAAATTATATGAAATGGGTTTCTTTCCGTATACTTTAAATTAATCTAATGAATTTACTGTAATTATTTTAAAAATTAATTTCATTCGAATAATTAGATTATATTCCGGCTCAACGACTTGAATTTTACAAGGTTGTCAAATTCATATAATTATTAGTTGCTCAGGACAGGAAAATAAACAGAGAACTGAAACTTGTATCTCTGTTGTGAATAAATATATAGGGTTAGCAACACTCTATCAGATTCTAACTTCTTAACACAAATCAATTCAAATAATTTTTGTTTTAATATGGACTCCTCTTTCATTACCTTAACACAGAACCATTAAGTGTTGTAAATACGCGTCGGGTTGCAGTCAGGACGGCGACAAAATGCACTACGCTAACACTTTTTATTAGCATCTGGAATCTTTCACGGAACTAATAAAATAGGTCCCACCGGGGTATGGCAGAGGAGAACGATATATTTGACCCAGGGGTTATCGAAGTAAGAGGGGTGATACAGAGAGTATTTTTTACCGTCACTTTTATTATGAGTCATATTTCTTAAGTGAAGTAACTAGGAGATGAAAATTATTAGTTTCCTTTTTAGAATCAACACATTAAAAGGAAAGAAAAGCAATGTTAAGTCTAGTGACACTCGGAGTGTGTAGAATACACTCATTAAAATGTTCACTTTTCAAATTTTTTGAATGTCCTTCGCAAGTCAGCGGATGTTTAGAGGTTTTTATTACTAGAACTACAGCAATTTATGTTATTAGAAAATAAATTTGGAATTTTAACACGTTGGAAGCCATGGGGGTGACCGGCGAAGCCAAGATTATCAGAAACACAAAATCCGAGTAAATTTTTATTTTTTTAAATATTATTATCGCTACTAAAATGGTTTGAAGAAATTAATGCAATATAGAACACACAAAAATAGTTTTGTTTACATACACAGAGATGCCAACTTGCTCCGGACAGCGAATAAATATTTTCAAGTGATAGTTTATTAATTGTGATTCTTGGTTTGATAAATTCAAATTAGTAGATTTTTATCCACCAATAATTCTAAACAATTCGCAGGCTTATATAATTCACCACTTTTTTTCAGATATGTCATGCTACACCTTTAAAAAAACTAGCAAAATCTGTCTAATATTCGCAAATTTAGTTCGTAGTTATTTACCGTGTGGCCAGACGGGCAAGCCATGTAAAATTAGTGTGGCATTCAACGTGTTACTAAAATGGCATATATAATTCGAATAACTTTAGACTTTCAATTATTTGTCTGTTTTTCATTCAAACATTTTAAAACATGGAAGTATATATATATATATATATATATATATATATATATATATATATATATATATATATATATATATATGTAATAACAGGGCTCCAACCCTGTTATCAGTGTTGTATTTAGCTTGAAATAATTGCAGTCTTAAGCCATCATACGTTCTAAACAGGTTTATTTAAATGAAGGCTGGTATTGCTAACAGTTCACGTCCACACTCCCTATGGGAGGGGCATGGACAAGACTCCGGACAATTCCGGCACAGCTTATCAGGATCACATAATGATGAAAAGGCCACGCAAAACTATGCGTTCTTACGTTTTATACCAACACAGATTTGAGGTAAAAAGGCACACTGTCGTACATTCCTTGTAACCTTACGCATTAAGGAAAATCATTTCTGCTTCCTTATATGGAAGTGAAAAAGGGAACGATTCTAAAAATAACTCTTCCTTTGAAATATAAATCTATTTATATTTCAATGGTATGTTTTCAGCCTTGAATTCCCAAAATAGAATCTCTCTACGCTTATTCTTTAACAAAGACATTTTATGAAAACGAAAGAGATTTAATTCTTTTATTAATACAAAACAAAAGTATTAACTTTTTATATATATATATGTATATATATATATTGCGGATATAATGAGAAGATGGGCTGATGAAGAGATTATATCTTTTTTTTCCGGTTTTTTAAATAAAATTTCATCCTTTTTTTTTCTTTTTTTTAAAACTGTTGTTTGTTATTTTTTTACTTATTATTCCCCCCCCCCTTTTTTTTCCATATGTCTATAATTTTTCTTTGTTTTATTCTACATTTTGAACTTATCTAATGAGTTCTGTTTACTTGCAGCTTAAGCGCAATAAATGAAACTTATTGTTTTTTTTTAACTTTCTTCGTGTTTTCTTGTATTTATTTATTTATTATATATATATATATATACATATATTGCGAGTTAATACTTACACATTTCCTCTATTTTTTGTTGTTAAAATAGAGCAGTTTTTATGCGTTTAAATACAAAAACAAATAGAATATGTAAACAGTTAAAAACCACGAGGTAATAGTCTGTCCAATTCAAGATTGTAAATTGCTTTTACTATTCTAAATAAGTGGGGAAAAAAACAAGAAAGAAAATCTATACTACATTTTTTCGATTCCATTTATTTTAATATTACTGTTACCGTGAATGACTGAAATTAAGAGAATGTCGACTTTCACCGGTGAATGTCAACAATCACATAATCGCTTTGGTGAATGTCCAAAATATTTGTTATATCCGATTTGATAGTAATTTATTCGTTGTTATTATTATCTTTATTCGATATTTTAATATCTGCTGGGGATAGATGAGGAGAAACATCAGTGTTTGGAGTATCGGGCAGGGGCACTGAACCTTAAAAAAAGCATTAATGAAGGTCATACCAGGCAGTGGCACTTAACTAGACCTAGTATATATTTCGGACATGTACCAAAGTGACTATGTGATTGTCAACATTCACAGGTGGAAGTCAACAACCACCAATTTCTGTCATTCACAGAAACATAACCACGTTTCCTTTTTTAAGGACTTTTCAAGTTTTTTATAATTTTCCTTAAAAATATTTTACAAGTTATTTTCTTCATTTGCTAAGTTATAATATAAAATGTCATTTCAAATAAAATTTTTCTTTACTCTTCCCCTCCTAATCGTACAAACATAAACTGAAATCAATATTTACATAATAATGTCTTAAATAATTCCCGAGGATTCGGGAAAAATTTTAATAGAGTATAAGTTGGAGTCAAGTTTTTGAAAAATGCCGGAGTCTTAAAAAATTTAATTTTTTTAAACTACTGATTCTACTGCAATGTTTACTAAACTATCAGATGAAAATAATTATTTTTTCGACACAATATTGCTTCCTATTTAATCATGTGAATCTTGCTGTGAAATTAGCCATAGAAATGCAAGAAAGATATTCACATTTGTTAATATGTTTGTCAGTAAATAGACACGAAGACCTTTCGGTATAGTAGAAATGATAACAAAGAAAATCAGATGATTATCAAAAGAATAAAAAATAAAAGGGGGTCAATTGTGGGCGGCGAAACTAAACGAGTAGGTTAAGGATAGGCCGAAATCCCTTGCGCACCGATGTTGTGACCAAATTTGTCTTCTTGATCTCAAAAGCGTCGTCGTTCAGGTAAGCACTCCAATGTGGGCGCTTCCCAGGGGATGGTGAGCATTTATAGATTATGGGCAATTAAACAGTGATATTTATAAGGTCACTGACACACAATTGTTAAAATTAGCCACTTGGTTTAACATCTAAAATTTATCTACAAATTGTTTTTGAACAGTGATGTTCGTATGAACTTCCCCGCATTTTACGTAAATTAACTCTTATTTAAACAAAAGCGATTTCACAAATTACCCATATTTTATATTTGAGAATTTATTTTATATTGCAAAGTGATATTTATTTTTAAACAAAATTGTTATGCGTTATTTTACAAATGAGTTTATTTTCATCAAATTTTCATTTGATATACATTCAATAACTTAAAGGTGTGATAATGGAAGTATATCATTGCAAAAATATTTTACTACTAATATGACAAAATAATAATTCTTTTCCACTACCATCTAATCTAAAAAATATTACGTTAAAGATTATATATATATATATATATATATATATATATATATATATATATATATATATATATATATATATATATATATATATATATATATATATAATATATATATATATATATATATAATATATATATATATATATATATAATATATATATATATATATATATATATATATATATATATATATATATATATATATATATATATATATATATATATATATATACTGAAATACTTAAACAACAGAAAACAGGTTTTGAGTTTTAAAATCATAAACACTGGGTATAGATAAAATAGCAATTGATACATCTTTATCTTGTAAACTAGTATCTACTATTTATTTTATAAATCTTAACCATAAAAGAAATCTGCATTCAAAGCAAAAATAGAGCAAAACATTTTCCAGTGTTACACTATCATGCTACATAAATTTTCAACTAAGAAGAGCTAAATTTATGTATAAAATGAAAGCTGTATTTATTATAAAAGTAATTTTAAACATACAATACCAGGTGAGTTCTTAAGTTTAATAGCTATTGATAAAATACGTGAATTTTGTCTGAGTTTTTCGTTTGAATGGGAAACAAAAAGTTAAAAGGATTTTACGACTTTCTCTAAAAGTAAAGTGGCTTTGAAAATCAATTCAAGGTCATTTCCCCCATAAAATGCGTTAACAACTTCGAAATGCTCTGAAATATTTTGGGAAATAGGGAAAGTAGATCTCAAAGAAAATTTTGTTAAATAGAAAATTCACTTCGCTATTTGGAAGTTATTTTAAGAAGTAATTTCCAAAATGTTCTTAGTTCCTCGAAAAAAATCGGAAAATAGAGAAATTCGCAAAATGGAAGTTCGTTAAATAGAAGTCGGACTGTGTGTATATGTATAAATATATATATATATATATATATATATATATATATATATATATATATATATATATATATATATATATATATATATGGATCATTCTCACAAAAACAGTCATTTTCATGTCCCCAGTATATTTTATGTTTGTTTTACAACTTACGAAAAAAATTTTTTCAGGGAAAGTGTCCTTCAGAATGCAAGCTAACAAAAGAATAAAAATAAAATTATCAATTTTTATTTTTTATTAATTTTAGGTAATAAAAATATACCAATATGTCATTCCCTCACTTGTCCCCACTGCTGATTTAAAAAAAGAAAAAAATTGTTTCTGAAATAAAAATTTTTTTTTTACAAATTTGTGTTTTTTAATTGAGAATATTGAAATATAGAATTCAGAAAATAAATTTTAAATTTAATTTCTGATAAAAATATTAACACAGCACTATTTTAAACTTTGTCCCCAGTGTTTCGCGTCATTCCCTCACAACAATGTTCTTATCACCTGCAATCATCTTAGAATAAAAATATTTTAATAAAAACTTCAGAAGTTAACAACTGACATCATAGAACAAAATTGCAGTATGTTTCCATCTTCAACTTAAAGAAGCTTTGCTGTGGAATAAATTTGAATGAATCAAACCAGGTAAAATTTTTTACATTTGTCATTCCCTCATGTCGTTTTTTAGAGTAAAATAAAATACAACTTCATCGAGAAAGTGGATAATTATATGTTGCTTTCTTGTATGAATATAATTGTATGTGATTGACTTCAGAAATTAATAAAGCCTAACTGTTATTTTTAAATTTTATTGAATTCGTCATTCCCTCACTAGTGTATAAAGTGAGGGAATGACGCTGAAGTGAGGGAATGATTCAAGATGAGTATATTATTAAATTTTTTTTTGTTCAATCATGCCAGCCAATTTTATTTCCCAAACCTGTAAAAACTATTAAATATATAAGACTAAATTATAATAAATATTAGATATACTTAGTATGTTATCATTTTCAAACTTTAGGTAGATGTAACTTAGATAAAAACATGTATTAAAATAAAATATCATTCCCTCACTATTAGTGTCAGTCCCTCACTTTTTAAATAGTGAAAATAATTAATTTACTTATTAATTAATTTGAAAAATAAATTAATAAATTAATAAATTGATTTATTAAACTAATTAATTTATTTATTAAATTAATTAATTATTATAAATTAATAATTATAAATTAATTATTTAAAAAATTAATTAATTTAAATATTAAGTATAATTTATAGGATATATACTTTCTTTATAATGCTATTAAATATTTCTATTAATATAGAAAGTTTCAGAGCTTTTTATTCACTTTACGTTTTTGGGATTTTATGAACTGAAAAATGACAGTTTTCGTGAGAATGACCCATATACAGGACATAGTACTTACAACATATATAGTATTGTAAATGGTACCTGTTATAAATCGAGCATTCTGTCAACGAACCTCACGCTATTTTTGTTTATCTTGTAGAGTTGCACTTATGTAATCTGGCGACTTCTTTCTTGTATATCTGAGTTTATCATTTTTTTAATCGTTCTTTTTTCTTTCTTTCTAAGTTCATATTAAATACTAATTTAAAATAACCGTCACCCTTATTTTGCTAATGATAACAACAGTACCACCTTGTAAACCCGGACAGCAAGAACAAAATAAAATTTGCGGAAAACCCCAGATTATTTTGAGCATTATTTTAAAAAGTTCAAAAACTACATAGAGAATTGCTCGAAACTTTTTACGTTTTTATGATATTCAAATAAAACTTATTTCATTAGTTGGCAAGTGCAATTCATTACATAATTATTTAAAAAAAAAAAAAAAAAAAAATTCGCGCTAGCGCAGTACATAAAAAACTTCTTTAAATATGCGTAATTTATAAGCGAATCTTTTTTGAATTTTAAAACAAAATTGTTGTATTTAATTTTAAATTGCTCCAAAAATTTAGTTCAATTTTACTGAATATTTTTTTAAGTTATAGCAAAAACACGTAAGACAAAAAAATTAGTCTTCATAAAAATGTCCATATCTCTATAAATATTTGAGCTAGAATTACGAAATTTCATACAAATTTTACAAATAACAATTAAAGTAATCGATACAAGCTACAAGCTTATTGCTTTATTTTCTAGCATAGGGTGCTTAAAAATACTAGTTTTCGTTCGTAATTTATTGTCACCCCTAAAACCTCTAAACATTATTGCAAAGTATGAAAAATTGTATGAGCTAAGCAACTCCAAAGTTACAAATTAGTCCTCTTGAGTATTTCTTGTTGAAAAGTGTTTAAAAAAATTTAAAAAAGTGAAAGGTTCTCTACCATTCTAATTCCAAAGGTTCTAACTATAACTAGGATTTAGTCATTTTATGAACTTAATGAATTTATTTTTTGAATTAACAAATATGAATAAAAAAGTATCAAAATTCGAGTATCAGTTTTTTTTTGTTAACTGCATTTATTTCATATTTATTTGCGTAAAATTAAAAAACATGACCTTCTTATGTAAATTAGTTCAGTGAATTTCCCCTCTCAAATACCCTGTAAGAAATAGTTAAAAGCGACAAAAGTCATTAACTTTAGTTAGTCTGAAAAAAAATTCATATTGTTTTCAGCTATCGTCATTTAAAAGGTTTTATGAATGGTATTTTTATTTACAAAGTAGTTTTTCATTGAAACAAAATGGATGGGATAGTACATTTAATAACGCATATTTTAATATAATCATTTTAATATAATCATTTTAATTAATAATGTATATTTATTTCTCAAATTAAATGATTATAAAAATTGCTTTTCTGAGTGAGTCTTAATATAGTCAGTGAAAAATGTTTAGAAGGGGGAAAAAAACGTGATTTAATTAATCAGGATGATAGTTTATGAGTAGACGTTCTCCAGCAATCAAGTTAGGAAGCATTTATTCACTCAAAAGTATGGTTCAACCTATTAAGGTTTTAACAAATTTGAGCGATATTAAGGTTCATCAATCTCCAAAACTTCTAACAGTGTCATGCGAATTACTAGAAAATGTGTTTAAGTTGAGGTTGACATCAATTAATAAACTAATCCCTAAATTACGAAGTAGAAAGTGAATTCAAATTTAAAACGCATTTTTTTTTTCAATTTAAAACAACGAATAAAGTGTAAAAAATCTAAAGCACCCGCATGATGATAAGCAACAGGATGGGAAATTTGGTATAACTTACAAAGGCTAGGCGTAGTTAGATATTTGGCGAGGGGGGGGGGATAAATATATCATCTTCAGTCACGATCTGAAGAAAAAACTGAAAACGCGGAAATGTTTCAGACAGAGAGACCATAAATGTAGATAGTGATATAAAAATGGTTATTTATTATATGGTGAGACAAAAAAAAAGAGAGAAAGTTTCGTGAGATTCGCTCAGGTAAATTCAAAAAAAGAGAAGAAGCACCATATTTAAATCGTTCGACTGTAAAATTAATTTTAAAGCAGTCGCAAAAAAGAAGGTAAAATCAAAAATGAATCTTATTTATTGAGGAGAATAGTTGAGTTAGAACGAACAGCAACCATTTGCCACTCTAAAATGGTTTTTAAAAATAAATAAATAATTTAAAATATTCATATCAATGCACAAAAATTATTAATTGCCTAGAGATCGTTAATGTAGGGCTATCCAAAGTTGTTCTTCAAGCATGTATAAGTTAAAAAAATTATAAAATAAGTTAAATTGTGGTTTTCAAAAAAGAACTGTTATAAACGTCGAGATTGAAGAAATACAGATATATAACATATACTGTATACTTATAGATATACATATTTACTTATAGATATATAACATATTATATAGCTATATAATACAATGCAGAAAAATAAATATATATAGAATACAGCAATATAATTCCTCATTCTTGAATTTAGTAATTTTATTTTGAATTGAAAATTTTAGTTATAAATACTGATGGAATTCTAATGAATGCACATTCTTTTCAAAATAAATTGTTATTGAAAAATAAAATATTTTTTAAAATTTCATTATAATTTTTTTTCAATGGCATCTTCTTAAATAATTTCATATAAATAATCAAAATATTAAATAAATTATGGAATATTATTTGGACATAAATAGAATTACTTCCTTTCAAAAATCATTATTGATTAAAAAAAAAAAAAAAGTCCTAACTCACAAAACCCTAGGGTTCACAGAATATAGTTTGGGAATCCCTGTTTAGAGAGTGTATAAAGGAATTATAGTTTCATACTAATTTTAATTTTAATACTTTTTTTTTGTAAAAAACAAATTTTCTTGATTTTTTTTTTAAAAAATTGACATTGAATATTAAATTGATAGGATGGATTGAAATGAATGTAATTGTAATTTTCAGAATTATATGTTCATTTCATTATAAGAACCAATTGACTTTATTTTTAAACATGGCTAAAAGCCTCGAGCACTTTATTCCAATTTTTTACATTGAATTTTATTCTAGTTATCTTCTTTTTATTATTCCATTCTATCGCCAGGCTGTATGAAGTTCAAAGTAAAAGAAAAAGTTCTTACAAGTTCTATTAATTTAGAAATGATTGTGTTGAAACTATAAAATATTTCAAAATATTATTTTTTCAAATTTAACTATTGTTTCATCACTTACAATATATTTTGAATAAGAATAATTTAATTTTCTTTTTTGATGCCGTGAAAAGTTAACAATAATAATATTATACTTCTAATTGAAAAAAAATAGAAATAATCTCATTGTTTTTATAAAAGCCATCATAAATTTAAAGAAAAAAATGAGCACATCGTGATTGTTTTCATGAAAAATAAAAATAATTTAAAACGTTAGTATACTAACATTAAGTAAGGTGTGATTCTCAAAGTTGCTACTAGATGGCAGCACTAAAGACATACGGCGGTTCCACTTTTTCAACCATTAAGCTTTAAATTTTATCAGATGCTTCTCCCACTGTTAACGTTCAGAAGAAAAACGACAAGATAATATCTATATGTATTCATGCACGAAACAAAAAATATTAGATAATTTATTTATTTTTATTTCTTTGAACTATCTATTAAGTATTAAGATCGTCGATCTATTAAGTATTCCTATTAAGTATTAATGATGATTATAAATGGTTATAGGTGTTTTTAAAACATTAGCTTACTTTTGGGAAATTTTAATAAACTGATATAGAGCCGCATTCCTATATGTCTTTTTTTTTTTTTTTTTTTTTAAATTCTACTTCTATTATGACACTTTCAAGAGTGTATTGGAGCACCATTCATTCACTGGTTAATCAATTAAATAATTATTTTTCCTCGTGAATTTCGCAGTTTCTATAAATTAAACGTAAAAAACTATTTAAGGAATAGATAGTTTATTTTTGAATCTTTAAATAAAAGTTCTGTGTACAGGATATGCTGCTGCAGCACGAAAATTACAAAATACCCAAGCATCAAGCTGTATAATTTAGCATAAATTATGCTATGACTACAAATTTAAATAGAAAATATTTCAAAATGCAATTAATTTATGCCAAGATTACTTAGAGTTACGGAGAACTCATCCTCAATTATTAGTTTGCATCTTGATATTTTGGAAAACGTTTTTTCAGCATTTGAAACTTCATGGTTTATTCTAGGTTCACCTGAACACAACTTTTGTTGAAATTTCATAATAGCAATGGAGGGGAAACAGAATTTGCATTGTAAAAACATGCAGAGAGATGTAGTGGGCAAAATAAAAAAACGGACCACCCAGATTAACTTTTGATTTAATGATCGTATTCTAAAGTTCTATGATTCAGTCTTAGGTATTATTGGGTGACCTCAAATATGCTAATTAATTAGCGCAGACGATATTTTAAGTTACGAAATCAGACACAAAAACGCACTTTATCTGAATAAACATACTTTTTTTTGTGACGGATTCTGATTTCTGACCCCCAAAATATAGGGGACAGCCGCAACCTGGGAAATATGGTCCCCGCAGTTTGGTCCAAACTATGGGCATCCAAAGTTTGGACCCCTTAATGTTAATTTTATTTTTTGCGTATTTCACCATATCTCGAGAAATTTTTAAGCGAATTGAAATTCTTTTTTACAAACAACTAAAAAATTCATTTATCCGAAGATAATTCAATGAAAAATATAACTTTAATTAAATATTCATTATTTTATTTAATATTGGTTGAAAATATTTTGAATTGTAAGGTCTAACATTTTTAATAGTATGATATAAAACCTTTTACATCATTTTGAAGAATGGAATTTTACAGGGCAAAATACAAATCGGGTGATTACTTCTTGAGAAATCGAATTTTAAAAATACGGCTTCTTAAAAATTCGATTTCTCAGGAACTATTCGACCGACTTCGCTGAAATTTTGCATTCAGCCATGTAAAATTACATGCTTCAAAATGATGCGAAAGATTTCACACCTTACTATTCAAAATATTTTCAACTATTATTAAATAAAATAAGAAATATTTATTAAAAGTTATATTCCTCATGGATTTCTCTTTGGATAACGAATTTTATAGTTGTGTGCAAAAATTTTTCAGTTCGCGTAAAAAGTTCTCGAGATATCGTGAAAGATTTAAAAAATAAAATTAACATTAAGAGGTCGAAACATTGGACCATTCTCCTGATCAAAAACTATGGGGACCATATTTCCCTGATTGCAGCTCCCCCCTTTATTTTGGGGTTCAGGAATCTAAATCCGTCGTAAAAAAGTATGTTTATACAGAGAAAGTACGTTTTCGTAATTTAAAATATCGTCTGCACTAATTAATTAGCATATTTGAGATCACCCCGTCCAACCATTAAGATTGAATCCTAGAACTTGAAGATCCGATCAAAAAAAAAAAAAAAAAAAAAAAGCCTACGCTTTTCGATTTCTTAGACGTATGACAAGCAGTGTACACATGTAGAGATATTTAATTTTCTGTACATCTAATTATGTTTCTAAATTTTATGAATTTGTCAAAGAAAATAAATAATTAAAAATAAAAATCAATCAAGATTATTTTTTCTATAGTATACGATTTTCTAGTTTATTTTAAAAAATTTAATGGTAACATACGAAATATATATAGCTTATAGCGCTATGCATGAGTTAAAAAGTTATACAGTTTCTATAAAACACACTGGTATTCGGACGATAAATTTTACATGAAAACATCGTAAGCTTCAATGTAATACGGCTCTTACAGTAATTTATAGCTCATGTCGGAGAATATCTCATCAAAAACACATTTAAATAGACAGCTAATCTTAACAGAAAAAAGTAAAGAGTTCTCATCATATATCAATCAGAATTAAAACAATAGACAATGAATTTGTCAAAAATCTGACTAGATAGTTACAACTTCTCTCTCAAGGGAATATCGGGATATGATCGTAAAGCAACGACGGAACAATAATTTCTTGAATATCAGTTTTCATCATTCGAAATACTGACTGGCCTTCGCGGATGGGCGGAGGTTTCATAGCGTAGGTGTGTGTGTTCTTAAGCATAATCTTCCTTTTGTCCGATGTTTTTTTTTTCAATGTCAAGGAGATGGATAATCTCAAGGTTGCCATGAGGATAGGAAAATCGCCAAAGTGATCGCCAAATGTTCATTGTTTCATTTTTCATCCCGAAAAGCTGATGTAGGCGTTAATGACCTAATAAAAATGAATTTCCTGTTCCGTTTCGATTAATTTGTTGTAATTGATAAAAAGGTAAAGCAGGTATGTGTTAGTGACAGAAAGAAGGATGTGAATGACAAAAAAATGAAATGAGTAAGAAATAGCTCACTTTGTGAGTCAAGTTATAAATATAAAATTTGAAAACTGTTATAAAAAATTCGATAGTAAAAACAATATTGAATCAAAATTTGCTATTGGTCAGTGGATCAGAACCAAATTTTTTATATTAAATTTATAACGGCTCATTAAAAGGCTAATATTAAATTTATTCTATAAATAAATTTTTAAATTAAATTTATAGAAAGTAATTTTTAACGTGTGGCCACTTTTTAGACAATTTTTGACAAAAAAAAAAAAAAAAAAAAAAACTGTTGAATTCATTAATGTAAAGCATTTCTCAAAACATAGTAAACACAATAGAGCTCAAATCTGAAATGAAGAAAATTTTTCTTGACCTTTCCAAGTAAAGACTCTGTGAGATGTAACTATTGTGTAAAACTTTTTCTACTAATATATGTAACATCTCAGTAAAAATTATAATGGAATCTTCATTCTAAGGAAAGATTATTTAAATTGTCTTTAGTAACATTTTAATGGATTATAACTGAATTTGAGATCGTTACCTAAATTATGGCAAATTAAGATAAACTCGGAACGAAGGTATTATATATAGGTATTATAAATATATACGGCATTATATATTATAAGTCGCACGCAATTTTATCCACTGCAAGAAAGGGGCGATTGTCAGACAATTTTTAAACCATCAGTTTTTTATATTTAGTCACGCTGTAGCCTGTATATTTTTCATTTAGACTATTTCAGATATTCAAGATAGCGCAACATATTTATTATTATAGCATTGACTTCATTAAGTATGAAATAAGATTTCCCCTTATTGAGTAATAACTTAAAGCGTAATCTTTCGCTTTTAAGAAAATAAATTAATTTTCCTATTAAGGGCTCTTGGATCAGGAAGAAGTAATTAGAAAAGTGTACCGAATCAAACCGGTTCTTAAGGTGAGGAAAGTTTTAATCAATAAAAATTCAATCCTCGTTTGCTTCATTTGCATATCGATAAAGATACAAAATATGGAGCATAAAAAGAAAATGAAAAAATTTTTGAAACATTTCATATTAAATATAAATTTTAAGCTCGAAATAATAATATTTTTTGAAAATAAAACGTTTAGGTATTTTACTTTATTTATCATGTTCCAATATAATTACGTAATTACATGAAAATACATATCTTTTTTCACAAATCTAAATATACATTCATTACTTAAGATGAAAACTACACTTCCACTACTTAAACACTGAGCTTTTGATACGTGTGCCTTACGTACACAGAGCCTTTGATACACGCGGATATTAAAAATGAAATCACAACAAAATACGTTTTTAAAGATATTTAAATGGTATACGTGGTGTTATTTTTCTTAATAAAATAATTCTAGGATGTTATCTTTTTTCTTCAAATAAATATCAAGTAATATATTAAAGAGCCGAAATCGCCATGTATAAAATTAGTCAATAAAAAAATTATTAAAAAAACTTAAAATATTAGCCTGAAATATTAACATGTCATCATCAGTCAAAAGAAAATGAATGGATAGGACTGAACAAGTGTAAGGCCATATACAGGTTTAAAAAAAAAAGGTTTAACCGAAAAATTTATGAATAATTTTTCTAATTTATATTGTCATGTATATGTTACTGTGAATGACCGAAATTGGTGGTTGTTGACTTTAACCGGCGAATATTGATAACCACATAGTCGCTTTGGTAAATGTCTTAAATATATAATCTAGTTCAGTGCCACTGACCGGTATGCATTTGCCCGGTACTCTGAACATTGATCTATCCTCTCCTAATCTATCCTCTGCGGATATTAAAATATCGAATAAATATAATAATATCAACGATTAAATTAATATCAAATCGGATATAACAAATATTTCGGACATTCTCCAAAGCGACTATGAGATTGTTGACATTCATCGGTGAAAGTCTACATTTTCTTGATTTTGGTCATCACGGTAACATATACAATCAATAACTTTATGCTTATGAAATGAGAGGAAGCAGTACTAAGTTTGTCTATAATTTGAGAAATCTGATAGATTTCTTATTATGTTGTTTGATACCTTTAAGATTTTTTATACATAAAATATACTTTCATTAATAATACTGTTTTATGAAAACTATAAAGTTAATAGTTAGACATAGTGCTTTTTTGTTGTTGTTTAAAATGACGTGGACCAATCTTCCTCAGATTAAGTTAATGATTAATACGAAATTCAACGACATAAACAGAAATAAAAGATTGAATCGCTTTAAAATGTCAGCTTCAAAATGGCTCATGTCTCCTACGGGCTTTGAAAAGAAATTTAAATTTTGATGAAGTTAAAGGCAGAATAAATGATGAAATAAAATTTACAAAAAAGTTCTTTACGGTGAGCAAAAAAAAAAAAAAAAAAAAAAAAGAACACCTCTCAAAAGAAAATTTGTGCATGTAAGAACTTAAATTATTTAGATCATAATTAAATGAAAAGCTTCATACATATAAGTTAAAAGTTTGCGGTTTTCTTAAAGAGATGTATGGCAAAAAGTGAAACTAACGATGATGGGGTCCAAACTTATGTATTCTCTATAGACCAATCCTTGGCGTATTCCTCACGTATTGTTTGGCCAAGGACCAATCTATTGGAGCCCCTTTTCCAGATTACGTCTGCCATTCGCCCATATTTTGAGGGTCAAAAATCCCTATTCGACGAAATAACATATGGTTATAACATTATGGTTAATGAAAGTACATTTTTGCTCCTGATTTTGTAACTTAAAATATCATTTGCACACATTGATTAGCGTAGTTAAGACATATATTGATTAGCAAATATATAGCTTGAAAATATTATAGCTAAAAGATATTATAGCCCACGAGATTGTATCTCAGAACGTTAGAACCCAATATTTAGAACAAAAGTCATTCTGGTTATCTGAGTACTGCACATATGTAATACGCACAAGAGAAATATTGACTTTTATCTGAGATATAAAAATGTACTATCTCTGTAGACACACAGCACGTGTCGTTAGGTGCTGTAGATTGAAGAAGAAATAAATAATTTTTTTTTATCTTGTCATCTTGTTTATCTTGTCATATATATTTAAACAAATATTTATAAATAATTAAGCAAAAATATTACTCGAATGATTCTTAAACAATTATTTAAATTATTACTTATCACAAACATCATTCCTACATATGTGAGTTGTGTCAGTGGCGTAGCGAGGGGGGAGCAAGGGGGGGCATCATCCCCCGGGCGCTACTCACAAAGGGGCGCCAAATAGTCAGCAAAACAAAAAAAATTGTTGGATAATTTTTATTTTTATTATAATTTATTTCTGCAAAAAATATTTTAAATTTAGTGCCAGTGAAATATAATAAATGTTAATTCGTAAAAAAAAAAGGAACACTAATCAAACTGTAATAATATATTCATAATAGAAATGACACGTCTTTTCTAATGGCTGGCTGACTCGACCTGTATCTGTCAGCACTTCCTTATGGCATCTACGCTGTGTGGTTACATATATTATCTCCAAATATTTGCACTGTACAAAAATCGTTTGTATGTTTGTACAGTGTATAATACAGATTTCAATGGAATAGAACTCTTTATCGAAGAATGTGACTGTAAAATGTTACTCCTTTGTAGAAAAGAAATTGAACTTAAAACTCCATTAGAATTTCTTACTTTTATAATCCCGTATGGAGAAGATGTTTTTCCAAACCTGAGAGTGGCACTTCAAATACTCCTGACTATGTCAGTATCAATTGCTAACTGCGAATGGTCATTCAGCAAATTAAAATTAATTTTGACATATCTACGATCAACGGTGGGACAAGATCACCTAAGTGACCTGGCATTTTTAAGTGTGGAAAGAGAAAAATTTGAAATGATCAACTTTGATGATATTATTGATAAATTTGCTTCATCAAAAGCGGAAAATTTACACATAGTAATTAGTTTTATAATTGTATTATAATCATATTATTAAATATATGTATCTCCTTAGAGATAATAAATATTTACTTTTTTATTGTTTTAAAACTGCGTGTTTTTAAAATATTTCTTTATAAATATGTAAAATAAATAATAGGTATCTTATGAACTAATTCTAGATGATCATATACATTTCAAAGTCTAGTCTTGTTTTCTCAACTACATTTTTTGTCTCAAATTTAATGCCTAACTTGAGCCTATGACTTTATTAATTCTACTTTATTTATTTATTACTTTGCGAGTATATTTTACTTATAATATTAGATGGATTTCGAATGGGGGGCGCTAAAAAGGTATTGTGCCCCGGGCGCGAGTTAAGCTCGCTACGGCACTGAGTTGTGTCGTTGGCTGAAATAAGAAGATAGCAAATAAGTAATTTGTACTAACATACATCTCAATTCTTTAATCAAATTAGTCCCGCAAATAAAAGGAAAATACGACGAACCAATATGAAGTATGATGTCAGAAGTGCTCCAGTTAAGAAAAGATAATTATGACATTTAATTGCAATTCTCGCCTACTAACTCATTGAAAATTCTAAAGAAGCCGTGAGCGTATTTGGCTATCTAAATAGAAGGTCACTACCAAGTCTCTTTTTACAGCAAATATACGTAAGTATATCACGAAAAGTTTAGGGTAACAAAAAGGATATTCAATTTGGAGAAGCGGGTTAACTGTCGGATGTGCTTGTACTTTATGTCTTGATGTAGAGTTGATAAGTTCAAATAAACCCACGACATACGTTGAACAAGGAAGTCAAATTCTTACGGACACAAAATGTTCTTACAAATCACAAAGATTTTAAAGATTTTTAAGTAATCTGCTGAATAAGCAATTGAAACCAGAACATGTATCTTATGTATACTAAAAAGAATATGCAGAAAGAGCGAATATGCATTTTCTAGCTTGGTACCAGAGGTATGAACCTTTTTTAAAGGATTGATCTAATCTTTTTGAGGAAAATGATTGCTCCTCTAGGAACAACTCTTGAACTATAGATGAATTCGAAAAATGTTTGTATAATAAGCAAATTATAATAATAATTTGACTTCATTAAAAAGAACTGAATGGTTCAAGGGCAAATATGCTAATTAATTAGTGCATACGATATTTTAAATTACAAAATTAGACGGAAAATGAGCCTCTGAAAAAACATATTTTTTCGATTCGTCATTTGCTTGGATATGAATATACGGATTATTCTTATTAGGTGCATCATAAAATAGATTTGATTGTATTGACGAGCAGAGTTAGACAAAATGAAAGACTTTCTGCCAGCACAAAATCTCTATTAATAAACTTTCAGCATGCTCTTGTAAGTGGTTTCAATCCTTTCGTTGCCACCTCATTTTGGCAAAATTCGTTTGAAAAATCAAGTTTTTTTTTAATGTTTAGTTTTCATAGAACTCTATATTGATTCATACCACAGGGATGAATTTGGCAAAAATCCAAGAAAGTTGAAAATAAAAATACAAAAATGTTATGTGCAAGAAACACACTTTAAATCATTCATAAAAAAACAGAAATTTAAGCAAGAAAAAAATGTTTGTAGAAAACATTTATCTACAGAAAATTACCAGCGTTTTAATAAAAATATCTTTATCATATAAAAATATCAAATATCTATATCATAATTTTATCTATTTATTTAAATTATGAATCACGCGAACACGAATCTCGACATTTAATTTTAAAAGTCGCGTTAATTCGAATCTCAATGTTAAAATTTTAAAATGGCGTGAATACGATTCTCGATGTTTGATTTTAAAATAGCGAGAAATCCGACGTTTAATTTTAAAATCGCATTAGATACGAATCTCGATGTTTGATTTTAAAATCACGTAAATACGAATCTCGATGTTAGATTTTAACATTGAATACGAATCTCAATGTTTGATTTTAACATCGCGTGAATACGAATCTCGATGCTTGGTTTTAACACTGCGTGAATACGAATCCCAATGATCGAACGATTTAATAAAAATATCGATCTGAGACTTTATTTATTTAAAATGTGTGAATATGAATCTAAAGTAGTAATTATTAAATCACGCGAATACGAATCTCGATGTTAGATTTTAAAATCGTGAGAATGCGAATTCCGATGCATAATTCTTAAGTCACGTGAACACGAATCATACCAGTGGCTTTAAAATCGCGTGAATACGAATCGCGATATTTGATATAAAACCGTGAAAAAGTTAGGGCATTGACGGATACTCGCATCTAAGTTTTTCTGTAATTGAAAAGTATTTCATTCTTAATCATGAAATAAGCAATGTTTTTTAAATAACAAGAGACAGCCCTAGCAGCAAAATAACTTGGGTTCAAATGCCCGTTATTTCTCAGATCTTTCAGATCTTAGATCTCTCTTTAGACCTTTATAGAAATGTCCGATTCAACTGATATTTTACAGCCAGTTTACAACCAATATCGGCCTTATATAGAATTGCCAGATTCACCCGAAATTTTGTAATTATTATTCAGCCAATATATGTCTTATATTGGATCTATATAGGCCGATTTTGGCCCTATATAGGACATATGTTAAAAAAATTTGAACAACCCAATATCAGTGCATGTTCATATAAGACCCATATTGAGCCAATTATTAGCCCAATTGGGGCCAAGGTGAAATTGTTGCCAAGGAGCATTCATGTTATACTTAATATAGAATTAAATGCAGCGAGGAAAAAGTTAAATTTTATAAAAAGGATTATAACTATAAAAATCACGTTTTCAATATTTATCAGTATTATTTGTTTTATTTTTAAGGTATGAGTAATATTTCATTGGTGCGAAATTTTAAAACAATAAAAATAATACGTCATTGAAATATTTCATCACTTAGATTCTTTTTTTTCAACATTTTACAATAGCTTAGATACTAGAGCAAAAGTCAAATTTCATTTAGATTTCTAATGCTATTATCTAACGGATTAATAGAGTCACATAAAATGTATCTTAAATTCTCTCTTTATTATGTATAGTGCAAGCATAAGTCAAGCAAATTCGAAACGATTATGGAAAACCAAACTCGTTTTTTTACGATTTTAAATGTAATAAATAAAAGAAGAAATAATGAACAATTCTAACTAATCCAACTTGAGAATATAAAATTGAAACTCGAAATTGAATAAATTACGTTAGAGAGGAAAAAAGAACAAAATTAATTCTTAATAACCTAACTTGAGGGTATCATCTTGCAATTTAAATATAATAAATTGAAAAGGAAATGACGAAAAAAATTAATATTTAATGACATAACTTGTAAGTAACAACTAGAAACATAAAAACTTAAGTTCCTTTAATCTAAGAGATCTTTTCTTTTCGTTAGCTCTTGTAGAATCTATCTTAAGAAACCGACAAGTCTTAAAGAACAGAATTAAAAACTACAGGACTTTAAATGAAAGGAACTGCGGTTGAAGGTTTTATATATTTTTTCTTTTTACTAAGATCTGCTATCAGCACAATTATGGGCACCCATCAACGTTAAATTAACTGTGAAGCAATGGAGAAAGAGAAAGCCTTCGACCTAATGATACTAAGTAAGCGGAACGTTCCTAAAAGAGGCATAATCAATACCACTCTCTGTTGTTTAATGGGTATTTTCTTTGTTGTACTATATTATTACATTGGAAGCCGTAAAAACAGTTGTTCTTCTTGTTTTAGGACTTGAAAAAACAGTCTTGTCATATAATAAGAACGGTGTTTAGCGTATCACAATTTAAAAAATATTGAGGAAAATAAAATTGAATTTTAAGTCGATATCTTTGGAATTACTGAAATCTTACAAATAAAAAGTTTTTAATTATCATCTTTAACAGTAATTTGAAAAAACAAAAAAAACTTTGAAAATTAAAAAGGTAAAAAAAAAATACTGATGTAGTAAAGGCTTGATCCTTGCTTCAAACCTTTAGTTCAAATTTGACTATAGCAACAAAACCTTGGATGACATTTAAAATACTAAAGTGGTTTGTAGAACCGAATAAAAAGGATTAATGTAAAGATAAGTTAATGTTAGTCTTTGCATTGGTAAAAATAAATATGCAAATATTTTGAGCAAAAAAGTAGTGAAAAAAATCATTTAAAAATATTTTATGATTTTTCATTTTAATGAACTTCATTAACACTAGAATGATGTTAAAATTAAGTGAGAGTTTTTTAAAAGAATTACAAAAAATTTTTATCATAGAAAAGCTTTATATAAAGTGCAAAAAGTAGTCCGCTATTACGACAAGTTTCCAAATCATCGTCAAAGTGGTAATACTTATAAAAAAATAATAATTATAACGAGTTAAAAATTACAAGCCTTCCAGTAATGAGACATTTCCATGCATTTTTCTGTAGTATAATCAGGCAAACTTACACTAATTTTTTTATTATTGTCATTTTAATATTAAATATGTGCAGTTACTTATAACAACAAGCCCTCTATAACAACAATTCCATCTGTTATTTTTAACTATCGTTATAACTGATTTCTTCTCAGAGAGGAGTGTAACTGTTTTTTCTTCGAATATTGAACAAATACAATTCTGCAGTTAAATATATTAAACTACATCTTACAATATCTTGATGAATACAGACTGAAATATTTTTTTTATCATGTTCAAAAGTTTGCGAAAATATTAAAAAAAAAAAAAAAGGAAGGAAAAGAAAGATATTGAGACACGTATCAATTTCACAATTGAAAAATAATCTTCTTTGGTGTTCTAAGAAACACTTCAATGCTTTTAAAATGGATCACACTTGCTAATAATTTAAAAGATCCGAGGTGTGACAATTTTCAACAGCCATTTAAAAAGATGATGGCTTTTCTAAATTCTTTAGTGTTCTAAAAAAACGCAAAATGTTCGAAAACAAGTGACGTAAGATAAGAAGCAATTGAAGAGCGTTTTACTGGAAACATAAGATAAATGTGAATCTATAATTAATCATTAATTATTATTATTCTGTCAACCCTATAAAGTGGGTAAAAGAAGCTTCCATAATGACCTTGAGCGTAAAATGAAATTGCTTTTCCTGATGGTGCGTCGCAATTGTTTATTATGTAGCTAGGACTTGATTATTATTTGAAAATTCTTGGCATTAAATTACCCCACGCAATAAAAGGCCTTTTTGAGTGTTACGCGAACATCCTGGAAGTGGCTAGTCAAGCCGTTATGTTTTTCTTCTTCTTCTTCTTCTTCAAAATAATAACAACATAATATGACCATATGATGTACAATTTTAATCATAAAATATTGTTTTGATTATCAATAAGAACAAGTTCTTATGTAATTATCGGAGAGTTCGACATAATTATAAATTTAACTTGTTTCTTTTTAACGGAAAAATTAACATTAACTCTGTGCTTTCTGGAACTGTTGCGTAGTTATATTGGAAAATAAATAAATGAATAATTAAGGAAATAAATAAAAACTTGAAATTTTGAAGGTTCGTAATATTTGGAATTCATTAAACTGTATTGACTCTGTGCTTTCTGGAACTGTTGCATAGTTATAATGGAAAATAAATAAATAAAAACTTGAAATTTGGAAGGTTTGTAATATACGGAATTCAACAAAATAAATAAATAAAAATTAATGAAATTAAAACTCGCAGCATAATTTATCCGATAAAATACAGTTTAATTCTTAAAATGTGGAACAAAATAAAAAAAAAGTTCTGGTGTGTGAGAAATAAAGTATTGTTTTTAGAATTTCATTTTTAAATAAAAAAAGTTATTGGATTCTATACGTTATTTTATAAGGAAAATGTTTTACTTTTTCACTAAATTCACATTGTAAAATACAATGAATTCTTCCAGTAGTTTTACGGTAATTTTCATCCGCAGTGTATTCGTACTGTGAAAGGCATTGACTTTTAGAAACAAAACCTTTCAACTCAACAGTGAGATTTAAAGTTAGAAATTCAATTTAAGGTGCAAAAACAAAAATTTCCAAAAAATATTTTGTAATTCTACAAAATTTAATCGAATAAAATATTTAGTCATGATAAACGCAAATGGTATTTATTGACAAAAAATTACACCACATCTATTCCATTAAAATGTGTTTAAAATATGAAATTAACAGCTTTCGGTCACGATATTATTACGTAAATGAAAAAAAAAAACATATATAAAATGATATATTTTGCTCACTAAAAATAAAGTAAAGAATGTAAATATTGACTAATAATTTCTTTTCGTGTAAATTCCAAGGTCACATTTGAATATTCTGTTTGCATTCCAGGCATAGTATATACTCGTCTATGCGTAGGTACAGAAGCATATTTTAGATGTCATGAACAAGGCACGACAAGAAGATTATTCAGCGTGGGCAATCTACAATCACGCAATCTATTCGTTACACCTGCACACATAGAATAGGAGGAATAATTTAAACACAAAATTTACTACAATCTGGTATTTACCGGTTAAAAAGAAGTCACTTGTGTCATTTGATTCTAGAAATTGCACACTTTAATACTTGTAAGCTCATGTATCGATTTAGTCGAACATAAATTAAATCAGATCAGTATATCTTGAAATATACATAATGGTAATTATTTATCAATATACAAAAAGCAAACAAACATGCATTTTTAATGATATCTGAAAATCTGAAACTGTAAAATAACGATAAAATGTTATAATTTTTGTTTAAACTCTTTAAGATTAAAAGGCAGCACACAGAAGTTAGAAAACCTTGGTTCTGAGTCAGCTCGTTTATGAGTTTTTAAGAAGCCGCAAAAATATTTTTAGAAAGCAGTTCTATTCCTCATAATATATAATTAGCAACATTCACATGTGTTCTTTAACATCTCTTGTAGCAGAAAATAAAGGAATTTCAATTTAATACTTGCACGCCAATGACATTCCTTTGCAAGATAAGAGACATCTTATATATTGATGTGGCAACTAAGCCATTTTTGTTAACATTATGCAAATCGTTAAAAGTCTATGTTTTGTTCTATTGGAATCCATGCTTTGTTTTTAAATTCTTTTTGCTTTTCATCAAGGACTAAAGGCGACAAAGGTTGCTCGTATATGTATGGAGGGGGTGCACCAAGATCATAGAACCGTTCCAGATGGGTATGCCACGTTTAGAAAATTTTAACGAAGACATACAGAGATACAACCCTGAATAACTTTTG
Organism: Parasteatoda tepidariorum; assembly: GCF_982258835.1. NCBI lineage: Eukaryota > Metazoa > Arthropoda > Arachnida > Araneae > Theridiidae > Parasteatoda > Parasteatoda tepidariorum. The sequence goes on from NC_141755.1 coordinate 45,362,554, forward strand.
ATCTAATGATCGGATCTTCACGTTCTAAGTCTCAATCATAATGGTTTAAAGGGGTTACCTCAAATATGCCAATTAATTAATGCAGACGAGATTTTAAGGTATGAATCAGGCATAAGAACGTACTATCTTTGAAAAAGCATACATTTTTTTTGACGGACTCGGATTCCTGACCCCCAAAATATAGGGGTAACCACAATCTAGGAAATATGGTCCTATTGGTTCAGTCAGAAGAGCGATCCAAAGTTCGGTACCCCTAATGTTAATTTTAGTTTTTGCGTATTTCGTCATATCTTGAGAAACTTTTAAGCAAATTGAAAGGTTTTTGCACTCAGTTATAAAATTCGTTTATCCAAAGAGAATTCCACACAAAAATAAATTTCAGTAAACATTTATTATTTTATTTAATAATGTAGAAACATTTTGACTTGTAGTTTTTTAGATAATTTTAAAGTGTCTAATTTCACATGGCAAAATACAAAATTTGAACGAAATCGGTTGAGTAGCTCCTGAGAAATCGAATTTTAAATAAACTACTTTTTTTAAAATCCGATTATCCAAAAGAGCACATTCTACAATCTTCGTAATTGTAGGATGTGCTCTTGACGTCCATTTGTGAATGACGCCATTTGTTTTACCAAACAATATGGGAAAATTTTTAAAGCTTTTAATTGCAATTTGATTTAAATAATATAAATTTTGAACTATTATCAATTCGCAACTATTAACAATTCGAATACTTCGCATTATAAATTAATAGCGTTTTACTTTGTGTAGTGTTCAATGTATGCTTGATTTTAAATACTTAGTACAATAAACTTAATATTTGGCACTTAAATCTAATAGTTAAATTTAATACTTATTACTTCATTTGAATATTTGCTTATTACCAAAATTAATAGAGCGCCATTGACGTCAATAGTACGGCGATTTTTTTTATTTCTCACCTAAATGAATTGTTACCCTTTTTCCATTAATTTTTCTCCTTAGTACGTAGTTCATTTTTTTAAAATTTCATTTTTAAGTAGTAGTTTATTTTTTTTATATTTCAAATACCGTTGATTTTAAACAGATTTATATAAATTTTTTTTGTTGTAATTATACATTAGCATAATTAAAAAAAATTTTTTTTGGTGGCGTAGTGCATTCATGCTACCACGCTTACGCTACGTTGATTATTGACAACAGTTCATCTGACAAAACGAAAAATAAAATTATTAAATATCTAAAAACATACGAAAAATTTCTTTTTTGATTAATGAAAGCTAAAAGGTAACAAACGTCACTGACACTGCCATTAAAATCGTCTCCAGTTTCACTTATATCAATGGCGCTAGCTCAAAACCAATGAGAAAATTCCACTTATTAAATGTCTTTGATGAAGATCTAAGTGACATTTTCGAGCATTATTTAGGATCTGCGGCTAAAATTGTCCCTTTCACCATGAGTCCAAATTTCAGCACGCTAGCGCAAACGATTCACGTAGTTATTAAAGAGGCACACACAAACTCTTAATTTTATTATTATAGTAGATAAAACAAGAAAGTGTTAGTGAAAAAGTGTTAATTTAAAAAGTTTTGCACTTTTTTTTGAAGATGCAGAAACTTTTAACATGTTCTACACTGAGTTAACTAATCAAAGCTTCACAAATGCAGACACAAAATACTCATTTAAATACGCATAGAGAACAAAAACGCGATGTCTATAACCTAAATAAGCAGTAGCAGAAGAAATGAGAGCAGAACAGCTGTCAAAATAAAGAATTACTGTTTATAAGAGGACCAAACCACACGAAGTAGACGGCAAATCGAATGTTGAATGCTTTCTCTGTGAGTCACGTCGCAGCAGTGTTCGATTGCTCGCTCACGCTGACATTGAAAAGCGAATTAGATCTTCATTTCCCCCCAGACAGTATATTTCTTTATGGTTATTCTTATGCAATATCTTTCTTCATTAAAGCAAATGGATTCTCATGAAACTAGAAGGCACCGTTAGAATGAAGTAACCTTAAGCAAATCGCTCTAGTCCAGGTGTAAGACCATTTTAAAAGATTTTCGGTTGAGTCCTTATTTGAAATGTTCGACTTTCTCGGGATTCCCAACTTATACTCAATTGAAATTTCTCAGAATCTCAGGAAAGCTTTAAGATTAGTATTAGGTCATTGTTCATTTCTAATTATATGCTTCTTTTTTTACTGACTATTGAAGTAAAACTCAGTTTTTTTTATAATTACACTTTGAATTACAACATATAAATTTAAAAAAAATTAAGAAAATAAATTAATAAATAAATAAGAAATAAATTAAAAAATATATAATATTTATAAAAAATGCTGAAATAGTGCAAAACTTTTTATTAGGAAAAGAACATTGCACACAATCATATATATATATAAGTAACCTATCACAAAGATATTGTTTAGTATAGTAGTCAACCATTAGAAATGATACCTTTAATTTATTCGGCTGTTTATTTTAAATTTAACTTGATAACTTTGTTAAATGAATTTGGTTTATGAATTATACATTAAAAATAAATTTTAATTAATTATATATTAATCTCGATTTTCAATAGTTTCGATGATTTTCTGTGTTCTTTTTAAACTGTTAAGTGAATAATAAGCTTAAAACCCTTCACATGTGTAGAATTAAGTTTATGATAAGTAATAATTTAAATAATTGTTTAAAAATTATTCGAGTAATATTTTTGCTTAAATAATTGTAAATATTTGTTTAACTTTTTATCAAAAGATACCTTTTTATTTATTTATTTCTTCTTCAATCTACAGAACCTAACTTTCAACTCACAGGATTCGGAGTGAGAGCAAATTTTTCTGATTTTAGCGAAAAATGTCTTTGAATCCGATTTCACAACCTGATTTTTCGAAATTGTTTTTTTCACCAACAATTTATAATATTCAGATGTAATTAAAATTACAATATTTGTTTTCCAAAAATGTCATTTTTAATCGCTATTCTTTTCGAGAATATCAATGAAAAATAAGACGCAGTTGGTGGAATGGAAAAAAATAAAATAAAAATATTCAACTCAAAAATTGATTATTCGTTTTTATTTATTTATAATTTATACAGAATTTACCATGGAAAAAAATATAATGGATCAGGATCCATTTTTCATTCATTGATATATTACCAATGAAATTTGAATATTAAAACTAAATTGTTTCTTTTCCTTATTCAGAATTTAGAAAACGCATCAGCAACGTGATATTTAATTTAGTTTTGAGAAGAACGCTACATTTCAACTATTATTTAATTATGCGTAAGTTTATTGAAAACACATTGAAAAATTAAAATAAAAAAAACTCTTAATTTAGAAAAAAAAAAAAATACTGTGCGGTATGAGACGCAGTTGACTACCTTTTAAAAATCTGAAACAAAATTCTATTATTAATTAAGTATTACAGTTAATGTATTGAAAAAGTTATTTTCATTGTCATCTCATTCAGACAAAATTAAAAAATTTCAAATTAAAATTTAAAAAAAAAGCTTAATTTAAAAAAAAATAAATTCTGTGCAGCAGATATGAGACGCAGTTTACAACCTTTTAAAAATCTGGATCAAAATTATTTTATTAATTAAGTATTACAGTTAATGTGTTGAAAAAGGCATAGAAGAAATTAAATAATTAAAAAAATTCACCATGTTTCTTTAGTTAGATAAACACATATTTCTAAATTTCTCGGAAAATTTTTTCCCTTCAAATTTCAAAAAGGGGACACAGCGCCTCCTATATATCCTGATTCCTCCTATATTATAATATTGCTATCTGAAGAAAGGGTTGGATTTACCAAGTAAATATTTAAAGTATTTTCTATAGATTACAAAAATCATTCAACACATTTCAAAACTAACATTTCATTCAGGAAAAACATACTAAATATCGAACTCGACATAAAACCGAATTATCATAATAATAAGTGCCTTTTTTTCAGGAAATTTAAAAATTTTCTACGTTTCCAATATTTTAAAATAAATAAATTTGAAATATGAAAACAAGCATGATTAAAATTGCATTACTATTCACTATATTGTATTGAAATGTATTACTTTTTACTATATTGTATTGAAATGTATTACTATTCACTATATTGATTGTATTGAAATATACATGAAATATACCTCACTCATTTTCAATTTAATTTTTTTTAACTAGTTTCATATCTCGTTTTCAGTCACTTTGGTTTATTTATCCGTGTTAATAACAAATTATAAACATTTGAAACAATGATTCTGGTTCAATTACAACAATTCGGTTCCAATTTACTATAAAATTTAGCTTTCAGAAATCTGTTCAAGATGTGCATAAATTGAAGTAGAGAAAAATGAGATAAAAAAAAAAGAGAAGCCATTTCTAATATATTTATTTTTATAGAAGGCATATTTTCTTTATTTTTGAGAATATAAATATGCTTTATGAGATCCCAAGGAAGGTTATGTGAATTTTAAAAAGTGGATGTTGTAAATATGTAAGAATCTTAATAATGGCGACATCTACGACAACGAAGGTTGTCGAATTACATACAATATAAGTTTAGCAATGCTTTGTATGTTTATGTATGGTTACAATGACAGGAAGGGTGAAGATTTTAGTCATTGCTTTTATTTTACGCAATAATATGGCGTCACTCATTTCATGACAATTTCCGAAATGTTCTAGGAAATATGCTTCATTGACTTCCTTTAAAATAAAGAAATGGTAGTAATATATTCCTAAAATGCTGTTACTGTTTACTGTCCTTACGTTTTTATTTGCAATAAAATCGGAGCGTAATACATTTTTGTCAACAAATTTTGGGTAATAGTTAATATGACAGTTATGTCATTTAAATTCCACCCTTTAAACTTGTGAAACTTTAACTTGTGATCACTTTAAATTGTTTCACTTTTAAAAACAAGATTCTTTAACGTTGGAGTTTTATTTTAAATTCATTTTAACCGTAATAGTTGTAAATGGTTTCGAAACCGTAAAAGTAAAAAATGTTCTTTACCGTAAATTTTACGGTTAATTGGATGAGCAGACTACTGCTGCCGGAATTTTAATAATCGAACAGTGTAAGAAAGGCGTTAAAGATAAAGAAAAGTTCCAGACAGATAAATTGTAATTCTGAAATACTCGAATTTTCTTCAAATACAAGGCTTATGAAGCTTTGAAAATTAGTGTGTTTTTCTTCAATTAGCTTCGTCAATAGATTAAAAAATATTCATGCTCCATCAAATTTAAAAAATACTAAAATCAATAAAAAATATTTGCAGACAAATAAGTTTCAATTACAAGGAATACACACACAAAGCTAGCTAAAAAAAAGCATGACATAAATATGCCAAAATATATTATTGTTGTAAATTGACGAAAAAAATCGTCAAGTAATGTAGACAAAATATTGTTTACGTGGGAAACACTCAAGTTGAAGGGCTTATTTGTTAATCGAGAACAATGGGTCTAATTAAGGATTTATTAAAGTTTCGTGTTGTAATACACAAGATGCTTGAAATCATGTGTTCATTGGATGCGAAAATAATGTAGGAGCAATTAGAGAAAAGTTTCGTAAGGCAAGTTTCTTTTACAGCGGATAGAATCATGGATAAAATCGCCAAGGAAATTTCTTTCAACTCTAATGAAAGAAACTATTTTTTCAAAAAGAAATATTGAATATTAACACAATCTTTTTTAAACAATTAATAATTGTAGTTTATATAATAGTATTAATTTCCAAGCTATTTAATATGTACTTAGCAGGGCCCAAGCTAAAGAATTCTCATTAGCCAAATTATTATTAGCTGGTAAAGGACAAATTATTAGCCAGTAAATTAGCCAAATATCAAAAGTATTAGTCAAATTTTACAATTCTTAACCAAAGGAAAATCTTAAAAAATTTTTTTTGATTGATTTTTCACAGAGAAAACTTCAAATTAAAATACAAATTTACTATTAATTGAATTATTTAATAAATGCAAATTCAAATCAAGAGTCATTTTGCAGTTGGGGAGGAGTAAAGGAGCAATGAATGAACGAGGAGAGGATGAAAATTGTAGATGTTTTTAGGATGAATAAGGATTTTAAACAAATTTAATAACGAAGTATTTAGGTATTAAAATATTGCAGAGAAAGATTAAAGTTGGAAATAATTTTTTACCGTAGAATATTTTTTTCCATTTCTACTGGAATTTTCATAAAAAATGAAAATAAAATTTGGATTTAGGTATTTATGAATGTATATCTTTCCAATTATTTGCCAATCCAATGATTATATCCTTCTTTGCAACTAACGAAGGAGTTGGTTCCAGGATACGATATCATCCTCAATTGTATCGTAACTTGTTGCATGATAATTTAACTTCAGAATTTAAATTATTATTTTAATTAATTTATTTATTTCATTGCTTTTTTTATACTTAATTGAAAAAGGTTTGTAGACTGAATAGATTTCCTCAACATAATCTTAATATATTCATATTTGCTTGTAATCCCAACGTAGTTACTCAAAGACAATAACCAATTTGATACAAAACAAATTTTGCACGGGTAATTAAATCCAATCTAGAAACTATATCCAATAAAGTTTATGTTGATAAAAATTAAAACCTGTTTATTAAAATTCATAAAACTTATAAAATAAATCCCGATACAGCCAGGATCCAAGCAATTTTATTTTTATAAAGAGAATATCTTCGAAATTTTTGAAAATCCATTCTCTTTAGCTAAATATCTTGCTTTGTTTCAGATTATAAAAGTTTTTAGACAGTCCAAAAAATCTTTGCAAAGGGAATAATATGAATTTGAAATTCTTAGTGAAATTTAGTTTTGTAAAACCAAATTTTAAGAAGATGTCATTTAGGAACTTCCGGTTAAACACTTTTTTAAATTTCTCTCAGTAATTTCAGTCGTTTTTTCCCCCATGCACCCGAAAAAATAATCTACAGATACTGCGATAATCTGCATGCTCACGATGTGCTTAGTTTTTCATCTATGCTACTCAAACAATGAAACTAGGAAGTTTTTAAATATGTTAACTTCATTTAACTCGTTAACAAACAACAAAAACAAAAGCAAATTGCTAATAACTATAAGTTGACTGCTAATAATTAACAATTTATTGTTTTTAAAAATTCCTGATAAATAAAAAATATTGTATCATGCTGAAAAAGTCATTTTGTTACACACACACAAAAAAAAACAATTTTTTTCTTTTACAGCTGTTACATAATTTATCAACATTTAGAGGAAACTAAGTACAAACAATTGAAATTCTACAATTTAAAAGACAGAAAAAATTAATAAAGTTCATTTTATGCTGTGTGTGACCGAAATCCAAATGAAATAGATAATAGTGAATGCATAGCATAATGAGTACATCAAAATTATTTCCTGTTTAAGGCAATGACACAAGAAAAAAAGAAAACCTCAACCATAAGCCCCGAAGATATGGGATTTGCTTCACTTGATCGGGTATACCTCCATTAAGATAACAAAAACAAAAAATTGTTTTTTTGAGTAAGCCGATGGCAGACAATTGGTGAAATATGAACGACTACATTTCAAATTTCATCCCATTTATTTTATTCAAAAATGTGAGAGCATAACATGCAGTGTGTAAAATAAAATAGATAACACCTTGATAATTTTTGATTTAGTCTTTAGATTTTCACATACTCAGATGTAATCTAAAATGATTCGAAGGTCTTATGCTAATTTAATTGCTTAGAATGATGAAATTACACACAAATAACTCTCTTTGTAAAAACAAAGTTTTTTTTAAAAAAAAAGAAAAAGAATTTTGGTTCTTATTACACTCAAAGTATGAAGAGTAGCAGAAAACTGGAACATAAGATCACAATAGGTCAGACCAACTGAAATGGTCAACTTATTTTGGAAAAAGTGCCCCTGCCTGAAGAACATTGATAATGAGTGCCATTACCAACATTTATAATGATAAAAGGAAGAGTTAGTGAGTGTCTCTCCAGAATCGTCGTGAAATTTGAATAGCCAGTGGAAGGATTAATTTTTGCTCCCGATCTTACAAATTGTTCAAACATTTCGATTAGATCGTTTTAGCGAGACATTTGAAAAATTATTTTTTCTTTTGGTTCAGCATTAGGCATTGTTATAAATTAAATTAAATTGCAAACGATCCGATCTTTTCAAATATTAAAAATATATAATATTTTTCTTAGCTTTCTAGCTCACTTTAATTAAAAAAAGGGAGTTTAGTGCACGTTATTATTTTTATTATTAATTATTTTCTTTAGTCGTTATGTCACATGAATTCAATGATTTACGTGGATGGCAAGTAAGGGCTACATTATCATCAAAGTCCTCTGAAACCATGGTTATATTTTGTTAATATGTAACGCTTTTGAAACATGTTTCTAAGAAATTAAATAATTTTTAGCTTAATAAATTTAAATTTAAAAAAATTGTCAATAAAAAATACATAATTGTAAATAATTTAAATTTGAAAATAATTTATAATTTAATTTAAATTAATTGTAAATAAAAAAATAATTTGTAAATAAAAAGCCATTATAGACATCACTCTTTTGCTCTCTTTGCGTATTTAAATGAGTATTTTGTGTCTGCATTCGTGATGCTTTGGAAAAAAAAAACTATAGTATGTGAAATACTATAGTATTATAATATGTAAAAATGTTTATACCGATTATAGAATTTTTATGCAAAGTTTATTTTTACGCAAGTCTTCGGGAGTTGTGGTGAAAATTTAAAAAATTATAATATTGATGTAAAAAAATTACTAACTCAGGTTTTAACATTAGGTTTAACATTTTTAAAAGATTAGTCAGTTTTAAGCATAAAATGATAATGAATAACTTGAATCATTTTATTAAATAGTTATTATCATTTTATTAAATAGTTATATACGCTATTTAATTACATTGGTTTTTGAGCTTCTAGTTGTTTCACCAGGACTAGTTCTTAAGGATGACAGTAAATATATTGTGTTTTAGATTCACATCTTGAATGATATGTGATTTTTTTTATGTTTATAAACAAAATTATTTGTTCACAACTGAGTGTTGATCCAAAAACATCTGAAAGTTACTTCGTTTCAATTCGGAACATCAATAGTTGGTACAACGTCCTGAAGATGATACTATTATTATTATTTTTCTAATAAGTAGCTTAATAAAAAAAAAATTTAAAAAAAACAATATAAAAAATTGTTCCATCTCCACCACAGAGTCAGATAAAATGAAAATCTTTCTACAAACACAAAAGCTGAGTTAAAAAACGTGCATTCATTAACTCGAGTAACTAGTTTCAATCCTTTTGGCGCAACCTGATTTTGGAGGAATTTCGTTTGAAAATTCCGAATTTTTAAAATTTTTTTTAAAAAATCTTTATAAAACTCTACGTTGTTTTCTACCACATGGATAAGTTAGGGAAAAAATTAAAAAAGCCGAAAATCACGCGAATACGAGTCTCAATGTTCAATTTTAAAATTGCGTGAATGTCGATGTTTGAGTTTAACGTCGCATGGATACGAATCGCAATGTTTCATTTTAAAATCGCGTCCATACGAATTCAGATGTATTATTTTAAAATCGCGTTAATACGAATCTCGATGTTCGATTTTAACGTCAAGTGAATACGAATCTCGATGATTAATTTCAACATCGCGTGAATACGAATCTCAATGTTTGATCTCTAAACCGCGTGAATACTAATCTCATAGTTTGATTTTAAAAACAGGGGTCCTGGATGGTTGCGCCGATGATGGAGGTGTCTTGATTTAGTTATGATAAATATTCAATTTTATTAATGATTTCGATATTTTATCTAATTATTTTGTGTTAAAATCTTATCACTGCTCCAAGCTCTAAGTTTTGGAGTGTCTACACTTGGTGAGTTGAATTACAAACGTGTTGTAGCTCATCTGTCAATGCGTGTATATTATATATTAGATGGAGCCCGAAATGGAGATAATAAATAAACAGCTGACTTTGATTGATTGATGATTGCTATTTATCCCAATTGATTGAAGAGGAACTGGATCAGTAGATGTTGAATCAATTACTTGCAACCGCGTTAAATCTGAACTGAGGGATCAATTTGAGCTTTGCGTTGATTTTTTGAATAGCCAAGAGACTACTGATTTTCGACTGTTTTTTAATTTCTGATTAAATTTCTGAAACTTTTGATTTTTTTCCAAATTTTTGAATTGTAGGGCCATTGCCAAATGCGTTGAAGGCGGAATTGGATCATGATAAGACAGATATCTTAGATGCTTCGGGATGTTTCCCATATTGCTTTTCTGATTTTAAAAACACACGGCAATGCAAATCTCAATGTTTCATTTTAAAATCGCGTGAATACGAATCCCAATGTTTGATTTTAAAATCAAGTGAATACGAATTCCGATGCATAATTTTTAAGTCACTTGAACACGAATACTAGCGGCATTTAATTCGAGTGAATACGAAACGCGATATTTGATTAAAAAATCGTGAAAAGCGAAACAGGAATCGCGATGTGCGATTTTAAATGACGTGAATATAATTTAAAATTGCGTTTGTATAGGTAGGAAAAACGATTTTTTTTCTCGGGAATTAGGAAAAGATAAAATTTTTGTTTGAAGAGCTGGATAGTTTTTTTATTTATTTCTTAGTAAAAATTTTCAGCGACGGTGAAAATGTTTCAGCGAGCGGTGTTCGCATATATTATAGTGGTAGGTGCGACGGCCATCTATGTTTTAATCAAAATAGCGGCTGAATGTTTGGATCCCTTTCTGACAATTGTTTTGTTATTGCATAGTTTGCCTTATTACAATGGAACTATTTAAGTGATTGCGTATTTCGCTATAACTTTATAGAACAAGTGAATTAAACACTTTTTGCACATAATTATGAGAACTCTTTCCTTCAAAAATAATTTAAACAAATTCTAAATTTTTTAAAGTCATTCATTATTTTTTATTACTTCAGTTAATAACGGTTGGAAACATTTTTGTATTGTAAAGTATACCTCATTTTAAACTATTTAATTTTGTTAATTTCAAGATATAAATAAAAGATAAATAAATTGAACTTCAGGGAAATGAACTTTTGAATAGAATGGAACTCAAAGCAATTCTACTTTCAAAATAATCAACATTAAAGGTTTTTGCTCTCACTTAAGGATAGTCATTGCTCATCAAGAACTTTATAAGAATTTGTTCCCCTTTTTCTTAATGGATGCGCAAGAAGGGAAGGAAGTTCTCTGACCAATCCGCTTACTTGGACGAAAGTGAGAGTGATTGAGGAAATGAATGAAGAGCATGTTTGGGGTCATTCATATGTTTTTTATTTATGTATGGAACGCGAAATGCATCGAATGCAAACAGAAATTATTTTTACTCAAACTTAATCTCTTCTCAGAAAGAATTATTTAAATTCTATGGTACAGGGGATAATGGTTAGCTATTCTTTTTTTTTAATATTATATCCGGCATTGAGGAGTAGAACCATTTTTGGGTATACAGCCATCAATATTCATATCTGATGCCTAGTAATTTTGAATCTAACTCAGAAGACAAGGGAACTCCTAAAAAAGCATATGGACAAACTGGCCTTTGTGAAAAACTTTTTGATGGAACTAATTCAGACTTGCGTTAAATCAGGGGTCTGTCCAGACATTTTGTGAAAGGTCCGTTTTTGTAAAATTGTGAAACAATTACTCGTAATTTGTGAATATAAAATTCACGTTAAGTCACATTCTTTCAATCAGGGTCCGTTTTATGAGAATTTGTGCAAATAGGGTCCGTTATTGCAAAAAAAAACGTTTCAAGGAGTTTTTAAATTTTAAAGACATATAAGATTAGCTGAATTCAATTTTAAAAAATAAACAGCAATTGCAGCTATTGAATTAGCGATTGCAACATACAAATATTTGGTATTTAGCCTATACTGTTGAACGCAGAATATTCATTTCGGACGAATAAAGGAAGAAGCGTCTGCCGAAGACAAAATTTAGTTCGTTTACATCTGTCCTTCTCCCCCCCCCCCTCCTCCCTTCCTGGGAAGGGTTTATTCGATTAACAAAACAATAATGAAGATAAACAAATTTGTGAAGGGTCCGATTAAAAGATAAATTATTTTGAGAAGGGTCCGTTTTTAAGTTAAAATACTTCGTGAAGGGTCCGTTTTTATGAAAAGATATTTTGTGAAGGGTCCGTTAACGGACCCAAATTTCATCTAATAATACTTGGAAGGATACTTCCAAGGATACTTGGAAATGACATTTGAAACAAAAATTTTTTAGAAATCTCCTATATATCCGTTATAAATTTCAGTGAAACAACATAACAGTTTTAAGTAACTTATTTCAACATAAATTCTAAAAATGAATAAAAAGCAAAGAGAGAGATCAGAAAATGAGAAAAAGCTTAGCTTACCGATATCCGTTTATAAAATGCATTTATTACAACGTTGATGTGTTTGTTCATTATGAAGATAAAATTTAAAATTCATCATTAAAAAATAAAATTTAGCTTCGAATTATTACTGAACCTGCGTCAATGAGTTAGGCAATTTAAACAAAAATATTGCCAACTCAGTTTGTTTATGTAAACTGTTTGTTTATGTAAACTTTTCATTTTTCCCAACTTAAGCTTAGATTGATTCAACATTTTGTTGTCCACCAGAAAAACATTTTTTTTTCTTGAAGTTTTTAGGCTGCCTACTCACTCGATATTTTAGTTTTAAAATTTTTGTTGCCAACGGGAAAAAGAAATTTAATAAAACGTTTGATAACAATATACCTACATACATTTTTGAAGCCAAAGGGAAAGAGAAATTTAAAACGTTTGATAACAATATACCTACATACACACGCATCAGTGTTTTATGTAATCCAGATAGATTGTTACTTACAAAGGAATAGAATTAATCCTAAGGCATTTTCCGATGTGAAAGTCCATCGAACTTTAAGTTTTCCTGCACTTTCAGAAAAATCGTTTTAACGCAGAGCCATAATATCTGAAATTTATTTTAATTTCATAAATCGACTTACAAAAACTGTTCAACCGAGTTCAAAAATATTGCTTTTCACGATTCTTCATGACAACCTAATAGAGAAGGATCGACAGCATTAAAAGCGACTCATTACATGGGATACCCCTAATATGAAAACTTATGAGCAGCGCGCAAAATAAGAAAGCATCCTAAATAACTTCTGATCTAAATTATCGGATTTTTACGTATTCAATCTAAGGGCATAACATCAAATATGCAAATTAATTAGAGCAAACTATATTTTAAGATACGATATCAGAAAAGAAAATGTTCCATTTCTGAATAAAAATATCCTTTCTTCGAGGTATTCCGATTTTTGATCCTCAAAATATAGAGGATAGCCGCAATCCTGAAAATGAGGCCCCTATAGTTTTGTCGCGACAGCGCTCAAAGTTTGGTGGGCCTCTAAATGTTAGTTTTATTTTTGCATATTTCGCTATGTCTCGAGAACTTTTTAACCTGATCAAAACATTTTGCTCACATTTGTAAAATTCGTTCATCAAAGGATAACTTCATGAAAAAATATTTTTTAATAACTATTATTATTTGTGAATATTTTATTCAATAATAGTCGAAACAATTTTGAATTGTAAGGAATACAATTTTTGGCACCATTCTATAGAATGTAAATTTAAACGAAAAATTACGAAATTTGAACGAAATCGGTAGAATTGCTCTTGAGAAATCAAATTTTAAATGCACGACTTTTTTAAAATTTGATAACTCAGAAACTATTAGACCGCTTCGATTGCTTGTGAATTTTCGTTCGCTTGTCGAGGTTTTCCTGCTACAATAATTACGGAAAATAATAGAAAGACTTTTAACTAGTTAATTATTTTGACTAAGGAGTCTACAAACGTTGCGTGATACTTACGCTCGATGCCAGATTATATTTAGGTTCCTTCGGAATTGAAATTTAAAAAAAAAAAAATGCCCGTAGGTGGCTAAGAGTTATACATTTCGAGTTGGTCCTTTTCTGTGATGTTTTTTTTTTTTTTTTTTTTTTTTTTTTTTTTTTTTATAGTTTCTCGCGGGCCGCTACCCGGAAATTGCCAAGATTTGGCGATTTTTTTCCAGCAGACCACGATAAGGAAATCTCCCCCTGATGCTTCATTTAATCTATCCTCAGCAGATATTAAAATATCGAATAAATATAATAATACCAACGTATAAATTAATATCAAAATCAGATTTAACAAAAATTTCGGACATTCACCAAAGCGACTAGGTGAATGTTAAAAATTCACCTGTGAAAGTCGACATTCTCTTGATTTCGATCATTCACTGTAACATAAACATACCACTAAAAAAAACTCAATTGCCATTAATATTTTAATCTTTGGTTCTTGATGATTTTACATTCGGAAAATATTACTCAAAAAATATTATTTAAGAGTGTTAAATTTATTTTTGTTTCAAAAATAAACAAACCAAATATATAATACGTATCATACAAGACTATTAAAAACAAAAATATTTGTTTAAATGATTACAAAAGTAGTTTAAATGAAATACAAAAAAAAAAAAAAAAAAAAAATTTCAAAATTTAAGACTGAATAAATATAAATAAAAGTACATCCGGGTAGTCATCCCTAATTTTCTGATTTTATTTCTAAGAAATCTAAGTTCAATTAAATGATAAAAATGTCAATACTCAATAAAAATAACAATTTATGATAAGTAGTTTAAGATTCCTAATTTATAATAATATTTTATGTTCTTAATTTAGGTTATTTTATGTAAGCAAATCTTTTCGCTGCTCCTCTTAAACTTTAATGCAGCAAGAAAAAAAAAAGTTTTAAGCATGAAGATGATGAAAAAAAAAAAAAAAACATTGAATAACTTGAATTAAAAGGATGGTGTCAAAATGTATTAAAAAAATAATACGTTTTATTAATTAGTATTTCTTAAGGACTATATGTGAATTAGAAGGTTAAAAAAATTGGCTAAAACTATACATTGTTAAAAAAAATTTTTAATTAAGAATTTCTTGTTGCATGAATAAAAAAAGACAACCTTGCATTTTTATTTAAGCGACAAAAAATATTTTATTAAAAAATCTTTTAACCCTTTAAAAAATAGTTTTCATATAAATAAACCCAAATTTTTTCATGTAGACAAAATACTTATTAATTTTTACAAATAGTGACTTTTTCCAATTTTACAGTAAATATTTTGTTACAATTCAAGTTCTCCTATCTTACTGTATGAGCAACGGTTTAATAATTAGTATCATGCAATTATTATAAATTGATCAATTTAAATTTTTTTCATTAACAAATAAAGAAATACCTTTCAGAGGATTAAAAAAATATAAGGCATGCTATAAACTAATATTGGGGTTGAATAATTATTAGAAGGCTTAGGGGCCACGACCGTATGCTTGAAACCGTGTTTCGAGAGAACTTTAGAAAATAAATATATCTTAAACGTCTTAACGACTTAAACATATCTTAAATGACTTTAAATAAAATGTTCCTTTCTCTGCCATTTAAAAGCATGTTAGTTAAAATATTTGTTGAATAAAGTTTTCTTTCAGCAATAAACTTTCCACAGCTTATTTATTTTAATATGTTACATTTTTTTATGACAGTCACTAAGCCATTAATGTTTGTATTTTGATTCCGAAATCAAATCAGATAAGAGTATTCTGGAGTACAGTGTTTCACCAAAAATGGGAGACAGCAATGAAATTTTTAAACCAACGAACCTAACATATTGACGTATATTTATTTATTTATTCATTATGAAAATTCAACCTATGAAACATTTTTTACAAACCTAAAATTCCTTTTTAAACTAAAAATGCGATCATCATGTAAACGTAAAAAATTATCATTCGATTTTCAAGAACACGAAATTAATTTAAATTTCATCTCGTAAGACAATGATTTGATCAAGCGTATTCAGATCAAAATATCAGTAAAAGTAGGTTGATAGCGAAAAAAAAATTTTTTTATGGTAATTTTATTTATGTATAGATGAAATAAAATATTTTAATACAAAATTGGTCGAAAATACGAACAATAAAACTAAATTTGTAAATAAATGCCATTCAAAAGTTTGCAGAGAATCACCTCATTTTTTAATAGTACGAATCTTATTAATAATTAGGAGTAATAAATTAATTACTTACAATTAATGAAAAATATTAAAAAAAACAAGTTAGTTTTGAAGGAAGTTTTTTTAAAACAAGAAAGAAAAACTCACTTTTGATAGTCGCAAAGGCTGACCAGTTCCTCTTCCTCCTTGTATTCGAAAACCCCAGGGCGAACCCCCAACAAGAGTGACAAATATTAAAGGCATGTTCAAATTTTCATGGAAAAAAAACAATGAAAAATCACTAATATATTAGATGTCTAAATGCACGTGTTACATATGAGTGACATGCGCACTCTCTGATAGTTCCTTACGATTTGAAAGTTAGTAAACAAACACACCGCGAACGATGAGAAAAAATAGGAAGCAATTAGGGAGAGAAAAATCCCTTTTTTAGTAGCCTAAATTCGAGAAACTCGCCAAACCTGATGCAAACGTAAGTGCACGCGGAACACGCCCAAACATTACAGCAAAACGGAGCCGCGTTCTTTTCTTTCTTTTCCGTTTTTAGTGTTTTATATTATGAAATTCACACAAGGTTAGATGTTCACGTGACTTTGATATGTGGGCGTATTTTAAAGAGTTAAGCGTGACGCAATGATTGAGTAGAAAAATTTTACGTCTGTTTCGTACAGTGATAATGCTTGCGCCATCTATCGTAAGGCTTTTAAGAATTACTTTTAAAAATTTTTAAAAAAAATTTAATTTTAACTAAGTAACTCTTTTTCTTCTTCAAATTATTTTTATTTATTTTTTTTAAACTTTCTACGGCAAAAATTATTCTGGGACTCTCCGAAACTATCACCATTTTTAATTTTGTAGCCTGCACCTCTAACTTTTGATCAGTTTTAAATTATTACAATTGTAAAAAAAGGAACAATATTGCAGGTTTGCTTACTGAAAGGCTGTTTTCAGGCACATGATAAAATTTTCACAAACTTTATAATTGCTTACTGAAAGAACTTTTCAGGCGCATGATAAAATTTTCACAAACTTTAGAATTGTTTTCAAACCAATCAAGTTAAGAAACATCTTTTAAAAAATATAATAATAATATTTTTTTTTTTAAAAATTCGATAAAAAAATTTCGTAAGTATATAAGTATTTTCGATTAACCGAACCGAATTGTGTTTGACTGAGTCTTGTTATATATATATATATATATATATTCGTGAATTCCCTTTGAAAAACTTAGAGTAAACCAGGAAAATTCTAATGCTCAAATATTTTTTCTTCTTCAAAATATGAAAATGATATAATCCAGTAATAATTTCAAAATTTAACTTTGTAAAATTTTTTTTCAGCATTTGAAATTTAACGGTTTACTCGAAGTTTATCTGACTAAAACTTTTCTCTATAATATATATTTTCTTTCCTTTATCTTTTTCTTTTTTTTAAAAATTACCAATAGAAGTAAAACAGCCATAAAAAAGAAGAAAAAATTGAATATAATCTTATGTGGTATAGAGTCGCTCTCTTAAGTGACGTAGCGTAGCAACCGTGTATTGTGTTAAAAATACTACGAGCAAGATTAGACTACACAAAATTCAAAATTAAAATACTTTTTATTTAAATTTTAAAAGAATCAATAGAAAAGTGAAGATATTAAACTCCTACCTCTTATACGCTGAATGATTTATAATTTTTAAAAATAAAACAAGCACAACGAAATTAAAAAAGGAAAAGGTGTTTAGCACAAACAGAGAGAAAGAAAAATAAACTTCGCTCCATATCACTGTCGGATATGGGTAAACGATAAACTGTAAAAATTAAATTTTATATATAGTGTAATATTAAAGATAAAATGAGTTTAAAATTAATTATATTAATATTTGCAAACCATGTTAGTATTTAAATTATTACATTTATTCTTAATAATGAGATAATTTGTCAGGTGGGCGGTATTTTATTTATTCTTATACATGAACTATTTATGTACTTTCTTTATAATTATTAATATTTTTATTGATCCTGCAAATAATTTCAGAAGTTTTTTTGAAAAATTATTTACACGCCTCTAAAAGTAGGAGAAGTTTTCTAATATTGGGGTAATCTTCATAGGTATCAATGTAGTATCGTTGTGAGAAAATTCGATAAATGAGTGAATCATAATAAATTTTATTTTTTTCATGATATTGATTTGTTCATTCAACAGCAAATTTTCTAGCTTCTTCCATTGGTGAATAAATTTCTTCTGACAAAGCGTGTATAAATTTGACAGTGCCAAACATTAAACGAGTTGGTGGAAATTAAGTAACAGAGTGTGGAGTAAAATTATATTCTTCAGTTTATTAAATAATTTAGGCAAAGGAAATTCTTTTTGAAGAATCATTAATTTTACATTTTAAACGTGTAAAATGATTTGTCCTAATCGTTCAACTTTTCCATTAGTTTTCGGTCTGTGGGTGATAGTTACTAATTGTTTGATTTAACTATTTAAGAAATTTAAGAAATGGGAATAAGTAAATGCTGAAGGAATGCTTCTTTCAGGAATTCAAAAAATTTGGTACTAAGAGTCGATATAAGTTTCTGTTCTTATTGACTGAGATGCAAAAGACCACTTTTATCGAGTGTGAGGATGAATTATTAAGATAAAATATCTTTTAGTGGAATTATTATAAATAAAACCACCTTATCAATTGGAATTATTTCAACTGGTTTGTCGAATTGTCGGCATTGTCGAAAGTAAACCAAATTACTTTTGTCTAGGTTTTTTATTTCTCTGACAAGTATGGTAATGTATATTAAAATTTGTGCTACATAAAGTAATATTTTCCCAATTATAAAAAGGAGTATGTAAATTAATTATTATTATTATTTTTTTTTTTGAATTCCTGGCTGACCAAATTTCTTATAAATAAATTTAAGTAATTTATGTCTTAAAGAATATGGAACAACAATTTTGGTTTTACCCTGGTTAAGCCTTTTTACCTTGGTTAATTCCTTCCCCTTGGTTAACGCTTTTTTGGTCAACCCTTTTTACATTAACATAAATTATTATTAGTTTCAACAGAATTTCCCGTTAAGTTTTCATTTTATTGGGACTCGCGAATTTAGTTTAACGGCAAAATATGTGAAAAATTGATTTTATTATTAATATCAATATTATTACTTATATTATCAAGAATATCCCAGCGACAACATGTCAGCATCAAAGTTTAAGGCGCCTTTTTTGTAATTTATGTCATAATCATACGTACTAAAATCAAACAGCAGAATAGCTTTCCTTTTAAATTTTAAAGTGAAAACAATGCTGAATTTTAATGTCAAAATAATGGGGAATTTATTACCAAATAAATAGTGAGGAACGTGTTTTATGCATCAACAATAACAAGACATTCCAATTTGGTGATAGCATAATTTTTTTCAGATTCCCCTTAAGAATGCTATTAGATGTAAGACACCTGAAACATTTCGCTGTTTCAATATTGCTCTAATACAATTTTAACTTGCATACATTCCAATACCATTTGCAATGAAAAAGAAAATATTTGGGGATAGACTTATTACCTGTGCAGATAGCAATGTTAGAGGTCAAACTCAAAACAAAAAATCCTCCTATAACTTATCAAATATTATTTTATTCGAAAATAAAAAATATTTATACTATATACAATGTATAAGTTCTACTAGCTTAGTGAAAACAATTGTCAAACATAATAATTAATCAAACATACCAACTTAGCAAATTGAAGATGAATTGTTCCTACCATATTTTGTATTAGTAATAAGCAATTCATTCGAATTTATTATAGCAACAATCTATTCCAATTCTAGAAGAGCAACCAAGGAAGGATGACAAAGCTAATGACAAAATATTCGAAGTGAGAACCAAAAGAGCCCATGGTGGAATACCTTAAACTAGCAACATCGCCATTTTAGCATGATTAAATATAAATAATTAAAATTCTGAAATAGTTCTTTTAATACACAAATATCATTTCAATATATGAACTATTAGTTTTATAGACTCGTGTTAGGTCTTATTCAGTTCAAAGTAAAAGAAGAAAAAAAAACACTTCGGAAACAATACCTCACTTCTTTCGATAGCAATGTCAGATGCGTTAATAAGAACAGGTAAATAGGCGCAACCCCTTCTTGCCGAAATTAAACTCATGTACCATTTTACCGCTTACTGAGAGCAGGTTACTAAAACACTTTGCCGCTGGTTATATATTCTATTTTTGTATTTACGAGTTTTGATGATATTTAAGTTGCCCTTACTGTACGACAATAAATTCCGAATCGTTACCTGATTTCACTGTTTTTCAAAGTTTATTTCATTGATTTATATTATTTTACAAGCATTTTAAGGTATTCTTCCAAGGTATTCCATTCGCAAAACGATGCTATCATTTTTTTCATGTATTACGATACTTTTAGTAAAAGCGGCACCATATTATGGAAATAGAAAATCGAATGTAACAAAGTGCACAAACAAAAAAACCTTTAGAATTGATTCCGAAAAAAATTGACCCTAGATTTATTAAAACTAATTGTATAAGAACTTCTAGAATAAACTTTTGAAATGTTACAGAGTTCAGATATTATATTTCTTTTATAAAACGTACATACTACATTTGCAATGTACATTCTACTGCGTACATTTGTTATTTTTAATTGTTTTTCTTATCTAATGTAACTCTGAAAAAGTTAACTCGAAACTTTTAAATTATTTAAAAAACTGTCACAGCAAAATGAACTTTTGTTTAAAATATATTGTAAATAAGTAAGACTATAAATTAAGCCATGCGTAATGAAATTGCACCAGAAAGAAATTTATCAAAATGAAAGCTAATAAGTTTTACCACGAACAGAAATTATTCATTTAATTCGTTGAGTCTTTTGGCTACAGCGGCTACCAAAGCTGCACCTCTCCCGCTTCCATCTTCCGATAACATCAACTCAAATTCATATTTAGGATCAACGAGTTCCTTAATCTTGTCTTCCATCTTCGATTTAAACAAAGGATGATACCGATAAACAGATCCATCCACGCCAATGGTTGTAAAATTCTGTTTTCTCTTATTTAATATAGTTGCTACACCAGCAGATACCAAATGAGCAGCTCTAGTAGATACCAAACAACAGACAAGTTGTGCAATTGAGCAATCTTTCTCAGAAGGTTCCTTTATACCCATTTTCATGAGAATTTCTTCTGTTGCCTGTTCACCTCTAACGTCATGTTCAATAAAAGAAAGGTACTTTGTTTTGAAGGCATATTCTTCGGACAATTTTTCAGTGACGATGCCATTGTTAAATTCACCTTCATTGGCTAGTTTGATAATAATTCTCCGCACAAGTTCACCCATGTACATTCCAGATATCATTTTTTCAAACAACTGTTCTCCAGGGTTTATGGATGCCTCATCTACCTCTTGATCAAATGGAGTACGCAAAAAATCAATGCAGCCATTGTCGCCAAATGCTCCCCATTCGCAATTGATGATGACTTGCCGTGGTTCTTCTGTGTCTTCTTTCCATTTTTCAACGTTTTCCAAATTTTCCATGTAGCAAGCGTTTGTACCGGTGCCGATAATGACACCGACTCTACAATTTTCATTTCTATGGGCACATGACATAAGAGTACCAGTTGTATCGTTCACAACTGCTATAATGTCGATATTAACGTCCCCTCGCCTACTAATCGCATCGCGAAGCAATTGCACCACGTTTTTCCCTTCAACACCGGGACACCGAAATCCCTTTGTCCAGCGAATTAGAAATGCCTCTGTTAGGCCTTTTTGCACACATGGAAAGCTAAATGTAAATCCTAAAGGTAAAACTTCTCTGTCCAACTTGTATTTTGTTACGAATTCAGCTAAGCAATTAGCGATGCTGTCAAACAGAGCTTTACCTGGTCCTGTCATTGTCGATTCTGTTAACTCAAAAACTTCGTGAGTCGTTTTGAAGTTTCTTCCCTCTAATTCGATAAATAAAATTCGAAACGTACTCCCTCCTAAATCTAATGCAAGAAATTTTCCTTCTTCCTGTCCGTTTGGTATATCTCTCACGAAACTCGGCAACATTTTTACACTCGAACTTTTATCTTTAGATAATCCTTTATTGAATTCATCGAGCAAGATGTCTGATACTCTTTTAAGCGTTTCAGTGGAAATTTCAAAACCGTGCATAACTTCATGGACCCTTTCTCGAAAATCACTCATTCCTTTGAGTTATGTAAATAGAATATAGTTTAAAGGGAAACCAAAACAACTAAGACTTTTTAATGTTTATTGATTGTAATGGAAAGTGTTTTTGTTGTGTCTTAAGTAGCTGCTTTTGTCTCTATTGTTATAAAGTTGCAAACCATAATTCCTTCGGTTACCATCGGCAGATATTTTTTCTACTGTAAAGTTATCTCAGCTCGTGTAAAACTTTATTACATGACCTTCAGGAACGACCTGAAGTTGCGATATTACTATTTTATAATAGGTTTTGGCGGAGTACAGTACAGTATTATGTGCAACGAGAAGAGCGAAGGAGGCAATCGCTAAATGGAGCGAGCATTCACTATTATTTTAAATTTTTTTACCCCAGAAGAATTCATTTACATATAGCGAGTTTAAAATATGGATTTAGATTATTATAAATGCATATCTTTAAAATGTTTAATTAAATCGGCCCCTCGAATGATTACTCTACTCTTTTTTGTGACATCTAAACAAAGAGTAATCCACACACCTCTGTACGCCACACATTTATGTACGCCATTATGTCACACATTATATATGTCACAAATGTACGTAGAAAATCTCTTTTTAGACACTATAAATTCCGATGTACGCCATTATGTCACACATTATATATGTCACAAATATACGTAGAAAATCTCTTTTTAGACACTATAAATTCCGTCCCCCCCGAGTCGCTATTTAATTAATAGTTTTAAATATTTTTTTGCTTTCTTTTATGAAAGAGTATCTTTGTAAATAAAATAGGTGACTCATTTTTACGCAATTTTCCCCAGTCCTCCTCTTCCCGCCTTGCATAGTTCGGGCAAATTTTGCTTTTTCCATACCAATACGTTTCAATAAAAAGTTGCATTATACTTGCGTGGGGATCAGCAAGATTTGTTGATACCATGGTAACAGGGAAGAGAAAGTTGTGGAAAGAAGAGAAATCATGTAGCGTTGAGACTATTCTACTAACAGTATAATTCATGAGAGTATAAAATCATAATTGTTCCTCACCTAACATCTGTCACAATAATTTTTATATTTATTTCTTGGAACAAATATCATAATATAATGCAATTTCCTTTTTTTAAGTCTTCCACCTTTTACTTTGCTAAATTGTCACTTAGTACACTAACTGCTTTTTTCTTCGTTATTATTTACCATTTCAGTTGTCACATTCATCATTAAAAATTAAAATAGTTCGAAAATTAATCTTACCAAAAGAAAAGTTGACTATTCAACTCGTGTTGATCAAGATTTACCACAAACACAATTTTTCTAACCATATGACAATTAGTAAGTTTCATTTCATTTTATTAATTGACGTTGGCCTAGCAAAATTTAAATTTATAGAAACACGTTTTAAAGTATAAATGTGAACAATAAGAACATGCGTTTTCATATTTTTCTCAAAACCAAATTGGTTGATTTCATTCATCTCTAAATTATTCATGTTAATTTTATTTGTAATTATTTTTGGCAAACAAAAACATTGCAGAAATCTAACGCAGGTAACCAAGGATAAATAATAATTAAAAGCATGCGTTAAAAATTCCATTTTCTGTTAAATAGAGATCCGGGTTAAAATCCCAGCGATGGTTGGCCGATACGAATTCCGCATCCGGCTCGCACCGACTTCAGTGCTAACGTAAAATATTCTCAACTATAGATGAATCATCGGTTGGTGTCCCCTTGCCATCAGGCTAACCGTGTGAATATTTCGTGGTTTTCCTCTTCACGTAACTCAAATGCGGGTTAGTTCTATCAGAAAAGTCATCCAGGAAAGCAAATTTCTTCCAATACTTGATGTAAGAGTTCCCTTTTCTGCTGGATTGGGTTCAAAATTACAAGGTTACGGAACTAAACATTAGTAGTCGTAAACCCAAAATTGGGGCGGCTTTTCAACGACGTTTATAAAAACAAACATTTTGTTTTAAATGTATAGGTAAGAGAACGAGTGACGAGAATGTGAGCTAAATAATTATTTGAATTTATTTAAAAATATTAAATGAAGACAATATGTAATAATTAAGTAAATTAATGACATTAAAATAATAAATTGAATTTATTTAAATCAGGATATTGTTTTGCAAACTTTTTATACCACGTTTCCTTAAAAATAAAAAAAAAAAATAAAGAAATGGGTTTAATAATTTTATATAATATTATGGGGTTAACTTATACCGTGAACGATCGCAATCAAGAGAATGTCAACTTCCACCAGTGAATGTTAACAATCAACTATTTATTATCAAAATAGTTTACTCAGTTCACAGAAGCTGCATTTTTTTAAAAATATCTTTTTAATAGTTTCGTATAAAATGTTTTGCTTTTTATTTCGCGGTTATTGGTAATAAGAAAATACTTGTATAACATAATTTAGCTTAAAAAGGCGAAAAAACATATTGAGTGCAAAAATAATTCATAATATTGCAAATTTCACTGGGTAATATGTAACAATTTGAAGGAAACAACTTTGTTTGTTCGAGATAATCTCTTGTTTTTCTTAGTTTAATGTCGATCTTATTGGTATAAATCTCGAAATTCGATTATTTTACAGAAACTTTTAAGTATAATAATTACTTAAAGAAATTAATTCTTTAAGGAATGAATGTCGAATGTCAGTAATATAAAATGTTTACTTCGATTATTCATAAAACTTTATTTTTCACCGAAATGTAACAAACTATTGTAGATATTAAGAATTTAGTTTCTATATAAATTTTCAATGAAAAGTGTGCATTTTAAATTATGCATCGGGTGTTTATCTTTTTATAAATGATTATATAAATTAGTGATATAATGAAATTCATTTATCTTACAAAAAGAAACAGAGGGTATGACTTTAGTGTTTCCATGCTCTAACAGATGGCGATAGCAAACTTAAGACACGAAAACTCGTTGCTAAGCAACACGTCTTTGGGATCTCTAGGATCTACTAGTAAATAACAACTGAACATGATTGTTCCAATGGGGGTTTCGTAATGGTAGAGAATGGCCGAGTCACGGACTGAAGAGGTGCAAGATCGGAGTTTGTCCGATGAGGAACAGCATTCTTCTACATCACGCCATAAATCCAAGCCCCACTCCCCTCTCAGACGGGGCTTGACTAAAGTCTCGAAGTGGGTACAGGTCGCTCGAAAAGCGTTAGTGAATAGTTCCGGGGACAATACAATGGGGCACGTGGTCTCTACTTCATGCGATTCGAGTCAGGATACTTCCAAAAACGCAAAGGATGCACCGAATTGGAATTTATCTATTCCTGAGTTGTTAAATGAGATTGAGAGATTGAAGACTGAGCTTGAGGAGAAGGATGTTATTATTGCTGATTTGAAAAATGAAGTTATGCAAATGAAGGTAAGTTGAAATAGGATTAGAACGGAATGGGCAATATAATGATAAGCTATATATTTAAACTTTTCCAGAAAGCGGATTTTTATTATTTTTTTTATTTTTTTGTAGACAATGAGATATTCGAGTCTTTTGTGTTGTTATAAATTGGAATATAAAGCATCTGTTTGGAAACAATACGAAAGAACAGTTGGTTGTAAAATGTTACGCATTTCTTAACATTGTCTAAGACTTTCCATTGATCTAAAAATGTGCATATATACATTGCTTGTTATAAAAAAACTTCCTATCATCGTAACGTGAATACAGTTTTTGTTTTTAAATTTCTTCTGATGAAGCTAAACTCAACAACTATATTCCCCTCTAATTTTTACTTGAAACAGCCTAAAATAATTCAATAATAACTTTTTATTAACAATTGAAAAACGAACGAGAATGAACTACATAAATTAAGAATGAAAACGTTTAAAATCAAATAAGATATTCCGTTTTGTAATAAATTCACTTCTAGCAGTTTTGAACAAATATTTGTTAGTTTGAAAGATGAAACTAAATAAATTATAAATTTTTAAATAATCTATAGTTCAAATAAACAAATAACTTTTCAGAATTTCGTTAGGTCATTAAATATAGCTTTCCAAACTCAAGAAAATCTCAGTTCATATAATTTAGGACGGTCTCCAAAACATATAGTTTATATAAGCATTGTTAAAGAATAAAAATTGCTTATAAATTAACTAAGTGTATTTGAGAAAAAATATTTAAACTTAGGTATACAGAATGTATAAAAAATAAAAAAGTAATAAAAGAGAAGTAATTTTAATTAATAAAAATCTACAATTAAATATTGGTCAACAATTGGAAATGGAGTGGAATTTAATAATTCTTGAGTCTTTTATATTTGTTTAAAAAAAATTAATCAAGTCTTTCAATATATCTATCATCTAACTAATTCTATCCAAACATGGTTCTGATGACCTTAATATTCCCTTTTTATGGAAGATCTGACCATTCAAATTTTCTTAGAGTTCAGCTTTTATCCATACCTAAAAAGATAAGTGGAGTTGTTAATTTTTCCTTCTCTCAGTTTGTGGTCAACACCACAAATACATACATTTTTTAAAATGTTTATTTAATATTTGAAATTAGGATATTCCTACACAAGATTGCTGAGATTTGGAACTATTTTCATCTTTTTGGGGATAATCGACCCTTATTCAGCAAAAATGTTCTTAAAAATACTGAAGTCCTGAACTTCAGAATAACGACCATTGCGTCATTTTCTTAAATCGCAGTAAACTATACTGAAATCTTTAACAACTTCAGATTAAACCTTTTTCTCATAAAAAAATGTGTCAATTTTTTTTTAATATTTCATGTTTTTGAATTTTTGCATTTTTGAAGTGTTTATAGAAACTTTCTATTTTGAAATTTATTTGAACTGTGTTATAATGAAGGATAATATTTCTTAGTGAAAAACTTTTGTCGTGTCGTGTACTTCAAATAAATGACTTAAAACTGAACACAAACTGAAACAAGAAATCGTAAAAACTGTTAAGAATGAAATTCAAATTCTTCAATTTATTAGTCGCTACTGTAACAATTTTTTCTACAGCATTTTAATCGTGTTACATTTTTATCATTTTTACAAAAATGTGTGTTTTTTTTTCATTTTTCATATAACTATTATATACTGCTTAGGTTAACATTGCGAATTTTTAGTCTTTTCATGTTGGTTGTGGTTCTTTCGCAGAGAAAGTATTACAAATAAATTAAATTTTTAAAAATTTTTTTCTAGATGGTTCACATTTTGGGGAGAGGGGATGTATCATAAGCAGCTTTAACAAAACTTTTTGGGTTATTTCTTTGTCTAAATTCATTTTTTTAAAATTCATTATTCAAAACGAAACCCGTTCTTAAGGACCAAAATTGGTGAATGTTGATTTCCACCGGTGAATGTTGACAGTCAAATAGTCGCTTTGGTAAATGTCCGAAATATCGAAATATTTACTAGGTCTTGTTAAGTGCCACTGTCTGGTATACATTTGTACCGTATGCCCTACATCAATGTTTTTTTAAAGTCAAATGCCACTGCCCAATATGCATTTAACCGGTACTCCGAACACTGATGTTTCTCCCAATCTATCTCCAGGATATATTAAAATGTCGAATAAATATAATAATATCAACGAATAAATTAATATCAAAGTAGATATAACAAAAATTTCGGACATTCACGAAAGTGACTATGTGATTGTCAATGGTGAAATTCGACATTCTCTTGATTTTTGTTATTCATGGTATTTTGTTATTCATGTTATTCATGATATTTGTTATTCATATATATATATATATATATATATATATATATATATATATATATATATATATATATATATATATATATATATATATATATATATATATATATATATATATATATATATATATATATATATATATATATATATATATATATATATATATATATATGTATTCCATTCAGCCTGACATAACGCATTTATGCATAATTCTGCATAATGACTGTAAAACTTTTAAAGCAATTTCCCTTTTCGTATGAAATTTCATAAGAAGTCTATGAAAATTTTTCTTTCAATATAACAATTTTTAAGGAAACAATGACTTTTTTTCAGACTACCATTATTTTCATGAATACACTAATTCTAATTATAAAAGGAATGCGTTTCATTCCCGAAAGAATTTCGTGATTTTGAAATGCGGATGATTTTTAACATGCTCTTGTTTTGATTTTATATGCTGCATGAATTATTTTTACCCGCAGACGGGAGTTAAAATGTATTTCGTTCTGCACAAAATGTTTTGTTTATTCTGCAAGCAAAAAACAAAAACCATCGTTTTTCGGTACAAGAAGTTATTTATTTAAAACTCTAAACTAATAGTTTGAGCTTTGCTGTTAAAATAATCTCTTTCAACATAGAAAGTCAGAATTTTTTGCAAAAAGTGCTTAGAATTTTTTGAAAGCTTACGGAAATAAAAATAAAGCATAGGAGACTTATTCTTTTTGTTAATATTAAAGCACAAATGTAACAAAAGATTGGGTGAATGATTGTTTTATTAATTTTAATTTAAAGCGTTCAATAGTACATATTTTTCCATTCAGAAGTAAAACAAATACCTGAATTTTTGTGTTTACATTCAGTTATAGAGTTTTTCAGTTATAGAGTTTTTCACTTGTATACTCAATTGATTGATACTTTCATCCTCCATTTCACTATTTCTAATTCACATATTTAATCATTTACGAATTTTTTCACCTATCTATACATACTTATTTCTCTTACGCAGTGATTGAATACACGTTCACGTTGGCAACATTTTCGCGTTATTTACGAAGTTTTTTCGCATTATATACAAATTTGCGTTCGTAGCATGGTAGCAAACCACTGAAAAATTAAACTAATAAGCGTTCATACTCAAACGAACATGTTTACAAAATTTCTGAATGAAAACTCCCACTAGATTCAATAAAGTGAGCAATAAATTAGAAGGAAATGAAAGATTAGCAACGAACAGTTCACAGCAAACTGTATTATATATTTTATTATTAATAAGTAAAGTAAGTAACCTAACAATTTTGTTTTAATTAGGCTTAGTAATTGACACAGAAGACAGATGCATTTTATCACCAGAAATAAGCCAGAAATACGATACCCATTGA
Source organism: Parasteatoda tepidariorum (assembly GCF_982258835.1). NCBI lineage: Eukaryota > Metazoa > Arthropoda > Arachnida > Araneae > Theridiidae > Parasteatoda > Parasteatoda tepidariorum. The sequence continues at coordinate 45,391,911 of NC_141755.1, forward strand.
TTTAAACTAACGTTTTTGTTTAATCCTGATATATTGCCTATACTAGCCGCCAAAGGCGGCCAGCTTGTCCGCCACGCTAAAGGTTTTCACAAATAAAGTTTTTTAAAACATAGCGGGAAATCTGAAGATTAGTGGGCAATTAAAGTGTTCCTGTCCTGCAATTTTGTCTTCATATCCAGTTCTGCTGCAGATGTGTTTTAGCTCTTGAGGATGTTTGAAAATGTAACTTTGCTATGGTAACCTAAGGCCTATGGTAACCTAACCTATAATATAACTATCAGGTGGAGACTTGTGTTTTTTTTTTTTTTTTTTTTTTTTTTTTTTAATTTTATTTTTTTTTTTAAAAAAGGCCTCAGAAATTGTAAAAGCATACAAAAGTTGCTTTCGAAATCATCATTGGCCAATAGCTGAAAACCTCTTCTAATCTTCTTTGATGTTTCTCTGATACTTCTTGGGCTCTAGAATTGCTTGTCGAAATTCGGCCATGTTCCATCCTTCTCTGACGTTCCACAGACGTTTCTTGGGCCCTTCTTCTTCTTTGAGAATCTCTTAATATCTTTTTCTTTGACAAAATACAAAGTTTTTCGGAAGGCGGTTCTGCCATATCAGTAATCGGGATTTTAAGAAGTCAACGAATACTTTAGAACAACAATTACTATGAAAGCAAATCATGAAACTTCAATATTAAAATCTAAGTGCTTACTTGCAAACTGAAACTTTCTGAAAATAACTAATTACAGTTAATAAAAACTGTTAAAATAAAGAATAGAAAAACCAAAGAGATCCAAGATAAGTGTGATCGTTCCTTCAAAAACAATTAAATTCCTATTTTATATATTATATAGCTACAACGGTTAAGAAAAAAAACTAAAATGCTAAATACATGAAAAGAACACGAAAACGAATTAATTTTTTATGGTACTACCTATTTCTATATCGCTACAAAAGTTATCGTCCTCGCTTAAGGGAAAAAAAATAGAGCGTGGAAAGAAGAAGAAAAACTTATTATAACAATTATGAACAGCGACAAATATATCAAAGCGAACCGTTCTATTTACGTGGCAGCATATTCGATAGAATATGCTGCCACATTTTTAATACAAAAGTTAAACTTTTCTCCACTTTGATAAATGTAAACTAATGCGAACTTTACAATTAAATTATTAATTCCTTCGTATATTAATGGCTTAAGTTGTCGAAAATTAATATTTCAATTGTAAGGTTCGCATTAGCATAAATTTATAAGAGGGAGAAAAGTATATGCATTTTTTAATAGTTTTTTGAATATGGCTCTTTGAAGACGAAAAAGTATAGATTTTCTTACAAAATGACTGATAATTAAAAAACTAATCCAAATTTTTGAAAAAGAAAAAAAATACTTCTTCATTATGTCAAAACACAATTTTGTGCCGAGTTTCGTGCCTGGGCGAGGTTTCTGGGGCGATACATTGTGATTACAGACACACACACACAGCCGCGTTTATTATTATGTAGGGGAGAGTGGGATCAATTGTAACACTTTTTACTTAACTATTTTTAACTAACAAAAAATCCAATATATTATTAGTATTAATTGACAGACGAGTAAAGTAGACTATCCTCTACTAGAAGAAAATAATAAAAACCTTATTTTAAATGTTATTATATTAGTTATTAACAATTTTTGACAGTCGTGCACTTGTTACAATTGTCCCCACTTACGGGGTCAATTGTAACAGTTCATAAATTCAACTAAAACATAGTTAATTATACATATTATCATAGTTGAGATATATTTTTTTATTGATCAAAATAGTTGTGATATTTTAGGAGTAAAAATAATAATGAGCAGAGACCTAATGGGTTAAACTTTTAACTTTCAGGGGTTAAAAATTTCAATTTATGCTGTGAAAGGTGACAAATAAAATAATGCACATGCAACATAATATAAATGATATAGGAAACTATTGGTGGTTCTTAAAGAGTTAAGTAATGGTTTGTAAGCATAAGAAATGGGGCCTAAGGGGTTAAACAATTGCAATTGAAACTATGAATTTTATTTTCAGCTGTTTCAATCGTCCCTTTACTTATTGTTACAATCGTCCCCAAGGCGCCATTTCAGCTTCATTTGTTAAAAACAATGCTAGTTAATTAACAAAGCTAGTAATTTTTTTTTGAAATGATAATTAAGGTGCCCACTTACATATTCGGTTAATAATTTTTGTTTGTTTGAACAAAATTACTTTGTTACAATATAATATTCTAATACCAAAAAAAGTACTTACGTAGCGTGAAAATATCTTTTGTGATCTAACTCTTTCAAAATTAAATAAATATGGTTGCCAGCAGGTGTGTACATGTAGATTTATTAAATACACCTTGTGCGCCACCTAGGAACTAAATCTAGAACCAGACACTCGAAATTTGTGCTCTGTTACAATCGTACCCTGTTACAATTGACCCCACTCTCCCCTATAGATTACCCGCATTTTATCTATTTTGTTACAATGATGTTTTTGTTTTCTAATCCTTTTCTTTGGTTTTAATACATTTTGCGAGTTTATACTAGGATAAAAGATTAAAAACTATTGTGTCCCCACATACTGAAATTTATTATATTGTAAATAGGGAGATTCTATGAATATCCAATTAGCATTATAAACATTGTAAAATTTTTTGGAACTTAATCTTAAAAAGAGTACCAGAATGCAAACAAGCCAAAATATAATAATATATAACAGTATAAAATATAATAGTATTGTACAGTATCCAATGGGAAAGCGAACCTAGATGAGATTGCGAAGCAATCTGAAAGGAACTGCCAAAGAGTTCCAGGGGTTAGGGAGCACAGCAAAGCGGGAGTAGAAACTCATTTCTTATTTGAAAATTATGTAAAATTTGAAAACTTATTTCATATATTTCTTACTGAAGTTATCGCAGAATTTACCGATACAATCATCTCTAAATATTAATTAATTATAACTTATTAAAGCAAAGTTAAGTATATTACAACTTCCATCGCGATGGACGAGATAACTCGTCTTCCAGGAATATTCGCTGCGTCTTTTGTTGTATAAGTGTATATGGTTAATGATTGCAATTGATTATTATTTTTTAAAGTGAAATAAACAAGATTTAAATAAATTGCAATTTGGTTTCAATTTTAGTACTGCGGGGGAACTCTGAGCGTGGAGGGTAGGACAAAGACGCGTCATTGCCGCGATAAAAGTGTTAAGAAGCATTAAAATCATGAGAAAATTAATGCTGTAATTTTGCATAAAGAATAATAATCTGCAAGCAAGATCATCTAAGAATGGTAATTAAATAAAATTTTAATTTCAATGATTTTTCCTTAATTAAAACATCCCGGATTTTATAAAATATTTGTATATTCTTAAGAAAGTTCTATTGATAAAGATAATGTTTTTCAGGTTACTTTAAAACTTATCGTTCCTAGTAAATTTGTATATTACCCAGATAATTTGAGAAATGATACAGTTTTCTAGCTATCCTAGTTAATCTGCACATTGGGCGGAAAATTTTTAAAATAAATTTTTTTTGTACTTTAGTAGTAGCATTTTCTTTTTAAAAGACGTTTGCTAATGGTACGTAAAGACATTTTCTGAAATATTTGTATATTCTTAAAAAAAATTTGATTGATAAAGAGAATGTTTTTCAGATTATCCTAAAACTTATCGTTCCTAGTTAATTTGATAGTTGGAGAAATGATACAATTTTCTAGCTACCCTAGTTAATCTGCACATTGGCTAGAAAATTTTTAAAAGAACAAATTTTTGTACTTTTGCAGTAGCATTTTCCTTTTAAAAGACGTTTGCTAATTATACGTAATTACATTTTAAATACTAATATTCGTTTAAGTATAATGAATACTGAATCCGAAACAATAATTCATTCAAAAGTGTATTTTTAAGAATATATTTTGAAGAACATAACAAAAAAAATGAGAGGGAGGCTTCAATATAATAATGTAATGGTATATCAAAACTGAAAAAAAAACATTTTTCTTTTGTAATAAACTGAAGAACTGAAATGTATAGAGTTTTTGAGGATATCATTGCCTTAGAAATCCATTTGAAAGAAAAAAAATTTCCTTAAAGCTTTTTAATATTTTGCAAACAGAAAAATATGTATTTCTCTTGAAATGACATGTTTGAACAAGCTATATTATGCGGAACATTTTACTTCAATCAGCTTTTTGTATTCCCGACTGCTTTTGAAATACGCAGTCTTACGCGATCAGAAATGATAGAAAAGGTATTTTTGTTCCATTTTACAACTGACGACCGATGAAATTGCGATTCTTTTTTATTACTTTCCCTTTTGTAAAGAAATGATATTTTGAAGGTATTAATATAGAGAGAGAGAAAGAAGAAGAGCTGAATTGTTTGTGCCGTAAGGTAAATGCAAGGTATAAATATTAACATTTATGAGTCTCGAAGGACTTTAAATCTGTTACAATAAATCATTGAAGCGCAATTTTAATTATTATTGAAAAAATGGTAAAATATGCATTTCGAAATCTTATTGAATAATTTTTAAGTACTCAGTAATATTTTTTTAATATTTTCGCAATTTCATTCGGAGTTTATATAATAAAACGAATACAACACAAAGGACATTGTATTAAATTCAGTAACAATTCAATTCTTAATTTAGTCTTTAGAGTTTTTTTTTATGTGGGATGACGATTCAATCACACGGTATACATTAATGAAACAGTTCAATATGATACTATCAACGACATTTTTCGCGAAGTTCTGCTAATTTTTGCAGCAGAAATTTAAAAAAAAAGGACGACAATAGGAATTTTAAAAATTGCGGAAGAATTTCCTTTTGTTAGGTGGTCACCCACACATTGCTTCAAAAAAAAGAAGGGGGGGGGGTTATTAAATTGCAATAAGGAAGCGATGTTCGCTTTTCTGCATTGAAACCACAAGGTAAAAGAAGTCCGAATCAAATTGTGGTAAAAAGTACCGGCACTCATGGTAGCGGTACATTTAAAAAAAGGCAGGCAGCAAATTTTAATTGGCAGCAAAATTAAATTTTAATTTTTCCATTAAAATATGCTGCCGGCAAATTTTAAAGGAACAAAAAATCTGATAATATTACAGTTATATTTCCTGAAAAATCTCGGAATTACGGAAATAAAATAATTATTATTGCAAAAGTTATGGCTTAAAATTTTACGATAAAAATGGATTTATGAATGCTGCACTCAGGATGTCATTATTTTTCACCGTAACTTGATCTGGAATTTTTTTACAGGGCAAAAATAAATAAAAAATTTCTAGTTTATAAAACTTTTTCACTAATATTGCTCCCTTAAACATCAGAAGAATGTAATTCCTTGAGAAATATAGTTTGTCATAATAGTTGAATACTAATTATTTTTAACTCGTTATAAACCAAAATTTTTTAGAATTATTACAAGCTGAAATTCCCTCGCTGCAGAAGGACGTTCGTTTGACATGCATGTTTTAGGCAGAGAATAAGCTAAAAAATCTGATATTGTTAGCAAACGTTGGGAAAATTTCTGGCATAACCGTACTCTATGACATTTCTGGTTAAAAAAAATTAAAAAAAAATATAATACAGATTAATAAAACTTTATGAAATGCGATATTTAAACCATCTAAGAGGTAATTTTTCGATTCATATGATAACGGTTTACCGGAAATTTTGGTTTTTAAAATTATCGCTTTCATTACCACACATTTAGTAAAAAATATAAACTTGAAAAGTATATTTTACCAAATAATTATTTCTTATATCATGCTAAAAAGTATCATGATAAAATTGCCAAATTTTACCACAATTTACAAATTCTATTACATTTTATAAAACCACATTTTTTTGTTAAATTTACTAAATTCAGTACTATAGCGCTTTTTGGTGTTTCCATAGATCGAAAAACAAGGTAAATTTTACCACGTTTGAGTGAAAAAAATATCACATATATAATAAATATATGCATGCTATTTGCAGCAGGAATACACTTTGTGATCAAGATAATATTAACTGGGTACTTGCACTTTAAGAAGAAGAAGATCACAGGTACCCACACACGTGACCTATGAAGTCAGCACCAACTGATTGAAGCAAAATGGCGCTTTAAAGTCGACTTAAGTTTCTCCCACATAAGTTAGAATGTTAATTAAATATAAAGCCGTATCGTACATCGAATTTGTTGAAATATAATTCTTCCTCGTCTACGTCTTTTACTTAACTTAGATTTATTATTTGTTTATATATTTTATCGTAACCGTGATATATTTTTATTTCGTGTACCTGTCAACTTCGATGCATAATAAGTTTGTTTATGTTCTACATAGCTTCATGCCTGTTTTTGTGTTAAGTCAGAAATATATAGTGAAAAAATTGATATCTTTGTGAAAGAATATAGAATGTATTTAAGACTTATTAATAAGACTTATCACGTATACTTAAGATAATTGAATCTTGACGGACTTGGTTTACTCAAATAGAAAGGAAAAAAGAGTTGCAAACGTGAAAAAATTCCACGTTTTAACGACCAATTAGAATCGTGATTCCCGCATTACGTCACTTGCAGGTATCCCATTTCCTAACATGAATAAATTACATAGTCATTTTTTTGTAATAATTTGTCATTTCCATTGTTTTCTTTTTTTGAACTTTGACTGCCCTATTTTGAAATTATGTCAATAAAAATAAAGACCACTTTTAAGTCAAATAAATTGTCATTGGAATTTTATAAAAAAAATTTATTTTTATAAACATTTTCAGAAAACAAATATATCTGATAGCCATTATTATCTTTAAAAAATACGCTAATTAATGGACTGATTCGCATTTCAATTTCAAAATACATCTTTATTGAATTTATTTTAGAATATAAGTTTTATATATTTACTGAAAATATCAGTAAATTTCTTCTTTACTGAACTTTCGAATTGGAATAAGAATAAAATTGTCAAAGATGTTTCATGTAAGAACGGGGACAATTTCCACGTAATTTTCTGGTTTAGATAAATATTTGTCGTATTTGAAGGTGTTTTGCCTTTGAAGCAAAATAGAATCTGCTTTGTTTCCAAACTTAATTTTTCCTCATTTTCTTGATAACTATGTATTTTCGAACAAATATCGTGCAAATTTGCTGTAATCATTACATTGCGTTATGTTAAACCGTATTGTAGAGTAGATTAAACCATCTTAAACTTTAGTACTTGATAAAGTAAAATTGACTAATAAATTTATTCCACATCTTATTTCAATTCTATTGCATAGCATTACAGGGCTAACCATTAGACTGTTAGAATTTCCATTCTAAAATTATGTTAAAATAATCGGCACTATAGTTCGTCCATCCGATTAACCGTTAAGTTTACGGGGAAGAACACTTTTTACTTTTATGGTTTTGAAACCGTTTACAACTAGTATGGTTATAAAATCATGAATACAAAACTATACGGGTTTTTAACCATTTAAAAATAGGATGGTTTCAAAACCGTCCAAAATAAATTTAACTGGGCAAAAGAGTTAAGCTTTTCGTTAGGTAATGAGCATTGGAAAGTACTGGACCCAAATTTCATGGTTCTCTGTGTCATGAGATTGACAGTTTAGCCCTCTCGTCTATAATAAACAGTTTTTCTCACAGTTAACAGTTTGAATACCATATTTTTTTAAATTGTTATTTGACTGTTTTTGTGGAATACGGTAAAATAACAATTAAATAAAATGTTATTTAACAATTTTGTCCGAGAAATTTCGAACAGTTTTCCAGAAAGTACTGCGAAGAGCTCAAATTTTGCATACAAATAGGCTTTGAGGAAAGGAAATATTATGGGAAATGAATTTTGAAATTTATGCAAGAATAAATTAAATTCGAAAACAAATTTATTCCACATTTAATAAACTGAACTCTTGCAACTTTATTGGCATTTAATGCTCCCTATTAGGTTTATTTCGAACTTTATTAGCATTTTAATATAGACCAATTTCGTGTAACTATGCTTAAGAAAGCAAATGAAAGAAAGAGGAAGGAGAAAGAAAGAAGAGAGAGAGAGCGAGATGGAGAGAAAGGAAGAGAGGGTGGGAGAGAGAGCGAGAAGGAGAGAGAGAGAAGGAGAGAGAGAGAGAGCAACATTTACTTATACATCGTAGAAATTTATCAAATGAAGCAAGTTATTTATTCTATCAGTAATAAATACTTTTTGAAGAAAGCCCATTACTTTTAAAATAGATGAATTTATAAAACTTATATATTGACGAGATTTTAAAGTTATGAAAGATGAATTCTGAAGTTGTTGCTTCTAATTGATTTTTCTAAACTTTTGTTCTCGTTTGAAGATAATTTTTATTTATTTAAAAATATTTCATACCATGATATATTTACGCTACATTTTATCTTATAAATAATTCAACAAACAATCATTTTTAAAAATTCCCGAAAAACATTACTACATTTTATTTTTCCGCCTCACTAAAAGTTGTTATCTGCAAACAATGCCAAGATATAAAAAAAAAAAAATATATAAATGAGTATCCTAAACATATTTCTTCTTGCATCTCTTTGAAGAACATTTATGATCTTATATGAAACGCTGTTGACATACTTAATCGATACTGTGACGATAGTGAGCCAATCGACTAGACTTTTCCTTTCATAAACTTAAGTGCAATTGTGTTACAAGCGTAAAAATATGAAATTGGAAGTTTTCATGTTAGAAATTCCATTTTATTGAGAATTGTCTTCAGTTTTTTTTTCAAAAGGAAGTCCAATAAACAAACAAACCGTATTTAAATAATTCTTTTAGATAGTATTCCTAGCCAGTTATTTGTACAGAATTACCATTTATTTTCCAAACAATTTTGTCTTCAAATGAATTTAATAATAGAAAGAATATGTATACATTGATTTATTGACTTGACGTCATTTTATTCGAACGTTTAATAGTACTTTAAATAAAAAGGAATAATTTGTTCGGTATTTTTTTTCTACTAAAAATACATATTTTTACACTAAAAACATACTTTTTATGCTCGCGTATACATTTAGTTGGATGCTATAGATAAGGATGAACTTATTTCCATTTTAACTTCGTTTTTTCACATTAAAAGTAGGAGCGAAATATTATTATTTTTTCAATATGAAATTATGTAAAATAAGGGATGTCGCTTGTTATAGTTTATAGAAGTTATAAGATGCGACCATTGCTTTGAATGTTACAATATTATAATGCAAAGCCTTTTAAGAAAAATCGGTTCAGCGTTGAACCTCATTTTGTCACTCACTTTCACCATAATTTTGGTTATATTTGCTGCTTCAATAATTAAGGTGTTAAACTGAACTATGTTTCCGTTCATGTTGGTTCATAGTATTGTAAAATCGGTCCTCAAAGTACGATAATATGTGTCAATTTAGAGCCCTAATAAAGGTTGCAACCGCTATATGAGTTCAAACTCTAAACATTCTAACAGTTTAGCATATATGCATTTATTAATTGTAGAATATTTTACTTTTTAAAAAACAAAAATGTTTTAAAGCTCTTTTCTTTTTAGGTATGGTATCAGAAATAAGAATAACTTAAAATTCAGGTTGAACGATATTTTTTTTTCGTGGAAAATACAGAGTGTAACACTTTGAAAGGATTTTCACGCAGTCAATGAGTATTAAATATTATAGTCGCCTTTGGTGATCCGCCTTTTTTAAATTAGTATAATTTCAAGTATTTTGTGATTTAAAATCGTATAGTCAAAAATCAGGACACTAACTTTGTAAATGTAATAAATTCATATTGCTCTATTTAATTTTTGCCTCCTACGTGTTAGCATGGAATCGTGGTGAATTAGTTATTAAAATGTTTAAAACGACATACGATAACATAAAAAAAAATGCTAATTATCTCAATGGCGTCTTTCATGGGTAATATATGAAATTAGAAGCTTGATAAAAATCAAACTACGCATTGATTTTCTATTATTAATTATGCGAGCTAATGAATTTTATTTGTAAGAGTTTTTTTTCGCTAAAACAAAGCGAATTTTAATTGTTATAAATTTCTTCAAGTTTAAATAATACACAGATCTCAAGCAGTAAAATTTTAAATTTTAAAGCACAAAATAAACTTTAAAAAATATTTTAGCTTCATGGTGTTGTTCAAGAACTAAAAGACAGCATAACCGAGTACTTACGTTTAATTGAAGAAATCAACTTTTACATTTACTTGTCTAGTTTAATTGTTTATTAAAATGGACTTTAGCCTACTAGTTTCCTTTAGCTCTTGTAAGCCCAGGTTATTGCTATTTTGTAAGCCAAGATTATTGCTATTTCAAACTTTTCTTGTCTTAATATTGAGACTCAGGAGTTTGACTTACGCGATCTAAAACTTCAATGCGTGTACTTAAATACATAATTATGTATGTTTGGGGCATCGATCCGCTGTTGTTTTCCTAATCTCTCAACTTATATATACTTATCAGTTGAAAGGACTATGCGTTGATGACTGCTTTTAGAGTCGTCACCCATACAAACATTATACATTTACGACTCATGAGTACAAAGTTTAATTTCGTTGTGCATTGCCAAAATTATATCTCGGTATTTTCCTAATTAATCTGATTTTTACATAGGTGTCAATATTTTTATTTCCCTAATAAAATTTGGCAACATTCACAATAATATCGTATTCAGTAATTACGGCTTTGTATAATATTCACAATATTGTCATATTCAATGCAACTATGTGTATTATAGGTAGGTAGAGGCCTGTGTTCATCAGAAGCTAGAATGTTTTACTTGTTGGTGAATTTTGCGTCATGGTACTAATAACCTATAAGTACTGATTTGTTTGTTGAATGCCGTTTGGAAAATCAATAATATAAGGATATTTACGTTTAACATAACCACTGACGGTGAAATATAATATTTTTTCAATTTTCGATAACTTATATGTTAGCCAGCTTATTTGTTTCTAGCACGCTTTACAACTGCACTTAAACTATGACGTTAGAGAACTTTAAGGATATCTAAATTTTTCTGGTGCTTTCTATTTTTTAAATACTTTGCAAAAAAGATGTTTCCATGAAAGCGCACATTTTAAACTATAATAATAGTTTGCATCAATAAAATTTCGTACATTCAATACTCTGTCCGAAGTACATGACGCCTGAAAAAGACCTACAAACCACCCCTTAAACATCTACAGCTAAAAACTTAACAGCTGAAAAAAAAACATGATCCAAATTGGTACTTTCGTTCTTGAGTTATTAGCAAACATACATAAACAGACTGACTCAAGCTTATATTTATACTATATAGAGAAGATGCGAATTAATTTGTTTAGAAGGTACTTACGATACGAAACCAGGCACAAAAACTTGCAACAGTACTTTTTATGAATAAACACCTTCATAATAAGAGATGGGAAGAAGAAATCTTATCCTGAAAATATGGTCCCGATTATGAATAGTAATGTTTGAGATTAGTAAGGCTTGTGAGTATATCTCTAGATGTTATGAATCATTTTTCTTATGTTATATTTTCGTGTGTGTGCTTTCTTATGATTATTCATTATTATTTATTTTAATAACGGACGGAACAGCATTGGACACACTATGGATTATTAAATCATATATATATATATATATATATATATATATATATATATATATATATATATATATATAAAGAAAAACTATTAATTAATAAAATATTTTTAAAAATTTGAAAAAAACCTTAAACCCCCCTCCCCCCCCCAAAAAATTCCAAAATATATCAATACGAGGGTTGCTATTTATATTTCTGGCCTTGGCAACAGTAAGTGTTGCTAGGCAACTGCAGACGATTTTAATCGAAAGTTTGATATTTTTAAACATAAATTCAGCAGACGATTTACCATTATAGCTTCATTTGTGTTGTTGACAGTAAATTGAAAAGTTCTTCTCTTTCAAAAAATGGAATTGAATCGTGAACATTTTCGCGCCATTATTTTTCAAAACTTTCGACGTGGATTGACAAGACAAGAGTGCTTCGATGAACTTAATTCTTTATTCAGCGATAAAGCGCCATCCTACAGCACTGTAAGAAATTGGTATAACGAATTTAATCGTGGTCGATGTTCGATCCAGGACGAATCCCGTGCAGGTCGTCCAAAATCCGTTGTGCCAGAAAAGATCGATGCTGTGCGTGAACTGATAAAGCAAGATCGTCATGTGACATACCGTGAGATAGAGGCGTCTTTAGACATTAGTATGACAGTATGACTAGCATCAATAAAATATTGCATGAACATTTGAGCGTAAAAAAAATTTGTTCGCGTTGGATCCCGCATAATCTGACAAACGCTCAAAAAAAGGCTCGTGTCGATTGGTGCAAGGAAATGTTGGAAAAATGCGTTCAAGGTACATCAAAGGCTGTGTATAACATCTACACAGGTGACGAATCATGGATCTATGCATATGAGCCGGAAACAAAACAGCAATCAACTGTATGGGTCTTCCAAGACGAGGCAAAACCAACAAAAGTGGTTCGAGGAAGAAGCACATCGAAACAAATGATTTCCTGTTTCCTCGGCATTAACGGTCATGTGGCAACAGTTGCGTTAGAGCAACGCAGGACGGTCAATTTTGAATGGTACACGACCATTTGTTTGCCAGAAGTCATCGGAGAAATTGGAAAAAAGCAGAAGAACATGCGAATCATTCTTCATCATGACAATGCGAGCTCTCACACATCGACTCAAACAAAGGCATTTCTGACGGAACGAAAGATCGAACTGATGGGTCATCCGCCGTACAGCCCTTATTTGGCACCCAATGACTTCTTCTTATTCCCACACATCAAAAATAAATTACGAGGACAACGATTTTCGACCCCCGAAGAAGCGGTTGATGCATTCAAAACGCATGTTTTGGAGTTACCTCTATCGGACTGGAAAAAGTGCTTTGAAAATTGGTTCAAACGCATGAAAAGTGTATTGATCATCATGGAGAATATTTCGAAAAACAATGAAACCAATTTCTATCCCACATATTTGTTTTTTCATTATTAGGCCAGAAATATAAATAGCAACCCTCGTACAATATTATGAGGAGCACCAAAAAATTGAATCGAAAATGAAGCAAGTTAAGCGAAAAATACAAAATGAAACAAATCAAGCAAGAATAAAAATGTAATAAAATTACGGAAAAAAAACACTAAATGTAACATATCAAGCAAGAATAAAAATTTAATAAAATTACGGAAAAAAAACAAACACTACATGTAACATATAGTGCGAGTAGCGAATTCAAATGTCTTTCCACTTACCGGCATCTTGCAAAAATTATTTAAAATATTATGTTAACAAGTTTGCCAGTTTACAAAATATGAAAATAAAAACGTAAATAAAGGATAGTGGGATGTTTTTATAACGCGTTCTTACTGTAGTACAAAAACATATTTGATTTGTCAGTTGTTTTGGATCGGGCAGAATCTGGATGTGCGCAAGGTAATTTTATTATACTGGATAATTTAAAGTTTATAATTAAGGAAAGGTCAAATTTTAATTATACAATTTTAATTTTGATAATCCTTAGAGAATTTATTAAAATTTATTGAAAAAAAAAATGTTTCATTAAATATTAGAAGATTTTTAGCAATGGATTCGTCTGAATTGGATTTGCACACGGTATAAATACAAATTTAGGGAACAAATTTTTTTGATAAATCCAATAAAAATTATAACATGCAATTAACTTAAGGATTTTAAACAGAATTTATTTACATTAGTTGGATATCCATTGCTTTTTATAATTTTTATTTGTTTTTATTAATCAAATTTCGGAATTGTTTCTTTTTAATTTCATTCCTTTTTATTTGTTGTTTTGGACAAATAAACATTGCTACTAATTCTTTTAGTTCTAATTATTAAAAATAGTATTTAAATAAGTATTAGAAACATTAGAATTCCATGTAATTAGCCTATTTGTACTCAATTTAAAATCATTCCTTTTAACGTACAATTCACCAATGAAAGATAAAAGGAATGATTTTAAATACTGATATGTTCTATTTTAATACTTAAATCCAACAAAATTAAAATTAATATGGGCGTCCTGATTACGAAAGCAGGATTAATTCCTAGGGGTAAGTATTATTTAACAAATTTGTAACATTGAAATTTAAAAATAATTAAATCATCAATAAATCTAAAAACAAATTTAATATTAGGAGTAAAAATAAGTTAGCTAGATGTAATGAAAAATTAGATCTTAGAGGTATTCTATCTGTTTAAACAAAAGTATGTTTTCTATTTATATAATTAATTATTAAGACAAACAAATATTGAATAATTGAATATAATATATATATATACATAAAAGCTATTAACTCCTTAACTTACTCACTTTTTCCCAATCAAGGTAAAGGAATCGTACAAATCGAGGCAAACGGGGATCAGGGAGTAATAAAAACTCTCTTCATAGTAAAAAATTAAATGCAAATTTTATTTCTAGCAGCGAAAAAGATTTTAATAAGCGCAGATAATATTAAACCAATGAAAGATCTTGTTTTCTCCCTGAATAATAATAATATATATGAGCTTTAAGATCTTATTATTAACTGTTCTTTTATTAATTTACACTTCAAATTTCTTTGTTTCGATCTTGTAAAGGCTAAACTGAGAGTAACATTTCACCAAATAAAAGGAAAAATTTGGATGCTTTATAATTCGTTATTAATTTTCAAAGCCCTATTTCTGATAAGATTAAATTTCATGACATTTTTGAAAATTTAAAAAAAAATTGTTTCCATTAAGAGATTTTAACATTATTAAAAGCTTTAAATATGATAAATCTCTTGGCAAAACTATTTTTAATTATAATAATATTAGAAAAAATTTGGAGAAAATTAATATATCTTATTATGAATGTCTCTGTGAAGATGAGAAATATTTTGAATATTTTGCTAAACATTATAAACTTATCATTAGTGGTTATTTAAATAATACAGAAAATTTAGAACTTCAGAAAGTATATTTAGAATTTTATAAATTGTTATATGGTAAATGTTTTTAAATTTTGTGCCTTTTATCATTAAATTCTTAATAATCTCTTCGTTTTAAGATATCAAATAGATTCACTTTACCTTTAGGTATGTTAATAGAATGGAAATGGACTGTTTATTGTTACTTTAAAAACTTTGTTTTAACTAATGAGAAAAATTTAAATAACAGTGACAATTCAATAAATTTTTCTAAAGTTGATCAATCAATTAAGCAATTACAAAATTTTTTTTATTACCTCCATAGATAAAGCTAACAATAATTATGCAATCTTCAGTAAAAAATTCTATGTTGAACTTGTTAATAAGGAATTCGAAAATAGTAAAAATTTTAAGCTTAGTAATTGGAATAATAATATTATCAATGTATACGAGAACAGTACTATCACTAATAGAAAGTTTCTTAGTACCATGAAAGTATATAAAATTTGTCATAACATCCTTTCCAGAGGGAAAACGTGAACCTTTTTATTGATTCAGTAGGATATACAATTAGTCATTATTACTCTTAGTTTTGCCATTATATTGCGAAGAAACAAAACAAATTTCTCTTCAGGTACATTTTCAAATTGGTAGCAATCATTAAAAATTAAAATGGCTATTTTGTGTTTCTCTTTTTCGACATCAACGAACAGCAAATTCGACATTTGAAAACAACACATGTTCATGAAATAATGCTGGTTATCACTGCTAAAGTCACGGTTATGATTCAGTAAGTGATGTTAGCAGTTACAATTAAAGTTTAAAGTTACGACTAAGGTACGATAAGTAATGATAGTGTATTACCTGATTAAAAGCTTCAAAAACACATGGGAAGTAAGTTAGGCGAAATGCTTCAAGCACTTCAAAAATCGGTGCCCATCTTCAAGACTTGCCAGATGTCAATGAGAAGAAACAAAAATTTTTTGAATAAAAAAAAACAATAAGTTGCGAATAAAGATTTAAAAATAAGGAGGAGAAACAAAACTAGAAAAAACACAGTAACAGAGAGAAAAAGAAATCACAAATGGCAAATCAAGGTATTATTGGCTTTTTATCTGTTTTTGATGCAAATGAAGCCTTATATTATTATTTCACAACTTCGATTTCTTGGGATTATTTAAGTAATGCTTGTTCTTACAGATGAGGTGGTTTTGAAGTCATATATAGAGATATAATTGTATTACATAAAGAAGTTTAGTTTTTAATTATTCTTTTATATTTAATTATACAATTTATTATATTTCTTTTCATTTTTAAAGGTGTTAGAAGTCTATTAATAATCAAAATAAAATATACAATTGATTATCATTTATGTTTTCGATTAAAATTTTTTGCATGTATCACTGTAATTTGTGTGTCCTTGAGGGACCTCTCTTAATTGTTTCCAAGTGAGCTTTAAATAATAAAATAGGAGTAAAAGAAACTTTTTAAGGGTGAGCTCTTTAAGTATATATATATACATAAGTGATTATCAAAATAATGGAAACACTTGTGAATAAAAGGGACATTTAAGAATTCGCTTCATAAGCATTAAAATATAATCTTATCTACCAGTTTTTTTTAATATAAAAAGTACATATATTAGGTGGTATGAGAGAGCTTCAGAGTTGTCTACGTTTTGATTTTTTGTCAGAAGCGTAAAATGTCAGACCTCACAGATCTTCAGAGAGGCCAAATTGTAGGAGCCCGACTAGTTGGAGCAACAGTGACCGAAACATCCCAGCTTTTAGGCGTTTCTAGAGGTACGGTGTCTAAAGTCATGACAGCATACACACAGCGCGGAAAGACAAGCTCAGCAAAGCAAAATAGTGGACTGAGGGAGAAGCTGAGTGAAAGAGACTGACGGGTATTGAAGCGGATTGTAATGTCTGAAAAGAAAGCAACTGCAGCCAAAGGGACTGCAGAGCTCAATCAGCATCTGGATTCTCCAGGGTCAACAATTACAGTTAGGAGATACCTTCATAAAGAGAACATTTACAGCAGAACAGCAATTCCCAAGTCTTCAAAATCTAGGGTGTTTCCATTATTTTGATAACCATATATATATATATATATATATATACAGAGAGAGAGAGAGAGAGAGAGAAATCTTTCGTGTTGTATTGTTAAATTAGAGTTCAGTTTCCTTATTTAATTTAGTCATTCCGTACCAGAGAGTCAACATTCTTATTATGATTAAATATTCCAAGTTGCTTAAAACCTATAACAGACTTTAATAATTAATTCTATTTCAGGATATTCTGAGATCGTCTTCTTCTTCGATGCTTTCGAAAGGTCCTGACATTCTAACGAGTATTGTAGACAACAATAAAGAGCTTCGAGTTTCGAATCGTTATGGTCGACACATTCCACTTACAAAGAAACAGGGAGTTTCTGGAGAAAGTGCTTCGTTTGAAGACTTTCAAGTTCAGAAATATGACAAAGATTTCAGGTATTGATCTCGTTTCCTTTTTGTTTGACACTTTCAGAAATAGCCATGGTTAGTACGATTTGTACGTAATTTAAATAGTAGTTGCTTGATTTTTTTTAAATCATTGATTTAAATTAACTGATTTTTTTTTGTAAAATAAAAATTCTTGTTTAAAAAGTTTTTAAGTCACAAAATATTTTATCTAAATGTAATCTTAAGGTTGAAATTATTTCTGATTCTATTTATAATGAAGGCAATATCCAGCGAACTAATGAGAGTTTAGTGTATGTAAAGTATTATTCAATGTTCACGATAGACAAAAAAAGGACTAAATGTGGATTATGTTCATGTTTAACTTGTAAGCTATAACTTTCCCTTGGCTGTACGCAAAATAATTTACATTGAACAAATGTATTTCAACTTATAACAATTTAGTTAATTCCAATGAGTTAATTTCAATTTATTACAATTGTTTATTTAAATAAAGGTGCCTTTAAAATTTATAGAACATGTAGATTATGTATATAAATGATGAAGAAAAATTGTTTCTGTCAGGAGTAATTTAGTATAAATGATTTTTTTTTTATGTTTCCTTGATTAAATAATTTAGTCTTTATATGATATCTAACTTGCACGTTGGATCTTCGGATCTTAACTTGTTGTTTAACTCCTAAGTCTTAATTTCCGGAAATATTTTGCTTTTAATAGACGAGACAACAGCAGAAATGTTCGGTTTTTGTCTTTGCAAATTCATGAAAGTAATTAAGCTTGAATAAAAATAAATAGTATTTTTTTTTCAGAAATTAGTTTTCATGTTAGCATTTAGTTTTATGTTTAATTTTTATATGATTATTTTAATCATTTTAGCTAGTCATAATAAGTATTTTAATTGTAATGTTGTTTCTAAATAGTATTAAACATTATAAATATATTTTATGAAAGCTTTGATTGATGTATGTAAATAGAATATGTAAATAGAATAACAAAAATCTGATTTAAATTAAAAAAATCCGATATGAATAAAAAAAAAATCCAATTTTTTGCATGTATCTATAACAATGTGCGTTTAAAAAAGTAGTGCGATACAAAAAAAGTAGTTTGTAGCTATTCCTGGCAATTACTTTTAACATTAGTTTAGAAAAAAAACAAGGTTCAAACTCAACTAATTTTTTGAATTTGATTGGCAGAATTCCTCGCGGGTCTGTCAATAAATGCAATGAAAATGATCCTGTGGCTGTAACTGATCGTTAACAGAAATTGCGTACTTAAAATCAAACAGGACTGATATTTAAAGTAGGAATTACCAAAAGTAGATAATTAATTACTCTGGTGATGCTTTCGCATGCGAATGCACACTCATGAAACATTGATGTTATTTCAAAGAAGGGAAAATATTTTTCATGTACTTAATTTCGTAGAGGATTAAAAGAGCATTAAGCAATTAAAAAAATGAAAGTATTTGATAATTTCGCCTTTTTGAATTAAATATTCCCTATCGAAAAAAAATATAAAAAGCAAATTCGAAAAAAATTGTTTTGGAATAACAAACTGACTCCCGTAAATACGAATAAATATTTCTTAATTATTCCCTTGTAAGCCTCTTTATTCAAAACCATTTTGTACGAAAGTGTAAAGTAAATTCTCCAGCAAAGTTCGCCTCCTTAAATTAGTGAAATAGTTATTACAATTCCGAAGTAATTTGTAGTCACTACATTTGAAAAAAGTAGTTGTAGATGTAGTTAAATACATTTGTAATAAAGTAGTTGTAGTAAACTACGAAAATAATGTTTTTCTGACCACTGCTATAGATCTATGTAATTTTTTGTACGTATCTATGTACTATTTTATTTGTAGAATCTATGAGTACTATATCTGAAATAGCTCTGTAGCTCTTAATTTTACCCAACTTAAGCATTCTAGTAAAGCAATGTAAAAAAAAAAAAAAAAACCCTTACGTGAAATTGTCTGAATTGACTCCGGTTTCTATAATCATCCACCGTTTTTTGGAAACGAATTTTTCAATTATTTTTATTACCAAAATTTGATCTGAAGGAAATTTTATAGTTAAATTTTTATGAAATTCTAGAGGTGTAAAAAGCTCTGAAATATGAGTAGAAAAGAGGGGTACTTTGGTAGGACTTCCCTCCTTAATTTGCTACAAATGTTAAATTTTTTTTTGCAACTATTTAACTTATTTGCTCCATCTTGATATCACTTTTTTCTTCCAAAAATAAAAAAAGATTCAGTCACAATTTCGATTAAAAGCAGGTGAGGATAAATACAATGAATCCTCCAAACTATCTCGCGAGAGAATCAGGACCTTTCTGAAGAGAATGAAGGATTTTTTTTAATCTTTAAATTTCTTCTGAATGATTAGAGAAGTCAAAACTGTAGACAAATAAAGAATTGTAGCAATCAGGAATATGTCGGTGAGTTTATCTCCCTAAAATTTGAAAATAAAATTACGAAAAATGATTGAATTTCTAGCTTTGCTTCTTCTCTTCCAATCAGAAAATATATTTAGAAACAATTTTAACAAAAAATGAGGGAGGGAGGATAGTTCCGTAATATATCTGTAATATTGTTCCCCAATTTATTGCTTGGGGGCAAGAAAAGAGAATAAAAGTTTGAATATTTTGAAAAAATGTTTAAAAAAATTGTAAAAAGCACAGAAAAATATTTTTTTTTAAATTTAAAAAAAAAAAGGTTTTTATTTTCAATGTTTTTTTTCAGTTTAGGGATAAAATTTTCCTCCTTGCTACAACTGTCGATGAATTAGAATTTTTTACTTCTCTATTCGCTTAGAAGGAACTTCACGATTAAAATAATATTAAATACGATAAAATTTCCCTCCCCAAAAAAAGTCTTTTTGAATCTCTCGAGATGAAGTTTTGTAGATTAACTGTAGAAAAAAAATTTCCTGATCTCATCCCCCTCACCTTAATTACAACTGAAAATTTTTATTAGAAGATGTTTGGGAGAGAGAAAAAGAGGATGCAATCCCCTTTTATGCATAAAATACTTTATACGTTGAAAATAAATTTAAAAAAATGCGAAAAAATTCCCAGAGGGAACTATCATTTGTAATGGTTTGTTTATAATTTAGGAGGAAAAGGAATCCTCTTAAAATCCTCCTACTTGCTATAACTGTTCATGTTTTAGAAATTTTCACCGCCACAGAATTTTAATAAGAAAAATAATCCTTTTTCAAATCATAACAAGAGCATTATCGAAAAGTGATTAAAAAAAAAAAGAGGGGGTGGATGGATACTTCTCGAAATCCGTGGGAGATGAAGAAAATGGGGTTTATAATATAAACCCCGATTTTGGTAGAATTACGGGGATCATAAAATTATTCAGCATAAAAATTAGTAGGAATTGTGTCAGAGCCTTTCTTGAAGCAGCTTAGTGTTATTGCCTAAAATGAACCTAAATAAATATTAAATTTTTAAAAATTATGTTTCGCAGTGATAAGCTGAAAATCATTTTTATCAAAAATTTTTTTACTACAATTTTAATTTTTACAGTGCTTTTTTCAAAGTACTTAATTATTTTTTAATGAAAAAGTGCATTTTCAAGAACATTTTTTTCTATTCTTGCAATTATTTTAAAAGTTTGCTTTCGAATTATATCTACTGCAACAATATTCCTTTTTGAAATAAAATAAATCTCAAAATTTAAATTATTAAAAATTTGAATTTTTAAAAATATTTCATACAGTAAATGCATAATTTGCATAAATCTATTTTTGAGGGGAGAAAACAATACTAAATGTTCAAAAAACTGAAATGAAATTTTTAGTCGTTGGAATACTTACTGACAAAAGATAATTTTAATTTTTTATAATAATTTTGTTCCTAAGCACTTCTTAAAAAAATTTGCAACGAAATTACAATAATTGATATGAATTACCAATGTGCTGTTATCATCAAAAGTGTTGTTATTCCAACGGAAGTCATATTCAAAAGAAATTATGAAGATTACATTAATAACGAAAATAGAGCATTATATAACTAAATTGAAACACTGTTAAAAATTCCTATGAAAAAATGGTTGAGTAGCAATTTATTTAATTGGTACTTTACCATATTTAAACATAGTATATTAGCCATAAATAAGATGGTATTCAAACTGTTAACTGCGAAAAAAAGTCGTTTATTAACTGATTTCACCTAATACTGTTAAACAACCAGAATTTTATCGCACTAACTAGATCCACTTAATGAAGCCACTTAGTTCTTCGCAGAAGGGTACATACAATAGCCGAGAGGGTTAATCTGTTAATCTCACGACTGGCAGAACGGGCGCTTGAGCCCCGGGGTTAATGCCGTAATATATCCATTCCCTTCGACGATTGATGATTTCCCAGTGTCCTGCACTCCCCAATTTGTGCCCTGGACTGTTGGAATTCGATACTCTCATTCCCGCATAGGTGGCAGAAGTATAAAGCTGCTAACTCTCTCCAATGTAGAGTTAAGTTTCATTCTTTACGGGTTTGAAACCATGCTAGTTGTAAATGGTTAAAAATGCCATATAGTTTTGCATTCATGTTTTTTTAACCATTCTGATTCTAAACGGCTTTAAATCCGTAAAAGTAAAAAAAATTGCGGTTAATTGGTTGAAATAATTTACCATAATTTCAGAATGGAAATTTTAAAAGTTAATAGAATAAAAGAAACCCGAATGCAATGCAACAAAAGAAATATGATGCAATACAGAAATTTTTCAAGGAATACCTGCATTCCTTTAGTATTATAGCTTTTCTGTGAATAACTGTTTTGCAAAAGTATTATTCGTGATTTGAAGCCTAAATCTCCCTCAATCCCTGAAAAGCAAAATAATTCATAAAACATAAATGATCAAACTATTCACAAGTAAAAATCTCAATAAACTCACGAAAAAATGACATACCATTCCAAGGCCTGTAAAAAATTAAAATAAGCAAACGAGTCAAAATAGCACTTCTAAATTACCGTTGCCAGCAGATAGAAACATTTGCGCCGCCAGATCAAAATAATAAATTGTTTCGATACCAACCAAAATATAATTACTCAGTGCTGTCAAACACTCTGTTGTAAATATTAAAATTATTTTGTTCAGGTCGAAGCAGTTGATTAAAGATGCTATAATGGAGAACGATTTCTTGAAGAATTTGGATAGTTCTCAAGTGAGAGAAATAGTGGACTGCATGTACTCACAGTATTTCAGCAAAGGGACTCAAGTCATTAGGCAAGGAGACGTTGGATCTCATTTGTATGTCTCTGCTGGTAAGCATTTTAAAACATTTGCAGTGTGTTTTCTGAAGATCGACCTTAATGTTTATTTTTTTTTATCAAAAGGGAAAACAAAAAAGTGCACATATATGGTTACAATATTATCTTTAAAATACAGTGAAATCTCCAGGAAAGACCTCCTCTATTTATGACCACTTTAGGCAGGCACTAAATTTTTTCCATGGACTTAACTTTGAAGACCATCAAAACCTCCTCCAGCTATCGGACAAACCTCTGCGCCAAATAAGGAAAAGGTCAAATAAGAAAATACAAAATAATATAAAAACAAAAATATTAACAGAAAGGAAAACTAGATTAAAATTATTTTTGAGTGGCCCTTATTTAGAGAGCTCTTTCTGACGATCTCTGAAAGAGATTGTCAACCACATATTGTAATCAGAATGCACTAAAGACGATTCTATCAACGATTTATTTTTAGAGCTAAAAGCTCAATTTTAAAAAAAAAAAAAACTTTAGAAACTCAGTTATTCGCTTCTTTTAAAGCTAACTAATTTTTATATCAAATTAAATGCAAACTTACACATAGTTGTTTATTTATTTAAAACAACTTTATGATTTACAATAGGTAAATTTGGTTTTACACGCAATTTTATCAGCATTTTTTATTAATTTTATCATTTTTATGGAAGCTAAATTTTATTCGTTGATCAGTCTTTTCCTGATGCTAACAAAAGTGGAATTTCCTCATCAAAAAAATAACACCGAGTAAAATTAAAATCTCTTGCGAAAAGTCATGTCAACATTTTGAAGTTAATGTAGGTAACCCCGAAGAACAACCAACCTCCATTAGCGACCATTTTACTGTGGCACAGAGAGTGGTCTTTCCCGAGAGTTTCCACTGCAATAGTCCGAAAAATATAATATTTTTGGAGTACAAAAAAATTCGGAGCCTTTTTATTTATGTGTTTGGTTAAAAACATAATTTCCGTGTCGTTAGCAAAGTAAACAGAGCATGAAAACTATTGAATAACAACAAAATTAAAATATATATTAAAAATCATATATTAACAGTTTAAAGGTGTGCGTATTTTTTGTGTCAACAAAAAAAAAGCATTCATGGAGTTTATTACTTGTAGTTTCAAAAAAGTCAGGGGGGGGGGGCAAGCGGATACTTTCACGGTAGAGAAATGTAACAATCACAATTCGACAGAGCTCAAAATAAAGGATTTTCGGAAAATTTGCAAAAACTTACACACTTCAAAAAATAAAAAAAAATAGCTAAAATAAGTAGAAAAAACTAATATTTTGTTTCAAACTACATTAAACTATAACTATAAAACTATAACTATATATAAAACTATAACTATATATAAAACTATAACCATATTATAACTTCTACAGTTACGTATAGTGACACAAGATGAAAAAAAATAAAACTTTTTTCTATTTACATCAGGGTTGGAGTTTTTGCCGGCAAAAAGGGATTTTTGCCAGGACAGTGGCAAAAACCTGGTAAAAACCGACAGAAACTGGTAAAAACCGGCAAAAACCAAATTATCTAAATTGCTGATTAAATATTATTACAAAATACTTGAAACAAATTTAAATCAATCATAAGGAATAATAATTTTGATACATTACATGAAAAAATTATTTTTAACATATTAATAATTTATATAAAGGCAATAATTTTTAAAACATTGTGAAAGTTTTTGACCTCTTTTCTTTTTAGAATCCTTAAATAAATGTTTTTTAACAAATAAATAAATATTATTATTTGTATAATATTATTATTATTATATTATAAAAAATTATTATTTGTACAGTAATTAACTACACATCTTGATAGATATTTTATGCTTTAAATTATAGTTATATTAATTTAAAATAAGTTCATTTCACTGGAAAAAAGAGAATATTCGCAAATTTTCCAATCAATAATGTTTTAAACTACTAAAATGATATATTATTACATTATGATTTAATTATGGAATAATAATTTTGTTAATTATTTTTATTTATATTATATATTTCAATTTTAGGAATAATTTTGTACCAAAAATTTGTTTTTGACCTCTCATCTTAGAAAATATAGGTTTTTGCCACTTTTTGCCAATTTGCTTGGCAAAAACCTGTTTTTGTCAGGACGGTTTTTACCGGTATTTGCCATGGTTTTTTCCACCTGCGGCAAAATCTTGACAACCCTGGTTTGCATTGATACGCAATAAAAACTTTAGAATCCTGAATTAGAAATTTATTTTTTAAAAAAGTGCTAGATAGTTGCAGCTTTGCTAATTGGTGGGACTCCTCTGTAATTTAGTCGCATTCCAACAACTATTGAAATTGCTTTTGTTCATAAGGAGTAAGCCTGTTTGGATGGAATAAAATGTCTGTCTAGAGACTATATAAACATATCTTTCCTACAAAGAAACGTAACGTCATGTTCACAAAGCTACTTCTGTCGTTGTATTTATCCAGATATATTAGACTGTTAAAAAATATTTGGTATTAAGTTCCCTTGCCAGCCAGAAATTTAATCTAAATTTCACAGTTTTTTCTTCCCCAAGTGATGAATAAATTTCTAACGCTCATAATTTTTTATGGCTGGAGCTATTTATTGAATTTTATTACCTTTCCTTGCTATAGAATACCAATTAGAATTTTTTTTACAAAATTTACTCTTTCTCGGATGGGTAAATTTTCTCATATCTCGAAGCTATCTGAATCGAAACAATTGACCATAATCTAATCAATTACGAGTGGTTGGAAAGCAGCAGTAGGTAAATTTCAAAAATAAAATTTTGTGTTGATCTAGCAGGCGCAAAAGAAATGAGCAATGAAGCAATGCATGAATAAAATAAGGAAAAGCAATGGAAGTGAAACAGCTGCTAAATCCGCTGTCAATTTGACAGCGATGGTAGTTCTAGGTTAATCCTATGCACTTATTATATATTCTAATAAAACTTTGCTTTAATGCTTTTGAAAACCTCAAAAAGTTACGAAAGTCAAATAAGCTGTTATAATTATTTAAGTACTTAGCTTCTCTCAAATTTGAATCGCAGTCAAAATGACCACTCCTCTCACTCTAGTGTTAAGAATTAACGGTCTTTATTAAATAAGTTAAATTTTGATTTGGTGAGCGGCCTTGTTTGTTGCGAAATGTATTGCCGAATAGAGCAAATATCTAACATCAGTATGTTAGTTAAAAAATTAAATAAATTCGGTAAGAAATCATATCTAGGATTCCTCGGCTCTAGTTCAGATCGATCGGGAGGAAAAATCTTTCTTAAGAGGATGCTATACAGCGGGAGAAATTCTTTATGGCAAATTCTCATTCCCTTACGTGATTAATTTAAAGTTTTGAGAAATGTGAGTTCATATAAACTTAGAGTAAACCATGCATTTTCAAATGATGCAAAAATGTTTTACAAAATATCAACATGCAAACAAATTATGGCAGCATTATTCAGGATTACACAATGAGAAGTAATAAATTGTTTGCGTGTTTATATTTTGAAAACAGGCATTTGAAAAATTTTGGTTTATGAGAATTCACTTTTCTCTAAATTTTAAATAACTTATGTAGTCGAAATATAATTTGCCATAAATGATTTCTTCGACAATGCAGCGTTCTCTTAGGACTTAAATGTTAGACAACAAAAATCCTCATTCCTTACTTTTTCTTCAAACTAAGCGTCTCCTTTCAATAATTCGATGAAAATATTGTGAAAATGAAAGAATTTCCCGCCTATTTCAAAGACAGTATTCATCTTCGAAATGCTTTTCATTCAATTGAGTTTGCGAAACGTAGTGTGGAATAGTGCAGTATGCAAAGTTTCTTTTAGATTGGAATTTACTTAATTAAATCTACACGTATCTGCAGTTGTAAGAGAGATGTTGTGTCTCCTTTTATCCAAGAGGGAGTAATAAAACCTTTCAAAACTATTGTCGCTGTGCAAGAAAATTCTTTGCTTTTTGTAGGATTCATATATAGACATTTCAAAATGAAAATTCTCTTTCTCCAATAAAAATAAGTCTCTTTCGCTGTCTAGAAAAACATACTTAAAATATTCCTTGTTTTAGTAAATGTAAGTAGAATCGATATTTTTTGTTAAAGTTCCATTTTTGTTCTGGGCTTTTTAAAGGTAAGTTAAAATGAGGCTCAGTAAAATTTGAAACTAAATAAGAGCACAATTTAAAATAATCTGGATAAAGATTATAAATTTAATCATTAATTGATAAAAGTTTAGTTTGAAAAATATTTGTTTAAAAGGTAAAAAACCCATTCACAATCGAAAAAATTGTATTGATAGTTCCAAAAGAAAGGTTTTTATGTTAAAATAAAAAGTATACACATATTCTAAAATTATTTTTGTTCTGTACTTCTTATAACTTTCTTCCTTGTAAGGATTTTATGCATACACATGTTGTTCACTCGTTTTTATAAAACAAAAATGAGATTTAAAAATAATGGGAGTTAATAGCTTTTTATTTTGTTCGTAACAATGTTTCAGTTCAAATCCCTTTATTAATTAAATTTAGGTACGATATTAATTAAATAAAAACTCAGCTTAAAAAGTTTTTTCGTTAGATTTTTGTCTTCTTAAAAGTATGTGAATAACTATAATTCTTAAATATTTATTCCCCCCCCCCCTCTCTCTCTCTCTCTATACATATATATATATATATATAAAAGATAAAGTATTGAGAAAATATGGAAAATAAAATAATAATGACAAGAGAAGAAAATTATTAATTTTTTTTTTCTTCAAAAGTATTTAAAAAAATATAATTTTTGATATCTAAGAAAAAATAAAAAAAATAAAGAAAGAAATTAAAAATTCGGAAAACAAAACAAATAAAAGATAGAATCTCTTCATCAGCCCACACGATTATATCCGCAAAAAGGATTGCCTTCTAATATTGCACTAATATAGCCAACACAAAATATATCAATACAATAGTGTGAGGAGCAGTAAAAAAAATTGAAACGAAATTAGAACACATTAAGTAAAAAATATACACGAAAAAACAAACAAATATATCAAGCAAAAAACAGAAAATAAAATGTAAAGAGATTAGAGAAACGAAAGGAAATCTACATAGTGAGGAGCGAATAAAATGAACTTACGCGTACCGGAATCTTTCAAGAATGATTAAAAATATTTTCGTAATAAGATTGCCTGATTACAAAATATGAAAACAGAAGCATAAATAAAGTGATATCTTACGGCACGTTCTTACTGCAATACTGAAGCGCGTCTAATTTGTTAGTTACCTTGGGTGGGCCCGAAAATGGATGCGCGCAAGGTAATAATATTATACAGGATAATTTAAAGTTTGTAATTAATAAGTTTGATAATTAAAATAATTATTTAAAAAAAAAACAGGATTTACTCGTTTTGAATTGATTTTTAGCAGGAGCCAAATTATTATTGCTGCTGAAATCCAAAAATTAGGCTCAAAGAGCAATGCCCTAAACACACGAAATTAGAAGACCGAACTAAAAACGGAAACTAAAAGAAAACGAAAGTAAGCTAATAGTAGATAATAATTTTTAGCGCTTGATATTACCTACTATTAACATACTTTCGTTTTCTTTTTGTTTCCGTTTTTAGTTCGGTTTTGTTTTTATTGAGCTATATATATATATATATATATATATATATATATATATATATATATATATATATATATATATATATATATATATATATATATATATATATATATATATATATATATATATATATATATATATATATATATATAATATTTTATTTTGAGGATCTTCTTATACTATTCTATTTTTCCTATA
This sequence comes from Parasteatoda tepidariorum, assembly GCF_982258835.1. Classification (NCBI taxonomy): domain Eukaryota; kingdom Metazoa; phylum Arthropoda; class Arachnida; order Araneae; family Theridiidae; genus Parasteatoda; species Parasteatoda tepidariorum. The sequence goes on from NC_141755.1 coordinate 45,420,377, forward strand.
AATAATTTTTAACCTTAAAATCTATTGAATTTAATTTTTTTTTCTTGTTAAATTTATATTACTAGCAAAACTGTCTTCGAAAACACGGTGCGCCTTAACCAAAGTTAAATAAAATGCTCTTACACCTAGAAAATTGGAAGAGATTCTGAATTTACAATGTTAACAGATAATAAATATCAAGAAATCAAAATAATCTGTGGAGAGATTTTTAAAAAAATCCACTTTGAACATTTTTGCGCACGATTTTGAAAAATCTGGCGTTGTTTTATATCAATAGAACGGAAAGAAATGATATAATAATTATTTTTCAGTTGTAATTCTATTAAACTTTTATTATTTAAACATTTTACTACTGATAAAATATGAAAATGTAACATAATTTAATTATAATTACATCAATTTAAACATGTGAAGCATTGTATCTACAAACAGCGCTCGAAAGGTGTTTAGAATAACCGGGGTGATTTGCAGAAACCTTATTAATTTCCCAGGAAGACTTTAAGAAATCAAAATGTACGGACTCCATCGCCTGCTCCCAAAAAAATGCTAATCCTTCATCGTTTTTGTCACAGAACTGTTCAATGTGAAAAAAAACTGCATGAACCTTTGGTGTAACGCTGACACCTAAGTCCATGTAGCTCTTTTTGAAAGCTTCTATACATGCTTTGTAGTTTTGGTCAAGATTATTTCCGAAGCAAGCAGAAACCACTTTTTTGAAGTCGTCAAATACTTTAACGTACTTCAGTATTGCTAGATTTTTAAACTGGTGCAGAAGTTCTTCTTTATCCAAAAGTGTTTTGCATGCATTTCCTTTAAACCCAGAACATCCTCGTCTGATTTCATGCTGAACGTGACAAGCTTTTGTCCATGTCAGCGATTCATTTTCACACTCTTTCAACATATGCATGAAAACAGTGTTAACAACACCAAGCATAAGGTGTAATTCTGGCGGCGGAATAATGTCTAGGAATGTTTTTCCTCCAACAGTTGCAATTAGAGGTGGATGAATGCAGTTGAAATAATCTTTCGCTTTGATTTTTGAACCTTTTCCTTCAGTCAGCCAACTTGTATAATACGATGAAACATTTTCGGAGGATCTCAATCCACCACAGCTGCTAGCTCATCTTTCTTGGCATAACAGTAAGTGCATGGATATGCGCTGCTGTGCGACATTATACCTGCTAAGACATTCGCTAACCTCAAATCGGTTGCAATTGTGCCGTGGAAAGGACTTATATTCAACGTTGAAATGAGTTGATCCACATTCTTATAATTTTCTTGTGCAATCGGAATGGCTGCTAGAATGAATAGTCGTTTAACTCCAGAATCCTTAAATTTCCTTGCAGCTATCCCCTCATCATACTTAGCACGCTTACCGCTGCACTCGAAGTCCAACTCATTTGATTGTACAGAAAGACGTATTTTTAAAAATCTACCTCCTCCATCAATACCCATTTTTAAGTGAACATCCAGTACATCTCGTTTGTTTTTCACATACTGAACAAAAGCAGGAACATCTTTGCAGTAAGCTCTAAGCGCAGGAGCATCCGAGACTTCATCGCCTTTTATACAAACGAAAGGAAATTCCTTAAAATCAAAATAATCGTCGACAGAATGAGCTGTGATATTAAGTTTTGTTTTTTATCCTGGTTCGTTTGCTATTCTACGGGAGCTGCCATTTTTAAAGTCACAGTGCTTGTGCTAATTTCACAGTGCTTGTGTCGCTAAAGTCGATTTAATTTTTATTATCTTTGTTTTTAAAATAATGGTTCATTGACTATAATTAACAATTAAAAAACTTCTAATAATTATAAACTTTATTATAAACGGTTATTATAAGTATTTAATACAAATATGTCATTTTTTTCTTCTATTTATAAGTATAAAATGATGCTAACATTTTTTAAATATCGTACTTCGTGAGCAAAAATGTTCAAAGTGGATTTTTTTAAAATCTCTCCACAGATTATTTTAATTTTTCGATTTTGATTATCAAAGAACATTGTAAATTCAGAATCTCTTCTAATTTTCAAAGTGTAAGAGCATTTTATTTAATTTTAGTTAAGGCGCACCGTGAAAATTCAGACTAATGTAAAACTTAAACTTACTTTTGTAAATCAAAGTAAAACAATTCATCAAAATTTTATTTTACTTTAAAATGATTATTTCATTTTCTATTCAGAGGTTTCTCATTTCTAACTGGAATGCCAAATAAAATTTTGTCTAACTGCCAAAATCAAAAGCAATTTTTTTATAGAGTGAGAAATATGGTTCCGGTGTCATGCAATTGCCATTCATGCCTTATATCATACTATAAGTTTGCCGTGATTCAGGGGATATAGCTTTCGCCTCACAATGAGGTGACTCAGTTTCGAACCTCATTGATGGCTGGTTGATTCCTATTCTACTCCTAACTCGCAAAGGAAAAAAGGCACAATGCTGACTTAAAATATCCTCAGTGGTTTATAATATCTATGTTGGGCTAACCGTGGGAGGCTTTCCTCTACATGTAATGCAAATGCAGGTTAGCTTTTTTTTTGTTACAAAGTCTTTCGAGATTCCTAGTTTAACCCGATACTTTTTAAATTTTTTTAAAAGACGTTTTATAACCGTTGTTGAACAGCCGATCCAATTTTTGGGTTTACAACTGTTGGTGTTCTACTTCGTAGTGTTGTAATTTTCAACTCAATACAGAAGACAAGGGAACTCCTGGAACAAGTATTGGGAGGAATTTGCCTTCGTGGTGGACTTTTTGAAGGAACTGACCCGCACTTGCGTTACATGGAGAGGAAGACCGCGAGAACTTCCCATGGTTAGCCTGGCGGCAAAGGGACTATAACCCATGATCCGTCTACTGTTGAGGATATTTTACGTCTGCACTGTGGTCAGTGAGAGCAGCTATCAGAATTCGAATCTGTCAGCTGGCGCTATGTTCGAACCTAGTTCACCTCATTGGGAGGCGAGCGCTTAATCTTCTGAGCCACCGCGGCTCTATTTCGATATTTCATACAGCAGTTCATTTATCTTCTGGGTTCGGTTCAAAATTACAGGGTTAAGGAGCAGAACACTTCTTAGCCTTGTAATGCAAAAATAGGTCGGGATAGTATGACATAAATTATAAAATAAATTAAATTAATTTATATATAGCACATTACGTGTAAAAGGCTCTTAAACGAAAAGTGTTTTGTTACTTAATATTTTAAATTGTATGCGAAATTAATTTTGTTCGCTTGGTCTATCATTTTTTCGAATATACAGGGTCTTTATAATTAAAGTTCCATTTTGAAATGGCTATAAAAATAAAACTACCCAACCAAATGTCCTCAAACTTGGTAAATGTCTATAAGAGGTCATGGGATTTTAGTTCCCGCAAAAAAAGAAGAAAAAAAAGTTCAAAAATTCACCACCAGCGGAGAATGGCGCTGTATGCAATAGTGTTAAACAAATGTGAAATATGTAAATTTGTTTTACACGGCTTTTACCGTAAATTTGCCGTAAACCTTGCGGTGTCATTGGACCTCGGCGTTTTCCTCTTACAGTACGGAACTTTTGTAAAGCCCTCCGTTCATTGCTGTCACATTCATAGTAACATTTCACGAGCAAAGCACGGTCTTGCATGGTAACAGACATTGTCGACTCAGAACACTGACAGCTCAGACAAGGCTCCTCACTTTTATAACTGCAAAGTCACATGACGTGTAAAACAAATTTGCATATTTTACATTTGTTTAACACTATTGCATACAGCGCCATTCTCCGCTGGTGGTGAATTTTTGACCTTTTTTTAAAATTTTTTTTTTGCAGGAACTAAAATCCCATGACCTTTTATAGACATTTACCAAGTTTGATGACATTTGGTCGGGTAGTTTTATTTTTATAGCCATTTCAAAATGGAACTTTAATTATAAAGACCCTGTATTACGAATAAATTCAAAGGAAGATGTTCTGCCCGTACTGTGTTTTTCTCATTCCATTTAGCTCAGCGAATAAGGTTTCCTAAATACTACACTTAAGAAAAGCTCATAAACACTGTTCATATTTAGGATCTGGCCGCTTAGAGATAGAAAAAAAAAACCCATTCTACTTCGGAATAAAAAAGAGTTAGTAAGAATGGGAAATTAATCTATTTCATTTCATTATCATAGTGTAACTGGAATATTTTTTCTTGTTCTATTAGATGGACGGTAGGAATAGGGCGGCTGTTTCGTTTTCTCTGTAAATATTTGCCTCAACATTTGTTGCTATTCGAAGCCAGGAAGAGATTCAAACGGTTCTCAAAAAAGTCTTACTTGTAGAGGAACAATGGCACTTCAAAACTGGCATTTGTTTAGATTTTGGCGAGGAAAATATTTACGTTTTGGATGTAAGCTCGATTAGCAATTGACTGCACTAAGTAACAAAAGGTAAAGATGACAAAATATGTATGCAGTAGATACGAGGCAAGGAATCTCTTCCATAGTTAGCACGTGGACATATCATCGGATCGCAGGATGGGAGTTTAATATGCTGATATACTGAAAAAATGTTACTTGTTTCATATCAATTACATACATTCACTAGCTGTTCTTGGGATTTCAATTTGGAAGAAGTCCTGTATCCAATAGGTGGACAACTAAGTTACAACCAATATTTTTAAAAATGTTTTAAAATTTCAAACTGTGGGAGCATTCTATTTTCTCTGACGTTTCAATGTCGTTTGTTGCGAAGTTATGTACAAAAGTTAGTTCACTCACTTTTCATCGAACTCAACAGGGTAGCCAGAACAAGGTGCACCTTTAAGGGAAAATAAATTCATTTTTTAACTTGGAATAACCATCACTGGCAGTTTTTCAGCTATGGCACCCTCTGCAATCTGCATACACATAGCAAATGCCACGAGCAGCTTTTGGGGCCTTAGAACCGTGATTAAGGCAAAAAGTAGGAATATTTTCATATTTCTAAGCTTGAAATTCCATTAATAACATTATTTTTTAACTGATCTGAAATATTGTTCCAAAAACACAGAACGTTAAAATGTGAAAAAGAAAAGATAGTGGGAACTTGGATACCAGCTCAACAACTATATCTGAGAGATGTATTTATTCTGAAAACCGTTGATCAAGTTCAGGCTCACATGATCCTGAACAGGCTCACATGATCAAGGGAGTTTTATAAGACATTCGTTGATACGACAAAATATTATACTAAATTTTAATCAAAACTTAATAAAATATTTTGCTTATCTCAGGCATTAAAAGAAATAGCATAAACCAATCCATTTGTATTAAAAGGCAAAGTAGAAAACATTGAATTGTATGAATGTCGTTGAAATAATAAACTAAAACATTGTTTCTTTGTAAATCAATAATCGTAATTAATTAAATGAGATCTAGAATTATGGACAAAAATTAAAAGATAATTATATAGAATTAAATAAATAAATTCTTTTCATTGAAATGTTTAGTAGTTCAAGAATAATTATTTCGTTTAATATTATTTTGTTTGATGATAATTACTATGTTTGTATTTGAGAAATGTATTCACATTTCTCTTCCTTCAGGATCCATTATAAAATGTTCTGAAACAGCTATAAACTACTTGAATTTATTACTTGAGATTCTTTTCCTCGCCAACGTATGATGCGATAAAATATTAATATATGAGGTAGGAGAAATTAATTACTCTTCGCAGCGCGAGACAATTCAATTACCCGGCCTCTTAAAAGAGGCGTTGGGAGCTTTTTGCCACGCTGAACTCTTTGGCCGGTAGTGGATGCATACTGCTGCCATCTTTTCATTCTCAAATAAAAACTAATACGTAAAAAAAGTTTAATAAGCTTAAGTTCCAAATCTTAATAAGTAAATTGTTACCACAAATTTATTTGGTTGTTATTCATTTTGAATCTTTTGAGAAAAGTGCTGTATTTGAAATAATATCGCCTCTCAAAATATTAAATTGCTGGCAGATTTAATGATCACGTAAAATCGTTTAATTTGGAATAAATAAAAAATAAATAAATCATTCGTCTGGAATTTCAAACACTGTTCAGACGAATTTTCTTCCTTTCGATATCGAAATTTTTAATGAAAAAGTAATTTGAAAATTCTCAAGTACTCTTAAGTTTTTTATTTTTTATTTTTATTTTTTATAACGTATACTCGCAGCATATGCGCAGTAAATAATACTTAACAATTTTCTTCATTTTTCTTTATATTCTTTTTGTCTTCCTTGTACTATATATATATATATATATATATATATATATATATATATATATATATATATATATATATATATATATATATATATATATATATATATATATATATATATATATATATATATATATCGCTCATGGGCTTCAATAGCGACACAATTCAAGATTCGACAAAATATCAAGATTTGAGAAAAGTGAGTTTAAAGTTTTCATTGCTATGCAAAATGCATAAGAAATGCTTTTGTTTGTTTAAACGAAGATTACCTTCAAGTTGAATTATGAGTTGTGCAAGTATTGCTGTTGAAAGAATGTGTATTTTTCTATTTACACCTGTTCTTAGTCCAAAGCTCGTGCTTTTCGAGTTGTGCCACTATTGTAGCCCATGAGCGATATATATATATATATATATATATATATATATATATATATATATATATATATATATATATATATATATATATATATATATATATATATATATATATATATATATATATATATATATATATATATATATATATATATATATATATATATATATATATATATATATATATATATATATATATATATAGCTCGTGTGAAATATACGCATTTCTGTGACAGTAACTTATGTGATAATTGTATGACAATGCGTGAAAAACAAGGTAATCAATTAAATAGAGAAAAGTGTGTTTTCATTTGTATAGTTGTTGGAAGAATAAGTCATTATTTTTTTTTATCAATGATGTATTTGCTATCGACAATGTGTCGTTGTAAACAACGGAAGTGCATAAAGAATAAAAGAAAGTCAGTAGGGTATTTATATACATCTGTGTTTAGATATTTAAGCATAAATTGCAGCTTTTAGAATAAAAAAAAAGGTATGGTTAGAGCCTTTCTCATTTTAGCAACTAGACAGAAGAAAAGTTTATACAAATAATTTAAATGAAAAAATAATATTCTGTAAACATACACTATAAAACTTTTATGTGTAGCTTCGCACCAAAAATGATGGCAGCCAAAATTGGGGTTTTTGAAAGAGAAAATAATTCAAAAATGGTGTGAATGCTTGTTTTAGGATTATTGTTCATTATTGGTGTTTGCATTTGACTACTGTCTCTTAAATGTAAATGAACGTTTAACTTGCTCTTGAAATAAAGTGTTCTTTTTAACTCCAAATATATTTGAAGGAATACTGCGCTAAAATTTTTACATTGTATCTGCATTGAAGAATGTAAAATCTAAGTTATGTTCCTTTATGAAGATGGATTATTAATAAAACATTTTGATTACAGTAATTTTAATACCCTTTCCCTCACGATATGAAACGATATTATTTTCCGAACATCTCCCCAACGATATCGAACAATATCATAAGCAGAGTTTGCCACCTGTGATATCATTTACATAACCCCTTCCACTAAGTGGTAACCTTTCGTAAAATACCCCATTCCACAGTTAATTTACAATATAGTCCACAGTTGTATAGTAAACAAGTCAAATTTTATTTTATGTATTACATGAGTATGGCTTTTTTCAGTTTTTATCTATTATGTTTATTTTAACAAAACAATTTCTTTAATAAATGGAATAAATTAAAAGTAAATAAAATTAGAAACTAATAAGTGTTACGACGATGTTAAAAGATATTAAATGACAGAACTCTCTTTAGAGAGAAATGTGTAAACAATAAATAACAAAAGTAATTGAACAATAGCTAATTAAAAAATGCATGTATGCCTACGCTGCATTTAAAGTTTATAGCATTTAAAATTACTATCATAGTAACATGGTGAGTAATATAGCGAGATAAGCAAAGAGTGAAATAAAAAGAAATGGCCTCGAATACTTGATCGCTCTACGGACTCTTTTATTGGAACCATCGTGTGACTTTCTCCCACATTTTGATGGCCAAAATTCTAAATCTGTCGTCTAATTTTTGTTTCTGACAGCGTATAAGTTAACTAACCCTTTCTAAGGTCATGACTTTAAATGTTCATGGAAACCATTTTACCACTTTTAATTTTTGCTGCTATTTGTTAATAACTTCAGTTTTGAAAAAGTAAGTTCGAATGAAGTTAGTAACCATGCTCAAACCTTAGGAGATAATACAGGCGTTCATGTTCTACTGAGGTATATGAAACGAGAACATGACATACGTACACATATTAATAATGTAATCTATTTATCCATGTTTTTAAAAATTAATATCGAACAGTATTTTGTAATTTTAGTTACATATAAAAAAATACAGCTACTGTTGTACTTCTAGAAATTACGAAATTAAGTTTATAAATAAAAGAAAAAAAAATTAGTTGCTTCCCGACTATTTAAGAGCCTCAAAATTTACAAATACGCTTGTCAGCCAAAAAAGTAGCTCTCAAGTAATTTTATCTAATGATATGAATTAACTTTTTTTTCAAATTAATCTCAATCACAAAAATATTTTAAATAACATAAAATGCCCCTCCATGAAGGTAAAAATTTCTCCCAGTACTTGATTTTTTTCAAATTAATATCAATCACAAAAATATTTTAAATAACGTAATATGGTCCTCCATGAAGGTAAAAATTTCTCCCAGTACTTGATCCAGGAGTTCCCTTGTCTTCTGGATTAGATTCAAAATTACAAGGCTACGTAGTTGAACATTAGTAGTAGTAAATCCAAAAATTGAATTGGTTGTTCAACGACAGTTATAAAATAAAATAATAGAAATGATCTACTTAGAGCTTAACTAGTTAGAGTACTTGAGGTCAAATTTCTGAACCATACTCTGAAAATCCGATCAGTCAGGGTGACATTTAATATTTTATTTTGGATCACTGCACATCTTACAAATAATATTTTTTTGGTAAATTTATTAATTCACTCGTTTAATTTTCTGAAAAGAATAAAAATGAATTCAGTCGATCCAGAAATGTAAAGCGCTAAAAATGAAGAAAACTTCCATTATTAGTATTAGGGCTCCTGAAATATTTTCCACTTTTAAAATGCTTCTACATTGCAGAAAATTTTTATTTAGAAATAATTTATCAGAGAGAATTCGAGTGTTAGATTCCAACTCCGGATTTTTATGAGAGTCCAAAAACAGCTTCGACCCAGTAAAAACAACCACTATATTCCCCCAAGAATGCTAATATTACGTAATTGTTAATTTTTGCACTTTTATTTTTTATATACTATTAAAACTAAGAGTATCTTAATTAAAATTTACGCATCTTGTTAAGGAAAAAACTGGACATCAACATTCCACACTCGCAACGATATTAATTTCTTGTGACGAAAATTACTCAGTGGATATTAATGAACTAAGATACTATTATGAATGATATATTAGCATATTTTTAATTAACTTAGTTACTTAGCTAAATAAGTTGGGTGAGGAATTTTTTTGGTTAAAAGATAACTAATTAATAATTCATTTACTGATATATAGGGGAGAGGGGGGCACATGTGAACAATTTTTTTTATTTCTTCATTTTTCAAAAAATATCATAAATTTCTCACAGTAAAGAAGTTCATATGTTTAAGTAGTCTTTTCTTCGTCTTATGGAATTTTTTGAGATTTTTTAATAAAATATTTTTTTACTTTATGATATTTTAAAAAAATGACTTCAATTGTTCACATGTGCCCCTATTGGGGGCACATGTGAACATGCCTGGGGCACATATGAACAAGATTAAAAACACAAAGCAATCATCATATTTCAAGGGAAAAAAATCTTTAATATGACAGATATAGATACGTATTATACTGAAGGGGTTGTAGCTTACTATGCGAATTTAAACTGTACAACAGTACTGTCAATAAGAAAATAATTTTTCAGCTGTACAATAATTTTTTCACTGTTGGGTTTTTCGCAACTTCATGTTCCTCAGGAGTTGTAATGGGCCTTTTTCTTTCCTCTCTGATACTCTTTCATGCTTTTTTTTCCATTTTTCTATCTTTTCATCTGTAGTTTAGCAATTCTATCTTTCTCAGGTGTATCAGTTAATATGCGTGATGCGCGATCAACCATTTAATAAAAAACATTTTTTTAAAGAAAAAAATAATACATTAATTATGGAAAATTAAATAATAATAATTTTAAATGCATACATATTTTTTAAACTTATAATATCATGAGGATAATAATCTTAATACTATGTAGGGGCACATGTGAACTGTTCACATCTGCCCCAGATGATTTGTTCACAAGTGCCCCATCATCCTTCTTAAACCTTACTTGAAAAATAAAGAACTTTTAATTGAGTAAAAGAAAAAATGAATTGTCATAAACTTACCTGAATGTTCATATAATGGTCTGCAATAGTTAATTTCAGTTTATTTGTTGATTTATACTATGCTTTCACTTGAAGAAGCTAGTGATTATAATATATACAACACCAACTGATACAAAGAAATTGTCAGAATAGAACAACAAAATGTCTCATTGTACTGAAAGTTTCGCAGAGAGGTAGGACTAGTACTGCCATCAATTGAAAATTTTTCAAGATTTTTTATTTCAAATCATATTGGTAAAACATACCATGTTCACATGTGCCCCCTGTTCACAAGTGCCCCCCTCTCCCCTATATTTTTCAGAAGTTTTACTAATTTTTGTTTTCTTCAATAGTGCCATTAAGCATATGCTCAAAAACGGTCAAATACGATTCAATAATTTTTTTAGATCATTCAAATAATTATCTTAATATTCAGTAGAGTAATAGTTTTGTTTATTTAATTATAGATATTTATCTAATAATTTTCACAAGATCAAAATCTCTATTTTCCTTTTTATTTTCCTTTATATTTTATTTCCTTATATATTCTGTCTATTTTCCTTACCCCACTAGTGGGGTAAAGCCAATTACACATGCCAACTCTATAGAAAAATTTTGAAATATTAAAATTTCAGTGAAAAATTCACAGACATTTCTATATTATATGACATGTTATTTATATGTGTAGTCAAGGCCATACTCATCAAAGAGGGACAATTGTCTTAAAACCCAGGTCTGCTGAGAGCCCACCCAAAATTCTTCACAGAAAATATAGTGATTATTAATTATTTTCTTTCAATCTCTCTCTCTCTATATATATATTTGTTTATATCTATACAACGTGCGTGTATAAAGGGTAATTTTGTATAAAAGGTCCACAAAAATTTTGTAAAATATGAAAATAAGGCTTTTTGTGCTTTGAAGAATAAGCCCGCTATTAATTTTGCCCCGGGCCCGTAAAACCATTTTTTCAGCTTTGGGTGTAATTGTCTTCTTCCTCCGTTGTACAGCAGTTTTTACTGGCCCAGCACATGCACACATTAAGGGTGTTACAACGAGAGCAGACGTTATCGAAATGAAGCAGGACGATATCCTTATTGTTTTTAAGGGTATGAATGTTTAGTAAACGTTTAATTAGCTGGACTAGATCACCGGACATTTTTTATAGAGACTTTCCCCAGATCGTATAAGCTTATAATTCTTATAAATCTAAATTTAAATAAATAAGGATAGCTTCAAAACAAGAGAACATTGGAGAGTTGACATAGTGAAACAAACTTATCAACACAGTGGCTGTGAATTAATCAACTATAGCACGTCAATATTGCAAGTCCTTCTTGAAAAGAACTAGAAAACATAACTAATTTCCACATAATTGACCCCACTATCCCCTATGCATTTTTGTGCTTTATCCACTTTTAGCTTTATTCAGAAGTTTCTTTTATCTAGTGCAGTGATTCTCAACCTTTTTTTTGTGGCGGCACACTTTTAACGATTTCGAAATTTTACGGCACACAATGAAAAAAATTAGTTTAAAAGTTGTTTACTTACATGTGTTAAATAGTTTGTGATAATAATTTTGAATGAGAAATAAAATAATATGTACTACAAAAGCACGTTTATTAAGGGATTAATTATTTCTTCCTACTAATTTTTTGTTAGTTAATAACAGTTATTTAGTTTTTTGCTAGTTATAAATTGTTAGCTTGTTTTCTATAGTTATTATATGTTCGTATTTTTACATAAATTTTTTTTTTGTGATTTCTTGTTAACTAGTAGTTTTGCTAATTATTAATTGTTCGCTTAATTTTTGTTCGTTATCCTTTGTTAATTTGTTTTTATAACTATTTATTGCATAGCTTACTTTAATGATTAGTTTTTATTTCCGTTTAAAAGTTAACATTTAGCTTGCTTTCCTTTGTTAATTAATAATTTTAATAGTCATTAAATTTCCTACCCATAATTTCAACATTTTTTAAAATTGTCAAAGACAATTTAAACACTTCCTTCTTATTCTAACTTATTTTAAGATTGTCTGAGACAAGACAATCACCGACAAAGATGTTCACGCGGTGAAAGTAATGAAAAATTATAAAAAGCATTATAATTTTTATTGCATCATTTCCAATATTTGGTGGCACATTTTAAGAATTTGGCGGCACACAAAAGTGCCGCGGCACAGCGGTTGAGAATCACTGATCTAGTGTATGAGTAGTTAAAGTGTGCATTATTTTATCTCTAAAACTTATGAGTAGCTGCTTAGATACTAGAAGAATAAATAAAGATGCACTTACTATAAAAAATTTTTTTTTTCTATGCGTAATATAGTTTCCTTCGCTAGGGAAAACTCTACACATATCTCATCTTTCCGAAGTGATGGATGGTGTAAGATATTTCGGATGCATGTACTTTTATTACCTTTCTATCATACACATAAACATGGATTTTTTTTATAGAAATGATAAAGTTCTTGCATGGTAGGAAACTGAAAAATGTTGTTCAGGATAAAATGGATTCCGATTATTCGAGTTATATCTAGTAAGAATTTTTATTGCTTATAAGATCTGGGGAAAAATATTTTTTTTCGTTTTCAAGACTATGAAATTTTAAACATTTAAAATATTTAAATTTAAAATTGTTATTTTGAAGCAACATAATCTTGTTACGGCGCTAATTTCTTAAATCTTCCAATGATCTAAAGGGTTGGATAAAATGGTTCATTCACTTTTAACTCATAAGCATACAATGTAAAAAATTGCGAGACATATGGAAACATATATACCCTGCATACTAAAAATCTGCATTCTGGTGCATACTAAAAATGTTCAATGTGAGCATCCTTGGTCACCCGACGCACATCTAAATGGAAAATCAGTTAAATCAATATATTCAAGAACATTTTTCTACAAATGCATATCACAGAAGCAGTGATGCAGTCCTGTGCTGTTGTTGGCATAGATATACAGTGCGCAAAATAAAAAATCGCAACATGCTGGCTATAAATAGTAATTATCATATTATTTTGAGAAAGTTTTAATTTCTTTTTATCCTTTATCAAAAACTTACCCCAGATTTGTTTCTGAATTTCTCTAAATAATTAAATTTCGTGAAAAATAGAATTCTCAGATATACAGTCTCTACTCATTCCCCAATACAGCGAAACTTTGACTAGAAATATTGATGCATAAACTTCCGTTTGATACTACATAGATGCAATGTTAATTTTACTGTTCGCTATAAGGTCCGCACTGAACTGTTCATCGTAAAATGGCGACCAAAATTCAGCAATTTGAATTAAAAAACGACGAAATTGTTCAAACCTTTATTTCCATCGAAGTTATTACGCAATAGATGTAAAACATCTTGAATTTTCTTTGAATGAAGGAAGGGTGACATGACCCCCTGAATTCTTATCTAATGTTTAAAGTGATCGTAATTTATGATTATCCATAATCAGTTCACAAGATGCAATAAATTTATGAATCATACTTTTCTTGTTTGAAAATTGCATTCACTCTTTTCGCGAAATGTCAGTCCCTTAAAACACGTGGTCTTCTTCGTATCTTAGTGCCTGTTATTCATCGACGATAACATCCCCAAAACAATCTATTATTTTTAATGTATTTTTCACCCATTAACTGTTATTTTAAAGGGTGCTTTTATGTATGTATTAATATAGAAAAACAAGTACGTTATTACCATTTTTTTAATTTCCGAATCCCTTTTAAAGCAAAGCACTTTTTTGGTGTATTTTGGGTGGTGTATTTTTTTTTTGATCAAGTATTTACAGCATTTTTGCATGATTTATCAATGCAACGAGCACCGACTGTTATTGTATTGAGTGCAATATTTTGGTTACTTCTGAATAATGTAAAACAAAGTCTATATTGATCAAAACATTTTTCTTTCAGAAGGAGAGCTGAAGGTTTTAAAAGACAACAAAGTGATTGGTAGTGTAGGTCCTGGAAAAGCTTTTGGGGAATTAGCAATATTATACAATTGTACGAGGACTGCAACAGTAGAAGGTGAGGGGAAAAATAATTTTTTTTCAACTTAAGTTGTTAATAACTTCGCATTGAAAAAACAGTGAGAAACTAAGGCTTATAAAATAAAATATTATAGTATTGATAAATTGTGATTTTAATAATATTCAATTAATACTGATAAATTAAGATCCTAATAATATTCATAAAAGTAACAATTTTGTTAAATAAATATTTGACTAAATAAAGACCAAAAATTATTTTTTGTCTAGTAACCTTAATTTTTCACTAACCAGGATCAAAATCGATCGAATTTTCTTGACTCATTTCCCTTTGACTTCGATTCTGACTTGGCAGCTCTGATAATAAACTGTAACTAAACAGTGCAGAACTGATCTTCCCAATCTTTACTTGATTTTTTCTTAAAAAATATTTTAATGCTACCTTATATCATAGATTCTCAAGCGTTTTTGGAGAATCACACACTTTCCGAGACTAAACTTCTTCAATGCCTCCTGAAAAACACTTTTTTTCTTAAAAACAAGTTTCAAATTTTCTCATAAGATGCATTTTTAAGCATTCTCTTAATTCATAAGGTTCTATGCATTTATATCAGATACTTCATATCAGATATAGCAATTTTTATGAATGTTGTCGACACTTAATAGTGTTTGCAATAGTAATAACAGTATTAATAAATTCAGTATATCACCATAAAATTTGAATTAATTAATGTTAAAGTAAATAGAGATTACAATACCAAATACAATGATGATGAACAAGAACTTTCATTCAATTAAATTTTAATTAAAAAAGAGTGCTGTGTTTTATTAAGTCGACGGCAATTATAAGGGCCTGTGAACTAAGGTTGAATGTAAAATAAATTTTAAATATTATTATAAAAAGTTCCATACCTGCACTTTAAAGAAAAATTAAATTTAAGAAAGAAAATTGTCAGATGGTGTATCAGTATAACACCAGTTATTTCATAAAAAAATGCTGTTATTTATAAACTATTTATAATGCTAAAACTTTTTTTTACCAGATAAGTAAAGTTATTTTAACTAACAAATAAATTATGCTGTTTAAAACTACGCTGCAATCCCTACCAGGAGTTCTCTCAGCTACCGCAGCTCTAGTAGATGGTGCAAAATCTGTTTTTTTTTTTTTTAAATCCTAAACGTCTTTCTTATTGAAATAATATTTAACTTAAAAACCATAGTTTTAAACTACAGTAGGCCATCCATATAAAAATGCCTGGCAACTTGACTTGTCGAAAAGTTATACCTAAAGAAATATAATATTCATGAAGAGTATCAATTTAACAATAAAATTGAATCGCAGTTTTATTCATGCAATGTTTAAAACAATTAAATGAGTTCTGAAAAGTACAAGCAAGTATAGAAAATAATCGTAAAATGATGTGAAAAATGTCGTACGGTTATCGTACTGTAAGCAGAACTACAATGCAAAAAATAGAGTTTAAACTGACGGTTTTAATTCGTTAAGTATTTAGATAAAAAACGGAAAAAAACTCTTTCGTCAACACAACAGCTATTAATGGTCTAATATGCAGAGAAAGTCAGTAAAGTGAACCGGAATTTTTTACGATGTGTGGATAGTGGTTAAAAACAGAAAAAAAATCTGTATTTTTCTTTAAAGTATTTTTTTTTTGTTTAAAATATATTTTACTTCTATTGAATTTACCGTTATTTTTTTACAGTGTTCCAGTTTTGGCACTTTCAAAAAATATTTTCGGAAGTGGTGGTGAAATGTAAATTAAAAATTTAATAGCTAACAAATATATTTTGCAGAGTTTAAATCGCACCAACTTAAGCTTAATTTATTGATCAGTTCGCGGATCTGTACTGCAATCAGCGTGATAAATTGAATGCAGCTATCAAAGAAAAAAGACCAGCATTAGCGTCCAGATGAGGAATAGTGTTCCACCACGACTAGTGCTCGCCCGCATACTGCAATGGTGACGCTACAAAAACTGAATGCATTAGGATGGGAAATCCTTAGTCACCCATCGTATTCACCTGACATTGCACCATCTGATTACCTGACATTGCACCATTGACCTGTTCAGATCTCTGCAAAATTATCGAACGGGAAAAAATTCAAGCCTTTTGAAAGGGTTTCTAAGGCAGTTTCTGACTATTTTAACTCCAAGGACGAGAACTTCTACAAAACAGGAATTCACAGGTTACCTGAAAGATGGCAACAGGTTGTAACAAACGGAGCATACATAATTGATTAATATTAAACACATATTTTTATAAATGAATTCAAATATTTTCTTTAAAATACGGCAGAACTTTCCCTCCAACCCGATACATTTGCTAAAACATCAAAATGGTAGTTGGCGCTTAAGAAGAGCAAAAGACAAACTGTCTTAGGCATTCTAGAGTAATTTGTTTTGTGTGTAGGACAGCAAGTAAAGTAACAAAATTGTTTTTACTTTAAAATTTATTATTAATCTTTCACTTAATAAATTGTAACAATAATGACTGCTTTAATAGAATGTGATTATTCGCAGAGTTAAAAATCTAAATGATATTCTAATAGAGAAAAAAAATTTAAGTGTACTCAGTATAGCACTTTCTTTTAAACTATTACCGACATTCTAGATATTATTAAAACCCCACATCCTACTGGAGGATGACAATGTCAACAGTGAGAACTTATCTTTTACTTCCCAGAAAATGAGAATTACATCTCTTAAGCCAATAAGCAAGAGGTAATAAGCAACTGACAAATTTGGATCGGCCCGTTGCTTATTACCTCTTAAGCAACGGACCGATCCAAATCTGCTTTGTTACACATTTTACAAGCTTATTATATTCATTATATACACTTATAAGCTTATTATATTCATGGCAATTAATTTTTGGAAACAAAATTTATTTTTAAAATGATATTCACGATTTATTAAGTTAAATTGCAATTCTTCATTTATTAGAATTTGATTTATAGTGTATTAAATTTAGATTTTAACTCATGACCTACAATTTTTTAGCTTCCGAAGATGCAAAAATTTGGGTAATGGACCGAAAAGCTTTTCATACAATTATGATGAAAACAGGGCTTCAAAGGCAAGAAGATAATATTAAATTTTTGAAAAGGTAAATATAGGATGATACATTTATGCTACACTTTCAATATCTATTTAAAAAAAAGAAACCATGAGGTTTTTTTTAATGTTCCTCTTGTGTTTTAGATTCAGAATAACTTTCAATTTTTATATTAGCCTCCCTGGAGTAAAGTTACTTCATTTGTAGACTAATTGATAAAACATTAATTCATTAAGTTTCCTTAAATTACATACATTTTTACAAAAAAGTGAGGGGGTTGTACTGTTCTTTCTGTTATAGCTTCAAATTGAAAGTTTTTATTTTATGATAGCTTATTTATCTTTCAGATATCCTAGTGTGTCCTTGAGATACAGATAGAATAATTGTTTTGCGAATAGAATTGTGGTACTTTAGGGAATTTTTTTTAAGCAGTTGTTTTTAAGAAATAATACTAAAATTGTTTCAAAAAACTGAATGTAACTTGATTTATGTAGCTTAAATATTCTAAGACATATGCAGTTTTTTTTATAGTTAATAGAATGCAAATTTCAATATATCTGAAAAACAGACTTATGAAGTCACAATCAAATGGATTTATTCACCTTTAGCACTTAAAACACTGTTATATTAACTCTTATAGAATCTGAAAATTTGAATTATATGCATGGCTAGTATATGCTTGCATGGCCATGCATACATGTATGATTAAGCACATTGGTCATGCTTTTTGAATGCATGGCTAGTTTCTTTTTTCATTCATGATCTTTGTTTTAAAATAATTATTTTCAATTTTAGTGTACCCCTTTTAAAAAATTTGAAGGATGAAATTCTAGCTAAAATAGCAGATGTCTTGGAAGTGGTAAGACTTCTCTGATTTTTTTCTTTTCAAACTTTTTCTATCTGTTTATTTAAACAATAAAAAAATTCATTGAAAAAGTAAATTATTTAATTATTTTAATTGAATTTGAAAAAATATTAAAATAATTTTATTTAACAATATTTGTTTTTAGACTATTTAACATTTGATATAATATATTAATAATAAATGCAGATAATGCATTTGGTAAATACATGAAATTCAAAGTTTTTTTTTTTCATTATTTTTTTTAATTTTTGGTGAACAGGTATTCCAAAAAAAATTGGATTTATTGTAATTAAGTCTTAGCATCTCTAACCTTGCAAATTTCTCAAAAAGCGAGATCTTTGATTTAAAATAATGGAAATTTTCACCTGAAATAAAATCTGAAATGGATTTGACCCCTAATCGCTTTCGTGGCATAAGAAATGTTCTAACTATTTTCTCCATTCTATTCCTTTTTTCAACTTCACGCAGTCACCTCTATTCATTCTAATACTATTTCTTAGCATGGTGCCAACCAACGTGATGTAGCATTCCAAAATCTAAATTGTCAAATGAATTGAGTTGTTCTGTAGAAAGAACAATTTAAAACGCAAAGTGCTTTTTTTGTATCAGAACTCATATTAAAACTCTTTCCGAAAACGATCCAACAATATAAATGTCTGGTCGTTAAAGGCACATTATAAAACATAATGTACAATTTTTATGCAATAATATTCAAACAAATCTACCATGAATAAACTAAATGACAAAAATGCATAAAATGTTATTAAAATTATTTTTTTTTTGTTGCATGGAATTGTCTTTGAGTAAACAGGTTTTATGATCGCGTTCATAAGAATTCCATTTCACGCAATAGAAAACGAGAGAAATACTGTAAAGTATGTAATAATAATAATAATAATCTATGAACTCGAATCGTCGACTGAGCTTCTACTTATACAGTAACGTGACCATAATTTTAATTTTCTGAATTGTATCAACTCTTCTCTTATTGTTTGGGGTGAGCTATGTTACCTAGCTGGCAGATTGTTTACATAAGTGGTTAAAATCAAAGACTACGTATAAAACTCAAAAAGATCTAACATATCATTTCTTAAAATATGAAAAGACCTACAGAAAATGGTAAATAATATTATTTATACAACTTTTGCATGAAATAAATTAAAGGTTTTAAACCTACTCAGATAAATTAAGAAAAAAAGTGAATATTTACCATTTCTTTGAAGAAAAAAACCTTTCAAAACATAATCAGCATCTTTACTTTTCAAAATTTCTTTTTTTTAATTGTGATATACAACCTTCACAGTTAATCTACTCTCGATTTTTTTTAAACATTTTTTTCATTTTCCCCCTCTTTTATTTTCCCCAACACCCCAGAATTTCTCACTGGCTCTCCTTAAAAATTTAACCCTCTTAGAAATTAAAAACCAATCACGTTAGGTTAGAAGTAATGTCTCAACCAAAGTAATATAATGTAACCAATCACAAGTATTAACGAAGAAATATATAGCCCACCAACGACTGTTAAAATCATGTAAGTTATCTGAAACCCCTCAATGGGGGACTCTCAATCGCACAAAAATTATGAAAAGGGTCCCCAAAATAGGGTCGTACCTGAAATCCATTGAATCTTAAGAACCTCTATCTGAAGTAAAAAAAAACCCCAACTAAATAAGCAAATAAATTAAAATAATAATTGAATTAATTTAGTTGAATTAGAATATGAATATAATCCCGGATACAATCAAGGTTGATATCATAACAATTAATAGTCATAGCCAGTGACGCGAAAATGTCATTGGAAAAAAACAACAACGTAAGTATGTTCATGCTAGCAAGTAAAAACCTAATTTTTAGCTCCTTTGCGTACTCAACATGAACATTAACAATTGTATAAGTTTTTAAACATATAAAACTGACTTCTTACATTTTTCTATTGTTACGTTTGTATAAATTTGTATATAATTGTTTAAAATTATTACGATTGCGTACGTGCATTCATTGAATTCAAGATACGGATATTTCATAACATTTAGTGCGTATCATGGAATAGAAAGATGTACAATAAACAGATTAGATTTATTTCAATGAAAAAAAAATAGTTGTAAACAACTACCTTAACATGAGAGAGAGTTTTTTGAAACCGTTTTGAAATTTCTTACCTGAAAATAAACGTCGATTTTTCTTACAAAATATTAGTTTTACTGTTTCGAGTAAAGAAGAGCTATATCATTAAACTCTTTTTCAAATATTGTTTCTTTACCTTTCAGCTATTATTTCCTCTTTCGTAACTACTCAACATTTTCAAAATAAGTATGTCAACAAAGAAATATATAAAGTAAGATGTTTTTTATGTCAAGGGAATACTGTTGAGTAGAACAGTAAATGCATCTCCTTAGTTAAAAACACACATACCTGGATATATATATATAGTACAATAAAGATAAAAAGGACAAAAAAAAGAAGAGAAAAACGAAGAAAATTTATAAGTTCATTTACTGCGCATAAGCTACATAGAACTGATAAAATAAGTTAAAAATATAGAGAAAACACGGAAAATAATGAAGATTAATGAAAAGAAGAGTCTCTTTTCATTAATCCTTATTATTTTTCGTGTTCTTCTCTCTCTCTCTCTCTCTCTTTATATATATATATATATATATATATAATAAAAAAATAAATACAAGAAAACACTAAGAAAGTTAAGAAAAACAATAAGTATCATTTATTGCGCTTAAGCTGCAAGTAAACAGCACTCATTAGATAAGTTCAAAATGAAGAATAAAACAAAGAAAAATTATAGACATATGAAAAAAAGGGGGTGGGAAATAATAAGTAAAAAAATAACAAACAACATATTATTTAAAAAAAAAAATAATAAAAAAAAAAATAAAAAAAAAATATATGAAATATTAGTTAAAAAACCTGAAAAAAAGCCGGAAAAAAAAGATATAATCTTTTCTTCAGCCCACACGATTATATCCGCAAAACAGAGTGCTTTCTGATATTGTATCAATAAAGCCAAAGCAAAATATATTAATACAATAGTGTGAGGAGCACTCAAAAAAATTTTTATAAAATAACTACGAATGATTTAAACATTTTTAAATCATTCTTAAAAAATATCTGTCCATGTAAGTTGTTATGATTTTGCTACTCGCTTTATAGTCCCCCCTTTTTAATGTTTTTTCTTTTTATTTTATTTTATTATCTGTTTTTACATGTTATTTTTACTTTTTATGATCTATTTTTATGTAGTTATATTATAAAAATTTTTTTGAGTGCTCCTCACACTATTGTATTAATATATTTTGCTTTGGCTTTATTGATACAATATCAGAAAGCACTCTGTTTTGCGGATATAATCGTGTGGTCTGAAGAAAAGATTATATCTTTTTTTTTCCGGCTTTTTTTCAGGTTTTTTAACTAATATTTCATATATATATATATATATTTTTTTTAAATGTTTTTTTTTTAAATTTTTTTTTTTAAATAATATGTTGTTTGTTATTTTTTTACTTATTATTTCCCACCCCCTTTTTTTCATATGTCTATAATTTTTCTTTGTTTTATTCTTCATTTTGAACTTATATATATATATATATATATATATATATATATATATATATATATATATATATATATATATATATATATATATATATATATATATATATATATATATATATATATATATATATATATATATATATATATTATATATATATATATATATATATATATATATACACCGAAGAGCAATTACATTATGACCACCCTGCTAATAAGCATGTAGGACCACCTTTAGCCCTGAAAACTGCTAGCACTCGCCGTGGCATTGATTCCACAAGGTGCTGATAGGTACCAAGCGCTCACCAACTGGTCCTGCAATTCCCTCACATTGCGAGGGGGTAGCGTGGCAGCACGAATTTGGTTTTCCAAGTAGGATCACAAATGCTCTATTGGATCCTTATGACATTGGATCCTTATGACAGAGTGCATTATCCTGTTGGTAAACACCATTTCCCGCAGGAAAAACTGTTGCCATGAATGGGTGAACCTGATCTGCAACTATGTTCAAGTAGCTTACAGACGTCAGGGATTGTTCTAGGAGGATTATGGGTCCTAATGTGCCCCATGAAAGCATTGTTCCTGGGCGAGAAACCATGAAATCCTGGGCGAGCCCATTGTTATAGATGGAGGGTGGTCATAATGTAATATGTCTCTTCGGTGTATGTATATATATATATATATATATGGGTCATTCTCACAAAAACAGTCATTTTCATGTCCCCAGTATATTTTATGTCTGTTTTACAGCTTACGAAAAAAAAAAATTCTGGGAAAGTGTCCTTCAGAATGCAAGCTAACAAAAGAATAAAAATAAAATTATCAATTTTTATTTTTTATTTATTTTAGGTAATTAAAATATACCAATATGTCATTCCCTCACTTGTCCCCACTGCTGATTTAAAAAAAGAAAAAAATTGTTACTGAAATAAAAATTTTTTTTTTGCAAATTCGTGTTTTTTATTTCAGAATACTAAAATATAGAATTCAGAAAATCAATTTTAAATTTAATTTCTGATAAAAATATTAACACAGCACTATTTTAAACTTTGTCCCCAGTGTTTCGCGTCATTCCCTCACAACAATGTTCTTATCACCTGCAACCTTCTTAGAATAAAAATATTTTAATAAAAACTTCAGAAGTTAACAACTGGCATCATAGAACAAAATTGCAGTATGTTTCCATTTTCAACTTAAAGAAGCTTTGCTGTGGAATAAATTTGAATGAATCAAACCAGGTAAAATTTTTTACATTTGTCATTCCCTCATGTCATTTTTTAGAGTAAAATAAAATGCAACTTCATCGAGAAAGTGGATAATTATATGTTGCTTTCTTGTATGAATATAATTGTATGTGATTGACTTCAGAAATTAATTAGGCCTAACTGTTATTTTTAAATTTCATTGAATTCGTCATTCCCTCACTAGTGTATAAAGTGAGGGAATGACGCTGAAGTGAGGGAATGACGCTGAAGTGAGGGAATGATTCAAGATGAGTATATTATTAAATTTTTTTTGTTCAATCGTGCCAGCCAATTTTATTTCCCAAACCTGTAAAAACTTTTAAATATATAAGAGTAAATTATAATAAATATTAGATATACTTAGTATGTTATCATTTTCAAACTTTAGGTAGATGTAACTTAACTAGATAAAAACATGTATTAAAATAAAATATCGTTCCCTCACTATTAGTGTCATTCCCTCACTTTTTAAATAGTGAAAATAATTAATTTACTTATTAATTAATTTGAAAAATAAATTAAAAAATTAATTTATTAAATTAATTAATTAATTATTGTAAATTAATTAATTATAAATTAATTATTTAAAAAATTAATTAATTTAAATATTAAGTATATTTTATAGGATATATATACTTTCTTTATAATGCCATTACATATTTCTATTAATATAAAAAGTTTCAGAGCTTTTTATTCACTTTACTTTTTCGGGATTTTATGAACTGAAAAATGACAGTTTTCGTGAGAATGACCCATATATATATATATATATATATATATATGTAATACAGAAATTAAATACTTTTGTATTAATAAAAGCATTAAAACTTCATTCGTTTTCATAAAATATCTTTAGTAAAAGATAAGGGTAGAAATTCTATTTTGGGACTTCAAGGCTAAAAACATGCCAATGAATAATAATTAAATTTATACTTCAAAAGAGAAGTTATTTTAAGATCTTTCACTTCCATATAAGGAAAGATTAAACGATTTGCTATCAGTAATAAATAAATTGATGAGGCGTAAGAATACAGAAAAAGGCATATGACTGGGCCTCTTTACAATTAAAAATCATCCTATAAAATGCAGGAGCAATGTTTTTGCGTGGCTTTTTGGTGTATAATGTTTACAAACTAAACTCCGTCGGATCTGACTGGAACTTTGTCCCCCCTCTCCAGCCGGGAGAGCGGGGATGTGACTTCGGCTTCACGATCTATTTAGTAAATAAAATCTTGTGCACAACATGTTCTCATTATTCCTGCTTTCTTGACAAATAAATCCACCAAAATATAGGGGTTGTTGCCCTTATATTAGAAGTCGGCAGCATAGTTGCTTGCGGAGGAAATTTACGCATTTCTATCTCAAAAATTAAGATTAGCGGAGCCCGGCTGGGACTTTGGAAAAATCAGCTGTGAAAAAATGCATCGAAAATATCGAATATCTCATTCGCATGGACAGTTGAAAATTTATCAAGTCA
This sequence comes from Parasteatoda tepidariorum, assembly GCF_982258835.1. NCBI lineage: Eukaryota > Metazoa > Arthropoda > Arachnida > Araneae > Theridiidae > Parasteatoda > Parasteatoda tepidariorum. The sequence goes on from NC_141755.1 coordinate 45,445,032, forward strand.
AATTTTTCTGCAACTCATGGTAATTAATAATTCATCGAGTATCTTCAACAAAAAACAAATTCTTTAATCGTCAAACTTTTCATTTGTTTAAATGATACCTACATCCAGTGGTACTTTCCGTTCGTGTACTACCTTCCTGTTGTGTATGCTAACGTTCTGAAGGCGAAGGATGCAACTAGAGAGTTGAGCTTCAATATTTCACCACCCTTGGACTCCCCACTGCTTTGGATTTAATCGTCGATGAAGTGTTTTCTCAGCCCGATGGTCTACTTTACGATGGTCTACTTAGGTTTAATGGTTTCGACATTCTCTCCCTCCTTCCGACTCAAAACTCAAAGAAAAATAAGCTTCAATTTCTCCTTCACTCTAATTTATGAATCATTTTAACGAAAAGAAAAAAGAGAAAGAAAAATTTTTTCCTAACAACTTTAAATTGATGTTGTGGCTTTCAAGATATGTTTTGGATTAATTCGAACTTTATGCAGCTTTGCATCCTTTAAGTATTTTTTTCTAAAACATTTAGTTCTTTGATTTTTAATGATTAAAAGAAGAAGAAAGTGAAGTGCGCGAATGATTTTTTTTTTCCTCTTCGTCAAATATTGAAGAAAAAGTGATATATAAATTATTTTTTTCCTCTTTCTCAAAATTTATGATACTGTTATGATTACATATTTTAGTGATCAAAAATTTTTTTTTATTCTGAATAATTGAGTAAATTATTAATGTTGGATTGCATTTCTTATATTTATATTCGTTTCATTTTTAAATTATGATTTTTTTTCCCTCTTCAGCGAAATTGATGAAGGTCGACGTTGAAGTTTAGAGTGTTCATATTTTATTGAAATTAGATATGAGTAATGATAAAGCTTTTTATTATGAATAATTTAATAGAATATTTTTAAGAGTTGCATTTTTTGTGTTTATATTACTTTTTTTTAAAAAATATGATATTTTGTTTTTATAGTGCATTTAAAATGTTTTTGAAGGAAATAAATGCGGCTCAAACGTCAATTAAATTAGTAATGGCAAACAAAATTAAGTTTTTTTTTTAACTTTTGTTTCCTAATGATTTATCACGATGAAATCGAAAAAAAAATAAAAAATAAAAACTTAAAGAAAATTTGTAAAAATTTTGCTTTTTCGGACTTGGTCAAAACTAAATATTCCTATAAAAAAAAATGTAAGGAAATAAATGTTACCCAAACAAAAGGACAGTTAACACTTAACAAAATTTGCGAGTTTCCCTTATTACGATAGGCGAAAATTTTAACTCAGTTAAGTTTTTATACTTGATACTGATTTACCATATGCTTTAGTAGGGTTGTAGACTTGCAAAGATTTTTGTTTGTTTATTAATTGTGTCGGGCCAGTTGTTACTTAATTTGGTAAGAGATTGATCACCTCTGCTAATTCAAACAATGACAACTTAACTTTGCACATTAGACAGCAAACTTCTAAAAATGTTAAGGTTAAAAATTGTGAAAAAAAAAATTGATGTTTCAGTAAAAGTAAACATCGAAAAAATAAAAGGTTTGATGTTTCGATAAAAGTAAACATCGAAAAAAGGAAAGTTGAAGATGCTTCAGTAAAAGTAAGCATCGAAAAAGGTTTGATGTTTCAGCAAAAGTAACCATCGAAAAAATAAAAATTGAAGATGTTTCAATAAAAGTAAACATCGGGAGAAAAAAAAAGGTGAAGGGTAACAAAAAAGAAAAGGAAAAATAGGAAAAAGATAGAATGACCAAGATTACAAAAAATAAATAAATAAATAAAATAAAAATGTAAGAAAACAAAATTTTGAAATAGTACAAGTATCAAAGCCTAGGAAATATCACAGCCCACAAATGTTAAAATTAAATCATGAATAATGTTCAAAATAAATGTTTTTACTTTCTTCAAAGGAAGAAGTAATCCCTATATTTTTGAGAGATCCGAATCGCGTGTGGAGATGTTTGGCGAGGAAACTTGAATTTTTTTTCTCAACACAGTGAAAAAAAAAAAAAAACTATTTTTGTTTTATCCAGTCTGGATCTCTCAATTTCACAGTGCTTCATGAAACTCTGTTTTCCTCCATTTTAACGGGGAATACAGAATTTCATCTAGTAAATACCCCCATTAACCATACAGAATCTTAAATTCTGATTAAATGACACTTGTTGTCCAAGTCATTTTGCATAAAAATTTTGTATATTTTTGTGTGGAAAAATTTTTGAAAAGTTTAATCGAAAAGTTATAAATTTATGTTTAATTTTTCTTTCTGTTTAGTTCACTAAACAGATAAATTTTATTATTATGTTTTTATTGTTGTTACTGTAAAATAATTTTTTTCACATGTTGAAAAAAGGTTATTTGTAAGAAAGAGGACAGTCATACCAACATAAAGTTTATATATTCATAGTATTCTAAAATTTTCATTTTGGCTTACCAAAATTTTTTTTGGGGGGGGATGTAATACAGAAATTAAATACTTTTGTATTAATAAAAGCATTAAAACTTCATTCGTTTTCATAAAATATCTTTAGTAAAAGATAAGGGTAGAAATTCTATTTTGGGACTTCAAGGCTAAAAACATGCCAATGAATAATAATTAAATTTATACTTCAAAAGAGAAGTTATTTTAAGATCTTTCACTTCCATATAAGGAAAGATTAAACGATTTGCTATCAGTAATAAATAAATTGATGAGGCGTAAGAATACAGAAAAAGGCATATGACTGGGCCTCTTTACAATTAAAAATCATCCTATAAAATGCAGGAGCAATGTTTTTGCGTGGCTTTTTGGTGTATAATGTTTACAAACTAAACTCCGTCGGATCTGACTGGAACTTTGTCCCCCCTCTCCAGCCGGGAGAGCGGGGATGTGACTTCGGCTTCACGATCTATTTAGTAAATAAAATCTTGTGCACAACATGTTCTCATTATTCCTGCTTTCTTGACAAATAAATCCACCAAAATATAGGGGTTGTTGCCCTTATATTAGATATATATATATATATATATATATATATATATATATATATATATATATATATATATATATATATATATATATATATATATATATATATATATATATATATATATATATATATATATATATAAATGTATTTATGTTTAATTATATCGAAAAATAAATGAAAATTAACGATTTCACATTGATGATTGGTACTTATTATCACACACTACTTTTTTAAATACGAAGGTTTAAATTTTCGGGAAATTTTCCATGTCGGAATTCGTAAGAGCAATAATTTTCCTTTACATTTGTTAGTGTAGTCTCTAAAATATTGAACATACTGATTTCCAAATTAATATTTGCAAGGGCATATTTACTTCAGCCCTCAATTCCGATTCATTTGCATATTTATTTCAACAATCTACGTTTTGATTAGTTTTTGAATAAATTAAAGTGACAACAATTCTACAAACATTTAAGTTTAAAGCAAATTATTCAATAACTTTGCCACTTTTCGCGTTGCTAACAGTAGAAAAAGAAAATAAATCTGGGAATAAAAATGTAATATTGTGAGTTTTTAAAAAGTTTGTTTTTTGAATGCAATTGTTTCATTACCGTTGGTTTCAGGAAAAAGAAATTCAGCCATTTCTCTTATATACATAAATATTTGATAGATAAGTTATTCGATTGTTTTGGGAAGATGGTTAAAATGTTAATTTTGCACAAAATGAATTTCTTGAACTTTTAATTTAAAATTCTTTCCCTTTAATGAAATTTCTACCATCATCTAATTAAGCAAACTCATCAGAAATGAAACTCTATGTCCGCATTCATAATAAAGTTTTTAGAAAAGCTCAAAGAAGAAATAATTTGACATTTTCTTTTTCTTTTCGACTGAAGTTTCGCCAAAATTTTTCTCCAAATTATTATTATCATTATGTATAAGTATTTCCAGTCCTATATGAACATAAAGATAACTGCTTACAGTTATTGCAATTGTACGCTCTTATGATAGCTTTTTTTAAGGCTATTTTATTTAAATAAATACAAGAGAATTATTTCATTTTTAAGAAATCACTCGTTCTTTAAGTATCAGTGGAACACAAATGTTTAAACTGTGCATCCATTAATTTATTTAAAAAATTAATATAATTGAGATTTAAACTTTTTAAACATTGTAGTTTTCCCTCAATTGTTTACTTTAATCGTCTGGCATTATTTATCAATGTGATTTCAATAACATACGAAGTGCTATCGAAAAATTGTGATTGGAATGCAGATTAAATTGATTTAACGTTTTAATCGTGCACGTGTTTACCTTTCTCTCAACAATCAGCATTAAATAAACGTTTACTTTAATTAAACATTTGCTATTCAAATAGAAGGAGATTATTCAATTAGAATTTACTCTGTATTCGATATTTTAAGTTTTTTTAAATAAATTTTGTTTTTAAAAAGTATTATTTCTTTGTTTGTTTCATACGGTTTTTTATTAAAAGTAAATCTTAGTTTTACATTTTAGTTTTGAATCTAAATTTAATTGATTTTTCGAACATATCTTCAAGATCTTTCTCATATCTTTTTTTACGTGGAAATTATTTATCAGGAAGAAAGTTTTTATAAATCTCTGAGTTTTTGTTTCCAATATTTGAGTCTTTCATAGTTTCAAAAACTATAATTTTTAAAAACGATATAAATTTTAATTTTTATACCTGCCTACATCTAATCTCTCTCTGCTAATATTTTTAAAATAATTATTTATTCTTTTTCTTTGTTACTTCTGACATTAAGTCAAACGCGGACCTAGAAAATCAACATCTCGAGAGAGAGAAATGTTTTTACAATAATGGATAAATAGTTATTATTTGAAGCAAAAAGGTGTGAACGAAATTGAAAAACAGCATTGTCGAACATATTGAAGTTTCGAAAACATTCGCACTAAAGGTATAAATGAAAAAGGTCATTTTAGATAGTCAAATTTCAACTTTATAGTCACATTTTAACGGGCCATAACGGGCTACAGTTAGCTTGAAAATTCTAGAACTACTAATCTAATTTTTTTTGTTTTTAAATCGTACTCCTTGCACAGTCACATAGGGTTTACGCAAATAAAACAAAATCAGACCTAAGTAAAAAAAGAGGGAATAATTTTTTTTCGAATGCCTTAATATTTCAATAACTTTTTAACAAATTCAAATTTCGAAAAAAGAAGAAAAAACTCCTGTTATTTTCATAAACAAAACAATGGACAAAACTTTTGATCTGTTTACCTGTCTGTGGCCTGCAGAGTAGCCAGCTTTGCATTGCTAGTTACAAGTTTAACTATACTTTATTCTTGAACTAATTTTCGAATGTTAAATTTTTTATACCATCATGCTCCTTGTATATTTTTTTACACCTCTTAATAGTTTTAAGTTTCTAAATCTCATCGTTTTTGGGCAGCAAATTAAAGTTCAAATGTAAGAGGAATGCGCAAAACAGCGCTTTACAGATTAATATAGGCAGATAAAAATCTGTCTATAAAAATGGGATAATTTAATTATGACAGATTTTTTTGTAGACAGATTTTTAAGTATTAACACTTCGCTCCTTTACAAGACAATCTGTTTGACGAAATAGATAATCAAATTTTAAGTAACCAAAAAATAAATATGAGTTTAAAAGACAAAATTGTAGATGAAGTTACCAATACTAACCCAACAAAAGAATTATATTAAAATTTTATTCCAATAGAGCCGTGAACTAAATATTTATGACACCAAATCTGTATTAATGCAATAACACATTTCAGAATTTTTCAATCGGGTACTTGCGCTTCAAGAAGAAGAAGATCTTGGATTACCCACGCATATGGTCTATGACGTCAGTTTCTCCATATAAGTTAGAATGTTAATTAACGTGAAGTTAATTAAATAAGCGTCATATCACACCTTGAATTTGTTGAAATATAGTTATTTATCGTCTACGTTTTTACTTAGGTTAGATTTATTATTTGTTGATGCTATGTTTGTTTATATTTCACATGGCCTCGTGCCTGTCTTTGTGTTAAATTATAAATATGTGGTGAAAGAATTTAAATCTTTGCGAAAACTCTTTTGGAAAGAATCTAGATTATCTAACTTAGAATTGATACTTGATGAACTGACCGAAATAGAATGTAAAGAACAGTTACTAACGTAAACAAATGCCACGTTTCCACAACCAATAGGGATCGAGATACCCGCACTACTTCCCTTGCTGGTAGCCCATAGAATACTTAATAATTTATATATAACAATCTGATTATGGTCGACACACGAAAAATATGGAGTAGCAATCTTTAGTGAGCACAGTTAATAGAGGTTGGAGCATCTTAGTGACAAAATGATGAGAAAATATATATATAGCTATAGAATAACATTGTAAATGTAACTATACTCCATAAAACGTTTTCTTTTTTAGAAAGATGTTCAGTTTAAAAAAAAATTCAAATTATCTGTCTTCACAATGCTTATTGAAAGACAAAATAATAATAAAACAAAAAAGTTTCTAAAATCTATTTTATTTATTTAACTAACAATGCAATCACGAAGGTGGAATTGAAAAAAGATGAAAAATATTTGCAACCCATTCCAAAAAATGTCTATCGTTTACTTTTTGATGCACTCTAAATCCAGAAATTCTACAAACTTTATAACTGATGCATAAAAAATTCATGAGAATTTTGCAATGCATTAAAATATAACTTCATTTTTTTCAAGTCAAATAACATAGCTACCCAAACCTTATTTCTACAAATATTTATGTAGTAATGAATAAGTTATTTTCAAAACATTTTTATAATACGAGTTAAATCTTCTAGGAAGAAAGACCAAAATATGGGCTTGCTACGTTATTTAAACTAATATTTCCATTAATTTAATTTAGTATTTATTTTTTAAACCTGTTTTTAAAGAGAATTTTTTAGCAAAAGATTTAGAAGTAAGAAGAGTTGCTTAAAATTAATATAAATGTTATGTTTTTATAGTACAGTGAGCAAGGAAAAGGAAATAAACAAAAGATTATTGATTTTGTTCAAATTTTGAATTTTGTATTTTAAAATATACTGAGATTAAAGTGGTGCAAGCATTTGTATACCATAAATTTCAAAAATGTTTCGACAATTATATATTATATTTTTCGACAATAAAATAACAAAAAAAAGTAATTTTTAAAATTCTATTTTTTACGTGGAATAATCATTGAATGATAAAGTTTAAAAATTTTTATTTTTCATCTTAAATATATTAATAAATCAGTAAAAAGATATTTTAAGTTACGGAATATAATTTCTTTGAACAAGCATATTATAAATTTTTCCATGCATTCATATTTTATTTTTAGGAATTTTTCGTCGACTCATTTCTTTCAAGCTTAGACTTTTGCCCTAAAGTTGCTTTTATCTCGATTTGATTGGTTTTTACATGTCGCACGTTGGTTTTTACATGCATACGAGAGTTACACTGATAGGCACACTGCCACAATTTTAGTTCGGTTATCAACTGGGTCCCGCCCTCTGTTTTTGTATGCGTGGACATTTTGGTGCCATTAAATTAAAGTGAATTTCGTATCACTAAGAGACATAATCAAAGAAAATACAATCCGATCAGGTGCCCAGTTTTTTGTATGGGAAATAAGCAATTTTACTCTGAATCACTAAAAATAAAAAATGCATTTCATATTCATTCGCTATACCATCTAAATAATTTTAAATAATTTTGGATGAAGTTAATTCAGTTACATTACTACTGTTACATAGAATTTTAGAATGAAGGAAAATTCAGATTTGGATATTATTAGAGGATGATTTCATGCCTATGTTTCGGTTAAATTTGGTTTTGCTGAAGAAGAAAGTTACACAATCTTTGTCATTAGCTCGTACAGCTTCTGAAATAGTTTTACTGAAGAATAAAATTGAGGTAATTAATCGAGAAACGATTCAAACTGCTGATGCACTATGTTTTTAAAAAGTGAATGCCTCCCTACCAAAGCGTGAGCAAGATTCAAAGTCGTAACAAACCAGTGCTAAAAATTTAATGTGAATGCTTATTTAACAGCATATATGAATTGTATTTGAAAAATTGATTAGTATCAGCCAAAATACTTATTCTAAGCACATATTTATTAACGTTTGGGGAAAAATTTAAAATATAGAAAAGAACTCTCAGGAGAAAATACTTTTCCTTCAACGACATTTATGCATATTACTTGAATAAATCGTCATGTTTAACATAAAATGATTGAAAAATTTCATATACTTCAATAAAAGTTTTGCTTAAAATATGTCTGCACGTTGAGCTATTTTATTTCATTTTGTTGTTGTTGTTGTCTTTGGCCATTAAGGCAGAGGGGATGCGATGGTTCTTGTTTTCCGGCGGCACCATCTATGGTCAAGACTTCGACTTCTGCCACACCCATACGTCACGTCCATTCATATATACATCAATTCATTCATCCACAGATCGTAATTTTGACCTGAACCAAAGAACGACCGATTTCCAGTTCAGTACCCCCAGAGCTATAATTTGCTATTGGAACATGGAGGATTTTGTGCCCCTACAGATTTAGCTTGCAATAGTCACCATTTACTATATGGGGAGACTTCGGACTGCTTGACTTGAACTGACGTTTTCACGTGTTGCATAACGGATCGTATAGCAAAACGTTTCAAATGCTAATAGTTCATAATTTCTAAAAGTCAATAAAACAATTATATATCCATGAATATTATAATATTTTTTTTCCTTTTGCAATAATATAAAAAAAAGTTAAGTAAGTAAACGGAAAATAAAGAAGTAAAATAATATTGCTGAAATTAAAAGGAAACTATTTCACAAAGGAGGCAGTAAAGTATTGTAGCAGAAAATAAAAGTGAAAACATTTAAAAAAATATAAAAGCAAACTAATATTACAGAAATTAAAGAGTAAAGTACCTTATTTTTTTCCCAATAGGCTTGCAAATGTGTTCCTATTGTATGTAAATGATATGTTTTGTATTCAAGTTCAAAATGACAGCTTTCGCACTTGTGTCATTTCTTATAATAAACGTTTTTAAAACTAAATTGTTTTTTTTCTTCGATCCACATTGATTTTCTGTATCTATTCTAGTAACTTAATATTTAATTTAGTAAAGAAATATATTATGGGTGCGTAAGAAGATCGGAAAATAATGAGAAGGGAAATAAAAAAGAATGAAATAAAATAATAAAAAAATTAAAGAAGAGGTAAAAATTAATCGCATAAAAACATATTCTCTAATAAAAGGTAGAAAAATAGAAAAAGTATTTTGAACATTTACTGTAGATATTTAAAATGAGGATATTATTTTTTACACTAAAACTTACAATGAGATATTTTTTAATGAAATAATTAATTATTTTAATTTATTACAATTTATAGCTAATTCTTATCCCGTTTAATATTATTTTATTACATACTTGTTTATTTCTGTCAGAACCTTGTTTAATTTATATATTTTTGTATCAAAGAAAATCAAGCAAAAAAAAATTACTTTGCTCTTGCAAGATTGCGTAGTTCAAATATTAAAAAAAATCCATTGCTCTACGCAAAATAAAAGAATAGTGACAGAGAGAGAATTATATGCAAAAATATATGATACAATTCCATAAAAACACATTTTGTCTTATTTGACTTATTTTTTCCTATCTTCCTATCTTTTTTCTATCTCTTTAAAGTCTAGTACACTGAAATTTTATATCACATAATAAAAGATAGATATTAATCCTTACCTATTTTTGTTCTATCTAGTATATATTTCAGTGTATTTGATAAGAATCTTTATATCAAATTAAATAAATGAAGTTACAGAAGTATCAAGCGAAAATACTTTTTTTATTATTCTTTCAATTTAATTACTTTTATATGGATAAGTGAATTGTAAAAAAAATTGGGAGTTGAATTACAATCATTCTTTCGTGCGATTTTGTTACACTTCTTCGCTTCGGAATTATTTGGTGTATAAATAAGTTTCCGCCTTTTTCCATCAAAAATTAGCAGTTTATTGTGGAAAAAAACGTCTTAGCGACTTACTCTTATCTAACAGCACTACAAGAAAAAACTTTTAAGTGTATGAAGAATTTAATAACTGTACTCATGTTGTTCTAGGACAGAATAAAGTGATCTTTTGTTCCTCAATACAGTGGACTATATCTAGTACTATCTAGGTCTTTAAAACACTTAACAATTCAAGTTGGATACCGCAAACAGACTGTTAGCATAGACGGATTAAAGTCAGCGTTTCAGCTCTCTGAATTAAAGATTAATCACCCGAGAATTTGTGTATGACCAACTTCTAGACTGCTTTGCGGAGCCCTGTGGCGGTAGGGGAGAGTGGGGTCAATTGTAACAGGGTACGATTGTAACAGAGCAAAAATTTCGAGTGTCGGGTTCTAGATTTGGTTCCTAGGTGGCGCACAAGGTGTATTTAATAAATCGACATGTACACCCCTGATGGCAACCATTTTTATGTACTTTTGAAAGAGTTACATCACAAAAGATATTTTCACGCCACGCAAGTACTTTTTTTGGTATTAGAATATTATATTGTAACAAAGTAATTTTGTTTAAACAAATAAAAATTAGTAACCGAATATGTAAGTGGACACTTTAATTAACATTTCAATAAAAAAAGATTAGTTTTGCTAATTAACTAGCATTGTTTTTAACAAATGAAGCTGAAATGGCGTCTTGGGGACAATTGTAACAATAAGTAAAGGGACGATTGTAACAGCTAAAAATAAATAATCTTATGTTTACAAACCATTACTTAACTCTTTAAGAACCACCAATAGTTTCCTATATCATTTATATTATGTTGCATGTGCATTATTTTATTTGTCACCTTTCACAGCATAAATTAAAATTTTTAACCCTTAAAGTTAAAAGTTTAACCCTTTAGGTTTCTGCTCATTATTATTTTTACTCCTAAAATATCACTACTATTTTGATCAATAAAAAATATATCACAACTATGATAATATGTATAATTAACTATGTTTTAGTTGAATTTATGAACTGTTACAATTGACCCCGTAAGTGGGGACAATTGTAACAACTGCACGACTGTCAAAACTGTTAATAACTAATATAACGATATTTAAAATCAGGTATTTATTTTTTTTTCTAGTAGAGGATAGTCTACTTTACTCGTCTGTCAATTAATACTAATAATATATTGGATTTTTTGTTAGTTAAAAATAGTTAAGTAAAAAATGTTACAATTGACCCCACTCTCCCCTACTGCTACATTTTGCATTCTTGGTATGAAGCGAACAGAAGTTGTTCTGATTTTTCTCGTACAAATTACTGCCATCAATTTGCTACTTTGTTCTTCTTTCAGTTGTTCGACAGCTGTTGATAAATAAACAAGCTGGCCATGTATTTTGTTAAATTTGATTATTAAAGTCAGCGTTTCAGCTTTCTGAATTAAAGATTAATCACCCGAGATTTCGTGAATGATCAACTTCTAGACTGCCCTGTGGCGATACTGCTACATTTTGCATTCTTGGTATGAAGCGAACTGAAGTTGTTCTGACTTTTCTCGTACAAATTACTGCCATCAATTTGCTACTTTGTTCTTCTTTCAGTTGTTCGACAGCTGTTGATAAATAAACACGCTGGTCATGTATTTTGTTAAATTTAATTATTAAAGTCAGAGTTTCAGCTTTCTGAATTAAAAATTAATCACCCGAGATTTCGTGAATGATCAACTTCTAGACTGCCCTGTGGCGATACTGCTACATTTTGCATTCTTGGTATGAAGCGAACTGAAGTTGTTCTGACTTTTCTCGTACAAATTACTGCCATCAATTTGCTACTTTGTTCTTCTTTCAGTTGTTCGACAGCTGTTGATAAATAAACACGTTGGTCATGTATTTTGTTAAATTTAATTATTAAAGTCAGAGTTTCAGCTTTCTGAATTAAAGATTAATCACCCGAGATTTCGTGAATGATCAACTTCTAGACTGCCCTGTGGCGATACTGCTACATTTTGCATTCTTGGTATGAAGTGAACTGAAGTTGTTCTGACTTTTCTCGTACAAATTACTGCCATCAATTTGCTACTTTGTTCTTCTTTCAGTTGTTCGACAGCTGTTGATAAATAAACACGTTGGTCATGTATTTTGTTAAATTTAATTATTAAAGTCAGCGTTTCAGCTTTCTGAATTAAAGATTAATCACCCGAGATTTTGTGAATAATCAACTTCTAGACTGCCCTGTGGCGGCACTGCTACATTTTGCATTCTTGGTATGAAGCGAACTGAAGTTGTTCTGACTTTTCTCGTACAAATTACTGCCATCAATTTGCTACTTTGTTCTTCTTTCAGTTGTTCGACAGCTGTTGATAAATAAGCACGTTGGTCGTGCATTTTGTTAAGTTTGATTAATAGATGGTTTTGTTTTATCAAGAGAAGTTTCCTTTATGCTAAACTGTGGAAAAATTAATAAGACCATATCATTCATTGAACAATAAGTTTCAGCTATTTAAATCATCAGTTTTATGTGGGTGCAAGATAAAGATCGATAACAGAATAAGACATGCAGAAAGTTTTTCACGTATATACACAAAAATATACGATTTGTTTTGTGACCAGCTCAATCCGAAAAATACCTGTTTAGATTTATATACGTAATTCGTTATGAGCCATGAAACTCTTTAAGTAACAGCAGTTCTCAATTTGTTTGAAAAAAAAGTTTTTTTTTGCTGAGTTTGAATATCTAGATGTTATTTTTTTTTATATCTCGAATACAATTTCTGTAAATGAATTGTAATGATTTTGAATGTAAACGATTGTAAAAGAAAGTAAAGGAATTTTTGTATGTTAATTAATAAGAAATATCTTTACTTGTTTTCTTGTTGTTCGGTTAAGTTTAGATTCATATTAATATTCAATAAAATTGATTAAAACTTTTTTAACACCTATAATTTTATTTAGAATTTTAGCTCCATTATAGAAGTTGATTGTCATTATTGACAGTTATTTGATAAAATCATAACGGAAAAAACCGCGAATGTCAAAATCACGCAGCACAATAGCACGGGTTGTACAATACCGTGAAGTAAGAATAGCAACAGAAAAAGCGATATTGCTGGATTCATGATATACATTCAGATTAACAGTAAATTGGAAGATTTGTTACACGTGCTGAACCGTAAAGTTTCAATATACCTGTAATTCTATTTTTTTCCACAATTAACAATAAACAATAAACAAATACAATAAAAAATTAACAGTAATCAATCTTCCATATGATATTTTAAAAATCTTAAAAATATTGCTGGAGGAAATACTGTGTAAGTGCATAATGCCAGGAAATAGCCCAAGTTTTGAATGTGCATTTATTCCGATCAATATGCTTCATATCTTTATTATTTTTCACATACTGTAATACCAAATTGCTTTATTACACTGATAACAGAGCAATAGTAAAGCTAATATTAAGTTGTTGATTCAGTTCTAATCAGAATTACAACTCGTAAAAAATGAATTTTTTTATGAGTTATTTTTTAATAAGAAACCCATTTTGTTTTATAAGAAACTTAATAAAACTTTAATTTTGCTAAAGATTTGTTGCTGAACAGAAAATATAATCTTGAAATTTGAAACAACAATTTTTGAAGAACACATTTTATGCTTTTGGGGCTTGAAAAATGAACTACTTGATTTTTATTTTTTATTTTTTAATATATTTTAAGTAAAAAAAAGTCTTTTCAGCAGTTACTAAATAATGAAAGTAATATTATCATTCTATTTAAGATAAGTGACTTGTTAGAAAATATAATTTAATAAGAACATGTACAAACATTTGCTTATAGTGTTAAGAAAAAGGAAATTTATCTCAAGAATATTAATAATTGAGAATCTTTTACCCAAATTAAAAATCGCGTATCTTGAGCAAATTAGGTTCACTAAAAAAACTGCAAGAAATGGGATTTAACAAAGATAAATATTAATTTATTATCGGCGTGATTTTAAAAAAAATGATATTAAAAGAAAATCGTAAAAGTAAAATATATGTCGAAAGTTTGCCGACGTTAATTTAACAAAATTTCATAAAAAGATTTAATTTTTTTTTGTTTCGTAATGAATTTGACTTTAAAATAAATCCTACTATATTTTCTTTTTTTTAAATCTTTTAGATTTTGCCAATAGAAAAACAATAAAATAATAAGAACATCAAAAGAGATTTCTTTTTCATTTTAAATAACTAATAAAGAGCCAGGATTGAAAAATAAGCTTTTTAGCTATTCATCTTTAAAGCACAAATAAGTTTGATTATTTAAGAGACTAATATACGAAAAAAATGGAGATTCTTAGGTTTAATCTGATATTTATGAGATGTTAAAAAATTTCACATTATTCTACGTTTGCAGCCTTATACTTTTAAATTGCAGTGATTGTTATCAGCAAAGTTGAAGCATGAAAGAATTAGGATTTTACACACATTGCACACATTACAAAAATAAAGCCCTGTTTTGCTTTCTCTTTTTTCTGCCAAATGATCATATTTATAGAAAGCAAAGTATATAACAACTCTCGCATTTCATACTCAGCTAAACATTTTTATAAAATGTTTACAATGTCAGCTTTTTTGTAGGTAACATATTCCAATGTTTATATTTTATTTAATTCAGTTCTAAATCAATCATATTGAAAAGAGAACGTATAAAACTTTCATCTTATTAGATTTTAACGAAATACCCTGTCACAGAAATATCTTGAATTGCCGAATAATCGATGATAACATCAATTTGTAATGATTGATTTTACAACATTCTGTTAAATTTGACACTTTTCAAATCATACTGGTAGACTCGATTCACCAATTCTCGTAATTGCTTCTCATTCACCTATTTTTTAAGGTTGATATTTCATAGAAAAACACAAACCATTTTGTCTACAGTAGCAACAATTATTGCAGATTCAGGTAAGAATATTTTGTCAATATGTAATAGTTACTATAATAGTTATTATAAAATGGATTATTATATGGATAATCAACTGGGCTGAAAAAAATTCACACGAGGAATAAAAGTTGTGATGACCGAAGGAAAAAAATTAACGAGAAGTATTTTTAGTTCTTGACCACGCATATAATAATTCAAATAAATTTTTATCTCTCATGTATTAAGTTTTTTTAAAAACTTTTATTGCAAATATTAAGACAGTAATTTTTCCTTTATTTTTCGTTACTTTTGCGATAGATACTAACTTTAGTGTGATTTATGAAACAATGATCTCGAGAAAGAAAATAAGTCTTTTATCCAACAATGGATAAATAATCAACATTTAAAGCAAAAAAAATATTTTCTTTTTATGAAAATAGAATTTAAGTCAGTAATAATTTTCAAACAAATTGGAATTTTGAAAGGAAAAAAAACAAGGCGTTATGTTTATAAAACAGTAATAAAAATGGCTCTTTCATCATGTCAAATTTAAACTCTGTAGTTGCAGGTCCGCGTAGTATTTTTTTTTACCTTCCTGGTAAGTGATTCTCGAACTAACTATGGAACATATTTTCTTCACTTCATCCTATTCTCTGTACTTTTTAACACACCTTCATTGTATCGAGCTTCTAAGTCTAATAGTTCTTGATCAGCAAAACAAAATGTAACTTTAAGTTGAACACTTAAAACAACGGCGGTGTTTACGTTCTTTTAATATAGAGAAATATAATCATTACGATTTGACTTCATATTATAAATTTAAACTATTTCAAAATGAGGTACTGTATCAACTTAAAAAATTAAATAAAAAAAATTTCTCACTTATTCAACGATAGCAAATTTTAAAAGTTGAAATATGTCCTATTTTTGTTAAAAAAAATTCATTTGAAGCAATCTTTCATAATTAGACTGTTTGCATGACAAGAAAAAAGTGAAAACTGAAAAAAAATTAATTCAAAGTTGCTGAATTTTGTTAAAATATTACTTCACATTTTAGTTGAAAAAAATATTTTTATGAATTTTCAGGTTATGATTTACTTCTTTTCAATTAAAAAAATATTTAGTAGTTACGAATACGTTAGAACTTTTACAATATTCTTCTCAATTATGCTACCATTAATATTTTTTACACTGCAGGCTTGAAAATAAGGCATTCATATTAAGAGCTCTTCATCCACAATTATCTCAAGTTTAGTAATTTATAATATTCCACTTACTTAAAATGATTATTTTTAAAGATACGGTAGAAAAATATTTATTATTTAAGTGATGTTTATTTAGCAGAAATGCCATCTAGCTTTGTAGTTGACAATTATCTTCAGTTTCAAGTTTTTTATAATTTACCAAATTGTAAAAAGTTTCTGGATTTTCTATTATAAGATTTAAAAATTTTTTTCAATTAAATTTTTAAATGATTATTTTAAAATGTAATAGTATTAAAACTATTATTAGTTAAATATTATTTTTATTTAATCGCTTCAATGAGGAAGTTTTTATCTTTATTACGATGCAAAAAACGGCTTAATTTTTCAAAAATGAGTTAGCTTCCTTTTTGCATATTTGTTTCATTTAACTTATTCAAAGCAGTTATTTAAATTAGGAATATGCTGAATAACATTTAAAAAAGCTTAAACTACATTCACCGTGTATATAAGGTAGTATTGTATATATCTATATATATAGCACAATAAATAAATACAAAATACAAAAAGGATAAAAAGAAGAAGAAAAAAATTAAGAAAATTAATAAGTTTTGATTATTGTGCATAAGCTGTAAGTATATGGAACTCATAAAATAAGTTCAAAATGTTGAGTCAACATGGGAGATTCCAGAATAAGAAGAAGAAAATTATTAAAATAAAATAAAATAAAATAAAATAAAATAACATTCTTTAAAAGAAATTAAATATAGTTTTTTAAAAATAAAATCCAGAAAAAAGTGTAATCTCTTCACCAGCTCACACGATTATACCCGCAAAAAGGAGTGCTTCCTAATATTGTACCAATTTTAAGTATGTTTTTTTTCTGCTTAGGATTTTTATCCATCGGGTGAGTATATCATAAGAGAAGGAGGAAGTGGTGATACTTTCTACATTATTAGCAAAGGAAAGGTAAGAGTCTATTTTAAAATATTTTGAACCAAAATTGTTTATTCTTTTATTGAAACGTTCATTGGTATTTCAAAAGATTTATGAAAAACCATGAAAAGATGACAAAATTATTAAAACAAAAAATTCCTTACTTGTATTCTCGAACTTAGATTTTCATGCAAAAACATACCATTAATTTGAGCCACATTGAAACATGCCTCATTTCTTTTAAAGTTAAGATATAGAGTAGCCTAGAATTAATTAAATAAGTAATTAAAATGAAGCTATTTTGATGCCAAGTCAATTTCGAAAATTCGATGTTTTAATTATTTTCTGAGTTTTGGCGTCAGGTTTCCACAAAGGGGTTTAAAACGGGGTACAATCGCAGTGGGTACCTACAAAGAGATTCAAAACTGGATGCAATCGTATCCTTCTTGAACTACAATGTATTAAAAATCATATTTTGTTTTTAAATATCCTTCATTTTTTTTCTTATTTTAAAAAAATACAAGGACTCTGATTGTGTTCCGACTTATAAAACGAAGTTAATGATAAAATTAACAAATGTTTTTCGGTAATTATAATTAACTTCAAAAACAACTGATACAAAAATTGAAAAAAGTGAAATAGAACACTGGAACTCATTGTTTTTCTCTTAGTGTTCATGTACTATTTAACTTACATAAAATAATTAATAAGGAAATCATTGTTTTTTTCTTAGTGTTCACGTAATATTTAACTTACATAAAATAATTAATACGGAAATCATTGTTTTTCTCTTAGTGTTCATGTACTATTTAACTTACATAAAATAATTAATAAGGAAATCATTGCTTTTCTCCTAGTGTTCATGTGCTATTTAACTTATATAAAATAATAAATGCAAAATTTATCCCGATTTTTCGCATTTTAAAATTTAAATAGTCATAAAACTATAAAGTATAATCAAAAATTATTATTAGATTTTTATAAATTTATTTAAATTGTTGATAAAAAGTTGGGATGCTCACATGTCAAAATATTTTTTTTCAAATGTGAGAAAGAAACTTCTGCTTGATTTTTGGAATAGTTCAATAAATATTTATATTGGTTTCCAACGGTGGACATTCCTACTGACGAGAGAAACAGTAACACTCATTCGACCTTGATTTCAGATAGTTAAAAGTTCAATTCTTTAAGTCAATTTGTCTTTGAGATTACAAAAATTCACAAAAAAAAATATTCCTACATTTTTGTGCAATATTAAAATATTTCTCAAAAATTTATGAATATTTTTAAAAACGAACAAACATATTATACTTGTAAGAACTTTATTTTCGGTCACACATACACAATTAACAATTTTTCAAGACTCTTTTTATTTTTTTTATATGTTAAGGTTTGTGTAGGATATAGAGCATCATTTAGGATTAACATCGGCCACAGATGCGACTAAGTATAAAATACTGTGATTAAAGAATTTGTTGTTTATCGCAGTTCGATAACAATTTTTTTCGCCGTAAATGAACTCCCTGTACTCCAAAACACGCATTATTAATTCTTCTCGTATCATTAATTACACCTTCTCGTATTATTAATTAAACGGGAACTTAATCGTCCCCGGAGCATTTCAATTATTCTACACTAATTCAACAGGGGAACTGAATCTGGCTTTCTAAGGTTGCATTCAAGTTAATTTCATACTACTATGTTTTAATTTACCGCCGATAGTAGTTAAAGGTAATCAAATTTAATTCCATCATTATGGTTAGAATTATTTGAAATATATTTTGTAACTAATAAATTGTATGTTTGTTTATAAGGATATTTTTTTAAGTTGCCTTATTGGTTCAAAAACTCACACCTTAAATTTTATTATTCGAAAGAGAAACATACACGTAGAAAAATCAGGTAAAATTACGTACAGTACGGTAATGGCATTTCGTATAAAAAGAAACCACATATCTGGTTAATGAAACCAAAATTTACGGTATTTAAATCATTCAATTGGTAATTTTTCCGTTCATAAGATATCGGTTTATCGGAAATTCTTTATTAACTAAATTAATTGAATAAATGACTTTTATTTCACGCTGTGAGGTATCATGATAAAATGATTTAATTTTACATTTGCCTAATTCTATAACATAATATAAAACTATAATTTATTGTTGATTTCATTAAAATCATAACCAAAGTGTTTTAGTAAAAACTACCGAGCTTTCTGGTGTCCCCATACAGCCAGAAACACAGTAAAATCTGTGGATTCTGGTAGTTTTGCCCATATTTTATTTTTTATCAGTGTACAATATTTAAATTATAAATAAACATACTGGAAGAGGTCAGGAAAACTTTTCTTTATTTTAGAAATTAACTTTTGTTGCTTTTTTTAATCACATTTTTAGAAATGCTTCAAAAGAAATGCATTACATTAATGACATCTAAATTTTTTTAACAGTTAAAAAAAGTGATCCCTATTAAATATGCTACTACCTTTCTCTGACATGTAACAAAATGTCCTAACTTTGCCCTATAATGTGAAACCTATAATCATTTCGAAAATATATAAATATGTCTTAATAATATCATTTTAAACAATTTTATTATTTGGCATAACTTCTTCAAATAATAATAGGTTAATGTATTTGTATTGCTAACAAAGTATTTATAACTTTAGTTTGGCAATAGTATTGTGCTTGTCTCTTCTCATTATTAATGAATTGTATTTCAGTTATCAATCAATTTATAAACTACAATATTTTACAGGTGATAGTGACGCGACGAAGATTTGACATAGAGGAAGAAATCAGATGTTTAGGAAAAGGGGATTATTTCGGTGAAAGAGCTCTACTTAAGTAATGTTTGAATTTTTTTTTTATGTATTATATTAAGTTACATGATTTTGTGATTATAGTAAATATCTTAAATATCAGGGAATGCATCTCTCGCAAATCAGGATAAGTTCTATCGTTTTTTTCTCATTTTTTTTAAAAAAATTTATTAATTTATTCTTATTTACTTTTTTATTTACTTATTTTTTTTAAAAACATACATGAAACGCCTTTTTCGCATTGGTTTCAGAAACTTGAAGTTTGGACAAAAATATTTGTAAAGAACCTAGAAATTTCTCCAAATTCGCTATAAATAATGCAGTTGAAAAAACTGCGTTTAATATAGAGGTGGGGACATGAGGCTACAGTGGACTTCTTGAATAACTTGTTTAATTTTTGGAGAAAAAAATTTCTGGAAACTAATGCTGTACTTCCATGCGCAATTGCATAATCACACAATGAATAATACTCTATAAAATTTATGAAAGGATGTTTTAAGGTGAAAAAGTAACTTTAAAATTTCTTCTTTACTCTTTTATTAACATATTTTATTTTCAGAATTTCAACAAAAAGGGATAGACTATGGGGTTTAATATCTATTTTGATATTAGTTTCAATATATAGTTGCAATTCTTTATATATTGCTCCTATCTATTGTTTCCCTTATATAGTTTCAATTAACCAGCATTAAACAATACATAACCATATGTTTTCGTGGGGCTTGTGTTGACATATGGTTAAGGAGTAAACATCTCAAAACTGGCCCCATTCAACTTACAATCAAAAAAATATGAGTTTATTATAAATGTAACACATTTGATGTTATTTATTTCATTAATTAGAATCATAATATACCTTTACAAATAGTGGTTTCAATCTCAAGTAAAAATTTTGGCACGAAGCCTTTATATTACTCAACTTTTTGAAAGTTTTAAGAGAGTACAAAGGATATATCGTATCAAAATTGTTAAAAGAGTATAATTTAATATAGATGAATTAAGAAAAAAACAAGATTTTTAGCATACGTTTTTTCCCATACATTTAACTGAAACAGAACATCAGTGCTCTGTGAGTCTTTTCTTTTCTCTTTTGCGAGTTGGTGAGTGCAATATCGATAAGCCATGCAATCCACGTGTTGTCCCTTTCATCATCAAGTTACAACTTGTTAAAACAGCAAGAGTTAAGTTGAAACAAGCAATTTAATTTGAAATTGGATATGTGTTTTCAAATAAATGACATTAAATAATGCATTAATTTGAGTTCAGTATCTCCTTCTCAGAACATTGAAATGCTCTAATACAAAATAATATTTTTCATTAAAATATGTGAATATTTAATCTCCAATAAGGATTGGATTGAAATAAATTCCATTTTTTGCTTTAGATATAAATTTCTGAGTTGTAATTGATTATCAAATAAGTTTTTAAACATTTCCTCACTAGCTATTGTGGATAAAAAAAACTTTTAAAAATATTATTATAAAAAAACTAAGGATCTTTCTAATTCCAAATAAATTAATCTTTTAGTCGTTTAAAACACAAATAAAGTCTACAATTAAAAAGAAAAGTCATAAGTGATAATGACTTTTTTCGTCGACTATATTCTTTTTCTGTGGAATAATTGACGTATTCAAAATTGCAGTTTCTGATAATTTTTAACTGAATAATTACTTCGAAATGGACAAAAAAATTATTCATGATCTGTCAACCTAAAAACTTATTTGTAAAAAATTTCAGCTCGATTAGTGAGTGACATTCTGTCGACCTTTCTTTGTAAGTGAACTCCAAAAATAAAAATATTTACTTTTAAAGCAAAAAAAAAATATTTCTTTGAAGTTATTAAAAATGGCACAAAAGAAAATAGTGAAGCTTTTTATTTATTGTGAGATATGCACTGAGAATTTTGACTTAATGTTGACATGCATCTGTTAGTATCATTAAATTATGTAAAATTTAAAATGAGGAGCTTTAATGGATTGATTTTGAATAATTGAAAATCATTTTATTAAAATTTAAAAAAAAACTTTTATTTTTTATTTTAATTTAGCAGAAATAAAATTTGTTATAAAGAAAGCAGTTTGTTTTAATGTACGTAATATATTAAATATATTTTATTTTAATCTATAATCCAACCTAGTAGGTAAAAGTAAATATTTTTTAATCTACAAATTATCGATAATTAAAATACAATTTATATCAAAGAATGTGTTACTTCTTATAATTTGCTAATAAAAATATTATATTGCACATTCTATTACAATGAAAAGCTACAAATATTTATAATGAGTCTCGCTAATCATAATACTTTGTTATTTTAGGTGGAGGGATTACTTGTTTATTAAAAAAAAGTCAAAATCTAACATTAAAAGCGAATAACTGACATTTAAATATTATATCGTATTGTAATGCAATATTATGTTTTAAATAGATTCTAGTGTATTGTAATGATTATTTTGCATTGTAATAATCTAACATTAAAAATAATATTGCAGTTATGTATGTCAATATAAATTATGGATTTAAAATTGAAAACTTAAAAAATGACTATTAACAGTAAAATATTCCTCTAACGCAAATATTTTCCCAAAAAAGCTCATAATGTTGTACAGAAAAATAGGAAATTATTGCACAAAATATTTGGTCATAATTCAAACAAACATAATTTGCATACATTTATCAAAATAAATTAGAGCGTAACTAAACATTTTTAAGTTACAAGATAGCTTGTTAGTTTCTGAAATCATACATAAAATTTATTTTGTTCATTTTGAAGCAACCTTTAAGTTATAAATTATCAAAGACTGTAATTTTTACCATGAATACGTCGCCAAGTTTAAATATTTCCGCAGACGATGAGCATTACTGGATATTTAAATTTTTATTTTTAAATTTAAGACTTCTTAGTCGGAAGTCATGATATTTGCTATTTAAAAGAATGAATTATAATATAAAAAAATCTTGTGTTGAGTTATAAATTCCTGCACAATTCTGCATTTCACAGGCATTTTTATAATAGAAATTTATTAGCAGTACTGAAATTTATTAGTAGTATAATAGAAATTTATTAGCAGTACTTTAGTTGATTTTGAACAATAAATTGTTCGAAATTATTTTTCTAAATCTTAAACGTAAGTCATCCTGCCATATCAGTTATCGCAAACTTGGCAAATTTCTGCGATTCTTTACAAATCTCTTTGTACAAGCTTACATTTCCAATAATTTATGTTTCTATTATCATTGTAAAATAGACAAATGATTATAATATACATGATTCCATAAAAAATAACTGTTCAAAAAATTCAGCTTGATTTGCGTATGACACTTCGAATAACTTCTCTGTTTATAGTTTTTATTCATTACTATTATTAATTGATAATTTCTTTTCTTGTAGTGAAGACAAAAGGACTGCAAATGTTGTCGCAGCACATCCGGGAGTTGAATGTTTAGCATTAAATAGAGAGTAAGTTTTTAACTACATTTTTAAATCACAGATTTTTCATAAAATAATTTTATTATCACTTAAAGAGAATTCCATTTTATTGTCAGGTCTTTCAAAGAGTTAATCGGTGACTTGAGAGAACTCCAAGATAAACAATACGAATACGACGACCAGAGTTTTAAGTAAGAATGGTGACTTTTTATAATTTTCAAATAAATATATCTTAGAAAGGAATAATGAGAAGAAAAGGTTGAAAAATTATAATGAACTCCGACCGGACTCCACATTCCCATTGAATAACATCATGCTGGAAAACTAAGAAGGAAGCCTTTACAGTAAAATATGCCATTACCGTAAAATACTATCACAAAGAGCAGCGGCTCACAACCAAGTGGCTACGGCTCACAAATGGGCCGCAGGCAGCTGCGTACAGAAATTGTGGACTCTGGACAAGAGTATAAGTCAAGATAAATCTCTGGGTCCAATACCAGCTTTTTGGGAAATCGGAAAAATCTTCGAAGGATTTCGTTTATTTTTTAAAAAAAATCTTTTTGTACAGTATCGTATATTAACTAACTAGTTGAATACCCATTTTTGGTGTTTACGGAGGAAAAAAAACCATAATAATCAACACTACGATATCATGCACAAAACTGAGAGTGTAACAAAACATGCATCGGTACGATGAATTGAGCTAAAAGAATTCAATTTCTTTAAAAGTTATTTGCTGCCCTTCCTGGTGGCTTTATGTTATCAGACAAAACAAAACATATTTTTAAGATATTCCGTATCATTTGCCATAATACTATTGCTCGAAATCAACTCCTGATTATCATAATCAGCAATTTTCTCTGGTACTTATCCCCTTCGGAGGCAGTACAAAACCTATTTCAACACTATGGTAGGTATTTAGGTATCAATATTTCTACACTTATTGCCTATTAAAAAACCCAATTAACAAAATACTAGTAGTACCTATTAAAAAGGTAATTGAGCATCATTGGCACCTATTATATTATGGCAGTTTTTTATAATTTTCTTAAATGGAAAAGTGTCTTTTTCCCATTAATTTAGTTTCTTCATACAATTTCTCAAGTAATTTGAATTCGCAAAAACTTTTAGTAACGACATTTGCATGATTTTGACAAACGAGCGAATAACGGTACTTATTTCGAAGGCCGTAAAATATCGCCAAACAGTTCTTGACACCAGCGATGATTAATTAAATATAGTATTAAATACTACTGGCATTGCCGTTATATGTATTGTGGTAATGAGAACCTGTTACACCATTATAGAGGCTTAATATAGGTATAGTAGTTTTTCACAACCTTGCGAAACGTAGTATACTTACCACAATATTACTATAATACACATCCTTTATTTTCTTTATTACATTTTGTATATTCCAATACGGCTGCATATTATTAGAGTTACTATAATATGAGTTAGTTAAACTCATCAAAAGAAAGATTAACTATACATATAGTATTATTACTCACACTTTACTACAATTTTCCAATAGCTTAATTGATAACTTCAGTTTTATACTATTAGTTCCTGTTTTCCATTATTTAAATGTATGGAAGCACGCTATTAAAGCATAAATATTAGTATAAGAAACATGTGGTTTCATATTAATATGAGAAACGCCATTAAGTATAAGAAACATGAGGTTTCAAATACTTTTCAAAATACGATTTTGGGGAAGTTGTGAAATTGTTAACGCTCCATTCCAAATAACGTGACACCATACGTTGCAAAATTATTAACGTTGATTATACCTGTGATATCCTAATATAGGAAACTGAAGATAACTTAGAATAATTCATAAAAACGTGCGATGCAACTAATTTTTAATTGATTAAAGATGCAAGCTAGCAAATCACTCATGTTATAAAATATTTTATTTTATAATCAGCATTGAGCAGCCGACCGAATTCTGAGTTGATGATTATCAAGATTCAACTCCCTTAAAGTTTATTTGTATTAAGGTTGTCGTTTTATTTGTTAACGATAAACTTACGTTATTACTTCAATTCAAATAGGGAACGGTTTTCTCTTGAATGCTCTACTTAAGTTTTTTTAAAAATATTTTTAACTATTTCAATATAAGTATTAAGATGTTACATATAGCAACGTCCTATCTTCCTCCCTCTCCTTCGATGTTACTTTCACCATCAGCCTAAGTATTATCATATAAATAAAGATGTGGAGAGATAAATAAGCTTTTTTTTTACAACAATGGACATATAGTAATTATTTAAAGCAAGAAAGGGGGAGAAAATATTTGCAAAAGAAACAGTGATAACTTTCGTTCGAATTAAAGTTTCGAAAAAAATCAAGTGGTTCAGTGCATGATGAATAATGGGCTTTTCAGCACCCGAAATTTCAACTCAATGATTGCATTGTTATGGGGTATAGAATGCCCCCTAAGGTACGTTTTTATTACAAGTTAATTATTGTCGAACTAATTATCGAATGTAAATACCTTTCATACTTATCTTGCCTATCATACTTCCTGCATATATCTTTTTTGAGTCACCTTTGCAATTTGGAGTTGCTAAGTACCATGACATTCGCTGTGGCATTCCTCTTGTTCAAATTTTTGACAATGAAACAATTGATTAAAATACTATGATCTGATTTTGGAATGGAATCTAATGGTCAATTGACCTTTTAACTTTCTATGGAACCCTTTTTGTAGCATTTGCGAGATAAGACCTAGGGCTCCCGGTTTCATCCCAACTGTATAAATATTCCACAAATGATAAAGGAAACCAGAACAGGAGAACAACGAGAAACAACACAAGCTCACTTTATTTACTATGAAAGGCAAGACGGTTTCTATATTTATGAAATTAGTATAATATTTAATTTAAGTTTAAATATTAGACAGATTTAAATATAAATAAATATCCTAACATTATTGTTAAACATGCTTTCAAATAACAAAACCGTCACATTAGTGACTGCAGCAAAGCAAAATATAACGTAAAACTGAACTTCCAAAATAGCGCTGTTGCTTACGATTTTTTTATATAGAGATATGTCGTCATAAAATTTTCAATAAATTAAACCTTTCTTTTTGTAATACTCTTACACACCAGATAAATGATTTTTTTTTCAAGAAATAAAACCCTACTTTGTTATTCATAAATTGTGTCAATTGTTTTGTAAATATATTTAGGAAATTATATACTTTCTACGTTTTGTACTAGAAAAAGCTGGTTTTACTCTATTCATACAGCCTTGAAACCGAAACATACGAAGTTTTAAATACAAGAAAAAGTTTCGTACGAAAAATTACAACTCATCAGCTGGAATAGGAAATTTAATAAACCAGAAGTACATAATGTTTGTTCAGCTTTTAAAAGGCTTAAAATGAAGTTCTCGACGCATAACTACTCGTTAACAGTATTTTGGAGCATTTGTAACTTTTTCTCTTTCAATACAATGATTGTGTTTTAAAAATGTTCCTGCTTTAAATAAACTTTTCTCCTTTATATTCATCAAAGTTTCATCGAAAAAAGGAACTTCTAGTATTTCAAAAAAGCTATTTTTATATTAACATTTTTATTCAATTTTCATTTTATGAAAAGTTTTAAACCGCGAAGAGACAATCATGGAAGATTGATTTATAGTGTTTAACACAAATAACAATTACAGTCAGTTTTATTTATCCAATACTTAAAATTTTAATGTCTTATGTAATTGTTGATCAATAGCTGTTCATAAATATTTTAAATAAAATATTTTAAACATTATTATAAAGCATAAACTTTGCAATCAATTTAATAATAAAATAAAGAGTTTGTGGGCGTCTCCCTTGTAACTCCAGAACAGTTTGTTCTATCAATCTAAAATTATAACCGTTGCTGCAAGGGAGAATTTCAGCCCTTGATTCGAGAATTCATTCGAAATTATCATTTATGTAGTTCGGGATATTCTCAAGGGGTAAGCGTCAGCCTTTGTTGCTCGCGGCTTTTCCCGCGCGGAATTGCTTTGATTTAAATTTTAACTGTTTTCAAGAGAATCCGCGATTATTTTCAAAGTATTTTATGCGCGGAATTTTAGCAATAATTTAAAATGTGTCTGGCAGCCATTAAGTCACACAAACCACCTTAAGTTTGAGTTCGAACCATCTCAGTATAATAGGCAGCAGAAGTATTAAAATATGGAAAATTCATCCCAATACTCCATTGCGTGATTGTACTTAATTCCTCACGTATCTTTCGAGCCATAATTTAAGTATAATTTAATATATAAGGGAAGTCAACGACCATACAGGAGATATGGCTTTGTTAATAAATTGCTACAGATACAGTTTCCGATGAAGCATTTTAACTTGTTCTTCGATTCAGACAATGAATAACTTTTCGCGACAACAAAAAACACGTAAAATTTTATTGTTTATTTTATTTAGGGATCAAATATTTTTCCTGAATTAAGTATTTTTTTGTTATATAGGTTATTGTTTTTTCAACTAACTGGAATTTTACACCCATGTATAAGCCCATTTTAGTTACAGAGTAAAAGTAAAGGGGTATAATGGTGGAGTGACACTTTAAATTCGATGATGAGTCTTTAACTTTGGAGAGAACCACTTTTTATTTATGCATATAGATATGTCAAAGATGGCAAGTTTTGAAAAAAAATTAAAATATGGTTAAAATCTTGTAAAGTGTCTTTCATTTTCACTAATTTCAATTATCAAAAGGGCCATTTTAATATCTGCTACTGAAACAATCGAGTTTTTTCTGAATTTAATCAAAAGAAGAAATAAGTTGGTTGTGAAATTAAGACCGGTGTGTAGATATTCATTTAAACTTAACTCTCCTCCATGTGATCCTGCAACAAAAACAATCCATGCTTTGCTTGTAGCCTTGTCAGTAGAAATAACTGCTCTCTGTGGTAGACAAAATATGTTTTTCTGCAAAATCTCCTCTTCAACTGGGACACTTTCGATGATATACTGGGAAAGATAGTCTTTTACAATTGATCTATATTCACTTAATAAAGTAAAGTCCTTTTTTAAAGGTGATCTTAATTTTTTAAATCTCTTTTCTGCCACATGTTTATTATTTTCCAACCACAATGCCATATACAGTTTAGCGTTTATTTTCATATGAAATTCCAGCTTCAAATTCTGATATTACATCGTTATCATTATTTAATTCGTCAGATATCTCTGCCTCAATCCTTAGATTATCTTAACTCCGAAATTCACATGGATGAGTGGGCATGATCGACTCCTTACCAATAAAATAGTTACTTGTAAACAGTTCCTAGCAACTTGTGCTCTACCCTTGGAAAGACCTTCCCCACAACGTTTAAAAGAACTTTTTTCCTCCACAATTTATAAATAATTTAAGCAAATTTTAATAATCAGAAAAAGGAATGATCATTGGCTTTGATAAAAACTTTAGAGCTAAGACTTTATCATAGTCCTATAATAATTCTATTTTCTTTTAAAATTTTAGCTACAGTTTGCTACCATTGACTAATGTGTTTCATATCGCTTTTTGACAGTTCACTTCATCACAAGGGGGCATAAAATAGAACAGAGAAGCAGTAAAAGTTTAGCAATTCAACAATTTAGAATAAATGAACAAGAAACATTTGAATTAGTTTGAACGAACAATAAACATTTGAATCAATAAACATTTTAAACAATAAATTGAAAACAACAAGTCTTTAACGATGATGATCATCGGTTTAACATATTTGTTGTATTCAGGGTCGCTTAAATGCATCCCCATTTAGCCACTGCAAGTCATTGAGATTCTACCTTTCGCTTCTGCTTTCACATGGTTGGTTAAATTTCATTTATTATCCCACCTAGATATTTTGTACAATTACTTCTACTTAATGTAGCGTTATCCCTCTTCAATTCAAAATCTGTCTGAAGTTTTCTAAGGGAAAAGAATTGGTATACAGTTTTGTTCTTGTTTAAAAACATATTATCAATGCACCAAGTTCAATTACTTTCAAAACTTCATTCATGTACCTGCGAAGATTTGTTTTTGGTTTTGATATTTTCTAGGGTTTTTTGCCAGATCACCAAATCGTCAGCAAACATGAAGACATTAATCCCGAGAATTTCTTTTAATTTTTGTATGAGGTCATTAATTTATGTGTTAAAAAAGAGCAACTACAAACTGCTCCTTGTGGTAAGTCATTTTTATTTTGACGGAATTGGGATTCTGTGTCATTTCATTTACTTCTCACCTATCCCATGAACTAACTTCCTTATTGAGTTATTTGTAGACATATTGCTTCTAAATCTTGCCTGTTCTTCGTGGATTAATTCTTTTGACTCCAGTAAAAATTTGAGTCTGGAAGATATCATTCTTATGAATGTTTTGGCTAGAATGGATGTCAGTGATATTGGTCTTTATGACTCAGTATTTTCTTTTTGTTTCCCCGGTTTTTAAATTGAGATAAGACTTGTTTCATCCAGTCAGCTGCGAAACTAATATTTTTCTCCAAAAAAGTGTTATAAATGGAGAGAAGAAGAAATTTGGCTTTTTCCCGTAGATGCTTAATGACCCCAGGGAAGACTTTGTCTGGTCCTGATTGTTACTCTCTCGGGATGCTTTCAATTGCTTGGTTGAGTTCTGCAATTGTGAATTTATTTACTAAAATGGAATCTAAAACATTTATCTTTGATAATTTGATTCTAAGCTGTGTCTTCTCCCTTTTCTTTTGTTCTTAGTTTAAGTAGAATTTATTGAGATAGTAGTCGCTGAATTTTTCAGCAATTAATTTTGTATCTCGACTATCTTTGTCACCTATTCCAGCTTCGTTGGATGGTTTACTTTTGGGGTTATTTTGCTGTTGAGAGTGTTGATCAAACTATAGGCTTTATTCTCATCTATTTGACAGTTCATCTTTTGAGAAAATTATTCCAAGTTTCTCTTTTGACTTCAGGTACATTTATTTTCATGACAGCATTTTCACGTCTCCATGCAGTAGCATTTAGGCGGCATTCCACGGCAGTTTTATGATAAATTTTTTCAGCTGTCTGCCTGGTTTAATCTCTTTTGTTGAGTTCGTAATTCCAAAATGGCTCGCATGTTTTCATTCCTCCTCGCGGGATATTCTTTTTTGCACACTGAAGAAGAATTATTATAAAAGTCGAAGCTTTTTTGTATGGCGAAGTTTCATTCATTAAGTTACTTATTTTTTCTTCAACATCTTTGGTAAATTCATTTCACAAACAACCAGGCTTTTTCTGTAAATCCACATACTTTTTAAAGGAGCCTTAATAGTTTTAGTTGAAATCGAGGTCTTAATCGTTCTACCTGGATCGTCTAGCACAGATCTTTTGCATCGTTCAACTATGTTTGCAGAGACCATACTTAAGTTTGCCTTGTTCGAACTTCCTGAATAGTGAATAAAGGTGTTTGGATCATCTTTGACCTGTAATAATGCCTCGATATCTATAAAATCTTCCACACTTTGCCTTACCTCATTTTGATAGATGTAACCCCAGTTTGAAGATGCTGCTTTGAAATTTCCTATAATAATTGTGTTTTTTAATGAAGTCAACATATCTAGGTTAAAATGGCTGTTGTTTGGTGGGCTATAAATACCGGAAAGTTTGAAAGCTGAATTCCTATTTCAGAAGTTAATTTTTAGAATTTCTAATGCGTCATTACTGCTAATCTCTTTCACCACTTTGTAAGATGAAGCTAACTTGTTTTTAATTGCAACAAGAATTCCATTGGAAATCTGTCTGGATTTATAAAGTCCATATATAGTGAAATCTTTCTTATTACATATTTTAATTTTTTCTTCAGTGATATTTGCCTCTTGTACTATCAAAATGTCAATATCTTCTTCAAATACTATTTTCTTAATTTCCACAAATTGGATGGAAAGACCGCCAACATTCCATTGAAGTACAGAAAAACAAACAATTTTTATCCCCTGAGCTTTACTGTGAACTGCCATAACCTATAGCTGTTACTCATTTAGCCCTTCCCGGGTGGCACGTGTGAATTAAGGAATTTCACGGACGGAGGTAAAATTACCTTCCTCATTGATCCATGTATTTTCCGCAAAATTCATATGTTTCGAAAGTATGTAATAGGTATCATATATATTAATATTTGTACCTATGATATATTAGGTAATTATTAAAACTGCTCCATAAGAGCAGTTTTAATATAGATACTGCGGAAATACGTGTCTTACAGCCTCTCGAAAGGAATAAAACAGGAGAAAATTTCTTGATATAAATTACTTAATTTTTAACTATCATGAAATTGCCGAAATCAACAGCATCACGCCAAGTGATATTGATTACCGTTAATATTTATTCTGATGAAAATTGCTACAAAAGTTGTTTGCTTAATTTATTAACGTAAAGCCACAAGGCTATACAAATAACAAATGAGTAATCGGAACTATTTTAACTTTACTATTTGTGTCAATATAAGCCTTTTAATTTTGTGCATGATTTCAAAGTATTGATCAATACAGATTTATTGATTCTTTTTTTTTCAATTATTCTCTCCGTTGAAAGAACGCGCATTCATCAAATAGTCAATAAAAATCAGCCATATAAACGGGTGAACTTGGTGTATACATAAATGGTGAAATAATTCCTTTGTAAAATAATAGTAAAAGTGAAAAAAATAGGAATGAGAAATAAAATATAGGTATGAGAAAAATGTAATATAATTCGTATGGTAATATCAAAAGTAATTAAGATTTGTTTTGCTAAACCCATTCCTGCGCAAAGCAAATTTCGATTGAGCAAGCAGCAACAGTGACAGTAGATCGTGAATTCAAAACAAAGGTTTATACTATGATCTTTGAAAAATAGCTGTTGCTAAACGTTTAGAGGAAGACAGCTTCCTATTTTCAGTATACTAATAAATATTTTAAAATATAATGAAATTTTATAAAATATAATAAAAATATTATAAAATATAACAAAAATTATATAAAATATAATAAAAATATTATAAAATATAATAAAAATATATTATAAAATATAATAAAAATATTATAAACCATAGTTTATAATAGGCCTATTAGAAAACTAAACTGTAAAAAAAAAATCTGACTGAAAAACAGACAAACTTCATCAGCAGAAATTCCAGAAGAAGTCCATACAAAAATGTAAATATTAAATAACGAATCACCCATAATTTTACAATGTGGTAAATATAGGATCCACCTGAAAAATTGGCAACATTGTCCATCAAAAAAACAGTTGCTATGCAAAAGAAACTTGGTAAAAGAATGGACACCGTCCGTAAAATGAAATTCTAAACGAATGGTATGATTATAGAAATTTGATCAACATTAAACAGATACCATGTTTACTTTCTACACAAGATGATATCCGTTTGTCTGATGCTGGGCAAGGGAGGCTCAAGCCGTCACTAGAATCGAACCCCAGTTTTCCGTAGTGATTACTCAGTGCCATTGATAACTCAGTTATAGTGGACATGCAAATTGAAAATAATTAAGTAGGAAATGCGAAATAAAAAAGTACTTAAGAAATTTTCGTGAGATATATATATATATATATATATATATATATATATATATATATATATATATATATATATATATATATATATATATATATATATATATATATATATATATATAGCATAATAAATAAATACAAAAAGGACAAAAAGATAAAAAATGAAGAAAATTAAGAAAAACTGTTCTGTTTTTTTATATTTTTATTTACATTTTATTGTCTGTTTTTAAGTGATATTTTTACTTAATGTGCTCTATTCTGTTTGTTTCAAAAATGTTCTTTGAGTGCTCCTCACACTATTGTATTGATATATTTTGCTTTGGCTATATTGATACAATATTAGAAGGCACTCCTTTTTGCGGATATAATTGTGTGAGCTGATGAAAAGATTATATCTTTTATTTTCTGGATTTTTATTAATTTTATTATTATCATTTACTTTTTCGCTTTTTTCAATGTTCTGTAATTTTTTCCATGTTTTCTCTACATTTGAAACTAATATAAATAAATAATGGAAGAGGTCGGATGGTTTAAACAAATAATTATTGTTCTTAAACTTTGGCTCCGAAAGCAAACTTCAGTTGGAGAAAGTTAATTGAAATTTTCTTTATTGTTTAGTTTTCAAATTAATAATATTTCATTTCTAAATTTTATTTTAAGACCAAGTCAACCGCCTGAAGAAGAAAAGAATGAATTTGAAGATTTAACTCTAGAAGATTTGGAAGTTGTAACAACGCTTGGAATTGGAGGCTTTGGCCGAGTAGATTTAGTAAGTTATAATATATTCCTTTTTTCTTATCTTTTTTTTAATTTGTTACTGGCTGCAAATAGAACTCCAAAATTTTTGAAAAAAAACTAATGAACTTTGAAAAACAAATTAGAATAAAACTATAAGTTTTCCAGTTAAATTACATTGATGGTACGAAATTGAAAAAAAAATATTACGAAGAAATTCAAATCTTGTTTTACAACCTCTACTTAAAATATGTAGAGGGGAATATCAGGGTTACTTTTGAAGCCGGAAATTTTTTTTTCTCGTATATAAAGAATCGAAAGCTGAAGTCTAATGGATTTTTTTTTTCGTAATTGAACTCTAAATTATTCAATAAATATGTTAGATGAATGACATCAGCAGCGGATGACACAATGAGTTTTGTTTCTAAATAACAGAACTGTCATTCAAAATGTTATCTCTACTCTGAAAGAAAACTAAGGAATAAGACTTTCCATGTTAAATATTTTTTAATGGAAACTTCATACGGAGTAAAGCCTATTCTAATAGTATATTGTTCGACCTGAGCCTGCTTCATTTCTTTCTGTTTTGTTCAAAAATAATATCGAATTTTAAATTGAATAATTTAAATAAATAATTTTTTGAAAGATTAATTCATACTTAATAGTATCCAGGGTGATATGAAAGGCTCCAAATACAATTTGATGAAAAAAAAATTACCTGAAAGCATTTGCTCCATCAAAATGAATTGCTTTCATCTCCAACAAAATGTTCCGATAAGCAATGAAAAAATAATTTTTTAATGAGGAATGTGTGAATGAGGCATTCTTAATTGAATAACATTTGAAATAATGTTGCTTCCTTAAATAATATGAAGAAGAAAGTTTATGAATACCAGTATAATGTTAACTAAAAACAGTCTAATGTAAATATTTTTATATTAGGTTCAGTACAAAAATAACCCAAGCCAAACATTTGCACTCAAGTGCCTGAAAAAAGAACAAATAGTTTCGATGGAACAACAGCATCACGTCATAAACGAAAAGAAGTTCATGATGTCTTGCAGGCATCCTTTTATATGCAGGTAAGGATTCTCATTTAGATATTTTATTAGTTATTCATATTATTTTTTATTGTTTTATTTAATAACAGTCGAAAAAATTTTGAATTGAAAGGTATAAAATTTTTTACGTCGTTAGTCATTTTGAATAGCAAATTATTAAATTTTAGCAAAATTGTTCGAACAGCTCTTGTGAAATCGAAATTTGAAAAAGTGATATATTTAAGTTACCCCCTCATACTATTAAGATTTAGTCCTAGAATGTGAAGATCCGGTTATTAGATCAAAAGTTATTCGGGGTGGTCCTTTACACGCTATTCTCTTAAGTTCAGTATGTCTTGAAATTACAGTAACCTATTTATAAAAACTCAACAGCTGATAGATGATGAAAATAGATTTATCACAAGAAATCCAATTACGTGTCTGTAAACCGCGTCTTTAAATATTGAGAGAGCATTTTTATTTTTTCAAAAAATATTGAGCGACGAGGCAGTTTTAGTGAACAATTTAGCTGTTTAAAGATAGGCTTTACTGACTCATTGTGTTGGAATCGTCCCATGCATTGTATTGTTTCTAAAAATAAGACGATGCAAATTTTTATAATTGTTTTTGTTGTCTTACTTAAGGAAAATCTCTTATAGTGAGGTCATTGTGTCTAATGAATTATACGCTAGACATAAACAAGTGACACTAAATTAAGTTAATTTTAGAACCTCGTGTGTTAGTAAAATATGTTTAGTTCGAATTATTTAAAATTAATTATATTAAAAATATATAAAATTAAAAGTTTTTAGACACTGTAATATAAGTTAATTAGTTTAAAATGCATATAAAACAAAATTTCATTTTTATTATTTATATTAAAAACAAGTCTATGTCAGAAATTCGGTTACTGTCTTCTTAACAGAAAAAAATAAATTCTAAAGGTTTTTACATCATTTTAAACAACTTTTAAAGCTTATATTTTCTGGTAATACCTAATAAACATTTTTTAAAAGAGTCCTGGATGGTGTCCACATAAAATTGGAAGTTAGTAACAAAACTTGTTATAAAACTTATAATATGAAATCGCAAAAACATCTCATTATGTTTATCATTTCATTAGGTTTAATTTCTTTTTAGCTTTAATTCTAAACTATGCTTGTTGATAGATCTTAAAACACACAAAAGCAATTCATTCTAATTGATTTATTCTTCAAAAATGCTTGTCTCTTCATTAGCATGTTTCGAGTAGTAATTTTCTGCTGTATGAACTGCATTTCAGATAACGAGACCTGCTGTTCTCAATTTTCCTAAGTTCTCAACTTTCTAATCGATTCCATAATAGGAATGAAAAATCTTTCGAAAGCAATTAACGTCATTTGCGCCTTTTATTGTAGATTGTATCGCACGTTCAGAGATAAGAAGTATGTATACATGCTGATGGAAGCTTGCTTAGGAGGAGAGGTTTGGACTTACTTAAGGGACAGGTAAGAGTTTTAATGGCGTGCAATAAATTAAAAATCATTCAATTCCTTACTTTATTCATTGTAATTTTTGCATGCACAAAATTTTTTTTTTGAAAGATGAAGGTAATGTAATATTATCTTCAAATAACCATCTGTATGTAATAAACGAGAAAAATAGAAGTAACTTAAATGAGCGAGATTTAAATCAGTTCACTTTAGTCTCTATGTAACACATCGGCTGCTAAGTTTCCGGTCTGACATACAGATGGCGCCCTAAATGCAGAATTAGTATTTTGTTTAGCAAGTCCTAACCTTCAAATAAAAGGTGTCAAAATTTTATAACGATCTGCCGATTGATTTTAAAGTTACAGTGATTTTAATCGAACACCAATTTATATTATTGAAACAATGGATAAAAAATAATTTCCTGTTCTTATTAAACTTTGTTATTTAATGGGAAAAAACACGGTAGAAACTAAAGCTTGGCTCGATAAGTGTTATCCGGGTTCCTCACCTGAAAAATCGACCATTATTGACTGGTTTGCTGATTTTAAACGTGGTCGTACAAATGTTGAAGATGCGCCACGCTCTGGACGTCCTAAAGATGTGGTTAATCCGGAAAACATAATAAAAGTTCACAAAATTGGTATAGAAAACCACAAAGTGAAGTTGCATGACATAGCTGATACTCTAAATATGTCAAAAGAGCGTGTAGGCTTTATTTTGCACGAACATTTGTTTATGAGAAAGCTGTTTTCGAAGTGGGTGCCGCGTGTGCTAACAGTTGACCAAAAACAACAACGAATTGATGATTCCGAGAGCTGTTTGACGTTGTGTCAGACACCTCCTATTCATCCGCACCCACCCTATTCACCAGATTTGACTCCTAGTGACTTCTACTTGTTTGCAGACTTGAAAAAAAATGCTCGCGGGCAAGAGATTCAGCACGAATGAGGAAGTACTGCCGAAATAAACACCTATTTTGAGGCCAAAGATGGTTCTTTTTTTAAGAAAGGTATAGAGATGTTAGAGAGGAGATGGAGTGATGGTATCTCCTAAAGGAGACTATGTTGATGAATAAATTTGAACTTTACTAAAAACGTTGTGTTTACTTCATTAGACCGGGAACTTATCAGCCGATGTGTTAAGTTGATGATCTTTCAATCAAATTTCGAGCACTTTCCGACTAGCTAGAGCACTAAAATCTCTACTGGAGCTCCCATTTCCTGATCACTATTAGGGGAAAGTTTCATCATTTTATCACTAATTAAAATTTATCAATCATTTTCATGCCATCTTCCGACTAATTAGAATACTTAAATGCAAACTGGATTTTTATGTCTGATGTCTGTAAGAATTCAAATCGTTTCTTTACCCCTAAAAGAGAATTTCTCCTCATATTTTTCCCAATTAGATCTTATCGTCCGTCAAATTTTCAATCCCTTTCCAAAAAGTTGAAAGAATTAGAAGTAAACTAGTACTTTTATTTCATTCACCAATTTCACTCAAATGAAGCATGAATATTCGTGATGAGCAGTTAAAAAAGTTTCAAAGATGGTTTAATAGTTTTAATTACTAACTGAAATGAAAATATGATATTTATTTAAAGTTTCTTAAAGAGTTTTTTCCTCATTAACTGAGTTATTGTACTACCTTCAGAGAAACATTCATTAAAAATAACGAATGATGTTTTCTCTATTTTCTTAGAATAAATAAATGAATAATTATGTTTAATATTTTTATTTTGAATACTAATTGCGTACATTTGATATTGTTGATATTATTTAAATTGGTATTTTTCCAGAGGAATCTTGAATTACTTAGAATTGATAAAGCATTTGAGCAATTATCTACGAAAAAAATTCTTTAAACTAATACTTAATATTCTTTTGATAATTTTTCACTCGGAACTTCTGCTATTAATAACTATATTTTGAAAATGTAGACGATAAATGGAATAATTCATTACTTTGGTTCTTATATTTCTTAAACCATAAACGTGTTTCTGATTTTATCAAAGTTCATAAAATTTTTAAAAATAATGTATTTAATTCAATTAGAATATGTGGATTAAATTATAAAAAAAAATGCGAAACTAAATAATCTTATCTTCGCGAAGTGTACTCCTTATTTTTAACTGAATAGAGTTATTATCGAAATGGAACATACGACAGTAATTTATCGAATAGTCTGTGAATAGAATAATCTAATTTTAATTTTTGAAGACTATTATTGATTCGCAAAACAAATAAGATTAAAAGTTGAACTGATTAATTTAAACAAAGCAAATAAAAAAAATATTTTAATTTAATAATTTAACAAAAAGAATAAGATGAGACATATTAATTGGATAATTTAACAAAACAACAAAATGACAAAAGGAGAACAGATTCTTGACTCATGATTTTCTAAAAGCAATTGTTATTATTATTATTTTTTTTAATTTTACCAATCCAAATAATAGATATAAGACAATAATGCTTTGTGATTTTGAATCATTCTCAAATAACGACGGAGCTCTTTAAACAAACTAGACAATAAGTTATTCACGTATGATGTCTCTAAATATAGTTCCATTTTATTTAATTAGAAGTCGATTTGATGATTCAACTACGCGTTTCTACACGGCTTGTGTGATAGAAGCATTGGAGTATCTTCATTCAAAGCATATCATCTACAGAGATTTGAAACCCGAAAATCTAATGCTCGACGAAAGGGGGTACGTGAAACTGGTAAGTTCATGATATTTCTTTCTCTCTCTCTCTCTTTGCTTTCCTTTTAATAAATCCGAATACAAGTAAAGTGAAATCAATTAAATAAAGGAAGCGAATATATTAAGCTGGTTATAATATTTTTACAAAAATAGATCTGTTATTATGAAAGTTTAAAATTTGTTGCGCATGAAATAGATATAGTATGAGTAGACCATTTTTTTTAAAAACCTAAATATTTCGCTGAATAATTTTCATACGTGTGAAGTTTTACTGATAACATAAATAACTTAAGTTAAAATTAAATTTTTTTTCCAATGACCACTTGGAGAATGACCTAGGTCATACAGGCATCTGAAGGGCAGATTTGTTGAACACTCTTTCAGGGACACCATATTAGGTGGGCCAACGTTGCTCCCACAGTAAGCACAGATAGTACAGAAAAGGAAGGAACATCCATGCCTTACCCGGGATTCGAACCCAGAACTTTTCTGATTCAAGGGCAGTTCCCTAACCCCTACACAGGCCGGTCGGCTAATTAAATGTAGCATTAAGTTAATTTTAAACCACACTAAGTTAAAATTAACATATTAAAAAACATCAGTGTGTCAACAGTTTAAGAAATTGTTAATATTTAACGAAATGAGGTTCCATATTTATAGAATCAGAGATAAATATTTGAATTTTCGAATTGTCAAGGAAGCAAATGGTGGACAACGAGTTAATAAAACGGCGTAGGACTACTGGTCTCAGTTGAACGAAAGGATGGTAAACAGAAAACAATGACAGAAAAATGAAGACTGACTATAAGAATTTCACTCACAGATGGAATTTTTCGCCACCATTTAATTACTTGTCTTACTTTTAAGCAAATTAAGAAATAACAAATTAACAAAAACAAACTCACTGTTATAAAGTGGCCAGGAGATTCCTGATTTTAATTACGTACAGAACATATGGGCTATTTGAATACAAAAATAGCCTGCAGAAGGCAAATAGTTAGCCTATCTATTTATTAATTTAAGTATAGTATAGGACTGAAAAATTAATCAGAAACAATAAATAACTGTTAGAATTTATACCAAAACGAGTGAAGCTAGATCAGAAAACTTCGGAATGATGAAATGAAAACTTCGTATTTCCACAACTAGAAGAGCTTCAGATACATGTCTTTTTGTAACAAGATGGTGCACCACCTCATTGGGGTATCATCGTTCGTAGTTCTTTGAATGACCATTTCCCAGGAAGATGGATTGGACGAGGAGGTCCAATTCCTTGGCCACCCAGATCACCTGATATAACGCCGCTGGATTTTTTTCTTTAGGGATTTATAAAGGACAATGTTTACAGGAGGATCGTGTCGAACATTGATGACCTGAAAGCCAGAATTACAACCGCAATAGCCTCTGTGGATGCCGACATGCTCGCCGCTACCTGGCGTGAAATTAACTATCAACTTGATATTCTCCGTGCGTCGAAGGGGGCACGCGTGGAAGTTCATTGACAGGGGTCACGAAACTTTTTGAGTCTATCTAACCATTTATGTTATTAATTTCAATCTATCTTTATTATTTAATGAGTTATTAAGCTTCAAAGTGGGTCCGAGACTTTATAAACACCCTGTATTAGTTATTATAATTATAATTATAATTATAATTATAATTATAATTCTCTAAAGAATATATAATTATATATTCTTTAGAGAGTGCATAATTACACCATTTTTTCGTGAGATTTATAGTGTTTCGATATTTTCGATTGAGTGTGTACATCTATGAAAACGGAATAAATTTGGTTTCTATCTAACTCACTTTTAATGACTCTTGATATGCTTATACTAAATCAGATACAACTGAATTTTTTTGTACTTCTTCAAAATACTATTGCTATGGTTGACTAAACAATTCATGAGATCATTGAAGGCATTCGGTATGTAAGATGTTCGTAAATTCTGTTACAGTAACGTAAACAATTATTGTTTACATGGCTAAATAAGGCTGTTTAAGCACAGTTTCAAAAATCGTTAGTTATATTTAAAGCACTTTTAATGTTTCATTGATATCCATTAAAAAGACGAATTTCAAATTTCATTAAGTATACTAAACAGTCAACAAAGAACTGCTCACGACTACAAAATAATGTAGATGGCCCGATGATTGCAACCTTCCCCTACGTTCGCAAACGAATTATTTCCTAAAATAATTTTAAAATATTTCAAATAATAGATAAAATCACTAATATTACAGCAAACCAATTTGCCATTTTTGTTCCTTGGGATATCAATGATTGTCTCTTTTTTCGTTGAGTAGATAAACTGAAAAAGAAGAATGGGGGGTACTTAAAACACTTTGAGTAGTTCTCATTTTTAATGAGACTACTCAAAGACGACTCTATTATAGAACTGAAAAAGATGAATGGGGATCCTTAAAACCCTTTGAGTAGTTCTCAGTTTTGACGAGACTACTCGAAAACTACTCTATTATAGAACTGAAAAAGATGAATGGGGCTCCTTAAAACACTTTGAGTAGTTCTCAGTTTTGACGAGACTATTCAAAGACTACTCTATTATAGAACTGAAAAAGATGAATGGGAATCCTTAAAACACTTTGAGTAGTTCTCAGTTTTGACGAGACTACTCAAAGACTACTCTATTATAGAACTTAAGAAGATAAATGAAGGATCCTTTCGACGCTTTGAGTAGTTCGCATTTTCAGCGAGACTACTCGAAGACTACTCTATTGTAGATCTGAAAAGATGAATGGGGATCCTTAAAATGCTTTGAGTAGTTCTCAGTTTTAACGAGACTACTCGAAGACTACTCTATTATAGAATTTAAGAAGATGAATGGAGAATCCTTTCGATGCTTTGAGCAGTTCGCATTTTCAACGAGACTACTCAAAGACTTCTCTATTATAGAGCTCAAGAAGATGAATGGAAAATCCTTTCTACGCTTTGAGTAGTTCACATTTTCAACGAGACTACTCTATTGTAGAGCTGAAAAGATGAATGGAGGACCCTTTCAACACTTTGACTAGTTCTCATTTTTAACTAGGCTTTAAATGACTGACTCGTAAAGAAAATTTGACACAAATGGAAACAATTCCCTGATAACTCTTTCAGTCACTCTTAACTTTGACTCATTTCTCCTCAGATCTGTTATTGTTTTTTTTAGAGAAAACCAAACGGATTTTTTCTTAATCTAATTACTTGGTTAATAATTTTAAGAAAGTATGTCCCCTAAACTCATTTTCTAAAGATGCAGGCACGCATTTCTCTCTTGTATCCTGCCCTTGTTTGGATAACAAACGAAAACTTTCAATGTAAATAATCATTACAAAATATTATAAAACCTAATTATTCCGAATGAATTTATAGCAATTGATGTATTTCGAAAATTAACGTGATTGTTCACAACGAAAATACCGTCGTATTCCACATCGACAAGCGATTAAACCACTTAAAATGTGTTTTTTTCTTCTAATAATCCTTTTTTTTAAATATATACTTGCTGTATCAATTTTTATAATAATTTTCAACACCGTCAATAAATACGACACTTGAAGTAAATAATAAAGGCAAAAAGGGATATTCAATGTAAGTACCAACATTTTTGTTCGTCTAAAAAATATGAAGTAACCTAAAAGCACTAATTAAAATACTTATCTCGATAGATTTTATTTTAGAAAAATATGGATTCGCAATTTTGAAGAATTTTTATTTCAATTTTCCCTAAAGGGATGAAAAAATATTAACAACGGTATAAAAATAAAAAAACATTGATTCGCTAAAACCTGAAAACTAATTTCATAAAAATTATTTGCATAAAACAAATTCTGTAAAGAAAGAAATCATTAAAAAGCTTCTGGAAAATAAGAAAAGAGAATTTAATACTTTTGAAATGTTAATATTGTATTTTTTTTCATTTATACTGATTCTTTCTTCAAAAAGTTAATGGGGAAAATGTGATATTCAATAAATAATGTTTTTGAAACTTTAATAGTTTTTCTTTTCCGTAAACATTTTCTGAAAGTTTATTTTATAGTTGCGTGATGACTTTGCGAAATTGATTATTAGTTTCGAAATTTTAATAAATGATAATATTAAAGTTCACTCTTCAGTTTCTATTTTTAGTAGCTTACGGAGTTATTTTATTTTCACTAACATTATTATAACAATATGACTGAAAACTTTTATCTAAGAAATAAATTTTGAGAAAATTTAAATGAATTACATAAAATTTTCATACTTTTTAACATTAGAATAAAAAATGGTGTGGAATCTCTATTTTTATACAAAAGTGTTTGAATTTGTTGTCTTAAATTAATTTTTTTCCCAAAACATGAAAGCTCATAATTTTTTGTTGCACTTGCGGGATTTCGTAGAATGTTAAGTTTTATTTATTTTAATGAAGGTGAGCGATATTAAAAGTTCCAAACAATTTTCTTTGTTTTAAATGCTTATACTACACTCTTTCATTTTAGTAAATCAGGTTTTGTACACACATAAAAAATATTGTATCTTAGGTATGCACGCAATCATTTGTCATATTGCTGTGATACTTCGTACGGTTGCATTTTATTTTTCGAATGCTATGCAAATGAAATTTCAGTGGCAATCAGCAATGGAAAGAAAGTTAATGAATAACAACATATAGAAAAAGAAATCTATAAATAATTGTAAAACGTATCGAATTCAATAGTTAAAATAACTGTAAAGATTTTGGTGCGGTTTGCATGAAACATTATATAATCCGAGTCAAACTGAAATATTATGAATACAGAAACCTTAAATATTTATACATAATTGCGTTCTTATAATTATATCATAATTATATTCTAAATTACAAGTAATCTAGCCACTTATGGTGCACCAAACCAGTTGATTCACCTTTTTAAGTAAATATACATTCAAAACCGTACTGTCAAAAGTCAAAGCACTATGTAAGTATAAACTCATGTTACTTAAGCGAGAATGGGTTTAATTTTTGTCTCTTTAATTTTGTCTTTAAAATGTTCAGTACAGCATATGAAATGCTAACATTTATTAAAAAAACACGCTCAATTTTTCAATGGCACTTTAGATGAATGATAAAACTAGTCAGCAATTATTAAACTATGTTCTTATATGATGACGTTAAAATCAAACTACGCTCTTATTTGCTATTATAAATCGTGAGAAGCAATGGATTTTATTTGTAGAGGGCTTTTTTCGCCGAAACAAAACAATATAAATTTCTTTTAAGTTAAAAGAATTCTCAGATCTAAGAAAATAAATTTAAGAAAAAAAATTAGCTTTAGGGCACAGTTCAAGAACTAAAAGACAAGAAAACCAAGTAAACCAGGGTTTATGTTGAAGAGTTGAAGTCAGTTTTAAATTCATATGACACGTTTAATTAAAATGAACTTTGATTCCCAATTATTTTTATTGAACTTTTTTTTGCCTAAATGAAGAGTTCTTTGCTGTTAAAATTCTTTCTCTTCTTAATTCATCGAGACGGGGGTGAGTCATATATGCATTTTCATTGTGGCGATAATCCAAGTGGAAAAAATATTGGTAGGAAAAATATTTCTAGAGCAGCTCTTTTTTTTTAGGGGGGGGGGAGTTTGAGTTTAGTATTACTCCTTTTTGTATTTTAATAGTTAGATTTACTTTATAACAATATTTAATTCAAAATAAAAATTATACATATTTAGACTCTGAATTATCATTAATTAGATATGTTACAATTAAAGTGAAAGCAAAAAATAAGACTGTCAGATTAAAAAAAAAAAGAAAAAAAAA
This sequence comes from Parasteatoda tepidariorum, assembly GCF_982258835.1. Lineage (NCBI taxonomy): Eukaryota > Metazoa > Arthropoda > Arachnida > Araneae > Theridiidae > Parasteatoda > Parasteatoda tepidariorum. The sequence continues at coordinate 45,489,556 of NC_141755.1, forward strand.
AGAAGTCATTCCCAAATTTAAGTAACTACTTTTTATTTTTTTCCATCCTGATTCTGATTCCGCACGAATACATTTATGACTCGAATCAAGGTTTAAAATTTAATACAACTTTAATGTGAGTTTAACGTTTAATGCATCTAGTTGCTATTGGTGCCCAGCATCTCTGCGATCAAAATTACAATAATTTTTATGATGTTTTTATTTAAAGGATAGTAAAATACATTTAGAGAATCAAAATTTTTTGTTTAAAGAAGACAAAAATAATTATTAATAATATTTGAGCAACAAAAAGTTTCAGCATTAGAGTTTTAAACGTTTTCAAACTGAAATGCAGTTTGGGCGAAACAGAATGAGCACATTTATGTTCAAAATTACCACGGACGGTTAAATATAGTATTTTTTTATTTTTTGACAATTTTATTTTGCCTGCGTATTTGCTTGTAATACGCGTTTGTACTTCATAGTTTAAACTATGAGCTTTGCAAGCTTTCATTAGATATTTCATTTTTTCTCGTCTGCTTTTTTAAGCATTTTGTAACGATGTTATTTTCATGACAGTGTAAAATTGAAATAGTGAAAAAATACATTTTTCAATATTGCATGCGAAAAACTCAACGTAGAGGGATGGAAAAGATCACAAAAATATCCAAAAAATATTAGCAATCTGTAAGAAAAAACAGCCACGTCAATCGGTAAAGCCATTCAAAAGATAAAAAAAAAGTTGAATCTGTAAGAATGTGTTTAAACAATGCAATTTTGTATTTTCAATGTTGCGCCTGGACATGCTGATGACAAAAAGAGGTAATTGTTTAAAAAACACCTCATAAAAATTTGCAAACTATAGAAGAAGAAAAAGACGATCCAAAGAGGTGCTCCCTTTTTCGAGTTATTAACGAACATACATTCAGTCAGCCATTCTTTCGCTTTTATACATAGAGAGATATGAGTCATTTTTAGTTAACTTTAAAATAGTGATTTGGTATTAGAAGCCCCTTAAAACTTATTCTCTGAACAAAATGAGCCATTTTGGGTCAAATTTAATGTAGAGATTATTACTGGTTTATTTCTAAAACTTTATATTTAGTGACAAAGTAAAAATGTTAGAGAAATTTACTGGTAGACCTATATTTTTATTTTTTGAGAGTAGACATGCATTTTTTTTTTACGGGTAGACCTACAGGTGAGAGGGGAAGTAGTGAGAACATTTTTTACTAATTAGTCATAAAATCATATTTATAAATTTATTATAATTTTTAACTCATGAAGTATTGTTTGAACAATAATTTGGACGTTTATCTATATTCTAGGTTATATCTAGAATTACAAGGCTGTTTAGTTCTTACAAAGTAATTTTTTAAAGAGGTTGTTCTTAGCCACACTAGCACTGATGGACAAATTTTATATCTTAATTAGTTATTAGTACAACGCAGAAATGTATGTCTTAAGTCAAAATGAAATTAACTTTAATCTTCTTTTTGGAGAATAAGTATTCACATGAAAAAATAAACATATGTTATGTTCTTTAATTCATGTATATTAAATTATATTCTTTTCACAAACATGATAAAACATACCTTTTGAGCTTTCTTAAATCCTTTAAAAAGCAGATTAATATAAAAGTTTCGTGCTAAATATTTTGCTTGAGGTTGATACCACTAATTTTAAACAAAAGATATTCTACGAAATTATTCCTATTTATAAAATAAATAATATCAAATATGCTTCAATGGTAAAAAATTCATATTTCTTCGATTTGGAAACCAATGGGGCCAGTTTTGTAAAATCGCTCCACCACCTTAAGTCTATACTTACCACACGAAGAAAGTTGCTTATTTATGCTTAATACTTTTTAATTTAAACTACACTGTAAGAAAGTTAACATCGAAGTTTATACCAAACAATACAGTTAAAAACCTATCATCTCTTTTGGGGAAGTTTTGAAAATAAAACACGTTAATAAAAGAGTAAAAAGATAATTTTAAAGTTTCTTTTGAACCCTAAAAACATTCTCTTATAAATTTCTATTAAAATATTCCTTGTGTGATTTTTAATTGAACATGAAAGTGCAAATCAGTGTTGCCAATCTACATTATCTTTATTAAAAATTTGTCCAATATGTCATTCAAGATGTCTCTATAAGTTGCATACTAGTTTTATGATGTTGCAAATTGAGTAATAAAATATAATTTTAAAGGTAGATTTCGGATTTGCAACAGAGCTAAGAAGTGGTAAGAAGACATGGACTTTCTGTGGAACTCCAGAATACGTCGCTCCAGAAATAATTCTGAACAAGGGCCACGATCGATCAGTTGATTTTTGGGCAATTGGAATACTCATATATGAACTCTTCACCGGAATGTAAGTGTCATCATATTTATTGAATGAATTTTTTTTACTTCAGTATTGATTCATTTTACCTTTCTTAACTCGCAGGCCACCTTTTCGGGCTTCAGATCCCATGCAAATTTACACTATTATCCTGAAAGGCATCGACATGATAGATTTTCCTAAGTTAATTCCCAAAACTGCACAACATTTAATCAAGAGGTTATGCAGAGATAACTCTACCGAAAGGCTGGGCTACCAGAAAGCTGGCATTGCTGATATAAAGAAACACAAGTAAGTTTAATTGAATGTTTTTGTATGCTTTACATATATTGGGTTGAGTGGTGACTTAATTTTCGCATAAATCAGATGATAAAAAATTATTTTTATTGAATAGTGCAAGCCATTTGATTTATATTTTGCTTTTTAACTTTTTGTAATGTATTCTTTTGTGTGTGATAGTTATGAATCCGAAAATAACTTTCATTTTCAATTTTTTTTTTCAAATTGAAAGTTTTAAAATTCGAAAGTAGTTCTGAGACTTCAAACTAAATTTAAAATGCTTTTTCCAATATTTTTTACCTTAAACAATAGGATAATCATACTAAGCAGTTAAAGGGTCTGAAGGAAAAATGGAGTGACATTGGTTTCTTAATTTTTAATGAAAATATTCACAATATCATATACACAACATTCATCAATATTCACATCACCCAGATTTTGTAAATTTGAGAAGTTAAGTTTCAAATGTCTGAAACAGCTCTATATTTTATTTTAGTTCATATTCGGAACAATACAGCAGATAGAAACATACTAGCCACTTCTAGGTACTCCTCACACATTTAAAACCTTTTTAAGACACCAAAATAATGCATTTATGTAAAATAGCTTTTTCTGATGGTTATGTATAATGTCCAGACATCAAGAGTTTACAGTAAAATGAAAAGTGGTTGTTAAAGTAGCTGTTTGGTAATTTCATTTAAAATATTTTTAAGTGGCATTTGTTGTATTTATATTGCAAACTTAAGAAATAAGGGTCATTTGACATTTAAAAAAATACAACTGCCATAAAAAGAAATATTGCTAAAAGAATGGCGAATTTTAGAAATGTATGCCTTTTTTGAATGATTAAGAATGTTATTTTCTTTTGTAGGTGGTTTCAAGGTTTCCATTGGGAGGGTCTGAGAAAACAAAATCTTACTCCACCTATAGTTCCAAAGGTAGGTTACAATACTTCAGGGATGTCGGAAATAAGTTCGTTTAATTTTTTATCTTTTTTAATTACTCTAAAAATCTGTGGTAAATGAGAAACAAGGAAAAGAATAGCTGGACTGTTTTTATTGAAATTTTCTAATAAATAAAATGATATTTAAAAAAATGGATTCTGAAATGTTTATCAGCAATGCGGGTATGCAATATTATCGGCATTTCTTATGTAAAATGACACAGTACGATAGGTTTAATTTTAATTTGTTACTGAAATAAAAATTCGCGACTTTAAGACCTAATATTTTTTCACCCACAATAAAATATTGCAAAATAACTATACTTAACATGTGATTTGTAAAAATACAAGCTTTTTTAGTAAAAACTTTGAAAAACTACTTGAATACATAATAGATATACAGAGTAGCGTAGAGAGTGGCTCCTCTTTTTCCATCAAACAATACGTAACAACTAAATTCAACTAACAAATAATAGCATTTAATCATACATTTGATAATTTCAGAATGTGGAGTAACGGACACATCAAATTTCTTCACAATTGCACATTTTTAGAGACGCTAACACATTCATTTTCTTGCGTGAACAGTTCACTAGTCTCTTCTCACAAAAGTTTTTATGTTTTTCAATTTTAAAACAGAAATGATGATGTGAAAAAGGCAATGTTTTTATTGAGGATTCATTTCGCAGAATATTTCAATGCAGGAAATAATTAAGCATTAAAAATCATGAAACGACGTTATCTAAAATTAATAAATTTCTAAAAATATATTATAAACCTGCAATCATTTAAATGCTTCCTCGTAGAAATGGAATAAGATTGAATATAGTTAACTCATGACTTATTATGGTATAAGATGAAATGGTATTAAACAATGATGTTCAAAGTGTTAATCCTCTCAGGGTCATCACAAATGCACAAAAATTGTTTCATTCCTCTTAAAGAGCATCCAGGATCACAAGTGTATATAACATAACAGTTCCGGTCGATTAACTGTTTCCACGTTCCCAGAAGGTCATCAAGACATGGATGCCTTTTGATGGTCACTTACTGCTTCCATTCAATTTCACAAAAAAGTGTAAAATTTGTACCTTATTAAATGATGCATTTAAAAAAATGTTAGAAATTTAAAATTACATTTAACGCCTTAACGATCGGTTAATTTTCAAGAAAACGGTCATAAAAGTGCCTATTTTTTATCCCTGAAAATTATATAAAAAAATGTGTATGAACAATATATACATTCATTTTTAATTTTTTATTTGTTTTTAGCTAGAAATTTAAAAAAAATTAAATTTTTAGAAAAATTACTTAATGTTGGTTTTCCAGCAAGAAAGGAAAATTTAAAAAATATGTGTTTTAAACATTAAAAAAGAATTTTATTAAACTTACGTATAATAGTATAAATAAAGATTGGTAATTTTTTCTTGTGTGATAAATTTCAAAGCATGAGATACAGAGGTCAACGTCACAATCAGGACAGTAGTACCGAGTTTCCTTCCTACATCTCTTATTGTTTTCATCTCTTCCACAATTACCTTAAAAATATCCTGGTACTGCCATCTGGTGTGTAAAATGAGAAATGAGATGTTTTCCATTCAAAAGAAATTAATTAGTTTCATTCTTATTGGCGTGTTACTACTGAACACTCCAGCCCGTCAATATCACGGGAGCGAGAAAAAGAGGGCGAAACCTCACCCCGTCATTTTCACGGGAGCGAGAAGGAAAGGGGTTAAAATCTAAATCAACCAACAAATGCTAGAAAATAACACTACGCTCCATACGCCATTGATTTTAATCATTCAGTTATTGTTGAAGTTTAAGAATCATCTCTGCAGAAGAGATGTGTATACACTGTAAATAAAAAATCGTATACCATAGTTACTCATTATTCTATTTAGTCCTTCAGTATTATCTGCAGTATGAAATACTCTTCATTAAAAGATAGTTCTTAAGATTTTTTAACAGGAATAATAGTTTTTCGACGCTTTACAGTAGATATTCTAGTTTAATTTCAATAGATTTTACGTTTATATGAATTTCAAAGTAACAATATGCAAATGAATAACTATTGCCTCTCACAATTTTTTAAAAAATATGACTTAACTAGTTGATCATAAGCTTTTCTGAATTTTTTTTAAATGATTTTTTAGGTATGTGGTCCCACCGACACCAGTAACTTTGATACATTTCCAAGAACTTGTGATGAACCAGCTGATGAATTGTCAGGATGGGATGCAGAATTTTGAGTAATCAAATCCCCAAAGTACATAAAATTATTTTACAAGAAATTATACTTAAAATTTATATCACCTGCTAATGAAAATGGGTAATGTTCCACCAAATTATAATATCGCCAATATTATTCCTAGTTTTAGTCATTAAAATTAGATAGGCGAAAATGCATTTTCGAGATTGAAAGTATATCAATCGGAATACGCAAGTTGTAATGAATTAAGAACCTAATGATGTGAGAAATAATCATACTTTTTGTAAGTAGAACAAAAGTTGTTATGCACTGGCGTGGGGGAAAAGCAAGATTTACATATAACATGGTTACGGACAGAGGAAAAGTGCAGAGTGTGGTAAAATCTCGAAAATTTGAAGCGCCTATTCTATTTACAAAAGTATAATGATCTGCTCACATGGTGTAACGTGGTTAGGAGATTTTTGATCAACCAAAAATTGTTCTTTATTTGAAGAATTTGAATTCTGTATGGAGCTTCGATAATTCCCATATTCTTAGTTTTGACACTTTCATTCTGTCCAATAAATTAGTAGTAGCGCGGTAGCAGTTTTTATCCATGTGGATTACTTCAATTTTTTTTTTAAATTCATTTATTTTGTATGATATCAGAAACACTTAAATATAAAATAAATACTTTCAAACATTGCATTTTAACTTCAAGAGGAAAGAACTACCAATTTAATCGCAGCATTCAGTGTGCTTAAATATTTCCTGCTTCATGTTCCTATTTTAATATGAAAATTGAAGTAAAAAAAGTATTCTACTTTTTTAAACTAAAAATATTAAAAATAATTTATTTAAATTTTTTTAGTAGACTTAATAACTGTCTAAAACATAGTAAGGTTATAATTTTGTGGAACAACTAGTAAATTTAAGCTTACATTATGAAGTATAGTTTAATATTTTTTTGTTAAAAATTAAATGAACTTAATTTTTCCTTACAAATTTTATCTTTCATGATGGTTACTGTCCATCTGCAGTAGTTATTGCCCACAATGTTTTAAGAACTTTGTCCAATACAAAATGAGTTAGAAGTATTTCTTTAAATTTGTTTAAATAGTTGAAACTAAAAAACGACTCACTTTTGTGAGAAGAAAGTATGATAGAAAATATTTGAAAAAATTTGAATAAAAGAAAAAAAAAACTTCACCAAAAGTTGGAGGAAAAAAGAATAACTTTATGCAAGTGATATTTAAATAAATACATTTTTACAACATTATTTTTCGATGGAACTGATGAAAATATAATCAATTTACATCCAAAGTCAGTTAGTAAGAAAATGGGTTATTGTTCACATCTCTAAGATTAAAAACTAAGCTCAAAAGAAAGAACAACACTTTAGCAAACGTCAACAAGAGTAAGAAACATTATGAATCTAACGAATAAAGCAAAACAACGGGTATAAAGCATAAATAAAATTGTGTTTTATTCACGTTGCTTTTCTTTATTTACACGAATATACCTGATCTTCATTTAAATAGTAAATATCAGAATACATGTGTTGAGAGTGTTTAGAAGAACGCTATACCGTAGGTGAAATTTTTCTCCTTCATTTTCATAGATATTTTATAATTTAGTTAAAAGCCAGCAAAGGTATATTAAATTAAGAAGTTACAAATGCTGAATTTTCTTTCTTCAAAACAAACGTAAACAAAAGAAAACTACCCCACCGCTTAAGTAATCCTGACATAATTCGTTTTCATTTTGATATTTGAATAAAGCATAAATAAAATTGTGCTTTATTCACGTTGTTTTTCTTCATTCACATGAATATATCTGATCTTCATTTAAATAGTAAATGTCGAAATAAATATGTCGAGAGTATTTAGGAGGACGCTATGCAGTAAGGAAAATTTTTCTGCTACATTTCCATAGATATTTTATAATTTAGTTAAAAGCCAACAAAGGTCAATTTATATTAAATTAAGAAGTTTCAAATGCTGAATTTTCTTTCTTCAAAGCAAAAGAAAACTAAACCACCGCTTAAGTAATCCTGACATAATTCGTTTTCATTTTGATATTTGAAACATTTTTAATCATTATTTAAAACTTCATGGTTTACTTCAGATAAACATGAATTTTTTACACTTTAAATTTAATTGCAGCAAAGAAGATTTCAAATCTATTTCTCGAAGTTACAGAACTTTACCCCACTAACTTGTGAGTAAAACAGAATTGCATATACTCGTTTAATGCACTATTATGTTTATAAAGTAAACATAAGAACACTACTGAATATAACATGTTAACTAAATTTTTAAGCTATTAATTTGACTTTCATTCAAAGCTGTAAACATTTAACAAAATTTTTTTTCTATGGATCGCGACCGACCTATTGATATTTTGTCCCATTCTTCGCAAAAGGAATTTTTCGAATGAATAGGGAGACAAATGTGTTGGGTGTGTTGCCTCAAGTTGCCGTCTCACCCCCCAAAATCGGTTGAATTGGTTGAAGTCGCTCCTTCAAGAGGCTGCTCAAACTCTGTCATAATGGCTATTATTATTTCTGCAAATCAGATTAACTATTTAAGAAGCCTTGACAACTTGGAATTTGAATTTTTCTTTTCTTGATTTTTTTTTGTATTTAACATGCTATTTAGGATCTAATATTATTCAACAGCACAACGATAGGTGGATATTAAATAATTGCTATTTTAAATTGGAAGAAATAGCGCTTCATGATATTTCGAACTCCTAAGGAGTTTATATCTCTAATAAATATTTTGATACTTTAGAAAACACTATCAAATTTGAAGGAATATTTCTGTCCTAAAACAGTCACTGAAATCTAAAATGAAATAACACAGCTTTACTTTTGCATGCTAATTGGTGTTTTTTCCCCCCAAAACATATTTTTAAAATCTTTTTAAGATACTAAAATACAAGTCTATATTTTTACGAATAGATTTTTAAAGCTGAATTTTTTAACAATAACTTTTATTTTTAGAGTTTAAGGTGAAAAAAAATATTATTTAAACAAGTTATGATTTTTTTGTTGATAAATGTAACATGCACCTAAATTAAAATTACTTTTTAGCATAGATTTAAAAAAAAGTCGAAGTCAAAAATAGGTGCTTAAAGCCCAATCTTTTATAAAACTCAGTGACGCGACAGCCCATAAAGGGCTAAAGCCTACTGTACCCATCTCAGTTTTCTTGACCTTGGCTCTGACACTCAGCCACTAGCATCTTTTCCAATCTTTTATACAAAGACATTTAAACTCATGATGTTCTCTGCTTTAAAAATACATACTTGCTATGTTTTGTTTAAAAATAAAGCATGCATCCAAATTATAATTCGTATTTAGTATAATTTTTGGAAAATTCAAATGATTCTAATATTTATCAAAAATAGAGTGAAAAATATTATTTTCGGATTTTCATATTTATGTACATATTTTTAAAAAATTCTAAAATTATACATTTTGTAATTAATGATTTAAGGTATTTAAATAACTGAAATTATGACTTAATATTTTCATATACGTTGCATTGACATATTATTTCAGAAAAATAAACGTTTTAGCGGTAGTGCTGCTTCCATAAAAGATAATTCAAAAACTTGAAAAACATAAAAAGTAAATGTTTGAAAACGAAATGTAGAATTTTTATAAAACATTATGAGCGTAAAATTTTATAAATTAACAAAAATATTTTAAGAAAATTTCACAGTAATATTTGCTATTTTTATGACTAATATGCATCAAAGTGTTTTTGAACTGCTTTTAAAACAATATTTTCCATATTTTAGACATCTTTATGATAAAATAAACATAATCGCTGTATTTATCAGCTTTAGATATTTGTATTTTTTGTTTTAAATTATACATGACCAATGGAAAAAGATCAAAAATATTTATCTATCAAATGTACATACATTTAATAAATGATTATGATAATAGCGTAATTTTGGTTCATTCATATAGATAATATTTCATATAGAAAATATTTGGTCCAATCATTTAGATTAATAGGTAAATTCATATAGATAATATTTATGTGCAAATTGTTTTTGTATTTGGATCTTACACAGACAAAATAAAACATACTTTAATCTTTATTTTAACGGGTATATTTTTTATCACGCTTTCAGTGTTGTGTTTTTTTAGGAAATCACACTAGCTTGTCATTTGGAATACAAACTTTGGTAAATTTTAAGGTACTGCTTACTTTAATCGTTTATATATTTCGCGAGTTAGACGCAAAGTAACAATTATTTTGTAAAGAGAAAGGATATATGGTGTAAAGCATTGCACCCTTTTACATAACACTTTTTGTCTGCTTTAAAAACAAATAGTAATTTTAATTTTAAAATCAAAATATTTTTCTTTTATGTACTACCGCTTGACTGGCTCGGGAACTGCTTTCGTGGCGAGAGCTCGCTTCGTTCCGTTTAAATCTGTTTTAATGCTTCAGCTGTTATACTTTATATTAAGTGAGATTAAACTTCGCTGTTGCTTGCTATTCTTCAGAGCTGTCCGTGCGCTGTTCCAATAAGATTTCTTCACGATCTGGGATAAATTACTGACAAAGCAACAAAAAAAAAAGAAATCTTATTGTTTTTGAGATAATTATGGTGTATTCATAGTAGATACAGAGGGAGGGGAAGAAGTCTACCTTCATTGACATAATGTGAACTAGTCCCCCAATGGTTAGGTGTTGTCCTTGAGAACAAAGGAAAAAACAACATTTAAGGGCACAATAGCAGCAAACTGGTTTGCACTTTCCTCTCTCCTACCCAATACTGGGTATTTGGGGTGCAGAAGAAAAGTTTTCTCTTTTATTTATCGTTGGGTTGTTCGGCATTTTCACATTATTGATTAACAGTACGGTACTCTTAAATAAGATTTTTCGTTGAATACATTTATGTCATTCATGTTAATTAAATATGTTAATATATTTTGATATAGAAAGAAAGAATAAAATGACGGTTGGTGAAAAAGCAGCGTACCCAATCATGCCCGGTTGTCCAACAATCGGTTTAGAGGTGACGTATCTTCTGACTGTCACTTTGCTTCATATGTACACGAGCTGGAACTCAGTTCAAATGGCACTCTGTTAAATCTGAGTATGTTGCTCACCCTGTAAGTTGTTTTTCTGGTATAGCATACCACACCGAGCAGTTCTCAGCGTTAGGTACGCATTCAAAGAGCTGAACTTCTTCTCCTTTTTATATTCTTTGGTATAGTTTCTACCTGGAAAATAGGGTTCCAATAGTTTAGTCGGAATAGCGGTTAAAAGTTCTGACAGTAATCTCATTTGTAAGGTGAGTTTGTTTACTAACAAACTCTCGAGTTTGTTATGCTAAATCAATTCATTTGTATCAATACAATTTCAAGTAAAAATAGTTTTTAATAATAATGTAATATTTTTCATTATTTTATTTAATAAGTATCAGAAAATTTCAAATCTCCTTTTCATTTTCTTTGGGTGTATTTTCGAGGGATTCCTCGCCATGAAAAATTTCTTGACTTTCTTAAGTTTTCTAAATGAAAATGCACCGGACACACTTCAAGGATCTTTCCCTAATTGTATGTTCTCGAATCATTTGAGAACTCTATCCATGACAATGGCATATACAAAACTAATATGTCTTAATTTGATTTAATCGTTTTATTCAAATATTCTGCTTTGATTATTCAAAAATACAAGTAAAATTTAAGTCTCTTGTCTTTTAGATCATATTTATTTTACATTTATTTGCCGAATTAATTATTCCTGGCTCCTTATCTTTAGCCTGATAACATGGCTCTTACGGTTACAGTTACGGCGGTAAAATTTCGAAAATTTTAAATGTAAGAACACCCCTTTCTTGAAGAATTTTACAGTTAAAAAAAATGGAGTTGGAAAGTACTTTTTAGCACAAGAAATTGCGACACTAGACTTTTGCTGTGACCACTAGCGAAAAGAGAATGAAATAAAGAAAAACTTTTGAAAAGCAGAAAAAAATTACAAATAAAGCATTTAATGTTTTAAAATTATTGGACATGTTCATCCTTACTTAAGTCCGACACATTCATGGTTTGTTCTATGTTTTTATCACAATCTCTACTACTCGTTAGTGATCCGGAAAAATGGCGAAGCTTGACAAAAGCCTAATGTCACAATTGTTTGTGTTAAAAATATCGTTCGAAATCCATTTTTTTTTCTTTACTTTAAACAATACGTTTCGAATAAAAACATTGGGTGTTTCCATTTGAAAATTTCAAAATTTTGTCACTAACTGTACCTGTAAAAGATACGTAATCGTTTTTTACAAAGTTCTTGAGCGTCTAGATCATGATTCTTTTTTAAAAAAAATTTATTTGGCTAATTTAAAGGGTATGCTTTTCAAAGGGTCATATGTCGGCAAAGTTATTTTATTATCAACCTGTATATCCTTTCTTTTTTCTATCACTTTCTTTAAATAAGGGAAGTTTCTATCTCTGAAGGGGATTTAAAAATACAATTGAGAGTAATGAAGCTATCTTTATTCTCGTTTTTTGATTTCATGTCGTAGTGAGTTGGTACAGGCATTGTTCGATTTCTTTATTCTTGGAAAAGAACTTCCAGTCAAGTCTTTTTCTTTCTTATTTTTTAATTTCTTATTTTTTATTTAAAGGTCGCAGAATACACTTTAATGCTAGATTGAAAGACGTTTTAGTCTATGAATGTAATTTTAATTAGAATTTATTAAAGAACCCTTAAAAAAACATCCATCTGTTCTTAGTAATTAAAAAAAAATGTAAGTCTTGAAATGAAATGCAGAAGCAATTACTTTGTTGAAACATTTATATCAAATAGTTTCAACAAGTTTTAGCAACATTTAGATTTATGCCGAACAATATGACTGTTCTTATGATGTGTGTTGTGTTGCATTACATAAATAATTATTTTAATTACTTTTGTATCAAAAGCCTCTTTCTTATATTTATTTTTGTTTTCGTGGTATTTTAATTATAAATAACTTTTAGTGCGATTTCCTTCACCAATCTGTGCCCAAATTTTTTATTGCTAATTCCAATACTTATTTTTTACAATATATTTCTTATCTGAAATGCTATTAAAAAACGCACAATTTTGTGAATATTTTTTAATAATTGTCTTCGTTTTTTTTAATGAAATTGTTGTTTCTCGCCAAAAATATGCATCTATTATTTATTGTATTATTCTAAGTTTCTTTATTTTTTGACAAGTTGTAAAAATAATCATATTCAGAACTCATTATATATAATATCACTGTTGTAAAAGTCATATTTTGATGAGGATGTATAATAGTCCATTAATCGTTAGTTGCATTGTGTTAGATTTTATGATTTTGTTTAATAAAATTCATTCATAAAAGTGTCTGTGTGTCTATTAGTTTTATATTTCATTCACTATTACTACATTACTTCTGCTATTTGAAATACATTTATTACCAAAAAATGTATTTTGAAAAATAAACTATGGTATCCCTCAATTGTCTTTAAATCGTATTGCAAAATGTTCGATAGCTGTCATTTATTTTCATCATTTTTTAATAATTTGAATGCTTTATTATCTTAAGATCTGGAAACAGTGCTCAAAAAAGTGAACAAAATTTTAAAAAAAATCAAAATATGTCATATTTCCCGACGTCCAACGGAAAGTTACGACATATTATAATTCAAACACTTTCTTCTCGAAATTTATAAGAAATAATGGTAAAGATTAAATTTAATAAAATATTATTTTCAGAAACCAGATTAACTTCAAATGAAAAAAAAAAACGATAAAAATATTATTCTTTATTTTATTACTTTTTGTAACACAGAACGATTTTCGCATTATCAAATAAAATATCTCAAACATTAAGTTGAATCAGATTTAAAATGAACTGTTATTTTTATTTTATTTCATCAGACTGATTTCTGATAAAATAAAATAAAAAAATTATGACTATTTTACAATTTAAATAACAGGAAAAGGATTGTAACTGAAATAATCCTTAAATTGAAAACATATTTTCTCAAGTCCAAAAAAAACGAGCAATTATAATTAAATAATGCAGAAATAAAAAATAATCTTTCTCACTATTTACCTTTCTTTTCTTTGCTTAGATAATTTTACTCTCATGTGTTTTAGCATTAAATTTATATTTTTACAATTTATTATTTAAATTACAGTTATTTCTTCGTTGCTGTATAAATATAGTGATAAAAAAGGACAGCTAAATATTCAATGTTTTATGCCAATTGTTAGAAAACGATATGAAGTTGATTTCAATTTTTTTCTTCAAATAGCAAACAAATATATTTCTTTTTTCTTCGTTTTGATTATATATTGATATCAGATATACGTAGCAATTACGATAAATTTAATATTTCATGCTTTCTAAAAATTTTTCAAATTACTTTCTAATTTTTAATTAAAAAATTTGATAAGTTGAGAACATAAATAAATATCTTAAAATTTCATGCAATTATTTTTAATCACAACTATATTTAATCATTGTGGACTGGAATGCTGAATTTCTTGCTTCGCCTCGGTCGCTTTGGACGAAAAGGTTCTTTCCATCCATTTTCCACCGTTTGCAATGTAAATTCTTTGCAACTGATTTTAAATTGACCCAAATTTTAACAAACCATGGAAATTTTAAGAGATATTTATTTCGTTTCCATCTGCAGACCAGTGGAATTTGTGCTTGCGGTGATGCTGATGAAGATGCTGAACATATTCTTCTTCATTGTAGTCTGCATGCGAGTGCCCGAATGAATTTAAAGACTGATTTGAGACGTCTTTCTATTTGTTGGCCACCTGTCTTGTCAGAACTGGTCAAAAGTATTGAAAGCCTTGCGGAATTTTGTTTTTAATGTAAATTTGCAAATTTTTCTTCTTTTTGTTTTCTACTTGCAACTGTAAGCCTCATGCTATACTTTGTGGTGCATGAGGAGTTTTAAGTCGTTTAAATAAAATAAAAATAAAAACTATATTTAATGAATCTTTTACTATACCGGGAGAATTTGCAGCTGAAGTGAAATTTTTTCTATGCCTTGAATGTTAAAGACAGAGCTAAAGAGCATTCAAAAAATAGTTGCTGACAAAAAATGGACACATTTCTAAGGTCCTCAATCTATTTAGACAATAGAAATGCATTAATTTAAAATAATTTCAATTCCTTGAATAGATTGAGAATGGATAAATGAAGTTTATTTTTCGGATTTTTAATTTTTTTGTTTAATTAAAATTTTTTAATGAAGTTGAAATCTTCACTTCGACATGATATTTGTTTGCAAATAGTTCACGAATATTCCATTTATTGTTAACGATTTAATTGTAATTCTCAATGATAATCTCTCACCTAGCCATGACCACGTAATATGTGCGATCCCGTAAGCAGAGATTTGGGCGAAAATGCTTTCTTGGTTTCATTACAGCTGCTATTAAAGTTTATCAAACAACAAAATAATAATTCAAATAAATGAAAAAAAACAAATGTAGTCAACATATTTGTTAGTGAATATTGGTTAGTTTATCAAAATAATTAGTTTAGCAAAAAATATTCAGTGTTTTTTTTAAACTATTTAATGGAATTGGGAGCAATTTCTTCCAACCAAACTTTTGTTTTAAGAACTGAAAATACTAAATGGGATACCTGGAAGTGACGTAGTGTGAATATCTCGATCCTGATTGGTTGTTAAAGCTTGGCATTTTTTTACGTTAGCAACTGTTCTTTCCATTTCATTTCGAGTAAGCCAAGCCCGTCAAGTATCCATTCTCTTAAATGATACATTCTAAATTCTTCCGCAAAGATTCTTTCTCAAAGATTTCAATTCTTTCACTGTTTATTTGCACATAGACTTAACACAAAGACAGGCTAGAAGCTAATAAATAGACAGAAGCTAGAAAATAAACAAACTAACTGCGCATCGAAGTTACCAGTTTCAGCGTAAAAGGCATGTTACTGTTATAATAGGTGAAAGCTGGAAATCATTTAAAAAGTTTCGGTTAAGTCCAGTATAAATTTAGACAATGGTTTTTGTTTGGGCCGGGATAGCCTGGTTGGTAGGGCACTGTGCCCATGTCCAAGAGAACGTGGGCTCGATCCCCGCCAACCGAAGACTGTCCGTGAAGTAAGTGGTGACTGATTCATGTTAAATCTGTCGAGTACTAAAATTCTCCATGTTCCCGTATAAAATCAATACCTCTGGGGGTACTGAACCAGGAGTTTCCTTGTCTTCTGGATTGGCTCAAAATTACAAGGCAACGAAGTTGAATGTTAGTTGTCGTAAACCCAAAATTGGATCGGTCGTTCAACGACGGATATAAAATAAAATGAAAAGATTGTGTTTATTGAGGAGGGGGGGGGCAAAAATGGGTAGAAAGTTAACATCATGAGTAAAAAGTTGTTTATCCAAACTTAAAAAATATTATTACACTTTTAAGAAAAAACTCGTGAGTTTTTTTATTTGTCCCCCACATACTTATGCAGTAAAAAATACAGTTATAAACAAATGTCTTCGATTTCACATGCTAATTAAAAATGTATGTGTATTTAGCCTATCATTTAAAAATAAATGTGGCACATTGATTTCGTAATAACATCAATAAAAATGGATTATTTTCATTTCATTTTTTCGTTTCTTATATAGTTATTTATACTTTAAGATTCAAAAGGAAACTGAATAATAAAACTCTTTCTAAGCATACAAATATTTTGCTTTCGTCAGGCGTTAAAGATATTTTCGTAAGCTAAATCTCGTATATTTTATATTTAACAGTAAAAACTTTAAAATAATTGATTGTGTTATTACCGTTAACATGTAATTGATTATGCTAGTTGACTAAGTAAAGAGCAAACAACAAAAGAGTAAAGTAAAAATTGCAGATTAATGAGTAAATATAGTCTCATATTAAAAACACATTTCTTCTTATTAGTTAATTCCTCAAGTTTGAAAGTCACGAATGAAATAAAATAAAAAAGTAAATAATAAAAGCATTAAAAATTTACTATTTTAAGGAAAAGTTCAGTGAAAGAACATATCTGATATAGTTTTAAATTATACTAAAGTAAAGTGGAATTTTAATTATTAGCTTTATTTTCTTCCTTCATTACTTCCCTTTCAATGAAGATTGTGATTTTAATATTGTAAAAACAATGTATTCGTACAAAAATCCAAAATTGAATTAGATAAATGTTTTGAAAACTCTACAATATATAACATAATAATTACATAAGTTTTTTTTTTCTTATCTACATTATCTGATTAAATAACCGCAGACATTTAAGTACAATTTAATTATAGCTAAAAATTAAAGCTAAAATTCAATGACGAATTCCGACAAATAAAATGAAAAAAAAAGAAGAAAAAAAATTCAGATTTCGGTTTTAAAAGTTCGTGAATAGTCAAAGATGGTACTTAATGCTTAAAAGAGTTATTGATGTTGAAACAAATGATAAGAAAATTTCAATCATATAAATAAGGTTATTTTCTGTAAAATACGTAGATTGAACATTTCATTTGTACATAAAAAATAGTTATGATAAGAAAAACATAGTAGTTACCTTGGAGAGTTTAACTTTCGATTGTATACTAGTATACAAAAACTGAAAAACCGAGAAACTTTAGAATTTTTTTTTCTTCATATTTTCGTCATCGTCTTCTGTATTTAGATTCACTATCAACCATAACTTATAAGGTGTAGTTTTTTCTTTATATTCTATGCATGTAGGAAAAGAGACATTTAGTTTAATTAAAAGCACGCGATTTGTTTCCGACTCCTTCTTTCTTTAAGTCATAAGCGCATGCGTAAAATGTTCTTTATCGCCAATCTTCAAGGAATCGCCAAAGCGATCGCATGATGATTTCAAATTACGCCACCGGTGTTCTATCTGCGTAAAAACTATCTAAACCAGTGCTTTCCAAACTTTTTGTACCTGCGCCCCCCCCCCTTTGGAAAAAAAAATCTGTTGTGCCCCCCTTAATTTTTCTAACAATCCAATTTCATAAACACTCATCTGATATTGTAATTTATTTAATGGGCTACAAAATAATATACAATATTATGTATAAAAATACATGAAAAATTATTATCTATTTTAAGAAATAATAATATAATGTAATAAAAACAAATCTTACAAAAGTACAAAAAATAGAATTCAACATTAATACAACATTATAAAAATTTAATGTGAAGGGTGAGCTTGTTTTTCAGCACAAATTTTGTCTAACCGTGGTATCATTGAAGATATCGCGGTTCTCAGTTCCTTTTCAATCTTTAAGCAAGATCGATACTTTGTCTTTAAGACAGCTACTGCAGAAAACCCAGTTTCACATAAGTAAGATGTTACAAAGGGCAATAAAATTTCTAAAGCTTTATTTGTTAAAGTAGGAAACTCGTCCTTTACTCGTAACCAAAACGTGACAATATTATTTTTTGACACCTATTCGACTTTTTTGGTTTGTATTCGAAAATGATATTTTGGAATCAGCTGCGTGCCCCCCCTGCAGCAGTCTCGCGCCCCCCTAGGGGGGCGCGCCCCACAGTTTGGAACACACTGATCTAAACCCTAGGTTCCTTACAAAGAACTGTCTCCGTTGTCCTGCTGAAGTTTTGCAAAAGTTTTCCTTGCTGAAGTCTGAAACAAAATCTGATAACACACCGTTGCTCTTTATTAATGTCACACATTTTTAAAACTCACTAGGATTTCGCAGGAAAGACGACTTCGGACTTCACAAGTGTGAAGAATGTGTAATAGATGTTTATACCCTTCCAAGCTTAGTGAATCCAGGATATAAAACGCCGCCAGTTTCAATACTAATTAGCAAACTCCGCATTTGATTTTTGGATATGTTATACTACAATGAGCCGATTAATGCTGCACTTCCAGCCAATGCATTCCAAGGAGTCGGCCTACTTCAATTAAGGACTTTTAAGATCAAACGGACATTACGGACCTAAAAGCTCCACTTTGATTCCAGTTTATACTCAATTAAAACTTAAACAAAACTATTTACGTTATGATTAAGTAAATGCTGATCTCATATCATATATTTCTTTTGTTTTACGATTAGAAATCAATTTATTTTAAATTACATTTTTGCATTATAGCATTGAAGAAATACATTTTAAAAAGCTTATTTATACAAAATATTAAAATCGTAATTAGGAAAGATATGTCACACGTTCACATATAAACGTCTTTTATGGCGAATTCAGTGATTATTCATGAATTAGGAAACAAATGATACATTTAATTATTTAACATAAAACATTTAATATTTTTGCTAGCTCAGTAACTTAACTAAATAAATTTAGTTAAATTAAAAATAATTAATTACTAATTCTTTTATTAACGTCAAATCTTTCACACTTTTATAATTTTCTATGTTCTTTTCTAATACTTCATTTAAATAAATGTCCAAAAGTGAATATTTGAATAATTACTTATGTTTCTTAATTAATTAGAAGGTGATTATTTAAGTTTGACAATTTATAATTTTCATAAGATTAAAAATAAATTTTATTGGACCAAAATAATTTTCATAGGATCCAAAACTTGTGCTCCTTACTTTAAGCTACAAGACTTAAACTTTTGATTAACTGGACTAGAGATCAAATTATTTCAACTTTGACCCCTACTTCACAGTCCTGATAATTAACTATGATCGTTGGACTGAACAGTTTTTAAATTATATCCATAATATAAATTATTTATTGTGTTTAAACTGCGATATATGCATATTGTATTCATGAACTTACCTTTGTTTAATTTTATTTTGCAAGCTAGCTTATTTAATAAAAATATGTATACGTTATGAATGAGTTAAATATGTTAAAAGTTTTATAAGTATATTATTATTATTATTATTATTATTATATAAAATATATTATAAAGTTTTATACCCATTATATGTATTTGTTAAAAGTTTTACTATATATATCTCTAAAAATGTCTTTTTTTATTTAAATTTTCTCAAATCTTTAAAATTTTACTTTTATCAATTAATAAATCATAAAAATAATTTAAAACACATTATCTAAGGCTTTAAACATATATTTGGTAATAGATAGGCTCCTAATAACTTCACTAAACAGACAATGTTAACTTTAAATTAAAAATCATAGTTTTATTTAACCAAAACTGAAACATAGTTTTATCTACATTAATATAGAGTTAATGTTCGTTTTTGCAGAGTTCAAAAAGTGTTTTACAAATATTTTTTTTTACGTGGTGTTAAACCGTTGCTTACGTTAAATTCCCGAGTGAATTTTGTTTCCAAGTTAATGGAATATTTTGAAGTTTGGAGGGGGGGGGAATCGATTTCTTTAAGTAAACACTGAAAAGCTTGTGAAAGGTTCATTTTTAATTTTCTATTAAAAAAGGATTCACTATGCTTTTGAATCTTGTATGTATGAAATTAAAATATAAACGTGAAAACTTTTTCCAGAAGAATATTTTTTTTGCAGTCTTTACAGGTGTAAATTCTTGCACTTAAAACTGCAACTTTTCATTAACAAATGCAAACATTAACAATGTCTTTGAGGTTTAAAACATTACAAGACACGAAGTTTAAAGAAACCTAGAAATTATGCTACACATTCTTTACTTCATAGACGCCCGGTGGCTGAGCGGTAGCGCTTCGTGCTGTCGTGCCACAGGTCCCTGGTTCGATCGTCGGGCCGGGCAAGGTTGACTCACCCTTTCATCCCTTCAGTGGGTCGATAAATGAGTACCAAGCATGCTTGGGAACTAAACACTGGGGTTTCCGCGGTTGGCTGACCACCTGACCGGAACATCTGCTCCTGCACCCCAGAGTCCAAGGTCAAGAAAACTGAGATGGGCACAGTAGGCCTTGGCCCTCTATGGGCAGTCGCGCCGCAGAGTTCAGTTTTTTCTTTACTTCATGAAAGTTTGGATATAACGCATGAACAATAACTTAGTTACCCTTAAAAAAGCCCTTTTATAAATGCTGATATGTATAAAACATTATCGAGTCTGCCATAAAAATAACCGGATAATAAAGATCAAATTTATATTTTGAAGTTTAAAAAACTGCTTATTTTATATTCTAGAGTTTTTGAGTTAACAGTTGCGACTTTAAGCGTAGTTCGCGTTATTGAATATTATACTGTAAACTGCTGGGAGTGAATTTTGACATTTTATTTCTTTCATATGGAAATATAAACCGTATTTCATTGTTAATTTTACCAAAAAGTCATTACCAAAGCTCTTCGGTAAAAATTACCAAGTTTTTTTGATGTTCCTATGCAGCCAGAAACACGGTTAATTTAACCATACTTTTTTTCTCTGTGTACTAACACATATGTAGCTTTCAGAAATATGATAAAACATACTTTTAAATATATAAATTAATAATTAAAATACTTAATCTATAAAAGATATTTTTTTTATTTCCAATCACGGGGAATCTTTCAAGTCACATAGATGGCACACCGAATGATCATACTCGTAAATGATGCAAAACTATACATAACTCAATTATTATTTAATTATTTTTTTAATTAAAGCATAAAAATGATAATTTTTAATTTTTTAGAATTTTTTTACATCTTATAGGATAATATAATAGCGCATTTCTTGGTCATGCAATAAAACTCACTATAATAAAATCCACCATCATATACTAAAACATTTATTTGCCATAAAAACCATGCAAAGGATTATTGGAATCAAATTTCTTACCATTTATAACTTATGGTTGCAATTAAAACATTTTGTCCCCGAGAATAAAACTAGTTATTCTTTTCCAAAGGCAATCGCTTAATATAAAGAAAAGAAAAATCTTAAAATATGATTAAGTGTTGTCGAGACTCAAGAAATGAAAAGAAGAAAATGAAGTAGATTTTTCTCAAATTTTTTAAGCTCTTCTTTTTTTTCCTTCCGTTTCGATTCTTATGCATTCTTCTTATATTCTTATATATAAAAACTTTTAATGAATAACAAAGTCTTTTAAGAGAGAATCAATCATGAATAAATATCAATTTGTATTTTATAAAACAATTTATTTCTTATAAAAATGAGAAATAAATATTTGATTTCTGATGAATAGCTTTCAGTGGTTTTACATTTAACAATTAGGTTAAAATATTACTTTAATTCGAAGGAATCACGATAGCTGAGAAAAGAATTTTTCTTTCTAAACTTACTATAAACGAATTTCCTTTCAAGTTAATTCTAATTTTACTCCTTTAATTTATGTAAAGCTGACCTCTTATTCCTCTCCGGTTTTTGAATTTGATTTTCATTTTTTTTAGTCTAATTAAATTAATGTTGGTCTCGGTGCAAGCCGGTTTTTTATAATTTGAAAAAAATTAATTAATTGCTTCATAATTAAATCTAAGGTAATCTTCAAAATTAAATTTATTATGAGTTTCTTGATTTTTAAAACTTATTACCAAGGTTATAAGAAATTGCGTTAAATAAATTGTGCTCAAGCTTGAAAATGTATTACGATGGATGAAAAATGAAAAAGTTTATTGATTTTTTTTAAGTAACCTTTATTAAACCAAATCTTTTAAAATTAATTTGACATGTTGATGAATTGAAAAATCCATCCAGTTGATGGATATTCATTTTTAAAAAATGGAGAAAGAAAAAAGCATTAAAATAATAAATAAAAACTCATTTGATGAAAATTGTATAGAATACTGAAACTTTTGGCAGGAATAGAATACTGAAACTTTTGGTACTTTTGTTTCAAAGTAACTTCATTGGTGTTTACTTATACTCAGGAAGACTTCGTTGAAAAAAATTTTATATTTTATTTTATAAATGTCGTTAAACAACCGACCCAATTTTTGGATTTACGACTATTAATGTTGAACTCAGAAGACTTGTAATTTTGAACCCAATATAGAAAACAAGGGAACTTCTGGGTCAAGTATAGGGAGAAATTTGACTTCGTGGAGAACTTGGATGGAGTGGAACTTACCCGCATTTGTGTTGCTTGGCAAAGAAAACCACGAAAAATGCCCACGGTTAGCTTGACGGCAAGGGGACACTAACCCATGATCCATTTATAGCTGAGGGTGTCTTACGTTGCACTGTGGTCGGTGCAAGCAAGGGATTCGAACCCTCATTGGAAGGCGAACTCTCTATCCCCTGAGTCGCCACGGCTTATTTAGAAAGATTTGAAATAAAGATTACTTATTGGGAACAATATCCTTCTGATTAACTCCAATAATAATAATAATAATAATATATCCTCCTCGATAATAATAATAATAAAAATATAAAAAAGCATGGTTTTGCATAGGACACAATTAGAAAATATTGTTTCCGTTCAGTTGTAGCATTTTCAGTAGCTTCCACTTTTTCAAAAATAGAAAATTTTTAACTATTTAAAAAAATCCATTGATATTATAAATGTAAAGTATTTTTCAAAATATAGTAAACACTACAGGGTTCATTTCTTAAGTCATGAAAGATTTTAGTGACTTCTCCAAGTTAATTTAGGTAAAATTTAAAAATTGTGAATAACGTTTTCAACTGATAAAAGCTAGAGTTTTTGTGCCAATAATGCAATATAGTTTTTATTATTTACGATTTTTTAACACTTTTTATTTATACATTTTTTTTCGAATTGTAGAATTTTATTAATAAATTCTTTGTAGAATTTAATTATTTTACGCTACGTAAAAGCAATTTAATTAAAGAAGCTTTTTAAAGACACAAATGAAAGGAATTAGCATTGTTGGAAATGAAGTGAAATAAAAGAATATCACATAGTATAGCGCAACTAAATATATCTCGAAAATAAATACTTCTGATATATATATTCATATTATTTAATATATATTATTTCATACATTAATACTATTTAGTAATCGTTATAAAAGAGTGTTTTTTAATATAACTACATAATGTGTTTTTTCTCAAGTATTTGAATCACATATTTCATCGTTTGACAAAATACAAAAAATTAACCATATTTTGTGATCTGCAAACTAATTATAAAGAATATATTTTAAATAATTTGTGCATGATGTCAGTAAGTAAAATGCTGTTTGAATTCGCAATTTACTTTATATGTTCCTTTTCGCGTTTTATTCCATATTTTTCTCGAATTTCAATTTTTGCTTGATATATTTTATGTTCCATATTTTACTTGATATGTTTTATTTTCCTTTTTGATTTTTTGGTGTTTCTCATTCTACTGTATTGATATATTTTTATGTACTACTGTATTGATGTACTACTGTAGGATGTCTACTGTATTGATATATTTTGCTTTGTCTTGATACAATATTAAAGAGCACTTTATTTTGCGAATATAATCATATGAGCTGACGATGAGATTATATCTTTTACTTATTTCAACTTTCTAATTTTTTAAAATTTTATAAATAAATTTTATTTATCTTATTTTGATAATTTTGTCTCCTTTTCTTTGAAAAAGTCTTTATATTACATATTTGCATTCTTAACCTTCAAAATATAGGGGGTAGCCGCAATCTGGGAAATATGGTCCACATAGTTTGGTCAGGAGAGGCATACAAAGTTCTGATAAAAATAATTTCATGCAAAAAAAATGCTTTTTAATACTTATTTATTATTTTTTATTATTTGATTTAATTGAGAATGAAAATTTCTTAATTATGAGGTAATATTTTATATAATTTTAATCTACGTATTTTTCTATTGAAAAATCTAAAGTTTCAACTGCAGAATCCGAGAAAAATTAAACTAAATTATTTTTAAAAACATAATTTGATGACAATGAGGAAGTATTTAAATGGAGCGATTAATATTTAAATGTGATTTAATTACGAAAAACTTAACTTACGAGCGGGTAGCATAAAATTTCATTCGTATTTTTTTCGTTAATAACCGATTATATTTTTTTTAATTCGCGATCGCAACGAACTATAGGGGGCGTTGTTGTATGAGACTAATACCTGCGATTTCTGTATGAACAGTCATTCATTTACTCTAGAGACGTCTTTAATGTAGCATGTATAGCATTGCAACGTTCCTTCTTTATCGTGGCTAATTAAATTTAAAAAAGAAAAACGCTTAATATCCTTCCTTATGCTAACGAAAACAAAAGGGTATCTTTTTTTTTAGAGAAGGACATCCAAAACACATCGGAAAAATATTTGCACATAAATAGAAAAAAATATGTATATTCTTATAAGAGTTAAAACCTAATGCCCGAGAAACAGTTTTACTAAATTTAATGATATAACATGAAAGGCCTATTTAAACTTTACATTCCATAGTTTTAAGAATCATATTACTTCAAAAATTAAAATGAATAAAAAGTATACATAAGCCTCATAATTTTATGAAATTTAATTTAGTAAAAAAAGTTTTTTGACAACAATTTTTATCAAAAAATTTCAAGTTTCAAGAAAAATCATTATTTAGAAACTAAAAAGCGTAAAATAAAGAATGCTTACGATACAAAGCAAGAAAGAAAAAACCAATTCTAAAAATTCCTTACATTAAAATAAACAACTTTCATGCTTTTTCTTTTTTGATTCATAATCGGACGCAGAAAACCATTCTATAGAAAACTATCATCAAATAAGAAAAAAACTACTTAAAAGTAAATTTTTTATTTTATAAAAATTGACACTTACCTGCCTTATAAGTCAGAAGAATTCCAAAATGATTTCGATCTTCGATTTTTGTTACCATTTTTTAGTGCTACGAAAATGCGTCTTTGGGATTTGCCAAAAATAGAACAAGATGCAATTTTATTTTTTCAGGAGCGAAATATTCTGCCCATTGTCCACCGAAATCCGATAAACTACTTTGATTTTAAATAAAGTGTTTCATTTTATGATTTGACACAAAAATTTTAGATGTAGATAGGCGGCACTTAAAAACCGCCAAATCTGTAGCTGCTGTGGCGTTAATGCATAAGTACCGAATTTTTATTCATACTTTTCTGAATCATATTACTTGAAACATGAGAATATGCAAGAAGTATACATAAACACATAATGTTATACCATTTATGTTTTCAAAAAAAGTATTTTGACAACTATTTTTATCCAAAAATTATAAACTATAAAACGGAAAATAAAGAATTCTTTGGATAAAAAACGATTTTAAGAATTCTTTACATTGAAATAAAAACTTTCATACTGTTTCTTTTCTTATTATTCTTATAGTTCTTAGTCAGACGTAAAAAACCATTCTGTAGAAAACTATCATCAAATAAGAAAAAAAAATTACAAGCTAATTTTTTATTATAAAAATCATAACACTTACATTTTTTATAAATCCGCAGAGTTCCAAATGAAATGTTCTTCGTTTGAAAGTTTTATTTTCATATAATATGTACATAGATTATCCCTTTATTACTTTTAAATAACGCACCACACATCAAAATTTTATAATTGTAAGATCTCGATATGAATTTGAATATGTAGCTTAAAAACAGAACAGCTGAATTCTAGCTGAAATTATCTATTCTTTCAAAACTAAAAAATACTTACCAAGAAAACGACAAAAAATTTATTAATCATCAGCACAAATGACACTATTTCAAGTAATTTGGTTGATTCTTTAATGTTGTTTTCCGAATTATATAGATACAGAAATATATACTGTTCTATAACAAAGAAGAATATTCTATAACTATTGCAGTTCTTGACGTTCTGAATTCACATTTATTTATTGGAATGACGAAAGCAATGTTGACTTCATTTTAATTTGTAATGAATTGAAGACAGAAAAAATTATTTTACCATAATATACACATTTGTAACAGCAAGTGATCATCAAATTGTAAGTTATGTTGTTGGTAATAGAAAGGTAAAAATTATGGAGAAATTGTTCTTCAAATGCTTGGCGTGTTCTGCTTCAATGTTTGGCATGTTCTGGTTAGTTTTTCAAGTTCTTCAGCTTTTCCTTAGGGAAATTTTAATTTTTATTTGCTGCTAAGAAAATGGCGTCCATCATGGCCAAGGATTTTGATGGAACTAAATGAAAACGTGATAAATTAATGTCTGATATTTTACAGGCTCCCGCTAGATGGCGCACTCGAGCGTAACGATCGCGAATATTTTATTTAACGAATGTCGAATTTTATAAAAGCATGTTTCTGATAGAATGAGATTATACATCAGATTGTGATTATATTTAATATCATTATATTTTATTTTTCAGTTTATTTTTTCAATAATTGATACAATTTCAACAATATATATACGTATGCATAGATTTGGAATAATATATTTATCAATTTCTTCAAAATATATTTTATAATTATTAATACGAATACGTAGTCTAAGTTTTTAAGCAGCTTAAAATTTCTCAACATCTTATTTATCGTCTTAATTTTAAAATAAAATTTCTTAACTACCTGTTCATGCGTGTTTAGCTGCCATTTATATAAATTTTTACCATTTTACCAATTTTTAATTATTTACCAGCCATTTATATGAATTTTACACCACTTATATTATTTTTCAATAACATACTAATCAATTCTTTAGTGCTTTAATCTCGGTTTTCCTTTAAAGTAAAATTCCCTTAAATTATTTTCAAATTTTTATTAAATTAAAACTTAATCATTGTCTGCTAGCTGATGATAAAATCTTGTTAAGAAATTAAAAACATTCTGGTGTTTAAAATTATTCGATGTAAAACATTTGACTATTTACTAAGCATACTGTTTTTTCGAAAAATAAAATTAAAAAACGAAAAATTACTGAGCAAAACGGACTGATCATAGTAAATAAGTGCACCCTTTTCTCTAAGATTGAACAAACAAATTTTTTATTTATTTACTTTATTGTTTTTTTATTTGTTTGGTTTGTGAAAAGTAAACACATATTAGAACCACACATAAAACCACAACTGCTTTCTTTGTTTTTTAAATGAACAAAATTGACGGGCAATTTTATTTTGACGTTTAAACTTTTATACTACACTGTTAACTTTAAGAAAGTAGTTCTTTCAAAAAATATGTTAAAAAAATTTACCTTCGTTAAAATTATTTTTCAACTTTAGCACAATTCCCAATATATTATTATGGCATAATTTGTTATTAGGAAAATGCCTTATTGTGTTAAACAGCAAATATTGAATGTTGAAATTTGCAAAAAGATTCCGAAGTCGTACCAATTTTCGAATCGTCATCTGATTTGAATAATCTAGTAGAAAAATACGCTATTTTCGAACTTATTTTGATTTTAAAAAAAGTAAGCAGCGAGTAGGTTAGCATACTTTTTATAGAAACTTTCGAATACCAATTTTTCCTATATTTCTTCATGAGGGGATAAAAAAGATATTACTCCAAGGAACCTACTGAATTTCGTTATCAGTTTCGTCACTGAAATATATGCATTTTATGCTTGTAAAAGTAAACATATGTATTTTAATATTTAAACAGGATTCATGTGGTTTTTAAAAAAGTAAAAGCACCGTAGAATCAATATTGTAACTATGAAGTTATCTTTAACTTCAAAATTAAAATTTTGATTTAATGATATGGAATATTTTATCTTTTAAGTTTTTGAGCCACCATTTCGGTATCTTAATGACCTTACGAACTATGCTTAAAAGAAGAGTATCGTATCAGATATATATAGGAAAGCAAAGAAATCATAGAATCGGTATTTGGTGATTGATGTAGCTTATCATAAATGAATAACGTGCGCGACATTTTATGGTGAATTTGCAAAAATAAGTGTATAAAAATGTATCGAAACATCGGGATGCTATTTGGAAATTATCTTTGTCTAAGGAAAACCATGCAACCTAAATATCTGTCAGAATAAAGCGATTTTTTAAACAATGATTCATACAATATGAATCACAATATTTCTATATGTTGTTTTTCAGCATTATATATTTCAATGTTTTTAAAATTCATTTAACGTTCAGCAATTCCTTCAGTCATAGAAAAAAGATATATAGCAAATTATATAAAACCTTGTGAGTGTGCATTAGAATTACTATACGAACTACATTTTTCTCAGGCCCTTTTATTTGTTTCTTTAAACTATCTTGCCTAGAAGACTTGATGGAAGCTGTTAAAATGATTATCTCTAAAATTTTGTATATAGTTATAATAAAATATGTAAATTTGATTTTAGTAGGAAATCCTCGTATGATTGAAGCAAAACAACATATAAAAAAAACCTACGAATGTCAGATGAAAAAAATCATGTATTCCAAATCTAAAAGCTTTTTGAATTAGTCCATGGGTTATCTTAAAATAATCATTTTCGGCGGCGGATTAGCTTGACTGTTTGTGTTTTGCGACTATCGCCAGATATCGCCAGCACTGATTGGACTTATCCTCCTCCAAATTTATTATCCAATCTTTTCGAAATTTTGTCTACTCAACCCCCATTTTGAGGATCAGAAATCCAAAGATGTAAAAAAAAAAGTGTTTATTCAGAGAAGGTGCTTTATTGTGTTTATTTTCGTACTTTATTAATAGTTAGTGCTAATTAATTAGCATATTTGAAATCACTCCTAGAAACCATTAAGATTGACACTTAGTACGTAAAAATCCGATCATTAGAACGAAAGTTATTCAGGGTGATATATTTTCTTTTTTTTTTTGCACACTGTACGTAAAAAAATATTTAGATAAAGAAGCTCGAGGAAGCTCTAAATGTTTACCGTAACTAAATTTGAGTTTTATTACTTTTACTCATGGTTATTGATATTAAAAAAAATCCCATATATAATGGCTTTCGTAAAATTGAAATGCTTATTTTCGAGGAATTAATTCGAAATTACGAAACGTTTCTTGAATTTATTTTTACCTAATTTCCCTGAAGAGCATTTATTTAATTAATTAATATAAGTAAATGTAATAATGAGCGAAAAAAAATTCTATTTTTGTAAGAGGTAGAATTATGACTCTATAAAGGATTTACTCTACTTACTCTAGTTTTTTTTTTTTTTTTTTCGTTTTTACTTTTTTATAGGATTGATCGTCGGCTGCTGGTTAAATGCCGCAGAGACGGGCGTAAGATAAAAGATAAATAAATAAAAAAGTACTTCATAAGTTCATTTAGAAGGAAAAAATAGAAAGATATGTATGTGTATTAAAGAGTAATTTTTTGCACTTTGTTGATGAGGAGAAATATTTTTCCCATTGAAATTTTACTAGTAAACATTCTTTTATCCTTATAAGCATCATTTGAAAAAAATTATTCACCAAAATTTGGAAATAAAATATTTTTTTCTGGAGTTTGTTAACTGAAATGGACTTTTTCATAAATAAAATAATTGTTACAACATGGCCAAAAACATTCAATCTATCAATCTATTAAGTTTTTTTGATTATCTATTTCATTTATTGCGACATAAAATAGTTATAATTTTCTTATAGTCACTTATCTAAATTAAAAATTAAGAACTTTCGCAGGTATATATATATATATATTATTATATATATATATATATATATATATATATATATATATATATATATATATACGCACCTGCCTACTTGTACGGTTGCTGAAAAAGATTTTACAAAGTGGCCGTAAATGAACAAGTAAAGTTTGAAAGATATTTTATTGATTAAAATAATTAAACATTGAAGAGCTAAGTAAGCTAAAAAATACATCATTTTTGATATATTTTTGAATTATTGATTTGTCGTGGGAGGCTGAAATTATTTTTTTAAAACTTTAAATTGAAGACTTAATACGTTCAACTGCTATAATGTGGCTACTACTAAGAAGTTTTTTTCTTAACGGTTGTACAATTTTGCAGCTATATATATATATATATATATATATATATATATATATATATATATATATATATATATATATATATATAGAGAGAGAGAGAGAGAGAGAGAGAGAGAGATTTTGTCCTCCAAACCCTCCCCAAAATTACGCAACTGACAACGTAGTCAGTATTAAGCAACAGCCACCGTCACTAAACAGTAGTTTGAAGCGATTCCTGGCAACTACGTTTAACGTTAGTTTAGTTACGAAACAAGGCTCTAACGCAACTAATTTTTAGAGTTGAATAGGTACAAATTGTCGTGAGTCTGTCAATGAATGCAATGAAAATGTCCCTGCATTAACAGAAATTGCGTATTTAGAATCACGCACATAACTAATATTTAAACTAGCCATTACGAAAAACAGATTATTAATCACTTTGTTCATGCTTTCACTTGTGAATCCACACTCGTGAAACATCGATGTTATTTCAAAATAAGGAAACGTACTTTTAATGTACTTAATTTCTGAAAGGAAATAGAACAGCGTTAAACAATTAAAAAATTTCAAAGATTTGATAACTTCGCATTTGTTAAGTTAATTATTCGCTGTCGAGAAAGGCATAAAAAGATGAGAGTTAAATGATTCAATTCGAAAAAAAATGTTTTGAAATAACAATCTGGCTTTTGTAAAACATGAATAAATATCTCTTTATTATTCCCTAACATTTTACGTAAGTTCATCTTCTTAAAGAAGTGAAGTAGTAACTATATTCCAAAGTAGTTTGTAGTCACTACATTTGTAACAAAGTAATCGTAGTAAAATACAAAAATAATGTAGTTTTTCCTATCACTGCTTTTTACTAAATAAACGTCGTTGATTACCTCCAAAAATATACTATTATATTTTTGGTTCAACAGAGACTTGTATAATCATTAGTTCTGTATGTTAGTAGCTGTTTTGATGAATATATACAAGAATTGCTGTTTCTAATGTAAAATTTATCATATGAATTTATTTTTTCTCTTATATTTAATGGCCGTTGTTGAGTCAACAGCTTTTTTCCGTCATATTTTGTTCAAAACTAATCAATTTTTTAATAAACAATTATGATAAATTATAATGTAGTACGAATGACCAGGTTTCCACAACTTAATCTCGGTGGTTCGATGAACTAACCTTAAATGCGCGAATTAAATAGAGAAAAGAATATTGTAAGTTATAAAATTGGACACAAAAACAATTTTTTTTTTATTAAAATATTTCTTATTTTCAATTTTTATTGGATTTGAATTCTTGACCTTTAAAGGAGGGTGGGTAGAAGCAAGCTGGAAAATATTATCCAAATAGTTCAGGAGAACGTTTAAAAATTAAAGTCTATTAATATTGATTTCGTCTTTTGCGTACTTATAAAATAAGTTGAATTTTAAATGTTTTATTTCTCAAGAACTATTCAAATAATTCAGTTCAATTTTTTTTTTATTTTGGCATTAAAAACTACCAACTTTGAAATGTTATAAAAGTTCGCATACCTTACAATTCAAAATACTTTTGACTTATTAAGTAAAATAATAAAAAATAATTAATCATAAATTTTTTTCAGGAAGTTATTTTTGGATAAACTAATTTAATAATTGTGGACAAAAAATTCCGTGATTTGCTACAAAAGTTCTCTAGATATAGCGAAGCCCTTGTAATGATTTCCTTACTACGCTACTTCACAATTGCTAAGGAACAACTAATGTTTGAAAAGTAGCCGACAGCCGACCAATAACAGTAAAATCAAGCGCAGAGGGCATGGTAGAGCATGAACCGTTATCTGTATAAAAGACTGTGTATACAAGCCCTTTATTCATTCTAAAGCTCATGCTGTTAAGTATTTAACCAATATAGGGACTATGAAGAAAGATTGCCATTTATATTGGTGAAGATGATGGAATATCAAGGTGTGGTTGGAGGTTGTATTTGTATGGTGTACAAGTTGAAGATTATTGGCAAATTGAAGATTGCGATGAAAACAGAAGGGTGATGAAAACAATAGTTGAGCCGGATTAGAATTAATAAAAAAAGAAAGGCTTTTATTTAGTTGTATATTTGCAGAGCTCGAGTTACAAAATATAAAAATCATTCATAAGAATTTCAGTTGAATCAATTTTGCATAATAATATTAATAAGGACAGGCCGTGGGAGACAAATCCCCCATAACCTGCCTAATCAAAAGCCAAATTAAAAAGTACATGTAATTTGTTCCGATCGGACACAGAAGCATGGGTAGGAGATCCAAAATTGGCGATCTATTAAAATATTACATAGCCAAAACAAAGCCAACCAGCCTATCAATATGGGTTTAAAAGAATACCTTGGCGATCACGAGTCGCCAACAAATTTATGAGAATTATTACAACCATGCAACCGAAACATTTAGCCGTTGGAAAATTAGAATAAAAAGTTACAAATAGATTTTTGTTTTCGATAAAAGGCGACAGTGAATTTATAAGTCTGCATTAGTAATGAAATAAAAAAAAAGTATCCGTTACATTGATCTGGAAGAGAAGAAATAATTATTTTATGTTTGTTTTAAAAAGATTAAGATTGTGATTTATTTTAAATATAATTCTATTAATAAAAAATCAGCTTAAGAAATCAAAGATATTTTAAAAGGATAGAAAATAAATATGTGTATGCCAATTGTGGCATCACAGGGACGGAGGTTGATGAACTTATTTCTGTGAAATTCAGATGGTGTTGCAATAATTAAGCCTAAAATATGAACATCATTTGAGTTTTTATGATCGTAGGCAAGCAGTTGGACGACTGGAAACAGGTTAAAGTGTTACCACTGTAGCCACAGTAATGGTAGTGCCAAAAAGAGTTAACTCTCTTTTAAAAGAGGTCGATGAAGCTGGAAATTCTATGTGAAAGCATACCGGTAGTCTTGGTGGGAGCACAACACCTCAAGAGGATCGATATGGATCCCTAGTAAAAAGGAACAGGAATGCCACTCTTGGTAAGATGGCTACAGACCTCGCAACCACTACCGGTACCTGCCGAAACAAACTCACTGCGATTATATTAAGCTCGCTTGTATGCACGAAAGTCTGTTCAATGCATCTGGTCTCAACCACGCCATCTTCGAAAAAGATTAAGCTGCTGTAAGGAACGTATTGGTTGGGGTCACCAACAGCGAAGCAGAGTGATATTTCACGACGAATCCCATTTCTCTTTGACAAGTTATTCTGTCCACCAGTTAGTATGGAGAGATAAGGGAACACGTTATGCAATGCTTATAAATATGATAAATGTGGCCCAGACATGTCGGAACACCGCCTCACATCTTTGACTAAGGTAGCGCTACATTCAAGAGGTATTGCAGAGAGCTTATTCTTGATCATGTTCGTCTTTTTAGAGGTGTGGCAGGTCCACAATTTCTGTTTATAAATGACAATGCGCAGCCACATAAGAGTGGTAAAGGTATCGGACATACTAGGAAATGAAGGTACTGTTCGTATGCAATTCCTGTGAACTCCCCGGACTCAGAGTCAGACTGGGATGCCCTTGGAAGGTGTTTTTCACAAAAAACACGCCCTCCTCGAACTGTGTAAGGACTGATAGTTTCTTTGAAAGGGTAGTGGGACAATATCGAAAAAGGACACCCCAATAGTTTAGTAAACAACATAAATAACAGATGCAAAACATGCATTAGTGTCCGAGGTAATCCTACATCTTATAGAGATACTCGTACCTGTTTCATTCTGCTAAGAAAACCCATTTTTCATGGCTGTTTGGAAATCATCAAAGGAACATATTTTTTATATTTAATTTGACAATATTTGTAAACAATAACAATATGTGACAATATTTGTAACATTTTGCATTATAACAAGAGTGAATTGTCTCCCCTAAGTTAGTTTCATTTCTTCAATATGTCTATTATTCTGAAGAAAATGTAAATGTTCCTTAGCAATTGCCAAGCAGTGTATACCATACAACTGAGAAAAAAGAACTTGGTGAGTTAGCAGAGAGGAAAAAAAACAGTGGAAAAATTCTCGAGGAATGAAGAAAAGAGAGGATAACTTGCTAAAAATTGAAGAAAGAGAGTCATAGTTTTCTTCCTCATGTATGATGGCGAGTAACTAGTTACTTAGCAATTCCAATTTAATCTATCAAAATTCTTCGATTATGCTCAAAATTACATTTTCTTATTTGTAATTAAATGTTTTTGTTTCATAAAATTTTATTAATCGTTTATTGATTCAGGATGACGTCAAGTTGAAGCATAGAAGTTCTATGTCAAGTTTCCAAAAGAAAAAATCTTTAGACCCTGAATCTAAATCCGTTGAAAAACTGATATGTTTATTCAGTGATAGCACAGCCATAAACAAAATAAACACGTAGTTTCAGATTACCTTAGAAACGCTACTTGAGTGACGTAGCAACGATCCACATGCCATTTACGTTGATGACTTAACTTGTAAAAAAGAATTACGCATTAAAGAATATGCAATAAAGTCTTATGCCGAAACGTTTATAATTTTATTATAATTAACGATTGATAATGCTAAATTAATAGTCTCCTTTCAAGCAATACTCCCAAATGGAATAATTAAAATGTTTAATTTATTTTTCGGAAAGGGGGATAAAATTGCTATCTATGTCCAAATTTCAGAACCCTAGAGCCAACTGTTCCGGAGTTATAAGAGATTCAAAATAGCGTTCTGTGAAAAAGGCAAAATACTGAGTAAATACCAAAGTTGAAAAAATGGGCAAACCCAAATTCGTTTAGTGTAATATAAAAAAAAAATTGAATGTAATGAAATAGCATTTACAATTATGAATTTAAAAAATTAATCTGCATATAAGGTAACTTAATCCTAAGCTAATTTCGCTTTTACAATAAAAAAAAATTATATTTTCTAATAAGTTGTCGTAAAAGCGAAAATGTATATGGAAAACGAGTCAACATCATTTTCTCCTCAGATATTGCTTGATTAATTCTTTTATTCTTCCGTTTCCAAGGGAATGTCACATTATCACTTCTCTGGTTGTAATGCAAGCACATAATTTATCCGGATATGCCTTTTAGCGAATTTATAGCCAGTTAATCAATAAAATTCTCGCTGTTGAAAGAATGTTAGTTTAATGCTATTAATTTCTATATTTGAGAAAGATCACATCATACTAAAAAAGATCCATTAAAACTTCTTTATATTATTTACTTTATTTAAGTTATTTAGTGAATTTCCAGAATAACAAAGTTAAATTAATAATGTAAAAATATTAGAGTGAGAAAGCATCAAACATTCTAAGCAACATAAGGATAAATATTCGGTTTTGAAGATAAATTGGTTAAGATAAAACATCCGATATATGGCCCTTCGGAGCACGGGTGCGGGGGATCGGTTGCTAACGTCGTAGTTACTATGTATTTCACTAACGTATATGGTACTGAAACACATATTATTCTAGTGTTTTCTAACTATTTCAGGGAGATTTGAGTTTAATTTCACTAAAAACTCAGAGATGTATTGAGGAGTTTCTATGTTGCAAAAGTAAGTTCGTGAAAACATAAAAGGGGTTTTCCATTAAAGAAGAAAAAAAAAAGAAAAAAACTTTAAAAAACAACACTTTTTCATTTATATAGCGCTAGATTATGACGGAAAAATTCAAGACGTTTTCCATTGATTTATAGTTCTTTATTTGATTTTTTTTAATTCTATAACACACTCGTTTTTAAGGATGTTGAATTTTGCAGAAAAAGAACAAAA
Source organism: Parasteatoda tepidariorum (assembly GCF_982258835.1). Classification (NCBI taxonomy): domain Eukaryota; kingdom Metazoa; phylum Arthropoda; class Arachnida; order Araneae; family Theridiidae; genus Parasteatoda; species Parasteatoda tepidariorum. The sequence continues at coordinate 45,525,742 of NC_141755.1, forward strand.
AGTGGGAGGGGCAATGTCTGGACACCAAAGGGAAAATATGCTTAAAATTAAATATTTCAAAGTCATTTTATTTTTCTTATTCTTAATTAAACTCATCTTTTATGTTAAAATAAATTTAGATTATTGACCTTCATTATAAGTCTTTTTAACTATCTATTGTATAATTTATTATAATTCGATTAATTCTTTCGCTGTTTCTATAAGATTATGCAATATTTAATGCTAATAAGAATGTAGTATATCATTTTTTTTAAAAATCCTAATGTCATTAAACTTCAGACATGCGAGTAGGAAAATATTCAATAAAAATGATTGGAAATTAACGTAAATCACTGTAAATATGGCAATAATGTAAATTTTTTTTCGGGTTTGTTCATTCTTTCAAGCCTACAGCTTTATGTTTCTTTTTAAAGTAAATAAATTGCTCTACCACAGCTTAATAAACTAAAATTTTAAAGATAAATGCTTTTGCGCCCTTGCGGATTCCAAAAATTTTCATGGATAGATTATGGTCAGTAATAGGAAAAATGTGTTCCAATTATTAATCATAAAAATACAGGTCTGTCCGTAAATATTCTTCGTAAAATATACGGTCACTGAAGACACTGATTATAGTTATGCTCGTAAATTTTAAATTCAGTTCGAAGCAGGTAACGAATCAAAATTGTTCAGTGCTACCAAAACAATTTTATATTTAAAATTTGATTTCTCAAGTACTATTAGACCGATTTCGTACACATTTCGTAATTTTCCATATAAAATTAAAATTTTTAAGTGATTTAAATTTTAATATCTTATAACTCAAATTTTTTTGGATATTACTTAATTAAATGATTAAAATTAACAAATAAATTATTAAAAATTATTTTTGCATGAAATTATGATAGGATAAACGAATTTTATAATTTTGAGCAAACATTTTTCGAATTCCTTAAAAAAATTTCAAGAAACAGTGAAATACACAGAAAGTATAACTAGCATTAAGGAGTATAAGCTTTCGACAGCTTTGTTAACCAAACTATTGGGGACATTCCCCCCTGCTACCTCGTATATTTTGGGGGTCAGAAATCCAAATGAATAGGGAAAAAAAGTTATGTTTATTCAGAGATAGTTCATTTTTGCATCTGATTTCGTAACTTAAAATGTCGTTTGCACTAATTAATTAGCATATTTGAGACCACGCCTTGAAACCATTAAGAATGAATCCTAGTTCATTGCATCGAGAATTGAATTCGAGACCTTTATACTTTAATTACCCTTTAAATTAATGATCAAAATTAATAATTTTGCCAAAATTCGCTACAATAGGGTTTGTTACGATTGTTCATCACAGTTGAGAATTGGTTTTTTTTTCTTAAGATGTTCTTTACAATTACGGATACTGAGTCTCAACGATTGAAACTGACCCTATAAATTAACGGATAACTTTTCAAATTTCATGGAAATATTTTCATGGTGTTGATTGTCCTTAGTATTATTCGAATGTGACTAAACAATTGATATAGTTAGAAAGGATAGTCCAAATAAGAAATCGCAGTCCAAATAAGAAATGTTTTATTAGATTCATACATGAGTCAAATGCCATCATTTATAGTTCGTCCATCAATTTAAAAATATTCAAAGAGGAAACTTCAATTAAATATAATTTTTTACTCAATAATAATGGCCCTCAAAATCGTGATCTAGAGTATTTATTTATTTAAATTTCGAATCTAAGCATAAAAAAGAAGAAGAAATCAAATAATGGCAGATAAATAAAATTATTTTTATCTCTTATTTTCCATATTAGTCCACGCCACAATCATTACTTTCAATGTATTGGATAACGGATATCTGAATTAAAGAAAGAAGTTTGATAATGACTTTTTATTGTTCAATTACTTACAAATTCCTTAATATATTAATTTCATAACTATGGATATCAAACTCGTGCAAATCTTATTTTTTTGAAATTCATTTAAATCCTACTTTTTTTAATATTACAGGCAGCAGGTAATTTTTTTTCGTAAAATATATGTAAGTTATGCTAGCAAAAGTTATCTGCATATCGGGACTTACCATTTTTTAGCATCAGGCAATTTGTTTATCGGTTAAGGGCAAACCGTACCACGAGGCGAAAGATAATAGTCCTGCCATCTGTCGATGAGTTATGTAGTTACGTGTTCACAAATGCAGTGCGAGTGTGAAAGATACCTTCTTTGACTCTGACTGGATTTAAACTCGACACTACCGCGTCCATAGCTTGATGCTGTAATCACTACTGAATATATTTATCTCGAATTGAGTAAGGAAACTTTAGATAGTAACCGTATAAATTAACGGTCAACTTTATTCATTTTACGGAAGTTCGTTCTGATTGCCAGCGTTAGACTTTTCTTCCTCTAAAAGGAGATTTAGCTCTTTAAATTAACGGTTAACTCTACTCATTTTACCGAAATTTCTTTGAGTGTAATAGCTATAAAAACAGCGTGATTTTTTCAAACGACTCATATTCTCGTAGATCCATTTTAATAAAATTGTCCGTTCATTCGATGGAAAGTAGATCGAAATTCTGCTAAATGATTCATATTCTCGTAGATCCATTCAAATAAAATAGTCAGTTCATTAGACTAAGAGTAGATCGAAATTCTGCTTCCATAGACAGTTTTGGACTATCTCAGCGTAAATAAAGCATTTGGAAGATGTTCAGTGCCGCGGGCGACGAATTCTGCATTTGACCTTAACTTAATTGGAGCGTCGGCAGATCTCCGTCAACTGGAAAATAGCTCTAGACCATGGAGACTCCATCAGAAAGATTTCCTCAATGTTTTTGAAGCTTTATTTGAAATTACATAGATGATTTATTTACTTTATCATTTAAAATAAGAGAAAAAAATGATGTATTAAAACTAAAAATTTATTAAGCAAACTAAATAACTGAACTATATGAAAACTGCATATATATATATATATATATATATATATATATATATATATATATATATATATATATATATATATATATATATATATATATATATATATATATATATATATATATATATATATATATATATATATATATATATATATATATATATATATATATATATTATTCGATTTTACTCATGTAAAGTTGTGCCAATTTACATTTAAGTCTATGAAATAAGAATATTACGTAAATGCTCGCATTCAGGAAGATCAGGAAGATTCACAGTTTGCTATGTAGATAAGTATTATAATAATCCTGGTGTATTTTTTACGCTGAATCACATGCAATCATGCCTAAGTCAATAAAAATAAAATTTTCAAATTATAAAATTTCTTATTTATAAAAAAGTAGGAATGAGGCGTTTCTCAAGAAGTTTTTATCTTTTTTTTTCATAACCATCGTTGAACAGCCGATCCAATTTTATGGGTTTACAACTACTAATGTTCAACTCCGTAGTCTTGTAATTTTGAACCCAATCCATGAGAAAAGGGAACTCCTGGATCGAATATTTGGAGAAATTTTGCCTTCGTGGAGGACTCTTTGATGGAGCTAGCCCTCACTTGCGTTACATGGAGAGGAAGACAACGAAAACCTCCCACTGTTAGCCTGACGGCTAGGGGACTCTGACGCATGATCCGTCCACCACTGAGGATATTTCACGCCAGCACTTTCGTCGGTGCAAGCCGAATGCGAAATTCGTATTGACTGGGATTCGAACCCGGTTCGCCTCATTAGAAGGCGAACGCTCTATCCCCTGAGCCATCGCGGCTCTTCTCAAGAGGTTGGAACATTTGTGTTAACCAGAGCTAAGATTAAATTCGACTGATATTTATATTATATCCATTAAATATTCATTACTTACGCAAAACGCCTTTTTTATTTTGAAAAACTATCAGCATTGCGGTCGTTATTTGCGTTTTTATGCCAATAAAGATTGAAGAGTTGATCTAAAGTATTTTTTATGTAAAATGCATACATCAAAATTTTCATGCATGAAACTCTCTTAACTTCTTAATTAATAGCTTTATCAACTAAGATTTAGTCTCAAGTGATTCAGTGTAAAAAATACATAGGTTCTTAAAATTTTGCTTGTAATTATAGCAATGTTGGTGTGTTGATATATGAATGCACTGTGTTGATATATGTGTTGGTGTGTTGATATATGTGTGTGTTGAAAAAGTGCACTTATTATATTCAAGAATTTTTATTGCTTTTAAACATTTAGTGAACTGAAGTGTTCCAATCCATTGCTTAAAAATTTAATTGGAATTAATACCTCACATGCCTGGAGGGCAGTGCATAAGTGTGTTTAAATCAGAATTTGTTCTTTTCTATATAAATAACTTCTTAAATATTGATTCTATCGACTTAGGCTTGATTTCATTCGATTTAAAGAATAGATCGAAATAATTATATTACTTGACTAGATAGCAAAGAGTAAGTTTTGCCCACACCTCAGTAAATTCCAGTTAGAGACGAAAGCGCTTCACGAGAGGTTAACCTCAGTAATTCATATTGGACCCATCACATTTTTTAAAACAATATACTACTTTCCCTTCTGTATTCAATTACTCACGTACAGGTCTCTATGTTTAGATCCTTATTATACAAAAGTTGAATAAGAAACCATAGACATGTGACTTTCTGCTTTACTTAAGTCTGCTTTCCCAAAATATTACACACTTATTCACTAATGACGAAGACAGGTGACAGACATTGAAAAGATGTATAAATTTTCGATTTCTTACAACTTTAAGGTTAATTTTAAGATCACGCCAAATGTCCACCACACATATTTGATTATTTTTATGCATTTATTGTAATATATACATTCTGTGTTTCACTATTGGCTTTAATAGATTTTGATGGTTAAAATCTTTTTCAACAAGTAATTTCTTATAGCAATTTTATCGCTGATTTAAAGCTCTCCTACTATGTCTCGCATGTGATGGTTATTCTCTAAATTTTGTTTCTGATGGTGATACAGCCCTGTTCACAGATTAATTTGAGTCCTTAAAAACGATGTGGTTTTCTACAGTTCATTCAGAGTAGGGCGTTCATAACTGCAATCGATAACATTTGTAATTATCTACATATAAATACAACTATGTAATCGATAACTTCACGATTACAAATAATCATGATCTCCGATTACACGTGATCATGATTAATTATAGTCATAACACGAAACGCTTACGGGTAATCATGATTACATTTAATCAAAATACACTACCTTACAATAATGGAAGAGACACTTTCAGTTTTTTACACATTTTTAAAATTTCTAAAGAATTACTGAGAGGAATATTTTAAAACTTTAGACGTGTTTCGTTTACGAGATTCTCATACTTTGCAGTATGATTTAAAGTTTTCAAAGGTTGGAGGGACCGACAATAAATTACGAAAGGAAGCATATATTTTTGAACACTCATGTCAGAAAATCAAGCAATAAGCTTGTAACTAGTATAAATTACTTTGGTTATTTATTTCAAGAACTACACAAAATTGCATAAACTTAAATTAGTTATTTGTGGTAATTTCTAGTTTAGAGCTTAACTTAGTTAAAAAAAATTTGAAAATGTTTAAGATCCTCAAGAAGACAGCGACTCTGCAACTAAAAATTATGTAGTTGGTAACTACAAAGAAATAGAGCACATTTTTATGAAATCTAATTATTTTTGCTATAACTTTAAAATATTCAACAAAATTAAACAAATTTTTAGAGCAATTTAAAAGTATTAGCAAAATTATTGTCTTAAAATACGAAAAAAAATTCATTCGAAACTGTGCAAGTATTTAAAGTATTTCTTTCATACTGCGCATCCGCAGAAATTTTTTACGTTTTTTTTCTTCCTAATTTTGTAGACAATCGTATTTTCCAATTAATGAAAAAAGTCTGATTTGAATATCTTAAAAATTTAAAAAGTTTCAAGCAATTTTTTAAGTACTTTTTGTATTTTTTTAAACAAAGCTCAAAATGATAAGGGACTTTCAACAAATTTTATTATATCTTATGAAACAAGATTTATTAAAACGGAGAAGCCTAACTGAAGTATGATGTGTTTCAAAAATTTTCTTTCCTTATAGAATCGCATCTTGTTGTCTGGTTATTCAGTGTAATTTTCAATGATAAAAAACGAAATTTGTTGAAAACCCTTGATTATTTTGAACTTTATTTTAAAAAGTACAAAAACTATATAGAAAATTGCTTGAAACTTTTTTCATGAGTGGTCAAATACGATATACTAAATTATAAAAAACAGTAACATATTCAAATATTTTTCATGAATGTGCAGTTTAAAAGTACTATTTTAAATATTCTTATCTTTCACAGTTCTAAATGATTTTTTTTTTAATTTTAAAGCGACAAATTTTTTTGTAACTAATTTTAAATGCTCCAAAAGTTTTGTTAAATTTTGTTAAATATTGTAAAGCTTATAGCAAAAAACCAAAAAAAATTTTTTTTAATATAAAAATGTTTATATTTCTATGACTATTTGAACTCGGTTTGCGAAATTTTATACAGTTAATGCAAATAATAAAATAATCTATACAAGTTACAAGCTTATTACTAGCTTAGGTTGTTCAAAAATACTTGTTCTCTTTCATAATATATTGACGGTTTCCTAAACCTTTGAACCTTTTCGCTAAGTATGAAAAATCGCAAAAACTACACACCTTTAAAATAACAAAATAATCCTTTCAGTAATTCCTTAAGTTAGTCTTTAAGTAGTTATATAACAATTATAAGTACAACTAATTATAAAGTACGATTACAGTACTAATTACAGTAATCTCTGATATTAAAAATTACGAAGATTTTATATTTTATTTTTATATTTGATCAATTATCTCCAGAACTACTGGACAGATATTAATAAAAAAGTCTTGAGCATAAGTTGATATAATAATCTTTGAACAATTATAATACACACGAATAATCGTGTGAACACTCATCATAGTCGGATGGTATCAAAGGGTGGTTACAGGTTCGAATAAAAGCAAGAGTTTAAAGAGGGTAAAGCTTCATTTTGCAGTCATGATGCAGGCCTCACAACTCGATTTTCTTTTGAAAATAAGGCAGTTTATGAGTTCCTGAAGCAGTTAGTCCTACTCGTTCAATAACATTGTTTTCAGACACTGGATGATACTCAGAGGAGTGTTGTCTGTTGCAGTTGCTCTCCCCGAAGCATCCCAGACATTCTTTATGAAGTATAGTTTGTTTATGGTAAGAACTCCCCCTGCCACAAAGGAACAAGAATAGCGCATTTCAAGGAGGATAGCTTCTCTTCACTCTAGGGCTAACATAGTAGAGCGAAGAAAAAGTTTCCCTTTGACTCACTGACCTGAGCCGAAACATGTCCTAAATAATTATCCCACATCCCTACTTGAAATAGTTATGCCTCGTTGCCATAGTGACCGCCACTTGTCCTGATGAATGGCAAGGGGATTTTTACTTTAGACAAACTATAGAGATCTGAAGATCTGGATGGCCAATGAATTCAGCAAATATTTTCATGTTTCAGAAAATGATTAGCTTGAAGTGCTTTCTGCTGTGTCGCATTGTTATTCGTTAAAATTAAATCAGAACCCACACGTGTCACTAAAAAATCGTGACACGATATTTTAGACACAAATAATTTTTACAAGTGTCATTCGTTAAAATTATTTCGCGTTCTTTAAAGTTGAGTTAGAAATTTGTCAAAAAATAGCTATCGAAAACTCATATCTTTGAAGGAAAGGTAACTTCATTTTAATGTTATATAAAAGAGACTTTAAAAGTTAATTTAAAACATTTACATTGACATACCTACATTGTTTAGTAAATCAACGTACTAATATTTAAAAGCAAAATTAAGACTGCTAAATGAAATAGGTTTCTTGCCCTAAATAGTCATTAAAGAAAGTTAATTCATTATTATTATTAAAGTATGACTTAAACTTTCGAAGGGTAAAATTATAAATAGTTCTTTATATAATAAAATTATACCGAATTTATTTCTGAACAGAACATTAAAATGAAATGCACAATTTATAAATTAAGGTTTAAATGCATCAATGTTTTTGTTATATTTTTGTCTTAAATCTGTAAGATATTTTTGAATTTAATTTTAATAGAAAAAATTCTTGAAGGTATAAATCATACTGTTAAATATTTTATTTCTAACAATTTCAGATTTTTTATTATCAACCAGGATTATTTCTTATTGGGATTTATAAAAAAAATACTTTTTTTCTCAAAACCTTTGCAAACACTAAGATTAATTAAATGCAAAATTTACATTTCTTTAAAATCAAAAGTGTATTAATTTTATTGAACTTAAGGTAGAAACCTAAGATTTTTATCTATTTAATCTTAAATAAAGTATTAAACATTTTTTCTTATATTCTCTCGAGAAATGCTCTCATTAAATGGATTAAAACTTTATTCAAAAGTGGTTCTTAAGTACTTTTTTAAATCTTAAATAAATAAAATGTTAATGACTTGTTCGTAATTAAAATACGATGAAATTGTTTTTATTTAGTTAAAGCAGAAAATTTAGTCCACTTAGAAGAAGGTAGCTATTTTACTTTTCTTAAAACTATTATTTTCCTTAGAACTAAATGCAAAATTTGCGTGACTTATTTGTTTACTAATGTATTTTCTAATTAAAATTTTTACGGAATTAAAATATTCGTAAATTTTTTAGCAAGTGGTGATAGAATATATTAGAGACTTATTTTAATGGTAATTATTATATCGGTTTACGCATTTTAATTTTAAATTGCTTAAAATCTGAATACAAAGAAAAAATATTTGAAAAATTCATTGAATATTAAAATAATCGATTAATTTTAATCGAATTCATAATTCATATCAACTATTTTTATTAACTTAAACTTCGTTTTTCATTCATAGCAGTTTTTGTACTAGAATCTTCAAAATAGTTCGCATTAGTATGAGGCCATGTCTCTATATTCCCCATTTTTAACGGCGAATCTTATCGTTAACGCATGCAAGAATAGGAATGTAGAAAGCAACGCAAGAAGATGGGAATAGAGAAAAATAAGGAAAGCCATTAGCAGGGTAAATGCATCTTTTATTAGTTTTCAAAATTATGTAATTTCTTGTATTATTAAAATATTCCGACTCTTTATGACTAATTCAGTACTTTGAACTGAAAATATAATTAGAAATTAAATTGCAAACAGAGATCTGATATGTGTTTGATCAATATTGCATCAAGTTTTGGGACAAACAAGATAATTTTGGCTATTTGTTCTATTAATAGTACACCAGATGCCTATTAGTGGAAAACTTATATTTTATTTTAGAAAAAAGGAATAGTTTTTCCAAAAATATTGTGTTGTATCCATAATTTTGAAATTTTAAGGTTTTCAAGGTTTCCAAACTGCAACATGAAAACTCCTTTTTATAGGCAATATGCGAAGCAAAAATTTTTAAGATGTTGCAAAAGATGTAATATATGATGGGCTAAATCATGTAATTGAAAAATATCAGTAGCAACAAAAAACACACAAGACAAATTCATTTTGTAAGAAATGTGAGGTATTTTTATATTTTCGCACAAAAAGAAATTGTTTCAAACAAAATAATTGTAAACTGTACTTAAAATAAATGTTCTCATTTTGCTTAAATTTAACCTGTTGCTAGAACAATTTTTTAATTAGTTTGGTAAACTGGCAAAATGCTATAATATTTTATTTTTATGATGCTTATATATAGTGCCAGCCATGGTCTTTTTTATCGGCCTAATTGTTTCTTAATCGGCCTAATTGAAATTCCTAATTGAGAGAGCCGAATGGATACGGGTTGAAAATAAAATTGTTTATTGTCATTTTGTCAAATTTTCGTCAATGCTCATTTAATGTTCGGTAAATCAACTGTATCAGGTTAAAAGCACCAGGACATAGGACATTTGGTGCTATTGTCCTGAAGAGTACTGAAGCACATATATTAATGTGATCAGGGACTAATATAAGATATATTTATGCCGCTCTGAATGTGATTGGTTCACTTTTGCATCGATGGCAACCTACACGCTTCTGGGGGGACTTTCCGACAACTTTGCGGCAAATGACCATTAGAGTTTGTTACCTGGCGTCCATCACAATTTTAGGGAGTTCTGGTGCTGAGAAGGACTGATTTGACTGGTAATGTAAGCAGAGTTCAGTTTCGTTCTCAGGGTGTTCAATAAAATTTAGACATAGCCTTCTGCAGCAGTAATCTTTCAGACGGTATTCTTAATAGAAAAATCTGCGCAGACTATTTAAAAAAGGAATCAGTTTTGCTCATGAACTGAACTTCTATTACAAAAAATACTTGAAATTTAACTTACTTTAATATCCAATCATTTGATATGGTGGTTAGCAAGGAATCAATACAAACTTTTAATGCCCGTTAATTAAACAGATTGATATTTGTAACCACATTCTTGTTTTTACTAAATTTTCTTTGAGCTGGATATTGTGCTAACTTGTTTACTTTCATAGTACTCGGATCGGACTACTTTATTTTATAATTTTATAACAGTCGTTGAACAGCCGACCCAATTTTTTTTCGGTTTAGGATTACTAATGCTCAACTCCGTAGCCTTGTAATTTTGATCCCAACCCAGAAGACAAGAGAACTCTTGGATCAAGTATTGGGAGAAATTTGCCTTCGTGGAGGAAGTTTTGATGGAACTGACCTGCATTTTCGTCAAATGGAGTGGAAAACCTCAAAACCCTTTGGTTAGCTTGATACCAAGGGACTCTAACACCCGTATTCACCAACACGGATTACCTCCGGGTAATCTATGGGTAAGAGTAAAATCACGAGTTTAGTGCGAAACGTTATTCTCCAGCCGAAATTTCGCCAAACTCGCAGATTTCATCGACAGTTCTGACTCTCCGGGTAACCCTCCGTTTTTGCCGAGTTATCGGAGGGTAACCTATTCACGAGGAGCTTGTAAACAAAAAAGATGGAGGATTCTATCGCTGCGTTTGAGCTTGAAGATCTTGAATTTCTTGAAACTGTTGAAAGAAAGGAAAGATATGACCCAACTATCAGAAATAATGACCTAGAAGAGTTAGATGAAATAGACTTTTTTGAAAGATATCGTTTCTTAAAACCGACGATTGAAGAACTGATCTCCAAAATTGGCAGTAAGTTGGAATCTGATACAGATCGGAACAATGCCTTAACTCCAACGGAAAAAGTTATAACTGCTGTAAGATTTTATGCATTTGGAAACCAGCAAATAACATGTTTATATTATATAACAGCACGTGTTTATATTATATACAAAGTCACATGGTTTTACCTTGCCCAATTAAAGGCCTCGTTATATTTCCTCCAAGAGTTAAACTCGAGTTGTGAAATCCTCTGTTGAAAACGGTTGGAGAATAAAAAGCGAAGGTTAATCCGAGAGTAACTCTGAACCGTGGATATTCCGATACCCGAGTTACTCTTGAATTTAACTCGGCGTGGTGAATACGGGTGTAACCCGTGATCCGCCTGCCACTGAGGATACTTTACGTCAGCACTGTGGTCACTTCAAGCCAGATGCGGAATTCATATCGACCAGCCGTCACTGGGATTCGGACCCGTTTCACATCATTGGAAGACGAATGCTTTATCCCTTGAGACATCACGACTCGATCGGACTACTTTTAAGGAACCGTGAAGAGGTTTTCAATTATAGGAGGCGATAATGGAGGTCGGGACTCCGAGAACGCCAGTCCAGTTTTGTATTTCGCCAAACCATAGTTGCGCAAGTTTCTATAAGTGAATGGACCTCTCTCTAAATATTGTCTTAGAGTAGAGAAAACAGCATTGTTCAAAATATGATCTGAGTTCATGTTTCCAACAACAGGAATTAAAGAACTTAAGACCAAACCATGAACAAAAGGAACAAAAACCTGACTACGATGTGTTTTAGTTGGGTATCCGGATACATTTGGTCAGATAGTGTATGATGCATTCTCTAGAAAGTGTTAAAAGGGAAGCTTTTAGAATGTATACGACTCTCGAATCGCTATATTTAAGCATGCCGATTGTTTTACAGGTCCCCAGGTACCACTTGCTTTATAAAAATGTATTAGGTAGTAAGAGAATATAGTGTGATACATTTTTATAAGAAAAATTATCACTATATTTTGACAGTTGTTTGATAAAAAATTGTCTAATTATTAAATTTTTATTGCAAAATTTTGATAAGGTGGTTTTTTGACTAGAAGTTGCATTTTAAGCAAATCAAAACTAAATCTTCAGCTTCATTAAAGCTTAAAAATGGTTTATCCTTCAATTACTTCAGTCCTATATTTTTGCATTATTACCCATAGTAAAGAAAATTTCAATTACGTTTTTAAAACATTCCATATGTCTCCAAAATACATAATGTTTTTAGTCCCTGCTGCAATAGTACATGGCTTTGGGAGCTTTTTGGATGAGTTCATGGACTTGATTTAATGCTTCTATTGGTCAAGTGGACATAAGAAACAACAGCAACAACATGTTTTTAGTACGCTCACAAACACATCTGTGTAACGTTTTCTTGAAAATATATCATATACTTGAAATCTGAATCATTTCTGCGATTCACTTTTACTTTTGAAATAAATAATTTTGTTTACAAATATAATCATTTTGAAATTCACAAAAACATAACTCAGAAATAATCGGTAAGCACTTTTTGTAATACTAGAAGGCTTCGCTCTCCAACCCTAGTGGTTTCTCCTTATTCGTCACTGTTATTTTTTCTCAAAAATTATTAAAAATGATAATTTTGCTCATGCAACATACATTTATTATAATTCTATGGGGAAGCATTTTTTTAATAAGTAAACTGTAACGAAATGAACAGACACACAAATTTGAAGAATAGTTAACTGCACTTGAGAAAAAAAATCATAATGCAGAATATCTCACTCAATAAGATGTAATAAATATGAAGAGTTTATGACGATCACGTAATATTACGTAACAGTTCAAATTAGAAACATTATTTTTCTATCTTAAGCTGTTTGTATATTTAAAAATTTCAAAACAATTATATTTGAGGGCAATATCTTATCTTTCATTCTTATTTTTTGTCATATTTTGCTTCTTTTAATATCAAGTAAAGCGCGAGCTTACGAAGATCTTGAGAGAGATAAACTTTATCACTTTATGTAAAAATAGTCGTTATTAGAAGAGAGAAAATGAAAAAACTCGCAAAAAATTCACTTGAAATTACAATAACGGACAGTGGATTTTGATTAAGTTGCGTTTGCTAGCAGAGCGGCCTGCGTGGTAGTTTTTACAACAAGTTTAGCAGTTAATGATTCTCTAACTTAATATCAAACGTTACTTGATTTTTATTCCATTGTATTACCTGTATGAGTTTCTAAGCCTCATAATTAAAAAAAATACGAAGTGTAATGGTGAAATTCACATCAGACGACATAAAATCAGTTAAATATTTTTTTTTTTTTTTGCATCTTTTCTCTTTACACTTAAGGAAAGATAGTTATATATATATATATATATATATATATATATATATATATATATATATATATATATATATATATATATATATATATATATATATATATATATATATATATATATATATATATATATATATATATATATATATATATATATATATATATATATATATATATATATATATATATATATATATATATATATATATATATATATATGCTTATAAATGGAGAGAAAAAAAAATTCTGCTATGCAGGAAATTAGGCAGAGAGGAAAGAAAATGCATTTTATTCATTCAAACATGATAAAATATATGGATGGGTTATCAAAATCTAAACTGAAATCGATGTCCTTTAGCTTATATATTAGGAATTTCTTAAGAGCAAATTTTGAAAGGCTTTCCAACCACGTGTTCCATAAGTGATAATTCAATAATTATAATGGGCCAGAATAATAGAGTTTTCCCCTCTGGACTCCTTATTTCCTCAAAGGAAAACCTTATTATGATAATTACAGCATTCTTTAATCTGTTTTGCCAAGAGGATGTAAAATATGTGAATTAGTAATTATGTGAATGGATTTTGTTCTGAATAATGAATTTAGAAAGATCATTTAGACAAAAAAATAATGTAAAAAGATTTGTTAAAGCTTTTTATATTACACGCATATACATACGCTGATCAAAAAATGATATTTCTGGAGCGATACTAAAGACTTATCACTTCAAAATTATGTTATGTGGATTGAAATACTAAACAATTGCGGAAATACATATTAATCCTAGAGTAAAAGTTTTATTTGTTATGCGGGTAGCTTTTTGCATGTTACCTTTAAGGCCAGTAGTCTTTCATTTCAGCTATATACTAACTATTCCTTCCGTATAACACGAGAGAAGCATAAACCCAGTTCGATTGTTTTATTTGCAGAAGTTCAGCGAGTTTAAAAAGTAATTCCTTTTATCAGAGTCAGGATAATTGAAATTTGGAATTACAGAACTCTTTTGAGAATTACTTTCGGAAATTTACGGAAAAGGAATCAATTCGGAAATGAGAAAAGCTTCTGGATTTTGAAATACTCTAAAACAGCATTTCAGTTTCTTTAATTCAGTACGCAAAAATTCTATTTTCAAGAATTAAACCTATTAAAAATCCCCCCGCAGGACTTCAAAAAGAAAAAGGAAAAAAAAATAAATAGAATATTTGTTTGATGATTTTGAAGAAGAAAATGGGTTTTATTTCAATCTTAAATCAACTTCAGAGTATTGAACGCATCATGTAAAAAGCATTTCGTCTTCTAGCTTTAAGTCTTTCGTAAATGCAATTTTTTGGTTGGAAATTAAAGATTGAAATTATCTGAAATGATACTAAAAAATAAAATTTAATTTAGCTTTAATGTTTTTTTTAATGTTAATTGCTGATTACCACATAACCATTATATTTTTGTCATAATAATACTCCTTAAAAATACTCTATTTTCTCGTTTTATCCTGTCATTGCTTAAAAAAAATAAATTAGTTAAATATCTCGAAGTTAGCATTGATATAAAAGGCTAATATTACTTTACTTTGAGTAGGTTTCATTGGGTAGGTTTCTATTTTTGATTCAGAAAGATCGGTTTCTGCCCAAAAATTAAAGTATTTTAGAAAAGAGTTCCAGGAAATAATGTCGCTGTCGAGCATTTTATTCTGGGCTCAGTACAAAATGCGTATTAATGGGATGGTATCATTTGATATCATTTTTCAAACTTCTCCTATGAAAACTGTTCCTTTTTTCAAAAAAAATTAAACTAAACAGATGAAATTAAATTTGTAATGCAATCTCGTCCATTACATCACCTAGTATTTTTTTAAAAAATTATTGGAAGTCATTTACACGCTTTATGTGAACAGTTCTTTTTACAAGATTGTCATAGGTCTTAAGAATTTATTATAGTGGAATTAAATTGACGTTGTACGAATTTTTATTTCTTGAAATCATTTTAGCGTTAAATAATTTGATTACGTAAAAATGACCACGAACATCTGTAATATATTCGGCCATCCTAACTCCAAAATCTGCCCTGAAATGATTATGCTTAGTGTTTAAAAAATAAGCACGAGTGCTGTGGTGTCTAATCATTGATTTATTTTATAGTAAATATTTTTGTAAATGTAGATAGAGAATATATAAATTTTGTCATTCATTCTTCATGTCATTAGAGCAGGGGTGAAAGCGAGACGGAAAATAGTAAAGGCTGGCAGTGAAATCTTTTCATTTATAGCTAGTTTTGGGGAGGAATTTATTCATTCTTTTTTTAAATTATTCAACAATATCTACTTTATCTTCGAAAAGAAGCAGTTTTATATACATGCTAATATTTTAAAAGAAATCTTGATAGTTAAGATATTTTATTTTTTTCGAAAAAAATGCTGGAACGAAATGACTTATGTATCAGGTTTTTCTCTTTTCCGTCTTGCTATATAAGGGCTTTCACCCATGCATTAGAGATGAAAAAAATTAAACATCGAGTAAACACTGTTGCTGGCCTATAAAATCATTCCAAAAGACTTATATCGCTCATGGGCTGAAATAGTGGCACAACTCAAAGAACACGAGTTTTGATCTAAGAACAGGTGTAAATAGAAAAATACACATTCTTTCATCAGCAATACTTGCACAACTCATAATTCAACTTGAAGGTAATCTTCGTTTGAGCAAACGAATGCATTTTTTACGCATTTTGCTTAGCAATGCAAACCTTAAACCCACTTACCTCAAAACTTGATTTTTTGAGTTGTGTCGCCATTGAAGCCCATAAGCGATATGAAAGAACTTAGAACACATTCAATTGCTAAACTACACTGGTGCTCAAAATTAATTGTAGCTACGAGAGAATCTACGAGAAAAGTTTGTTTTGACCGATTAGAAAATGTTATCCCATATGTTGTAACTCTCCAACGAAATTAGATAGCAGGAACTCTATTTCAACTCGTACGAAGAATGGGTATTCATTTAATAACAAATGAAAAATAAGCTACTTTTTTGAGATTTTTTTTTAACACAATGAAGCATACAATGCTTAGATATTAGGCAGCTTTAAATAAATAACGAAAATTGATTGCACTATAAATTTTTCTTTTATGCACGCATTGTGTTTTGAAAATATTAGAATCATTAAAAAAATTTACTGCATCATACGTACAAGAAAAAAAATTTTATTCTGGTATCAAAAAAAAATTCGAAATATAAACTGAATATTAAAATATAAAATTGAGAAAAGCATCCATTCCTATTTATACTTTTGATTGGAACAAGCATTATATATTGATTAAAATTTTTCTTGAAAAAAAAAGCAGAGAAATTTTTAATTAATTTTTTCTGTAATTACATTTTTGAGATAATATTTTTAAAAAATTGCCGAGGTAGAAGCAAAATCACTATAGAAACCCAACGAATCTCAAGGGAGCAGAGGTAAAAAAAAAAAAAAAAAAAAAAAAAAAAAAAAAAAAAAGACCTCCCCACTAGTTTGATTGCCTGATGATCCTTGCAAACAATATTTCAACAATTTTTAATCAACCTGATAATCTAATGGCTTTTAGTTTTATCAGTTTTACCCATTCTCCTTAGTACTGATTCTTTAGAGTTTGATAGTGCATGTGTTTTTCTTGCTAAAATATTAATTTGAGACCCCTATAGTGCATACTAATTTGATTTCATAGAAAATCTTATAAATATGCATGAAAACATTTATGGAATGCAAAACCATATATACATACACAAAAAAAACATAATTTAAAATTATAAATTTTACAAATTTTAGTAAATATTGGGAATTAATAAAACCATGATATTAAATAATATTATTTTTTAAATTTGGTATTATGTCCATTAAATTTATATACATTTCGAAGGCTCTCTCTCTCTCTCTTTATAATTCGAATACGAATGCATATATTCCTTTTTGGAAAAAAATTTAATGATAGAGTTTATTTCTTTCCCAGTTAACATGTTCCACATTTAAACAAAAGAAGAAAAAAATCTTGTTTTATTTTAAATTCATCAAACATCTAAATTATAAGCAAATCATCGAATACTGCTTATAAACTGTTATATTTTCACTATCCAAGGAAAATTAATTTTTTTAATAAAATTATTCAGCCATTAACATCCAGTAGAACTAATCTCGTTAAAAGCATTTCAAAACACCGCAATTGTATTTAAAAAATGAAATTCAAACATTCCAATTACTGATTTTTATATTTAATTTGTAATTACATTTATTTTTATATTCTAAAAGCAAAATCAGAGCAAGATTTTTAATCCTTTTATCCTTAAATCCAAAGATCAAATATATACCAGGAATTTTTTCTTCTGCTTCTTTTTCCTTTAATTACTTTCTCTCAAGTAGATCAAACTAATGACAAGAGCACTCCCTTTAGGATTAAGGGTTACTTCGCCTTAATTAGACCTCGGATCCATTTAGATGTTGTTTCAAAGACTCTTGAAAAGAAGAATCGGCAGCATTGAGTTTAAAACAGTCAAAATGTTTACAACTAGGAAAATATTATTATAATATTTTTCTACTTTACTCTTGAATTCCCAGAAGATGCGTTTCAGTTTCCTATGATTTTTCATGGAAAATGAAGTTATTTTTTTCCTTAAACTTTCAGAACAGTTTAGGAAGAGAGCTATTCTAAAAAACGAGGACATGTTCTTAAACTGGGCCTATTTTAAGCTTTGAGTTGAACAAGGTAATTAAAAAAGATGGACTTAGTTTATCTGTATTTGTTGAGATTTAACTTACAAGTGAACAATTTAAGTACTAATGAAAAGGATAAGATTCAACAAATGTTCTTAACAAAGTTAAATGCGTCCCCCCCCCCCCTGTCTACCTTACCTTACATGTGAAGCGACCGTGACACAAACACCATCTAGCGACCTTTTATGCAACTAACACCCCGAGTGGTGTTAAACTTTGGATTTTGATCATTCTTTCAGACTGTTCATATTCTATTTATAATTTAAATTAACAATATTGCATCCATCTTTTTGTATAATATTTTCTATTTTCGAATGAAATATAACAAAGTTGAGTTATGGAGTTAAAATAGATTTTCATAACCATCGCGTACAACAAATATTAATAAACGTGGTAGCCAAAGTTTCCCATAGGATCGGGCCAATTCACCCATAAGAATTTTTTTATGAAAATTATCTCTAAAGTCAACTTTTGTGAAATACTACCAAAGAATATACAGGGTGGTCCCGAATTCATGGTACAAACTTTAATGGTAAGTACAGGACATTGTAACAATGATTTATTGTATAGGAATGTATAGTCGCAAGTGACGCGGTGAGGCGTAAACAGAAGAAATAACGGCCGAAAGGAAAAACAAAGATTTTATTGAAAGCGTTGTTGACAAGTGTCATGTTTACAGTAAGTGTTCAAAATTGCGTCCACCAGAAGCGATACATGCTTGACAGCGTCGGTGGAGCCATTGGCGTACACGTTCAAAGATGCATGGTATTTCACGCACACCTGCAGCAGCTACAGATATGCGAGCGACGAGATCCTCATCTGAGTCAACTGGAGTCTCAAAAACAAGATGCTTTAGATGTCCCCATAAAAAGTAATCGAGGCTCGATAAATCGGGAGATCGGGGTGGCCAAGGGATTGGTCCACCACGCCCAATCCATCGAGCACCAAACTGCACACTACTGCCCTCTACCGGCAATGATACCAACCGATCACTCCATTTCTCTTTCCTTTTATTTCCCCTGTTTACGCCTCACCGCGTCACTTGCGACTATACATTCCTATACAATAAATCATTGTTACAATGCCCTGTACCTACCGTTAAAGTTTGTACCATGAATTCGGGACCACCCTGTATATAGGGGGAAAAGGCTAACTTCCATAAGCATACTGTAAATCAGTCCTCCAAGATTTGGTGTGGTCCCTGTGTATAAAGGGAAAAACATCCCTTAGGGGTACGCAGCAGAAGTTCTTGGAACTGGTTTCTACCCTCCTCTCCTCCCAAACATTAATAGGTTTGAGGAGAAGGAAAGTTTTCTCTTTTCATTTATTATTGGTTTGTTCCGCAATTTTCACTATTGATAAACCGTATTGTACTGTTAATAAAGATGTTCCTTTGAGAATACATTAATATCATTCATGTTGATTAAACCTGCTAACACAGTTTGACAAAGAAAGAATAAAATGACGGTGCGAGTGGTGGTAGCGTACCCAATCATACATGTGGAGTTGCCAAACAACCGGTTCACAGGTGACGTACGTCCTGACGCCGGCTTCTTGTGCGCATGAGCTGGATCTTAGTGCATATGATGCTCTGTTAAATCCGAGTATGTTGCTCACCCTGTAAGTTGTTTTTCTGGTATAGCATACCGAACCGAGCGATTCCCCTCGCTAGTGACGTATTCTAAGAGCTGGACTTCTCCTTTCTATATTCTTTGATATACTATGCTTTGGGTAAAAATGAGCAAAAAAATTGGCAGGAAAATAAAGGTATAAACATTCCGAAACCATGGCTCCTTAGTGATTATTTTATACAGTGTATAACACTTAAATTAAAAAAGTGTCCCTTAGAAATAAAGACATTTTTAAATATATTTAAAATAACCACCTAATCTATATAAGACTTGAAATATGCGATTTTGCTTACCATTTACCAAAACCTGAAGGACAGTTGCATCAATATTATGCTAGGTTTCAGTGACAGAGTAGCCTTCACTTCTGTCACAGACTGACCTTTTTGGTGCATGCATCACTACTGAGGATGGCCCTCGCGTTTTCTTGGGTATTGAAGGTAAAAAGAAGGTGATGACGTTCATGGCAAGCACTTTGGTATTAAAAAAAAACCTCCACTGGGAAAATTCTTCGAAGTTAATTGAGATATTATCCTGCTGGAAAATTTGGTTTGAGAAACCGATTATCTCTACAAATGTCAATAAATAGGCTTTTAAATTTTTCATGCTAATTTTTAGACTCTTGGTGGCATGGGGGAGTGAAAATGCATAGTTAACCACTATATCTGTAGCAGAAAATTAATGTACCTCCCCACCTTGCTGTTTTATGGAGAATACTTTCTTCTCATGCCGTGCCAATTGCACATTAAGCTATCTCCATAACCCAGATTTGTTTAACTTTTTACTTTCCCATGCTTGAAAATAGCCTTCAAAATAAGATACTGTTTAGTTCTTTTATGCAGCAAATTGATAAATGTAATTTTGCTGATTTATAAAATGAAACAGTAGATGAGAAAAAAAAGGAGGAAATGTTTTTCAGAGATTCTTTAATGGTGTATGAAGACTTTGGCTTTGGGGGCAACTTAACGTGGTTTTTTTTCCCAGACTGCATGAAAATTATAGATTTTGAAAAAATGCTGAAAATCCATTTATGGCCATTTGTTGAGAAAATAGGTTGCTCAAACCTGATTTTCCAGTAAGATATTGCCTCAATTTACTTTGAAAAATCTTCACACTAGCGTTTTTTCGTTTTTTACTTTTTTCCTGTCCAGGTGGACAGGGAGTAAGATATTCCCCGTTAAGATATCTTTGAATATCGACTTACTTAATATACATGTTTGGTTCCCATTGCTTTTATTTGCTCCAAATTATGGCACAAAGTCAATGCATCTTTATTTAAGTGGTTCAACATATTGAAGTGCACAATACAAGTAGAAAGAGTGTGAAAAACCTATACCAACTACTCCTATGGATTTGACGAATCTAAGGTGTTAAAAGAAAAAAGATGTATAATTCAAATCACAAAATTTGGATTATTCCCCTATTTTTTTTAATCATTTTGAAATAATTTATTTACGCAGTAGAAAGCAAAAAAAAAGAATGATGATTTGCAGCAAAATGATGTATAAAGTTTTATTTAAAAAATTGCATAAAAAATACAAAATGAAAAAAGAAACTTTATTAGTAAATAATGCTTATGGAACTTCCTCAAAAACAAAGCCTTGCTTCGAACTCGCTAAATCAAACAATCTGGGCATCTGTTTAATTTCATTTCAAAAGAAACATTGTTTTGGCCGTCAGAAATCTTTGGTCGGATACTGAAGGAGAGAGTTAATTAATTGCATTTACGTGTCGATAATTATTTTCCCTTTCTTATTAGGCTGGCTGAAAATGAACCCTTCTTATTTTGAAGAAGGAGAAATTAATTAACGGAAATAAAACAGCTTGGGGAAAATCAATGAATCATCTTTTATCATTTTCTTTCGTTATTTTGTTGAATAAATGTCTTAAAAAAGTAACTAAGATTTGTAAATACCACATTTTTCTTAATTTTCATAATAGTAGATTGTACTAATTCGCATTGAAAGCTGTGCAAAAGAATGAAATAATTTAAATAAAAGAGGTTTTTAGGATTGTAGTGTGTGGCAACTATAATTAAACCCTTAAAATCTTTTCAAAAGTGTTAAAAACTTGGGTGTGTCTCAACATCAGAAATGATGAAAACTACTTTACAGCGTAGTTGTGTAGTTAGACAACGCGTAAAACTCTCAGTTTTTGGGGTTTTATGATACCAACTACAACTTTATACCGAGTAGTTTTTTAACACCACTTGGTATAAAGTAGACGCCACTATTTTCGCTATTCAGTAGCACAAAAATTTATAATTATAATCATAATTAATAAATTTATAATTTATAATTATAAGATACGATACACAAAAGGTCAGGCAAAATAATTTATTTGATCATCTTCAAATGGATAACGAGCGAAAAGTGAAGTTAACTTCATCGACTATCAGTCTTTCTGGTAGGGAAAATCTTGCAAAAAATCCGAAAATGTCTCTATTTAGGGAAAAGAGGGAAATCTTAGAAATTACTATTGGTTTATGAAATAGGTCGAGTGATTCCCACGAAGATTGAAGGGAAAAATGTCTTTACTTATAATTACGCATACTTGAGGTAAAAATAGATTTAGGAACAGGATGTGGCTTTTTAAAAGTATGAGATTGAATAATTAATGATTTGAATAATTAATTAGGATGAAGTTTTATAGCAGAGAAAATAACATAAAAAAGTTAATTGAAGCTTTTTATGTTACATATATATGTTACCGTGAATAACCGAAATCAAGTGAATGTTAACTTTCACCTGTGAATGTCAACAATCCCATTGTAGCCTTGGTGAATGTCCAAAATATTTGTTATGTCCGATTAGATACGTTGATATTATTAATTTTAATATCAGCTGAGGATAGATTAGAGGAAACATCAGTGTTCGGAGTGCTGGTTAAATGCATACTGGGCAGTGGCACTTGACATTAAATAAACATCAGTGTAGGGCATACCGAGAAGGGGCATTGAACGTTAAAAAAACATTGATGTAGGGCATACCGGTCAAATGTATAAAGGCCAACGGCACTTAACTAAACCTAGCATATATTTAGGACACTTACCAAAGCGACTATGTAATTCTCAACATTCACCTGTGGAAGTCAACAACCGCCAATATTTTGGTCATTCACAGTATCATATATACTAATTCTTAAAATTAGTTTCTTAATCAAACATACTCAGAGAGAATATTAAAATTTATTTGAACTGGTCTTCACAAAACATAAGCGGATAGAAATTATATATTATAAAGCTACTAGGAGGCTCCGCCCCCTGCTCGCTAACGCTCGCCATTCCCCGAGAATTGCTACGCAATCCTATGTGGTTCACGCCCTGAACCATGGCTCGCTGCGCTCGCTCGCCAATGAACACAATGTTCTAGCACAAAGACATAATATATTATCATCAAAGACATAGTATTTTATCATCACAGACATAGTATTTTATCTTCTAAGACATAGTATTGTACTTATGTAGAAGAATTCTACCAATGTTCTTATTGGCTTTTAAAAAAGTATATTAGCTATTTAGATTGTACATGGTGAAAAAATCAAAACATTAATAAGAAACATATAAGCAAAATAAATTATCAAATATTGCTTCACTAATATTCTGCATTTTAAAGCGTGAAAATTCAATGCATAAATAAACGCGAAATATAAAAAAATTCAATGCATTCAATACAAACACTTAAACGTTTTTAAGACGTTTAGGTAGCTTCCAGTAGAAAAATATCAATTCAACAGCGGCCTTTTAAAGCATTCTCACTTCAATTAATTAATTAATTCCTAATTGATTTTAAATTAAATATTGTCATGTTTTCAGTGCATGAATCTGAATTGAACAACCTGATAATGCTCACTCTGGTTATTGTTATCTGGTTGCTCACTACGTGCTCTTGCGCGCCGAATCCAATCAATTAAAAATGAAAACTGTTGCCAGCGCGAGAAAAGAAATATCATCGGTTTTATTGATATATACATACATACATACATACATACATACATACATACATACATACATACATACATACATACGTATTAGCGTTTTATATAATATAGATAGATAGATTTAATATTATAATTTGCAGTTATACAAAAATAAAAATATATTTATTCTTATTACGCAACTTAAAACATTCGTACATTTTAAACGATGACTTTTTGTCTTAGTAGTTACTTAGTATTGAAGCGTGGAAAAAAGAAAACTCATACTCGATCGTAAACAATTTTTTGACGATATCCTAAGTACAACAGCATGTCTCGCAAGCTAAAATAATCGTGCAAATTTTTCATTGGTAAGCACATTTTTTTAATATTTTAAGTGCCGAAAGCTTTCGTACACCCTTTAAATTGTAAATAAAACCTCGAGCAGGTGTTAATTTGAAATAAAGGGTTCCTTCTTGCTTGATTTAATAACCACCGTCGAAGACTTGTGTATTTGATTTATGTTCTGATTGGATATGTTATTAAAGAAAAAACTCATTAATCTAATGAATGAACAGAATTATATCTTTTATTGAAAGATTGTATTCACGGGGGAAAAAATTTGTTCGTTTAAATGTTTTAAAGAACAATTCATACATAATGTTTTTTTTTAATTATTATTTAATTTGATTTTCACTAAACAATAATTATGTATTTTATTAAAAATAAAATAAAAGATTATATTGTTATTGAAATTTAAAAAAAACTCACAGAATATTTTTATTTCTTTCAAAAACTGACATTTCATTTCTGAAATTAAAATAGTTTCAAATTTTGATATGAACGTAAATGTATGCTCCATATTCTTCAGAGAATTAAATTTTTATCGCATATTAAATTTTTAATAAATATTTTTTTTAGAATTAGACTTCAACAAAATAAAATATGGGTTTGAGGCACTTTTCAAAGTTTAATATCTGAAGCGTATTTTGTTTCTGACAAGTTAGAAAATGTGTAAACTTCTACGAATAACTATATTTTTCTTTTAAATGAAAAATTAAACGTTAAATTTCTAACATTTTATAGTGTATTTCAACTCTTAGATGTTCGAATTTTAAAAAATAAATAATTTTAATATATTTATTGATTTTTATGAAAATGTTGAACATCGAGATGAAATATGTGCACAATATAGCCAAAAAGGATAAATAGAAAAGAGAAAAATGCAGGAAATGTATATATTAATAAGTTTTACGATATTAAAGAAAGCACTCCTTTTTGCGGATATAATCGTGTGAGCTGATGAAGAGATATATTTGTTTTCCGAATTTTGAATATTTTTTTAGATAAACACAATTTTTTTAAATTACTTTCAAAAAAATGTGTGCGTGTGCGTGTGTGTGTGTGGGGGGGGGCAAGAGATAAAAATTTTTTTTTTAGAGATTTTGTTTTATACTGTTTTTTCTTTTTCTTTTACTTTCTTTTCTGTTTTTACCTGTTATTTTTACTTATTATGTTTTATTTTATTTGTTGTAATATTGGTAAAAAAAATTTTTTTTGAATGTTCCTCACACTATTGCATTAATATATTTTGCTTTGGCTATATTGATACAATATCAGAAAGCACTCTTTTTTGCGGATATAATCGTGTGGGCTGATAAAAAGATAATATCTCTTATTTTTCAATTTTTTTTAAAAAAAATTTCATCCTTTTTTTTCTTTTTTTTTTTTAAATCAGTTGTTTGTTATTTTTATTATTTTTTTTCATTATTATTTCCCCCCCCCTTTTTTTTCATATGTCTATTAAATTTTCCTTTGTTTTATCTTCATTTTGAACTTTTATATATATATATATATATATATATATATTATCTTAGAGATTCCGCGCTTCGACTATTATCAAATCTATTCGAAGGTTGAGCCACTTCGGAAAATTGAAAGCATCTCTTGTACCCTATTTTACGTGAAGGACTCTCGAAATTTTATAGCGCCTGCTCACTTTCTAAACTATGCTAATATGCAGAGCAAGATGATATGTCTTCATTAAACAATTAGAGAACTTATTAAATATTTGTCTTCAGCTTTATAAGGAATATTTCTAATGTACGCAATTCTCAGATTTTCTCTAAAAATATTTTATTAAAGTCGTATATATTCTTGCTTCCAATAATAAAATATTAAAAAGAAACAATGCTTCACATTTTAGCTAAAACACTTTCTTTTTAAATTTTGCATAAAGTATTAACTATTTCAGTAAAATAACTTGTAAATGAGTTGGAAAGAAACCATAAAAGATTTTAATAAATTAATTTTTCGAAAATATCTCATATACCGAAGATCTATCCAACGAAGATACATTTTAAATCCATAAAATTAGTATCTTTATCAATTTTATGAATTTCAAAACATTGTTTTAGGTATTACATTCTTTCAAACCATTCTATGAAAAGTTAAAGTTGATATTTCAAACTTGTTATTTTGTTATCCAACCTATAAAATATATTTAAAAAGAAATTTCTTTTTCAGTTTAATTTATTAAAGAAAAATACCTTTATCTACAGGTGGTTTTTCTCTGTCAAATTTTTGCAATTTTAAATGTAATATGTTTTATTTTGAGTAGGAGCCGATAATATACTTTTATTTTTTAATTGAGAACCTACTTTAAATTCAAGTTCGAAATTGATTTAGATCTGAGTTAAATTCCACGGAAGTTAAGTTTTTTTTTCATTCCTTCATTTGAAATGAATCACTTGAAAAAAAATTCCCTACTGTTTTCCATTCCTTGTTATAACATTAAAAATATGTAAACCCTTTTGTGGGGCGAGGAACTTTTTTTCATATGAAAAGAGATTTCATGAATCTGGAGTTACCTTAGTGACCTTTACGGTTTTTCTTATTTTCAGTATTTTAGTTTTACATAACGCACAGTTCTCAGCATTGCTTTATTTTTTTATTGATTATTCAGTGTTTACGTTTCGAGATTTATTTATTTAATCATATAAAAATGAAGAAATAAACAATTCATAAGAATGTGAGATAAAGCTAATTCTCGATTGATTGGAGCCATAAGCTAGCCATAAGCTTTATTGATTATTCAGTGTTTACGTTTCGAGATTTATTTATTTAATCACATAAAAATGAAGAAATAAACAATTCATAAGAAAGTAAGATAAAGCTAATTCTCGATTGATTGGAGCCATAAGCTAGCAAATCACATATATTTAAAAATATTAATCAAATCTTATGGAAAACTCATTCTTTAGGATATAGCGCGCCAACCATAGAAAGTAATTTTAAAGTAGACCGCCTCTTCAAATGTATTTACACCGTATATGGTGAGGATTAGTTCCGGATTTAAATAAGGTACAAATATTCTACTTCTTTAAATAACAATATAATTGTTGAAAGATTAACAATACAAATATCTTAATTATTGAAAATGTAAAAAAAGATATCTAAAATGCACATTTATAAGCATCTCATGACGATTTATTAGAGTATATTCTGGAACCTGAAATGAGATTTTCAACTGAACAAAATAAATTTAGTGAAATTTGTGCACTTTTTCTTTTAAATATTGAATCATACCTTCCAATTTAATGCATTAAGTTTGTCGCAATATTATTTGAGTAATATTTTGGCCACATACTTATTATAAATATTTTTCTAAATAATTTTTATGCGAAAAACAAGTCCGCTTGTTCTTTTATATAACTACAAGAGCCAACCAATAAGTATTCTATAAGACCCAACTTTTAAGTAACCGGAGTCGAAGAAATGCAAAATGTTCTTGGACTCCACATCCCTGATTTAAAGTAAGTGCTTCTTTGAATAGAGGCAGAATAGCCTTGCAAGCCTTAACCTTTAGAATTACATAATAATTCTTTATTTTTATACCTTGTTTAAATATTTGTAGCCTCACATTATTTTTTTTTTCTTCATGATTAATACTTATAAAATATTTTATGTCTAAAAAGCGCACACTTTTTTATTTAGCACTTATTCATTTCAACTATTTCAATGCTTTCTTGCACAGCAAGTATAATTAAAAATATAAATTTTTTAATTTACTAATTTTGCGGAAAAAACGACAATATTTTTTAAGACTTAGGCTGTCGCTCAACTATTTATTATCTTCATATATTTTTGAACTCTTTAGCCACCAATACAAATAAAAAAATTTCTTGTATAATTTGATTTCATTCTTTAAATGCCACGCTGAATAGTAAATGCTTCGAGTTTTTTTCGATCGAGTGAATATCTTTCATGAATTTTTTTAATAAAATAAACGTTGCGAATATCTAGAAAAGAAGAAGTAATACAATTGTGAAAAGAATATTTGTACTTCTTTTCTTATGTTTAGGAAAAAGTTTTTATTTCTCTTTTCATGATATTATTGACATTGCCTATGGCTCCTGTATCCAAGAAACAATATTTTTCTTTCATTAGCAAAAGCAAAATGAAGTTTTCGTCTTTTTGAAATTCCCTTCGAAAATCATTCCAATAAAGCTTGCGTGTAATGTTGTTAGCAAAATTATGACTCAGAAACAAAATCAAAAATTATAATAATATTTACTTATTTTAATGAAATATTTAAGTTTTTCAGATAGAATTCTGCATGAGATAAAAAGCATGTTTAAAGCTACATGAATATAGTAAAATGTACCGTGCTTCTGGCTCGATGGAAATACTAAATAATTTGGTAATTTTTATCGAAGAGCTTTGGTACAGAAACAACTAACAATAAAATATAATTTTTAATATGTAACAGAATTCGGTAAATGTGGTAAACTTTGGTAGTTCTATCATGATACTTTACAGCATGTAATAAAACCATTTATTTGGTTGAATTAACTTTTCAGCTTCGTATTTTTTACTAAATGTGTGGTCATAAGAAATATATTTTTGAAAACTAGAGCTTCCGATTAACTGTTACCAAATGAACAAAAAAATTACCAAGTGAATGGTTTAAAAACCGTATAGTGACTGTCAGGAGGTACGTCATCTATGAACTGGTTTTTGGACTACTCTATAAATGTATGGTTGGGTACGCTGCCTCCCGTCAACCACAATATTTATTCTTTCTTTCTTTATCAAAATGCATTAGCAGATTTAATTGACATGGATGATATAAATGTATTCTCAAAGAAAAATCTTAATAAATAGTACGTTACTCTTTATCAACAGTGTAATAAAACCATTTATTTGGTTGAATTAACTTTTCAGCTTCGTATTTTTTACTAAATGTGTGGTCATAAGAAATATATTTTTGAAAACTAGAGCTTCCGATTAACTGTTACCATATGAACGAAAAAATTACCAAGTGAATGGTTTAAAAACCGTATAGTGACTGTCAGGAGGTACGTCATCTATGAACTGGTTTTTGGACTACTCTATAAATGTATGGTTGGGTACGCTGCCTCCCGTCAACCACAATATTTATTCTTTATCAAAATGTATTAGCAGATTTAATGGACATGGATGATATAAATGTATTCTCAAAGAAAAATCTTAATAAATAGTACGTTACTCTTTATCAACAGTGTAATAAAACCATTTATTTGGTTGAATTAACTTTTCAGCTTCGTATTTTTTACTAAATGTGTGGTCATAAGAAATATATTTTTGAAAACTAGAGCTTCCGATTAACTGTTACCAAATGAACAAAAAAATTACCAAGTGAATGGTTTAAAAACCGTATAGTGACTGTCAGGAGGTACGTCATCTATGAACTGGTTTTTGGACTACTCTATAAATGTATGGTTGGGTACGCTGCCTCCCGTCAACCACAATATTTATTCTTTATCAAAATGTATTAGCAGATTTAATGGACATGGATGATATAAATGTATTCTCAAAGAAAAATCTTAATAAATAGTACGTTACTCTTTATCAACAGTGTAATAAAACCATTTATTTGGTTGAATTAACTTTTCAGCTTCGTATTTTTTACTAAATGTGTGGTCATAAGAAATATATTTTTGAAAACTAGAGCTTCCGATTAACTGTTACCAAATGAACAAAAAAATTACCAAGTGAATGGTTTAAAAACCGTATAGTGACTGTCAGGAGGTACGTCATCTATGAACTGGTTTTTGGACTACTCTATAAATGTATGGTTGGGTACGCTGCCTCCCGTCAACCACAATATTTATTCTTTCTTTCTTTATCAAAATGCATTAGCAGATTTAATTGACATGGATGATATAAATGTATTCTCAAAGAAAAATCTTAATAAATAGTACGTTACTCTTTATCAACAGTGTAATAAAACCATTTATTTGGTTGAATTAACTTTTCAGCTTCGTATTTTTTACTAAATGTGTGGTCATAAGAAATATATTTTTGAAAACTAGAGCTTCCGATTAACTGTTACCATATGAACGAAAAAATTACCAAGTGAATGGTTTAAAAACCGTATAGTGACTGTCAGGAGGTACGTCATCTATGAACTGGTTTTTGGACTACTCTATAAATGTATGGTTGGGTACGCTGCCTCCCGTCAACCACAATATTTATTCTTTATCAAAATGTATTAGCAGATTTAATGGACATGGATGATATAAATGTATTCTCAAAGAAAAATCTTAATAAATAGTACGTTACTCTTTATCAACAGTGTAATAAAACCATTTATTTGGTTGAATTAACTTTTCAGCTTCGTATTTTTTACTAAATGTGTGGTCATAAGAAATATATTTTTGAAAACTAGAGCTTCCGATTAATTGTTATCATATGAACGAAAAAATTACCAAGTGAATGGTTTAATATACCGTATAGTGACTGTCAGGAAATACGTCATCTATGAACTGGTTTTTGGGCTACTCTATAAATGTATGGTTGGGTACGCTGCCTCCCGTCAACCACAATATTTATTCTTTATCAAAATGTATTAGCAGATTTAATGGACATGGATGATATAAATGTATTCTGAAAGAAAAATCTTAATAAATAGTACGTTACTCTTTATCAACAGTGTAATAAAACCATTTATTTGGTTGAATTAACTTTTCAGCTTCGTATTTTTTACTAAATGTGTGGTCATAAGAAATATATTTTTGAAAACTAGAGCTTCCGATTAATTGTTATCATATGAACGAAAAAATTACCAAGTGAATGGTTTAATATACCGTATAGTGACTGTCAGGAGGTACGTCATCTGTGAACTGGTTTTTGGGCTACTCTATAAATGTATGGTTGGGTACGCTGCCTCCCGTCAACCACAATATTTATTCTTTATCAAAATGTATTAGCAGATTTAATGGACATGGATGATATAAATGTATTCTCAAAGAAAAATCTTAATAAATAGTACGTTACTCTTTATCAACAGTGTAATAAAACCATTTATTTGGTTGAATTAACTTTTCAGCTTCGTATTTTTTACTAAATGTGTGGTCATAAGAAATATATTTTTGAAAACTAGAGCTTCCGATTAATTGTTATCATATGAACGAAAAAATTACCAAGTGAATGGTTTAATATACCGTATAGTGACTGTCAGGAGGTACGTCATCTAAGAACTGGTTTTTGGGCTACTCTATAAATGTATGGTTGGGTACGCTGCCTCCCGTCAACCACAATATTTATTCTTTATCAAAATGTATTAGCAGATTTAATTGACATGGATGATATAAATGTATTCTCAAAGAAAAATCTTAATAAATAGTACGTTACTCTTTATCAACAGTGTGAAAATACAGGATAAACCATGGATAAAAAAAGAAGAGAAAACTTTTCTTCTTCACCCAAGCGCTTCCCCATTCCCAGGATATGTGAAGAGGAAAGGAGGGTGCAAACCATAGAGTAATAAATAGAGTAATAATCTTATTTATAACTCCATGGTGCAAACCCGTTTATCGAACCTCTGCTGTTGTGCCCTTAAATGCTGTTTTTTCCTTTATACACAGGGACCACCCCTAAACTTGGGGCACCAGTTAACATTATGTCAATAAAAGGTAGACTTCCTCCCCTATATATATTCTTTGGCTTTACCTTATAATTGGGTAGTCAAGTATTTAAATCCGTCGCAAAAAATTCAGAGAAAGAGCGGTTTGTGTTTGAATTCATAAGTTAACATGTGTCTGATTTCATAGTAGTTTCATTATCTATTTAACATAAGTTAAGTCAAATATTTGAACTATTAATATTAGTTCTGAGTTCGAGAAAATCCAATTACGAGAACAAAAGTTATTTAGATGGTGTCTTTATTTATTCAATTGTCTGCTTATTTACATATTTTTGAACTACACGCTACATGGTAATACATATCGTACTTTTATTTTCATTACAGGTAAAGAAAATGCGCGTATTTTTACTTGCAATTTGTTACCTTAAGAAAAATCGTTGCTTTCTTATGTTCAAAGTTTTTCCTTTGTAATTTTGCAGAGAATCTTCTTTGAATGTTCTCTCTTGCTTCATACTCGAAATGTTTATTAAGTTATAATTTGAATAACGTGAAGCTCAAAAACATGCTGTAGATGTAAACCAGGATCCCGGAGACAATAATTTGACGTGTCATTCAGAAGATTCTTGAGCCAGCAGAGGAGGCAACTAATTTATGTAGCAATTCCAAGCATAAAGATTAAGTGAAATAAAAGAATCAAAAGGAATGTGTTCATAAACTCCGAGAAGTTAAGGCAGCAGCAAAAAGTGAGAAAATCCCAATGGAAGCTGAGAAACGCTAACCACAGATATGTGTGTGCTCATTATATATTGACGGTTTATAAGCCTTTGTTAAATTGAAAGACAGCACAAATTATAGAAGGACATCACTAACTTGACAAAATCCACGCTAAAGAACGTTTTGCGGATCAGAGAAAGTACTCCGCCAGGGAAACACACCTTGAAAATATCTCTCAGGCATCCTTAAAAAACACAATGCTGAATAACTGCCATCATCAGAAACTGGAGTCTCCAGAGTTTACAAGTTCAATCAGAAAGTCGCATTTTCTTCTGGCGGATGCCTTCTATCATCTAGATGAACATTATAATCTGCAACATAAATTTAACCATTGAAGGGCTCTTAAGACTCTCCACGATGCTTCGGTTTCTTATGGATTTTTCTTTTCATGAACTTCTGCTGCTCCGATTATATGTTACTAAGAAAACGTTAAAAAATAAGAACAAATTATGCGTGATTTTAAGTCGTAAAATGTTTTTCCAGGAAATAAAATATTTTTGGAGCTTTAAAGACTATTCACTTTTATGTAGAAGTAAAGATATGTCGCATCATTTGGAAACAGAGAGTAGGCATTTCAGCAAAAACTATTCTTTTAAGGCCTAATTATCTCGTAAAACAAGCTTCGTTTGATTCAATAATTTTCTCACTCATACATTCATTCAGGAAATTTCCCTTGAGTTGTAGTCTTAATGAGTTGTAGTTGGAAAAAATAATGTAGGGGTCTTAAGGGTAGGGGCGGGCCAATTCGTTCAATGAATTTAAGCTGAGATAATTAAATTATTAATTATTAAGCTAATTAAATTATTAGCAATTTAAGCTAATGATATGAGTTAGGTACAATTATCTTGTTCAATTCAAATAATTTATGTTCCGAATTTTAGACAAAATTTATCTTTAACTTTGGAAGTTTCATATTTTTTTACAGTTGGATTTATTTTATTCCTGACTTTTTCCAAACAGTTCTTGTACTGTTACATTGTATTATTACAAAGACCGTTACTTTTTCTTTTTTAAAGTAACATTCCCATGCATGTATATGATAGCTTTAGAAAACTGCAAATAAAGTAAAAGATAATTATAAGTCATTAGTTTTTATCTTATAAAATATAGTTTTACACTTTTTTACTGGTTGAGTGATCTTGAAAAATCTAGCCCCAAAAGAACTATACTGTTTATACGTTTAAGAAGCGTAAATAAAACTTCATGCGTAGTTATTAGAAGATTTGCTGTTAAGAAAATTAGAATCGATAGTGTACTGAAGTGCTTTTTAATTTTAAAATACACATTTTCTTGTTTCTGGCATTGATATGAAAAACCAAAATCAGAACACTTTTTTCTGTCCATTCCAAAATTGAATGGAACAATAATCAAAAATGTGGATATTTTCTTCCTCTTCCTGAATACAGTGGCAGTCAAAAGTATTCGTACACTTAAATTACTAACTTCAAAAGTGAATAAAAATTGAAATTGCGTAAAAATTAATTGAAATTTTCAAAAAATCTTAATGTTTTTCAAGTTGTTGCATGAATGATTTGAATTTTTAAGAGGAAATTTTTTAATTTGGTCATAAAAAGCTCCTCGA
Organism: Parasteatoda tepidariorum; assembly: GCF_982258835.1. Lineage (NCBI taxonomy): Eukaryota > Metazoa > Arthropoda > Arachnida > Araneae > Theridiidae > Parasteatoda > Parasteatoda tepidariorum. The sequence continues at coordinate 45,559,735 of NC_141755.1, forward strand.
TAGAGTGAGAATTTGAATCTCACCACTAAACCTCGTGCTTCAAAAGTATTCGTACATCCACATTTCAAGTTGTAAAATAATAAAATTAAGACAATTTGTGCGCCAAATATCGTTTGTGGGAATATATTTGGCGAGATTTTATATTATTCTTACTTTTACCGCTTTATCTGTTTCATTCTTATGTTTACTAGCTTTGAAACTCGCATTTTTTGTTGTCAATCATACAGCTTTAAATTGAGATGGCTCGGAAGGGAAAAGAAACTTCTCTCGCTGAAAGAAAACTGATAATGAAACTACATAATAACTGTAACTCTTTAAGAAAGATATCACTTGCTATTGGAAGACCCCGATCTACAGTGCAGAGTGTTATAGATCGACATTGCCAACGCAATACTGTTGAAAATATTCCACGAAGTGGATGCCCAAAAATTCTCAGCTTTAAGCACAGACGCTTACTCGTAAGATTGATTAAGAAAAATCCAAAATTGAGTGCCCCGGCAGTTAAAGCAGAACTCCTCAAACAGGGAATTTCGATCTCGGTAAGTACTATACGCCGCACTTTTAACGAATCAGGATTCCATGGTCGAGTATCTCGAAAAAAAAATTTTGTGTCTGAAGTTAATAGAAAGAAACGAATGTCTTTCGCCAAACAGCATGTTAATAAAAATCCTGATTTCTGGAACAGGGTTATATTCTCGGATGAGAGCAAGTTTAACGTGTTTGGATCTGATGGCAGACAAATTGTGTGGCGTAAAAAGAATACAGAGCTACAACCAAAAAATTTGAGTGCGACAGTAAAGCATGGCGGTGGTAACATTCTAGTTTGGGGATGTATGAGCGCACATGGAGTGGGTAAATTGCACACCATTGATGGGATTATGGATCACAAAAAGTACATTGACATTCTAAAAAGTAATTTAAATTCTAGTGCTTCACAAATGGGTCTTCAAACTAACTATATATTTCAACAAGACAACGATCCTAAGCATACAGCTTATAATGCTAAGCTCTGGGTATTATATAACACTCCCGAAAGACTCAACACACCTCCACAATCACCAGACATGAATCCTATTGAGCATTTGTGGAGTATTTTAGACGACAAAATCAAAAATCGAGGAGTAAAAAATAGAAATCAGCTGAAAACCGCCATATTGGAAGAATGGGCATCAATTACACCAGATATTACAAAGAAGTTGGTAGATTCAATGCCAAGTCGAATGAAAGCAATAATTAAGGCGAAAGGGTATCCTTCTAAGTATTAAACTGTGATATACTATATAATTTTAGGGAAATTTCTTAAGTGTACGAATACTTTTGACACAAAAGTTTTGATAATTAATTTCTATTTTTTATATTTTTTTTCTGTAATTGCTTTACAAGAAAACTTCTTTTGATTAAATTGCTAAAAAATAAAGGATACAAGGCCTGGTATCTGTGTTTAGTGACGTAGTATAATTAATAAAATACTATGAAGCGATGAGCACTTCAAAATTCATTGTACGAATACTTTTGACTGCCACTGTATATCCATTATCTAATTTAAGTTTAAAGCAACACATGCCTTCGAAATGGGAACGAAAGAAAACTTTTTAGTCTGAATAGTTCTGTCGATAAATATCAGATCTCTTTTACATTCCATCGATTTTTTTTTCTTCATCATTTTATCTGGTTATGTGAAATACTTGAAGCTGTGTAAAAGGAAATCAGACTGAAAACAGCAACAAAAAAAAAGAGGAAGAAATCGGAGAAGTTCTCTCTTTTGGCAAAAAGCAGTGAAGCATGTTTTGATGCCTGCTTTAAAAAGCTGTGATTGAATAGATGGCGAAGGAAAACTTTAAACTGAAAAGCACGCTTTAAGGGATTTTCCTTTCCCTTTGATGTTTGTCTTCTCTTTTAACGAGCTTCGACAACTTTCAAAGCTGACTTCCATTTTTACATCCATAAATGTTTTTTCACATAAATTATCTTTAAATTTTATTATAAGTCCATCATTTTATTGTATTTATTAAGCTCTTTGTGTAATTTAATTCATTTTACTATTTAATGATTTTTAATAGTTTTTTCAAAAGTATTTTTATTTTATAAAAATGATCTAACAGTGTATATTCATGGTATTGAATGTAAAATTTTATAAATTAAATATATATATATCTATTTCCAAGCAAAGAAAGAGCTAGCTTCATTTGAAAAGAAGAATATTTTATTTCCATTGTGCATTTTTTTAATATATTTTATTTAATATAGCTTTTATATTTTGTTTATTATATTGCAATATTTTTCATGTAAAAGTAAATACTCTTTCTATTCCTCGTTTTCTATTCAATTTATTTCAAATTAAGTTTCAAGATGAAAATAATAAAAATTTTTGATATTGTTGTTGTCATAATAACAAAAGTTTGCTATTAAATTTCATACGAGTATGGAATATTGAAATGGAGGTTATCTTCAGGCAGAAACGATGCGCAAAAAGCAACGTGACTATTTTTAATCAATTTTTTGTTAAACTTGCTTAGGATCTAAAAACAAATGTTTATTTCAAATTCCGGAATTCCTTCGAATATTATTTGACCATTTTTTTAAAAAATTTCTACATTCATTCAATAAATAATAGAAACTTTGAAGTATTAAAATTCATGTTGCATTTTTTCTTCTGGATAAATTGCTTTTATGCAATGGATTGGATAATGAGCAGGGCGTTTTACTCTAATAATTAATACTCTAATAATTATTACTCTAATAATATAATTTGGTTTGCTATTGAATAAAAAAATAGTAACTAGTTCATTAAAAATAATTTGAAACAATGAAATTCTCTTTGAGTAACGAAAACACATAATTGAGTACAAAAAATGTTCTTTCTTTCCTGCAATCTAAATGAAAACACAAAGATTAAGATAATAGATTAAAAAATCTTCTTGCTTAAACTATTGGCTTCTTATTTTTCGAAATTTGTTTTCACCCTATTTTTGTGTGTTCTAAATTAGAATCAGGAAGGGATAAAAACCTTTGGCTGCTTCTGAAAAAGTTTACCTGGTGTGATGACAATCATTAAATAATATTACGCGTGGTACAAGGAATAAAACTTAGTTCCTTGCATATTTTGTTGAATAATATCACTTCGAATATGGTGTTGAAATATCTCCAAAATAGTGATCACAAATATGTTACTTAGGCAAAACAAGTGGAAATATTTATAATTTATATTTATAACCGTTGTTGCACAGCTGGCCTAATTTTGGGTTTACGATTGCTAATATTCAGCTCCATAGCCTGGTAATTTTGAACCAGATCCAGAAGACAAGGGAACTCTTTGATCAAGCACTGGGAGAAATTTGCCTTCATGGAGGACTTTTTTGCGGAAACTAACTCGCATTTGCGTTACATAGAAAATAAAACCACGAAAACTTCCGACGGTTAACCTGACTGCAAGAGGACTCTCACCCATGATCTGTCTAACATTGAGGATATTTAATTCGGCAGTGAGATCGGTGTAAGCCGGATGCGAAATTCATATCAATCAGCCATAGCTGGAATTCGAACCCGGTTCATTGGAAGGCGAAAGCTATCTCCTGAGCCATCACGGCTCAGGCAGAAATAATGTGTGTAACATATCGTATTAGTATGTCACATCAAGGATTCCTTTATTCTTTCTTTTTCTTTATTGATTTATCAGCTCTTTGTAGGCCAAGGCCTTCTTCAAAAAGTCAAAGAGCTCCAGTTGATCACTCACAGTGTCCTCATCCATACAGTCGTTTCATTTCAGTCTGCTTCTTATTCGCGTACCAATTTCAAAATTGAAGACTCTGTTTGTCAAAGAAATTACTTCCATTCTGCAAGTGTGAATGTCAAATTTAACCCTCTAAGCGTTGAGTCCCTGTATTCTATTTTATATTTCATATAACTATCTTTGAACAACCGACTTACTTCTTGGTTTACGACTTCTAGTGTCCAACTCCGTAGCCTTGTAATTTTAAGCCCAATCCAAACGACAGGGGAACTCCTGAATCAAGTATTGGGAGAAATTTCCCTTCGTGGAGGACTTTTTTGATGGAACTAACCCGCATTTGCGTTGCATGAAGAGGAAAACCACGAAAACCTCCTACGCTTAGCCTGATAGCAAGAGATGGTCCGTCTAAGTAAAAAGATTTCAAAAATAGAGTTATTGATTACATTTCAAGAACAGTTCTAACAATCTTCAATACTTTAAGCAACTTGATAATTTATGAAGCACGAAAAGCATACTTTTCACCAATTTTATTAATTTTAAAATTCAGATAAGTAGCAGTTATTCCCCCCCCCCCTTCTATAATTTGAATGACTACCTGCTTATAATTTTCAAAAGTACAAAAAAAAGAACCAATTTATTTACATAAAAAGAGTAACAGTAAAAGCTAATGTGGATCAAAAAGTCAAACCAACGTTGTAGCTATAAATGCACAATTTATAAATTCGGTTATTTAACAGCTCAAAATTTTAAGTTTAAAACTCTGTTCTGAATTTACTCTTAATAAAATTTTATAAATTATCACTCCCCTCCCCCCCCCTCAAAAAAACTACTTTCCTAAGAACCTTATTAGTTTTAGGTAATTAGCTGAATGAATTTTTAATTATAAATCCTTATCATTCCCCAAAATATTTAGACACAACAGTACTAAAAATAATGCCCCTAAAAAAATTTATATTGATGTAGTGTTACGAAGCAAAAATGTTTTAACTATTACCAAGGCTAAAGTTAAATGGAAATCAGAAACACCGAACTCTTTGGAGAATTTCAATTACTGGAGAGAACTTTAGGAAATTCGAATTGGCAAGCAGGAGTTATCCAGTTTTCTTTATAGAATCTGTAACAAAACCAATTTACATGGTTTTAAGAAGGTGTCAGAATATAAATCTAAGAGAAAATACAGTGATCTCACCTGTTACAAATTTTTGATTTTCATCGCAGGGATAAGTTGAGCAATTTTCAGTTCTGCATTTTTTCCTTCATGAAACTCCAATCACTGATATTCATTCGTATTACTTCAGTTCGATAAAAAAAATTGCCCTCAGTAGTCATTTTTACTATGACTTTTGCACAACACTTGAGAATATTGACTGTTCATTTAAATCCAAAGGCTGTTTTATATGAATTCAAAATCACTGGCTATCTATTGCAAATTGGTGACAAATTCAGTAAGTAATGGTTATGAAATTTTTAATTAATAACTATACACATACTTACAAATAACATACACCATAGTAAGCTCTAATTAACTATATTACAACCGCGATTGACTAGCAGGATAAATAATTTTCAACTAACTAATGAAAGCGTTCCTCAGGAGAGGGAGCTGTTGTACTGACAGAAATATGAAATCAAGGTTCCAAGTAAGATCTAACATTCACTGTACATTGGAAGAATAAAATGTATGGTCAAAACTATCAAAATATGGTAAAATTATTTTCTGGCTCTATGCGAACAGCATACTCAACGTGTGTGTGTGTGTGTGTGTGTGACTAATCCCCTCACTGTCTAGCGGCAGCTAGACATTATTATTGACTCCATACACTCTTAAGAAATCCAGGGCAAGCAAAGGGTCCGTCGCAAAAGTCTCCTTAGAAATGTGAAGACATGCCAGAATGTGCTCCGGGGACGCACTCTCCACTCCGCACTTTGCACAAACCGGGAAAACCCTGTTGCCATTGCAAAAGGAGCCACTCCTCAGGTCGCCGCTGGCAAATCTGGACAGCTTCCGTCTGGTCGGCTCGATCGCAGGAAAGGCCAATGGAGTCCCCAGGACATCTCCGCCAACACCAATCATGGGATGGAGGGACCCTCCAAGACTTTAAGTCATTGTTTTTTCTGATGGAGTAAAGCTCGTCGAAAGTCAATGAGGCAACTGAATACAATAGCTCTACCGAGCCCTGCTTTGCCAAGTCGACAGCGACCTTATTTCCGTATATCCCCACAAGCGAGGGAATCCATTGGAGGTGCACTTCGTGAACCACAACAATCTGTCTAAGTAATTATACTCAACGATTATTATACCATGGAGATTTTGTAATATTTTTTAGTAAAATTACTAATAAAATGTGCTTCTATTATCATAATGCTTGGTAGTAAGCCGACCGGCCTGTGTAGGGGTTAAGGAACTGCCCTTGCATCAGAAAGGTTCTGGGTTCGAATCCCGGTCAAGGCATGAATGTTCTTTCCTTCTATGTACTATCTGTCTTTACTGTGGGAGCAACGTTGGCCCACCTAATATGGTGCCCTTGAAAGAGAGGCCAACAAAACTGCCCTCTAAATGCCTGAATTGACGACAAAATGTTAACACAGGTGGGCATTGGAAGAAAAAATATTATTTATCTACTTGTCGTTATAGATACGTATGCAAGTTTGTGATCTGATTACAAAGCACGATTTATACGCCGTTTTCAAGTTTACAGATAGCACAAAATAAAGAGGAACATGAGAAAGATGCATCCAGATGTAAATTGAAGCGGTTAAGTCCGCTTTCGGGGGTTAAATTTTTGCAATGTCCTTCACTGACTTGCGCTACTCGTTCTTTAACTTGATAGCTTATAAATCGTAATTTTCTATGATCACACAAACTTGCAGGAGTGGAAGTAGCAATATATAAATAAATTTGATTTACGTACACATGCAAGCACGTATGTTCAATTCAAAGAATGGGCTGTAGTATTATTAAATTAATTGTTAAGCTACTATTGTTAAACTGAATAACAGATAGCAAAAATCTAAGTTAAGCAACACAACGATCCCAAAAGTGACGGAGTTATTTGAACCCGCAATCACCATGCTTTAGAGCAGCGGTTTCCAACTGGCGGCCCGGGAGCCGCTTCTAGCCCTCGAAGCCTTTTTTTTGTGGCCGGCGAACTAAAATATATTAGTTGTAATTTTTTTGAGGACAATTTTTGTAAAAAATCTTTATGGGTTTAAAATACTTTTCTCGTTAATAAAAACTTAATTTCTTCGTTTCTGTGAAATTTATCATACCAACGATGCAAAAAAAGTTATTTCTCAGGTTTTGCATCCAAGAAAATATTTATTCAAATACAAAAATAATCGTGTATGGCGCGCTTTTTATTTAATTTTTTTTGTATTTTGTGAATATAATTTAGCATGTGCGTATCAGAAATTTTCTCGAAGAAATTCTTAGATTTAACTTTTTGAAACCACTTTATTTGGACAGAAATATTTACACATACATTTGAAAGTTTTAAATTTAAAATGTAAATATCTATTCTATGGTGATTGCAGCAGACAAACCTCAATTTTGTCATTGAACATTTTGTGTGCTACTATCTAAGTTTTAATACCAACCTTTTCAAAGTTTTATATCTTAACAATTGGATATCTGTTGCACATTAATTGTTTAATACATAAGTTCACATTAAAGTAATTATAGCCCGATTTTCTTAATATGCAATTAAATATTTTTAAAAATCTGTTTCTTACTTTAATTTCTAATTCAATGCTTTTGTTTTGTACAACTTGGTAGCATTCTGATAGTAATATTCAATGCGCCTTCAAACATGAAAGAGTCCTACATAAAATTTTGATAGAGTTGCGGCCCGCCATTTGATTTGTGTTTTTAATTGTGACCCCCTGCCTCATGTTAGTTTTAAACCCCTGCTTTAGAGCGTTTGGCCAAAACGCAATGCTCTTCAGTCAAAGGGACCTCAATGTTTTAACTTCGACTACTTTAGTAACAATAAATTCCAAGGGCCTCGATGAACGAGCATTATAGCAGTCCCGATTTTTTTTATCCGAAATGTCTGTCTCTACCGTACAAATATGTTTATCATCTTTTGATAAATTTATGGATTATTATCATCGTAAATAACTTGTCCTTAATTTGAATTAAAAAATATACTGTCGCTGATGGGAAATAAATAATTTTTTTTCCGCTTAGTCACGCAATCACTCTATTTTAAGCTTCAAGCACACTAGGTTACTAAAATGAAGCTTTTTAAAGGATCTTTATCATTGAGCCAAGTAATTGTTGACAAGTGTGAAAAATAAGATATTTAACGATTCGTTTCACGCTTCGCAATTGGTTCTCTCTTAAGTCTATATATTAATAAGAAAATTATATCCCCTGTGCGTGACATTTTCAAACTTGCAAGTAAATCATATGAAAAAGAAACTTGATATAATTCTGTTTAGATTAATAATGCGAAGCAGTTCTTGCAGTTGTAAAGTGATTGGCAAACGAAATTATTTATTTATTCATTATTTTACACCTATAATTAAGGGATTTAAATAAGTGACTTTATAAAGTTTGAATATTCCATGACGAATTCATGGCTCAGAGACGGTTAAAAATTACTTATTTCTACAGCTTTTTAGCAAATACGAATAAGAATATATTTTTATTTTAAGATTCAGACGACATTGAGACTTCTTTAAAATATTTAACATATTTAAACTTACATCTCTATTCGGAACGTTAATTATTTTTACACAAATCAGTAAAATAACTCTATAACAGATAGCACAAGTTTCTTTTTTTTTCTAAATTTTCAGAAATAAGATCAAACTGAAACATGATTAAGCATAATGTTTTAACAAATTTTAATACATTTAAAAGCTTTAAAAGTTTTAATAAATTTTACAATTTATGAAAATTTGGCTCCAAATACTAATTTTATCGCTTAAGTGTACTTTAACTCTAATTTGAAAGTGTGTAGGTTTTTTTTTTCTTTTTTTTGCGCATTATTAAAAATTTTTATGCTTCTAAACTTTCGATGAACGTACTGGCTACTTTTATTGGTTTTTAACAAAATGTAACTTTTAAAAGTGTTCCAAATGCAACCCCACAAGATATAAAAAGAGAATTTTTTTACCAACGGCTAAATAATATTTTTTCATCTGTTTTGCTTTTTTAACGTTTTCTAAAAGGAGTTAAAGGCTCTCGTCTAGATGGGATTTTTACCCACCTAGTCGAGGGCCTTTAACCCCTCCCAGAATACATTAAAAGAATTGAATCAGCAGTTGATCGATCATAAAATAAATCTGATTCATGAGAAGCTATTCCGTGGTTATAAAAATCTAAATAAGATAATGATGCAAAAATGAAGACAATCGCGAAAGTTGTCCGCATCAATCTTTCTGTATTAATCGTAAAAGTTTCTTTATTTTTCCAAATCTTGCTGTATTAAGTAATTGTAATTAACAATATTTCTCAATTAGAAACGATAATTACAATGAATTTTTATACTTATCTGAAAATACAAAGAGCTTTAGTGAAAGAAGTAAAAAGTTGAGAAGTTGATAAAAAATTCCAAAAATTAAAATAGGTTAGTCAATAATGTATGATTCAAAATAAAGATAAAAGTTCAAATTTCGACTAGGAAAAAACTATATATATTCAAACTTATGCTCAGTAATTTTATAGAAAATATTTATTGGAAAAAAGTAAAAATTTGTATTAAAAAAATTGTATTAAAATGCCAAATTAATGGAGAAAAGTGCTTATTTGTGTGTATAAGCCATATAGAATTGCCATTTTCTTATGATTGCCAATGCGTGCTAAATTGAAATAATTAGAATTCCAAATTGAAATAATTAGAAACTTTTTCTACTGAAAAGCTAAATTAATAGAGAAAAACTATTTTTGTCCTGTAAAAAAAACTATGAAAAATAGCCCTATTATTATTGATGCAAATGATGTCTTGTTAATTTTAGTAATGGGTACTACTATTATTTCTTTAATTGGTGTTCGTTAATGGGTACTAAATTTATTAAAATTGTTACCAAGATGCTCAGTGGAAATAGATTTTTATGGCCCACTGACACTACAGAGAATATCTACAGATATCTGTAAATAGAGATCTGTCTGTGGATAGAAATGTCTACAGAAGAAAACTGTTGATTATGGTAAACTTTGGCCATCAGGAGTTAACCTCGACCAATAACATTTTGCCAAATGATGCCGAATGTACTTATCTTTATTTTGAAAGGATTAACTTCAAAATGATTTGCTTAATCAGATACATAAAGCCACCGAAAGGGACATAAGTGAGAGATAATAACATGAGAAAATTGATTGCAGTAATTTTTCACTAACAGGAGTTGACTTCAAGTAACAGCATTACGTTTAATAATTCTGAATATAATTAATCTTTATTTTAAAGGAGAGAACTTTAAAAAGAAAACCTCAAAAAAATGGGTTTTTCTAATCTGAAAATATAAAGGTAAGGGGAAGGGCAACAAATATTAAAAATAAAAAGAAATAGTTTCAGCTTAATTGCGTCGGTAATCAGTTTAGTGCATGATTTTTTAGTGTTTATTTATACTTACTCATAGATCATTTACTTTTATTTCACCAATATTCATCTAGTTAGGAAATATTGTTGCAAACTACCTATTAATTTACAGAATCTATAAAACATTTATTTTAAAAAATAGCTTAGTTTTGTGGTTTTCTCTTTATAATCTTCGTATAATGAAAAATTATGGCTATTAAAACTATCAATTTTATGACCCCGGCCCTAAAAAATTTCTGATTGAGGCAAAGACTGTATCTATTAGTTCTTATACTAATTACTTTAATGAATATTTTTCTCTTCCAAATAGAATTCAAAATTAATAAAATGTTCATACATATTCATCCATTACCATCACAAAAAGTCTAAAATACTTTCATCTAATCAATTAATTTTTTTTCTTTTTTTTTTAAAAAACATTCTGTAAAAACATTTTATTCTTACCACCCAGTCTCAATACCTGAATCCAGTCATTAAAATCCAGTTTTAATAAGAAATTTACCATTAAAAATGCTTCAATTTTAAACTATTAATGCATTTTGAAAATAACAACGAATAAATTACTTAAATTTTAGTGCAATCTAGAGCGACACGTACCGCAGAGGTAGTTAAGAGTAGAAAAATGTTTTGAAATAATTTAAGCTATACGTCAATGGTTTTGCAATTTCTCCAACATGTGTGCTCGCCTAAATTGCATCGAGACTAGAACACTATCAATAACGTTAGTTTAATAAAGACGTGATAAATTACCTGAGATGAAAGACACTGATCCGCTTAATTCTCTCGCTTGAGTGCTTAATGGACTCATTTCTCTGAACCAAAATGCAATTTTACACAATCCCTATTTGTTTCATAACGGTCAATTTCGCTAGTATAATGGCTGGACCTTTAATTCTTCAAAAACAAATTGCTAAAAACTTTTTTTTTGTTTTCAAACGAATCGAAAATGAGATGAAATGATAGAATTTATTTTACAAGAAATATTCTGAAAGGAATTTTCTTTAAATATAATCAAAATGTATAAAAATATTAGATTTTGTTGTTGTTGTTGTTCATTTACGTCGCACTAGGGCTGCACAATGGGCTATTGGCGACGGTCTGGGAAACATCCCTGAGGAGGATCCAAAGACATGTCATCGCAATTTTGATCCTCTGCAGAGGGGATGGCACCCCCGCTTCGGTAGCCCGGCGACCTGTACGCGAAGTCGAGCACTTTACGGTAGAACAGTTTAACGAGGACCAATACCGCACACCCTCGGTCCCTACGCAGACTGATCCAAGTAGTCACCCACCCGCACACTGACAGTAGCCAGTGATGTTTGACTTCTGTGATCTGCTGGGAACCGTGTCTTAACGATCAGTCCACTGCGGGACGTAAAAATATTAGAACTTGTCGTTTGAATTTCGATGCAAATAGAAACTACTCGACTTGACTCGATGGACTCGACTGAAATAGATTCGACTTGGCAGAAAAATCGACATTTTAACTTAGATGCTTTCAAAAATTTTCAAAATAATGTGAATAAAATTTTTTTCTTAAATGAAGAAAATTATAAACAAATAAGTTAGTTTAAAAATTCAGTTTATTAAATTATTTAACTTATTTCATGACAGACCTCAAATTTCATGGAGATAAGAATAAATATGGCTTTTTTTCTTTACATTTTCGTATTAAAAAGAAACTTTTTTAACTGCAACTTTTAAACCTGTTTTTGGAGTAGTTTCAAAAGCAATAAATAGATAAAGAAAATAAATGAACCAAAATAAGAAAATAAATAAAAATATGATTAAATTAAAAGCTTATAAACTTTATTGAAAGGTCAGGTCACCAGAACAACTTATTAGAAATCAGTCCGGTGTTTAGCCCAATAAAATTATTCGAAATTCTCGAGAAGTGGTGGTCTCTGGTCAAAACTTTACTTTAAAATAAATGTTGCACAGTTTCAAATGATTTAAAAAATGCAAAATGATATGTTTTTTTTTAATTATTTTCACCCATAACAACTATTATATAGGAAGGAAAAATACCTACCAGTTGAATGCATAAGTTTATGATTAGGGGACTCTATAGCATTGATGTTAAATCAAGCCTTCAAATCCGAAATTGTTTGAAAAAATTTCCCAAAACTATTTCCTCATTTTCTCTTAAAAAGAAAAAAACAAAAATCAATTTATCCTCTGAATCAAGAGTTGAATAAATTTATTTTTGGTAAATAACTTTTCGAAGAAAACTGATTGTTTATTAAAATAAACAAACTTAGAAATGAATGATTAGAATGTCTACCGTATTTACAAACTATTATTCTAAGAGAAAGATAATAAATCTAATAATATACTGTAATGTATGTAACAGGAAGTCTAAAAGTAAAACGCTTTGAGATTTATACTATTTGTATTTCGCTACAGAAAGGGCAACTAAACAAATCCTCTCTTTCTCTCACTCCTCCCCCCTCCCCGATGAGACTTCTGAATATATTATAATGAATATTCGCGTATATCATTAGAATTTTTTCCCTTACAAAGACTAGAAAATGAAATTATTGACTATTTCCAAAATTGAGAAATAGCTTCGTGGCTACCTAGGCACGAAACAAAATAAAATGTGACAAAATCTGAGACATTGTGTGAGTGCTTTTTTTCTGTTTTATTTTCTTTTTTTTCTTCTTCTTCTTTTTGTCGTATGCCTGCTTTAGGCAGTGGTGGTGCGTTTGTTCCTGTTTTTCAGTGGCGCCATCTATGGCCAGAAATTCGACTTCTGCCACGCCATTCACACAACCACAACCCGTTTATAGGGCGGGTCACATTCACACACAAAGGAGAAAGAACATAGAACACACAGAGAGAGCGAAAGAAACATCCCTGCCTTGCCCGGGATTCGTACCTAGGACCTTTCTGATGTAAGGACAGTTCCCTGCCCCCTACACAAGCTGGTCGGCGACATTGTGTGTTGACACGTTGAAAAGCCCATTCAATCAGCATACATATTCACTTTATATAAAGTGAGTCATGAATAGTAAGAAATTTTATAAAATTGAGAAAAATGACGTATGCTATAAAAATCCTGAAACAACTGGTGGAATTTACGGTCTTTCTCATTTATCCTATAAATATAAGCAGGGGGAAATGTTATGGTTGCAAAAACATACAGAATAAAATTCTATTCATGAATCTTAGCATGATCTTACATGTCAAGACATGAGATCTCAATCTTAACGTGTTGCATGAGGTAGGATACCTCACTTGTTACTTAGCTACACAGAATGTAACTCATTGTGTTTTCCAGTTCTTATACTTTACTCAGTTTTCTTAACCTTGGGCTCTGGGGTGCAGGAGCAGATGTTCCGGTCAGGTGGTCAGTCGAACGCGGAACCCCCAGTGTTTAGTTCCCAAGCATGCTTGGTACTCATTTATCGACCCACTGAAGGGATGAAAGGCTGAGTCAAGTTTGCCCGGCGCGATGATCGAACTCAGGAACTGTGGCACGAGAGCGCGAAGTGCTACCACTCAGCCACCGGGCGTCTTTCCAGTTCTTATGGAGAAGTGTTATTGTGTTAAATACGAATATGACAGTTTGTGAGGAAACGTATATATTCAGATACACTGAACACGGAATATGGAATTAGATACACAGATACAAGGAAACAAAATTCGCAACACCAAGAAAAAATTGCTGTTGAGTAATGAAATTTCGGAAATGCGTTTGTCTGAGTAGCATATTTAATTGATTAATATTTCAAGATTTCAGGTTAATGCAATTAGGAGAAAAATCATTTCAAATGTGAAATACTGGTACATTAATAACCGGTGTAACCGCAGGAATTTTGAATGCAAGCATGCAAATTGGCATGCATTGTGTCATGCAAATGTCATTTCGTGGGATTGAGTTCCACGCCTGTTAGTCAATACGGAGATAGCTAATGGTGGTTGTGGATAACGCTGTCCAATGATGTCCCATACGTGCTCGATTGGCGAAAGATATGATTTAGTACGCAAAGGCAACATGTCGATATTCTGTAGAACATGTTGGGTTACAACAGCAGTATGACAGCGAACGTTATTCTGTTTTAAAATAGTATATATAATTGGAAAATAGAAAGAATTATTGAATGCTGCTCATGAATGGCAGCAAAACTGGTGGAATCACCATGTTAACGTACAAATTTGTAGTCAAGGTGCTTGGAATAACCACGAGAGTTCTCCTGCTGTCTTAGCAAATTGCTCTCCAGACCGTAACTCCAGGTGTGTGACCAGTAGCAGGCGCTAACATGGCCTCCTTCTAACCAATATAAAGCTATCACTGGCACCAGGGCAGAACCAACTTTCATTAGAAAACATAATAGATCTCCACTTTGTCCTCATTATATTAATTATCAACATGTATATATGTATATTAATAATTATCAATATGTGTATGTGCATATTAATAATTATCAATAGATGCTGCTATTCGCTTTTGATTTATAAAAAAAATCATAATAAAAAGTAATATTTTTAAAAATCCCGTTTTTGTAGTGGAGAATAATAATAAAAAAACAAAAATTTGAGAAACTAAAAACGTGGGGTGCATGAAATACATAACAGTAATGTTATATTAGTGTGTGTATGTGTGCTCATGAGAATATGTGTATGTATATCTGTAATTAAAATTGTATCTGAATGTGGATGTGTATGTGGAATATGTTTGTGTATATGCATGTGTATGAGAATGTATATGTGGATGTGTATGTGGCTGTGCATGTATATGAGTAAGAATATGTGTATATGTATGTGCATATGCACTGTTATGTATTTAATGCGCACCACGTTTTTAGCTTTTCAAATTTTTGTTTCTTAATTATTATTCTCCCCTACAAAAACGCGGTTTTTAAAAATATTATTATTATTATTTTTTTTTTTTTTGTACTCACTTCCAAAATCTCAATTTTTTCACTCACTGTACACAAAACTTTTCAACTGACATGTGACACTAATTTGAAATAATCGAATCGACAACAAAAGACAATCGCGAAAATATTAATTTTTCTTTAATTTTAATTTTATTCTACTTTGTATGCCTTCTTTCTCTTCATTTTCATGCATTGTCATCCAATTCTAAACTATGTGCCAAATTTGAAGTCTGCAGGTAGTCGGGAAGTTAGTTTAAAATCGATTACAAAATTCCACCCGAACAGACATACGCGAAGGCAAGTTAATATAAACGTGGTAAAATTGATTTTATTCATAAGTTATGAATGTCAGCCATACTTTTTATTTTCTTCCAAGAATGCCGTCTAAAAACAATGATTATGATATTGTATTAAAGATACATCATTTTTAGAAACAAACATTTATTCGGGATTCTAAGGCTGACCCGCATGGTTTAAAAAAAAGAAGAAAAAGGAGAAAGATTAAATGATGAAACACGATGTTGGTAGCGCAAACAAACGATAAATTTTAAACTTTGTATGGCTTGAAAGTTACAGACATAGAGAGAAAAGAATTATTGATTTTATCCTTTATCAATAAAAAAATTGCCATAAAAGGGAAAGGTATATAGGGGACACCAAGAAGAACACTGAAAAATGTTTAATATTATAAGCCCTAGCTTTCAAATTCGGCTCTTTTCGTTTTCGGAAATTTGGCTCAATTCATTTTCGGAAGTTCTCACCGTAGATTAAAATCAATAATTAACTCATCTTGACTTTTAAATTTTTAGAACATAAGTAAAATATTACTATTTTGTGATCCGATTGTATTTTCTGGAAGAAAATATAAGAGTATATATTTAAAAAGTAAATTGCAGTCTCTTTTTTGATAAGTATTTATACGCTTTCTTTAATCGTTTCAAATTAGAAAAAATAATTAAAAAAAGAGGGAAAATTTGTGTAGATACTCAAAAAGATTAAGAATAGCATAAACTTTTTTAAAAAACTGAAAAAAAGTTTATATGAATTAGCTAAGCTCCCTTTAAATGTCTTGAAATCAAAAACCAAATTTAATACAAGAAAAGTTTTAAAAAAAAATTGTTTCATTTATTTCTACGCAGCATGATACAACTCAGAGAAATAAAAAATTATCTGTTGAGAAGAGAAAACTGATCTCTTATTTGGATCTCTCTGCAGCGAAACGAACCAATTAATATTTATTTTACATACGATATCAACCTAGAATTTCTATTTTATATTATTCTGTGATTGATGCGTATGGCAGATTTTTTATCTCTCCCATTTAAAGTTTCCGTTAAAAAAATTACTAAATTGGGTTTTTGTATGGGTGCACTTCTCAAAAGGTAGGAACCACAAAGTTAACAGCTGCTCACTCTCAATTATTTTACTAGGTCTAGTTAAGTGCCACTGCCCGGTATACATTTGTCCGGTATGCCTTACCTCAATATTTTTTTAAGGTTCAGTGCCACTGCTCAGTATGCATTTAACTGGTACTCCGAACACTGATGTTTCTCCTAATCTATCCTCATCAGTTAAAAATATATCAAATAAATATGATAATATCAGCGAAAAAATTAATATCAAGAAGGATATAACAAATATTTCGGACATTCACCAAACCGACTATGTGTTATTTGCCATTCACCGGTGAAAGTCGACATTCTCTTGATTTCGATCATTCACGGTAACATATGCACTACATATTCACAACATTACATTTTTTTATTCACATGAAATTAACACTATAACTTTTTCATCACATTGCCTTTTAACAATGAATTTAATGAAAAAATAGTGAGCCTTGTAACGTTAATTTTGTTTTTAATTTTATTTTGGAGAAACCGATAAGTGATGACCGATAAGTAAGAAAATGGCTTTTTGTTGCAGAAATATATCACAAAAATATTTAAATTAAAATAAACATTTTAAAGATGGATATATACTCAATTTAATCAACTTTTGTTAGATTACTTTTTTTTAAAATTACGTTAGCATAAATGCTGATTAAGTTTCACAGTGCAAAACCTTAATATTAACACTATTTCTAAAACATTTAATTTTAATGCTTATATTGATTGCATTGCACGGTGTGCCGTTTGTTTGCGTTTCGGAAAGCTTTTTTCCTTCATTGACATTTATTTCATTTTTTTCTTTATTTTCATTATTTTTTATTTTCTTTATACTTTTTAAAATGAATCATTTGCTGCAATTGGATATATACGATGACATAAAAGAGGTCTAAATCGAGAAGTATACTTCAGGTCAACGAAATAGGTCAGAGTGGAATTTCTTTGATATGTTCCGGATGTGACGAATATTTTTTTAAAT
The DNA here is from genome assembly GCF_982258835.1 of Parasteatoda tepidariorum. NCBI lineage: Eukaryota > Metazoa > Arthropoda > Arachnida > Araneae > Theridiidae > Parasteatoda > Parasteatoda tepidariorum. The sequence continues at coordinate 45,577,263 of NC_141755.1, forward strand.
TTAAAAAAAAATTAGAAGTACCAATCATTTTTTTTCTCTAATTTTAATGGTTCACTATTAATTACATGACTTAGGAATAATATTTGAATGAAAAGTGAGAAATGTAAGTTTGTATATAAAAAAAAATTGCTCTTTAAAATGTAGTGTGTTATGTTGTAATAGACTCTACATTAAACAGGAATAGTATTAGTAGTTAAGATATGCTTTTATTCACTAGCTCATACTGTAACTATTTTAAACTAAAGCAAATGGATGCTAAAATTGAGTAGTCTTGGAATAGAACTTGATAATGGTATTAAGTGAAATTGAAAAAATAATATACGCTATATACTAAAAAGCAAAACTAATGGAGAAATGGTACACTAGCTGGATTAAGAGAATCGGAAAGGAAAGTCGCCATACTATTACAGTCGCCAGTATTAGTTAATTTTAGTAATAGATTCTACTTACTAAATGAAATTTAAATGAATTTTTAATTGAAATGAAAAAATGAGCCTTTTACTAGAAAGCAAGTTTACTGGATAATCGTTACGAATTTGTTTTCGGAAAACGCAAAAAAAAAATCATCATCTTATTATTGAACTAATTCTAAAGCATTTTAGAAGAGAAGACAAGGCGAATCTGAAAATGTAAGTACTTAACTTATTATATTTTAATTTTAATGAAAATGTGAACCTAAATCTTAAATGAAGTTTACTCTAGCTGCAATATATGTTGTACTCCTATATTCCTTTTGATCAATTGTTTAGTGCAATAATTTTAAAAGATGAGTGCAACAGTGTAAAAATATTAATTTTATAATAAAATGCTATTTTTACAGCGAAAGTAGACAAGCCACCTTACACTTGACATTAGTTTTAACTTATTAACATGATAAACAACATTAAACTGACTAATAGTTAGTGAACAAAGAATTGTCAACTCAGGCAGGAATCGGCAAAAGTAGGTAATGTTGGCAATAAACAACAAACTTTTATGTTTACTTTGACTCTCAGTTCTCTCTAAGCAAAAGTTTAATACTAGTATTTTTATTATGAAATTAAAAAATTGACACATTCTTTGGCTTTTATTTGAAAATGTTTGCACTCTGCAATGGATTACAATAAATTCAATACGTATGCTATATATATATATATATATATATATATATATATATATATATATATATATATATATATATATATATATATATATATATATATATAATAAATAAATAAATACAAGAAAACACTAAGAAAGTTAAGAAAAACAATAAGTAACATTTATTGCGCTTAAGCTGCAAGTAAACAGCACTCATTAGATAAGTTCAAAATGAAGAATAAAACAAAGAAAAATTATAGACATATGAAAAAAAGGGGGTGGGAAATAATAAGTAAAAAAAAAACAACAAACAATATTTTATTTAAAAAAAAAAAAAAAAAAAAAAGTGAAATGTTAATTAAAAAACCGGAAAAAAAGATATAATCTTTTCTTCAGCCCACACGATTATATCCGCACTCTGTTTTGCGGATATAATCGTGTGGGCTGAAGAAAAGATTATATCTTTTTTTCCGGCTTTTTTTCCGGTTTTTTAATTAACATTTCACTTTTTTTTTTTTTTTTAAATAAAATATTGTTTGTTGTTTTTTTTTACTTATTATTTCCCACCCCCTTTTTTTCATATGTCTATAATATTTCTTTGTTTTATTCTTCATTTTGAACTTATAATATATATATATATATATATATATATATATATATATTACATGGCGATAGTAAGAAAAGTAAATGTAGGATACATATAGTATTACAGTTAGAAAAAGCTTCATTTAAGATTCATTCTCCTATTTTCAATAAAATTAAGAACATATAAAAAGTAAAGCACGAATTTTCACAAATTCGACCGGTCTAAGATAAAATGTTTCCGATGTAGTTCTGTAAGTATATTTAAGTCTTCCTACAGTATACGATTTTGGATGAATAAATACGAAAATTGACGACACTATAACATTTAATATCTACAGTTATTTACAAGTTAATACAAAGTAATGAATAAATACATTATTAATGAGAGAAAATATTTATATACATTATTACTTTTTTATCCAAATATATAGAATGTCAGGATTGCAATTATAATTGGTTGTCTTAGCAACGCGCTGTTTACATTTATATGAAACGAAATTTTGACGCGTGTTATTTTACTGACCTTGCACACCACAGTTCAGCATGTTCCCCTGTATTCCGCCCCGAAAATTTCTTTTTAGTAGCACTGCCTTTATTTTAATTCGCATCCTTCCAACACCCAGGATTTTCAAAAGTATCTGATAATAAAATTTCTCTGGTGACAAATTGTTATGAGTCTTCTCGATTCGATTCGAGATTCTTTTTGTTCTAAATTACTTTATTTTTAAAATTTAACGATATATAAACTGACTAAATAATATTTAGTCAGTTTATTAACTAAATTCATTTAATAAGCCCTCAGTTTCTACTTATTCTAAATCTCGAGTTAATTTTCTTTCTTAAACTTAATTCAGATCAAATGTATAAACTCTACATAAAAGGAGACTTCGTAAAAAAGTTATAACAGAAGCAGCCAAAATTCAAAATTACTCGTACCTGTTTTATCCTTAACAAAGTAATGTCTTGTTCGTTATTTTGCCGTCTTATATTTCGCATCGGAATGCAGAGTATAATGTCCTGTCACGGACGCCACTTTGTTATGAGTCGAGATTCTGTTCTGACTCATGCACAACGATGTAAATCGGAAACAGTTCAACGTTTCGTCCAGTAAAAATGCATCAGAAAAAATCACAAGTTAAGAAAGCGATGAAAGAAATTATTTTTAACAGTTATAAAGTTGAACTGAAATCAAATCATGACGTTTCAATGTGGAATGTAGCCGAACATACAGCTCGACGTAACTGAAATAAGTAGAGCTTTCGTTTATAATGTCGTTCGTGTGTATAAAAATGAAGGAGCAGTGCATTCAACTAAGAAGAAAAACAAATAAAAGCGTGGGCTTGAAAACATGAGTAAACTTGAAAACATTCAGTAAACATGATCAATCCTATTGCTCTGGGAACGTTTTTGAAAATCATAATAATGAAGATATACCTCCACCTGAACTGGGCGAGGTTGATATTGCTATAAAAAAGTTAAAAAACAACAAAGCAACTGGGCACGACAGGATAGCAGCTGAGCTGTTAAAGTGTCATGGTCCAGTATTTCTAAAACTAATTTATAATCTTATTACTGATATTTGGAATGCTGAAATTTTACCTTCCGACTAGAACACTGCCATTATTTGCCCAATATATAAAAAAGGTGATACCATGGTTTGTTCTAACTACAGGGGTATAAGTTTGCTATCTACTACCTATAAAATCTTGTCAAACATTTTATTTGAGAGACTTATACAATATATAGACCCTCAAATTTGAAACTACCAACGTGGTTTTCGCGAGGGAAAAATCTACTAAAGATCAAATATTTGCACTTAGACAAATTTTAGAGAAGACCAGGGAATTTGGTATTACCACACATCATCTTTTTGTTGATTTCAAAGAAGCCTTTGACAGTATTAATAGAAATCGCTTGTATGAAGCCCTGGTTGAGTTTCAAGTACCACTAAAACTAATTAGACTTGTAGAAGCAAGCATGTCAAACGCCGTATGCAGAGTCAAACTTTTGGGATCTTTATCTTAAGTAAATAAACAAAGTAAATAATGGAGTCAGACAGGCAGACTCCTTATCCTGTCTTCTTTTTAATGTTGCTCTAGAGAAAGTTATAAGAGAGGCTGAAATCAATATCAGAGGCAACATATTTTCACAATCTATTCAAATATTGACGTATGCGGATGATTTAGACATCATTGCAAGAACTGTTCCTGCATTAAAAGAAGCTTTCCTTTCTTTGGAGCTTGCTGCTTGGGATATGGGACTAATCATTAATACCGATAAGACCAAATATATGCCTGTACTTGCTAAATTAAATTCTAGTGAATCCTATCTGGAGATCGGTTCCCACAGGTTTCAGGCTGTTCAGAATTTTACTTACCTTGGTTCAATAGTTACTGCCGACAATAACATAGACAATGAGATTCGGAGTCATCTAATTTGTTCAAATAAAGCTTTTTATGGTTTAAAACGTTTTTTCAAATCCTCTATTCTATCAAAAAATACAAAACTTTTACTCTATAAAACATTAATTAAGCCAATACTTACCTATGGCTCTGAGACCTGAAACCTAACTCAAGCTGGTGAAAATAAAATTGCCATTTTTGAGAGAAAAGTTTTGAGGGCCATCCTTGGTGGGATAAAAATAAATAATTCCTGGAGAAGACGATATAATACTGAACTGTATGAAATCTACAGAGAGCCAGATATTGTGAAATTCATAAAAATAAATCGAATGAACTGGGCAGCTCACATTTTCAGAAGGAATGATGACTCAAATTTAAAGAATCCTATTACACAAACCCCTAACGAACAGGAAAAGAGGTAAACCCAGGTTGAGATGGCTGGATTTAGTTGAGACTGATTTCCTTACTCTAAAGGAGAAAAACTGGCGAACAAGTGTCAAAAGTAGAGAGAAGTGGATTCGAATTCAAAGGAAGGCACTGGCCCACCCTGGGCTGTCTAGCCAGATATGATGATGAATAAAGTTCCGCAGATGATGATCCTGATTCCCCTGATTTTAGTTGTCAATTATGCAAAAATAATAATAATAATAAATTATGTTAGACCAAAGTGGAATAATAGCATAGAGCATGTAAAACAAATAGAAAATCATTTGTGGGAATTAGATGACACAACAGAAAATACAGGAGATCCGATTGTTATTAATGTTGATTTCAACAGCGATTCGTCAAGTTTAATCAATAATTAAGTTAATAAGTTTGCAAGTAAGTGGTTAATAACCGTTTGAATACTTAAAGATAAAAATTCGATGTTTAGGGAATCTTTCTAACAAAAATTTCAGTTTCATAGTATTTTGAATCAATTACGTATTTACAACAAGCAGAATAACTCCTCTGTTATCGATTTTTTTCCCATTCAATAATACTGTAGAAAAGAAAAATGCAGAGTAAATCCTCAAAAGTTGCATACCTTATCAAGCTTCTGGCGACCTATTTATTTACTTTCGTCCAGACTTTTCCTTAAACCAGAGATGATTGTGCTCAGGAAAAATCCGGATTTCCGGATTTTCGCTAACCTCGATCCAGAAGTTCCCGGAAATCCAAGGTCCAGAAGTTTTAAGAAATCATCGATCACATTTATGCATAAAAACTCTTGTATACTTTATTTAGAAATATTAGAACTTGAATTTATACTTGGCATCTCTTTCATTTGTAAATATTTTTTCTGGGTAGAATAATAAATGTGATTAGACATAAAAGTAAACTTATAAATTATTTATTTAAATTAGGCTGCATATAATCTATTTAGAATTTCACGTTTTAAAAATATTAGGGATTCAAATTTATGAAGATATTAGGTTTTTTTTACATGCGTCATTAATGATTTTACTCGAGAAATTTTCAGGATTTTTGAGTTGCGCTCACAATCACACCTGCGTGAACGCACTATTTAGTACTGTTTAATTTAATTTTTACCTGTTATTTTAATTTTTACCTGATATTTAAATTTTACAAAAGTATAAATTTAACAAATTGCATATTTACCAATTCGTCATATATCATGATATATGACGGATTTTATCATGATATATATTTTCATGATATATATTTATTACCCGCATATATTCTCAAATTCGTGCCGATTTGTAACTACACTGGTGGATAAAATTAAGAGATGGAAAGCATTCTATGACGCTATATTCTTCTATGACGCCCATTTCTATTACGCTATTTCTGGACGGTTATTGATATGGAGGGAACCTGGAACCCGATACCATCCCAGCAATATTATCGAAAGGGACCATTATGCTGGTGGAGGACTCATGGTTTGGGCAGGGATCATGCAAAATACCCGCACACCACTCCATGTGTTTGACAATGGTTCCGTGAATGCCCAGAGGTACAGGCAGTAGGTCCTACAGCCCTATGTGCGTCTTTTCAGGGGCGCTGTTGGCCCTGAGTTCATTTTTATGAACGACAATGCGCGACCACATAGGGCTCTCATGGTTGATGAGTATCTGGAAAGCGAGGATATTCAACGAATGAATCGGATAGCCAAATCCCCTGACCTGAATCCTATGGAACATGCTTGGGATGCTCTTGGGAGAGTTATTGCGATGGGCCAACCTCCCCCCAGAACCATTCCGGAGATAAAAATTGCTCTGGAAGAATGGGAGGTTGTATAGCCACAAGTGCTCCTTAACTCCCTTATTAACAGCATGCATACTCGTTGTGCATACTGTCTGTCTGTCAGGGGTGACCATACACCATACTAGAGGCAACACACACTGTACAAGCCTCACTTTTATTGTCATCTTTAATCCTTAAGTTCAGATTACATTGGATTTATTGGCAATAGGTCTTGCCAGTGAATGGCACTTTAATTTTTGTTTAGCACACTTTATTATCATGGAATAAGCTATATCCATATCAAAGTTCATTTATTTATATTCAGTATTTTTTGAGATATTTGGGAAAACGTCTTCCATCTCTTAATTTTGTCGACCAATATATTCTGTCTTGCATTAGTCACAAATCTAAAAGATGAATTACAGCAGTCACTTTCTGAAAATCAGTGTTAAAATTCTGAACAAAATTATTTACATAAACGCATTTCAGCTTAGATTTAGCCTGAAATCAGCTTGAAATAAATGGATACAGCCTGACGCATTCAAACAGAAATACATTGATTTTAAAATGAATGATTATAATGCGATCATAACGATAGAAAATATTATATTTGAGAAATGGAACTTCATTAAAGATAGATTGTCATTTCATATTTTGCTTTGTTTAAGCAAATTTGAATTCCATGAATCCATTTCCTTTACGAAGAATTTGGAATTATAAGCTGTTCAAGTAATTATCTATAAATGAGGTCATCCGGACAATCCGATTTGATTAGTAAATACTTTGTCCATCCGTTTTAGGTTTCAATAAGTTTGCATCCAATGTTGAACTCACTAATTACAATTATTGTTTTGTTTGGAATTGAATGCATTGTTAATTGTATTTTGAAGAGTCTCCTTTCTGTTGGCGTTAATGAATTTGCTTTCATTCTCAAGTAATAGCATTGATTTCTATTTATAAACTTAATTCCAGAATATATCATTACGTTTCTTATGTCTGACAGCTTAAAATTAATTAAATAAATAACCAAATGAGAAAATGCAGGCAAATTTTTTAAAAGTTGAAATTTAAGCAAAGGAAGACTGTTAAACCAAAATTATTTAATGAAAATTATTTTGATACAATTTCTATTAACTATTAAATGAATTTAAATGCAGCTCTGATTGAAATATTTGCTACTATAATAAATGAGAAACATTTTTTTTAATAAATAAATAAATTTAAAAAAAAATAATGATATATCTGCAACAAAAAATCGTATTTTCAGAGGAAAGCTATATAAACATTTAATTACGTTTACGGGTGACATTTTAAAGCTTAAACGCTTCAGTTATTTTAATTTTTAAATTAAATTTTTTTTGAATAGGGAAAAGAATGCTGTGTTCTGTTTTGGAAACAAGATAATTTATTTCCTTACAAAATGTGAAAATTATTTACAAACCTTATAAGCATATTTCATTATAACTAAATCGTCTATAAAACAAAATCTTCACAATCTTCACCAATTGCCAAAACAACCTGCACAGTCATATGACAAAAAATGAGAAGACACCCGTGGAAATATTTCAATTGGTGTGATCTGATATGCAACAGAAAACAAAGCTTTAGACTTTTCCTACACAGCATCGCCATCTGTTGACAAGCCTTGTTACTCTTTTTAATACTTGGTGAGTACGAAATCAGATATAATAAGGTGAACACGGCTAACCCTGAAAGTATATTCCAATAAATTCCCAAGGACCCGAAAAAATCAGCTGGCATAAGCAATACTTTTGATGGTGATTTATAAAAGTAGCTTATACTTATTTATCACCAAATCATAAAAGCATATAAACGTTGAAATGACCCCGAATTATTTTATTATTATTGAAATTAATGTTAGTTTTATATGGGAGAAGAAAATTTTAATTATTTAATGAAAAGTAAATAAAATTTTTCTTTGCTGACCTAAATAGGAATTGACTTTAAAATAATTTTTTAATATATGAATTGTTTACAATATAGTTTTATCCGAGATAAATTTTGTTTTAGTTTTTTTTTCTGACAAGAGGATGGAAAATATTTAGTATCAGTGCTTAGTTGTTGGATTTTAATGAAAAGAAAAACTCATTTTGAAAATGTTTGTATATAGGAATAGAAAGAATATGGTCTTCCTGATTGATGAAAAAGAAGTCTCCCTCTGCTCTCTTGTGTAGTACTCTTATTCCGAAATTAAATTTCTGTTATATGCAGGAAAGCATCCCCGTATTTTAAAGCTCGTAAGTTCTCTAAAGTAATATTTTACTTTAAATCTGGATTAAAATTTCGCTCTTGTATATTATATGTTTTTAATCTTATAACATTATCTGAGTGTTGAGATTCAGAATCCAAGCGTTTCCTCTTTTAATAAAACTGCATTTTAATTTAAACAAAAAATTCTGAACCATGGAAAGCATCTTTTTTTTTAAACAAACTATTGCTCTTATTACAAAAAAAAGGATCTATTTAAATAAATTTCAATTCTCTTTCATCTACAACTTTTGTATTAAACCAGCTTAAAATATTCTAAAAGTGTTCTAATAATTAAATTACTGTTAAAAATAATTATTAATAAAAATATTTTTAGTTAAAGCTATTTTAATGACTAATTTAAAGATTATTTTTTAATTTGTTCAAATAATCATAAAAATTGTTATAAAAAAGGACTGTTATCGAATACCCTATTCATTGGTAACCGTCATTCTGGTTGTTGATAACATTTGAATTGATAACATATCCGTGTTAAAATAATCATAACATTCCATTGATAACATTTAAATGGATTTTTCTAATGCTGTGTCGTGCATGAGAAAAATCAATTTAAGTGACTAACAGATTAAAAAAAGATAGTTTTATTTGGAATATTTGTACTATAATAAACTACATATTGCGAAAAAAAAACTAATTTTTTTCATCAGCTTTCTTATATTTTATCGTTTATAGTGTTAGTAAGGGAAAGAAGTCAAGCCGCTTTATCAAAATCAATTGTAAAGGTTTTTTATTTCACTTGTACGACAATATAAGTAGATTCATTGACAGAAAAATAACAGTTTAAAGATTTTAAAAATCTATCTCTCACTCTCTCGCTCTTTACTTCAATAAAAAAAATTTCATTTACATCAATAGATCTAAGAAGGTATTTTTTTTTTTTAAATTAACTTTCTTCCTAAATTTTGGTAAATCAATGAATCATCGGGAAAAAAAATGTTTTTATGCTCGTTTTGAGAGAGTATTTAAAAAATCTTCGTAGTGAGTCAACCATTTAAAATACAGCCGCCACATTTGGGGTGGTTTTGTTGTTTTTGGTATCTCAATGTTATGTCTGTATGCTTTTATGAAATTTTGATCAAATTGTCGCATTAAGCGAATAAACTCAAATACTCTTGTTATTCTAATGATGTGGGAGTCTATTTCAAGCTTTGTTATGAGTAAAATTTTAAAAGAACAAAATTCTGTATGAATGAGATTCCAGTTTGAGGGGGCGATGAACACAAAAGAATGAATTTCTTTTAGAAAAACTCTCGCAGTCGAAGAAGTTTCAAGAATTCTTTTTGGAGATCTCTGTTTAAACTAAACTATTCTTGTTCAAACAAAAAACAGTTCTTGGCTCTGAAATTCATTAAATCTCAGCATTCCGTTCATTTTATTATCATTTTTAATTTCATTTTACTTTGGTTCTGGGAATCATTTCTTATCTATAAAAAAACTTAAAAATAACTAAAAAAAACCATAATAATGCAAATTAAAACAGTAAGTATCATTAAATTTCAATAATTTAGAGATAGGAAAGAGTGGATTAGCGTAAGTTTGTACGCTACCTAGTTTATAATCGTTATTGAACAGCCAACCCAATTCAGGATTTACGATTACTAATGTTCAACTCCGTAGACTTGTAATTTTGGACCCAAATCAGAAGACAAGGAAACTCCTGGATCAAGTATTGGAAGAAATCTGAATTCTTGGAGGGCTTTTTGATGGAACGATCCCGTATTTGCGTTACACGGTGAGAAAATCCACGAAAACCTCTGACTGTTAGCCTCTTAGCAAGAGGCTCTGACTGTTAGCCTCTTAGCAAGAGGCTCTAACCCGTGATCCGTCTACCACTGAAGATATTTCACTGAAGATTAGCCCTGTGGTCGGTGCGAGCCGGTTGCGGAATTCGTATCAACTAGCCAGCAATGAGATTCGATCCCAGTACACCTCATTGGAAAGCGAATGCTCTATCCCCTGAGCCACCACGACTCGTTCGCCACCGAAAGAATTTCACATTCGGTATATGCAATGAAAGTCTGTTAGAGCAGGCACTATCTGCAGCTTAAGTAAGCATTTCAGATTATGTGCCTGAAAACTGCTCTTAACTATCTAGTTGCCTAAAATTTTTTCCATCAAATTGATTGGCTATTATTACCCTATAGTATTTGCATTAGAAAAAACTCTGGTTATAAAAAAAGTAAGAAGTTTAATAAAACACTACAAAAAATAAGAATATTGTTAGACTCAATAAAAAAACTGAAGTTGTAGCATGCATTTGAAATAAATGAAAGGGTAAAATATTTAAACTATCTTAAAAGCTCAACTTTAAAATGTTTCCACTTTTAATCTGTATATTATTGAAGATTTAAAAATTATTTTGTCACACAAAAATTCTTTTGAACGATTTTCTTTAAAAAAATAAAAAATAAGGAAAAAATCCTTTTTTAATTTTGAGTGAACGCGTGTTGATTACAGCTCTTAATTTCTAAAATGGTATTTTATTTAACTCATTTCTGAATCCGTTTGCATCATTAATGAAAACCTTTAAACGAAATTTTCTGAGCTCTACTCTTGCTCCAAAAGCTGAAATTAGTAATATGTTTCTTGCAAAATTTCTATTAAACTCGATTAAAAATTGAAGAAGTAATAAAGCTATCAATTAGAGAAGCTTGGTTACGTAAGAATACTTTTTGAGCAATATTCTCAATGAGTATCCAATAAAATTAAGTTAGCGTTTTTGTTTGGAACATTTATCAATGATACTCTAAAAATTCCAGAAATATTTACATAATATGTTTTCTTTCAATTACAATCTAAATCGATCTGAATATTAAACTAAAGTATACATAAAAAATTGATGTCTTTAGTAGAGTTCAGCAGACGAAAAAAAATGAGCTATAAGGAAAAAAATAGTTCTAAACTGTTATGTTTTTCTAGCAAAATCAGTCTCAAACTAAAAGTTCTTTAAAATATACCAGAAGGCTTTATCTTCTGCAACTGCTAAATGAAGTCAATTCAGAAAATTTCTTTCCAGAAATATACTTTCCAGAATTCAATATGTTTCTCCTTTTATTCAATAATTGTTTTATCCTAAAACTTTTATAACCTGAACATAGTTATAGTTGCAACAAACATTTGAGCAAGAAGAGAGACAAAATTTTTCTCCTTACTTTTGTCCTATAAGAAATCTAAATTCTGAAATCTCTAGAAAAGAAAATAGAAAAAACTATTGATTTTCGGCTTAAAAATATTTTTGCTTTAATGAATTAGCGTAGTTATTTATTATATTTAGCTTTCAAAAAAAGTAGCAGGTGTTTGATAATTTAAACATATGCACATGAATATTAAGTTTTTCTAAGGAAGGAAAAAACGAAGGTTTTATAGAAATCTGAGAAAAAACGATTGAAAAAAGGCGGGGTTTAACATTAAAGCATATTTAATTAACTGATGAAAGGAAAAGATGATTCTCAGAATCGTATTTGTTCCCCTCTCAACTTTCTCCTATGATGAAGCAGGTTTCCGATGTCTTACCTCACTCCTTCCTCAGTAGTGAATCGTTGCATTTTACGGGCATTTGGCCCGTTGGGGAACATTTGGCGATAATACACTTTCAATAAATTCTATTTAAAATCAAAATTCAATGCTCTTCATTAACAACAAATATTTTTGTTATCACTCATGTTATTTTACAGGATAATTTCACTCAACTGATTTTATTCCGTTTTTAGTAATTCTAAAAGAATTCGAGTGATTTTGATATAATTTTTCAAATGAACAGTATTTTAATTCTTGTTTTAATTACAAAAATTGAATTAATTGTTGGGAATTATAAAAAATTTTCAATAAGAAAAAGTATGGTTAACACTACCAGAGTATCGGAAAAAAAAAACACCATGTTTCTTGCTTTTGAAGTTCATGATTTTATTTTCTTTGACCTTGTACATTTTTTTTTCTTCTTTTCTTTAGTCAAAAATTAAAGCATCTTAGGCGAGAGATAAAATATTTTAATTTAAGACTTTTCTCCTCATTTAAAAATTCTTATTTTTTCCTTCTTAAAAGACAAATGTTGAAAAATTGAATAATAAAATTTGGACGAAAATTTGATTGCATTGAGAAATAAATTCAAACCTTTTGGCATAATTCAGCATTATACAAGTATTCTTATAACAACAGCTTATGAGCTGAATTAAAAATCTAACTGCAAATCACTTGCAATTATTTTTTTATAAGTATCTTTAATGTGATAATTCCAATTTTACGATTACTTTCCTTCGTAGCAATTTTTGTAAAAACTTTATATCACTGTAATAAACAACAGAGACAAATATTTAATCGAGGTTGTTGCATAATCAAAACTGTAAACTGTAACATATTCAGTTTGATTCATGCGTGACACCGCTGGTAGTGTTTCAATTCACTTAAAACTTGATTTTTTTTATAGCACTAATGTGATGCAGATCAACAAAAATTGTAAAAAGAAAGTTCATTATGAAATAACTTAAAATTTTAATATTGTTTTTGTGATTCAATTTATCACAAGCTTTTAATTTTCAGCTTTTAGTTTTTTTTTACATTATTTAAAGCCATTTAAATAATAGTACGATATCTTTTTTCAGAAACATCTTTCTTAAAGTAAATATTTAATAATAAGGAATAAAAAAGGATTTTTTAATTCATATATTCATATATTAGCTGTTAACTTTGTTGCAACGTATTTCCAGCTTTTAAGAAGTGTCCATAAGGCTTTTAAAGTGAGATATTTCAAATATTGAAGTTCATACGAAATTTCTATTTTTATAAAGAATATAAAAATTATTTTTATTTAAAAAAAGTAGGGAATAAAACATTTTTCAAATAAAACATTATCAATAACAAAATTTTTCATTATTTTAATAAAACAACTGAATTATTTTGAAACATATTTAGTACAATGAGATCACTGATATTTACATTTAATCATACAATTCTTTTATGAATGAAGGAAAACCTCATTTCTCTCAAACTAAAGCGACCCTCTGATTCGTTCTTCTTTGTCAGATCCATCTCTGCACTGGTGGAAATGAAATGATGGCTTTTCCAATTATGCAAGAATGCCCATCTTTGTTAAATAAAAGGGACGGGTAATCGCTTAGATGGATTATGTCCTTCATAAAAATTGGAAATGCAAAACTTTTTCCAGATTTAAGAATACTTTTTTTCTGTTGAATATGGAATTTTAAAAAAAATGTCTAAAAGTACCACTATAGTACTTTCTACTGTTTTTGTGAGGTAAATAATAAAACATAACAAAACATAATTGTATTAACTAAAGCACAACTCTATCTGAAAAATGAGACAAAAAGAAAACAGTACATAAAACAATACATACATAATATAATACATAATACATAAAACAATACATAATGCATAAAACAATACATGGTACATACAATACATATTTTTGAATTCACATGAAACATACATTTGTCAACAATTTTTAATAAGTTAATAAACAACAACGCGTGTTAACAAACAAATTATGAGTTACAATTAAAATATTTAATGCTGTTTTACGTTTAAAGTCGCAATTTACTTTTCTTCTTATTTACCCATCATTGTTTCTTCATTTTAATATTGGACAATACTAATCTCAATATATTAAAATTGTTATTGTCAGGTCCGGCCTTAGTGAGTCGAAAAGTTTCATTATAATCAAAAATGAAGCAAAACCATATTTTAAAAAAAACATTATTTATAACCATTTGAATGTTTATATGTAAATTTTGTTTTAACATATTGAAACTAAACCAAAGATATCATGAGAAACAAGAACAGAGGTTAAGCAATTAAATGCAGACGGCGAGTTGCATTAACGTTATTGGAATCTTTACAGTGAAATCTATTGGTTTAAGTTTAAAAAAATTAACTATAAAGACAATTTCGTGAGATGCAGGTTACGGATTTTTGTAGCACTAGGAGGCTGCAGCCCCTGCTCACTCCTCTCATCAACTCCTGTGATTGCTTCATCTCACCCCCCCCCTTATACTTCGATATTTTATCAGAAAATAAGAGCATTTTGTTAACAAATTGTATAATTATTCTAACTTTATGCTTGAACATTTTGTTAATATGCTAATTGTGACAAAAGAAAAATAGCTTGAATTTTAAAAAATAATCAACTGTACTTGAAGAAAAATATTTCAACTTAGAGTATATGAAATGTATAAAAGACCAGCATAATCATTTGAAACGCAATTAAAAGGGACATTTTTTAAATTTATAACTCATTTATAATCAAAAATATGAAAAATTACTGCAACTCATTGCTTTAAAGTTTCATTAAGATGCTTCTAGAATGTCGTTAAGGGTGCCTTTTAGTTCATTTACCCCTTAAGCTCCATTAAATTTAATATCGCAAGACTCAAAAGGTGTGATATATCTTAACAAACAAAGCACTTACGAGAGTAAGTCTATCAACCAAGCAATTTATCACGTCTTTATTAAATTTCAGTTATTGACAAACAGGACACACATTAGTGTAACATACCAATAACAATTACTTTCCAGTGAAGGATATTATCTTCTACTTAATTAAGATAATAACATGTCCATTTGTTCGTGAAATTTAAATTACTTTGAAAAGTATGGTGTTTCGTAATTTAAAAGTACAAGCAAGTTTTCCATTAAGATTTCATTATAAGAAAACACTGTTTAAAATAGCTTTTAAAATTTTCTCACAAATCAACCACTACTATCGTAAAAGGAAATTAATAACAACCGATTTACGAACAGATATATATATATATATATATATATATATATATATATATATATATATATATATATATATATATATATATATATATATATATATATATGTATATATATATATATATATATATATATATATATATATATATATATATATATATATATATATATATATATATATATATATATATATATATATATATATATATATATATATATATATATATATATATATATATATATATATATATATATATATATATATATATATATATATATATATATATATATATATATATATATATATATATATATATATATATATATATATATATATATATATATACTAGCTGACCCGGCAAACGTTGTTTTGCCACATGAATTATTTCTATAGTATGAAAATATATCTTATTTATTGTAAGTGTGTGCGTATGTGGTATTTGAGTGGAAGAGGCATGGAGCGCTATGAACGATGACGGAATGTGAAAATAACAACACACCAAATAATATTTTTTTTAATTTATTGTAACTTTTTTTTATAAATTATATATACAACGAATTCTGAAAATGTTAGTCAACAATATTAATCTCTTAGTGCAATGGAGTATACAATATTTTTTGTCATTCCATCTTTAGCTAACACAATTAAACTGGGTGGTTTGCCCTCTCGAGAGCATGCCACGTATAATTGTCTGTGTGAAAAACATGGTGTGCTCAAATCTAAGACACAAACTGACATTGTTTGGCCTTGTCATTGCAAATGTCAGTCTTATATGGAAGTGAATGCGTTTAAATTGAATTGGCACATCTGTGGGTATCATAGGGATTCGTGGAAGTAATATACTTTCATCCCGGAATTTGTCATTTAAAATAATGACTTCGATGACGTTGTTCATAAATTTTTTAACGGCAAATCGCGTGCCGTTGCACAGCCGTGGTGGGTTCAAATTACGAAGCAAAATAACTGGAGATCCAACTTTGAGTACTAAATTATGCGGTGATATGCCAGGTAAATCCAATGAGTTTAAAAGCTCTGTTGGAAAATTTGCAGCTTCAATGGGATCGCAAACTGCATCAACGGATTTATATGTCACCAAGTTACCTGGCAATAACTGTTGCATCTACAGATTCAATTCGTTGGTTCGTTCAATAATGTTGCAGCAATGCCAGATGATGCAACGGCCAACGCGATGCCATTATTTGATTGTGTTTCACCGAGAATTAGCGAAATAATTAATGTTTTGCCAGTTCCACCTGGTGCATCAGGAAAAAAAATCCACCTTGTCCTGCCGAAACTGCGAGCATAATGCGGTCATAAATGTTCCTTTGTTCCTCAATCATTAGTGGAACATTGCGAGTAACGATCGCTGCTATTTCTATCGTATTGCATTGAAGTTCACGATTCATGTCAGTGTTTAATAAATCAGATGCACTTCGATTTGGCGAAGGCATACCGAAATGACTGAGTGGCAAGTTGGCAATAATAATGCAAAGATCCCCAATAGCAATCAGTGCTTCATTGTACATGGCATCGCTGAATGTTATCGTTAGATCGTTGCAACGTGTGCGATGTTGATACCGTATATCATCAGTCATCGAATCTTTGTGATTATCCCATAACGTTTCTATACAGGCCGGGAAACATGTAGTTAATACTATAGCGAATAGTAGACGAATTTGCTTTGCAGTACAGTTCAATGCTGTTTCAGCAAGCATACATTCCCACTGGTTGTCGTCTTCCAGCAAGATGAGTGCAAGGCATGCATCTTTATACGTTGGATGCTGCTGTCCATCGACTTTACGTATATCTTGAAATGACAATGAGCCGGTGACATTAACCAACAACAGTCGAAAATAAAAGCACTTAGTCTGCCTTGAATTGACTGTAAATATTCTCCCCAAGGCGTTTGATTTGAATAAACCGGGACATGCATCAACCGGTGTGCCTTGCTTGCGTATTATCCATTTTTTTGAACCCGTGTGAAATAGGGTGGTACTTCTGAGTAGAGTAATGTCTGTGCAACGGCACCAAAAGCATCCGTACGATTACCCAATTCAAAAAATTTGGCGAGTGTAGTTTTCGGTGGATTTGTAGCTCGGTCAATCGCTGTCTCGTTCGTGAAATATACGCTCTGACCGTTTTCAAGATGAACGGCTAAAATGACTAACGGTTGGATCCCGTTCATTAATTGGGAATCCAAAGATACGCCAAACAGCTTCATTGGAGCTGATGAACCGGTCTATTTGGTACAGCGTTTTTTCGTCGTTGTTATTGGGTATACTATAGCCTACGTCACATGTTGTGTTATTCCTACTAAATTTAACCCATGAACGACATTTTCTGCGAGCCTAACTTCAAGCCACAAATAAACAAACGAAGTGTTTGATCGTTTAAATAACTGCTCGACAGATTTTATTGCATTATAAAGAAAAGTAATTGATATTCGATTTTTGATTAATAATTAATTTATGTGGATAGTGGCATAGAATTTAGCATTGCGTCATGGTAAATGTTATTCCTACTAAGTGGAAGTAGTTGTGTTTTTTTTTATATTATACCCAATTCACTGGAAGAGCTGTCACATTGGTATTTTCAACTCGAAATACTGCTATATCACTGCCTTTATACACATACTTGCAAATATATTTGATGCTCTTCCTTTAAGGGCGTGCATAAGTATTAGAGTTTAATATGACTTGTTGCAACGTGCTTGAATATTGTTTTTTAATTGTTATGTTTCCACGTCTAGTTTGGATCCGAATACGATTAAATAAAGATATATTTAAAATATACGTTAAATCTGTCCAAAAAATGAAAAAAAATTAGTTATAAACCTATTCTCAGACCTGCTGAATATACATATAAAATTTCATCAAAATCGGTCAAGCCGTTTAGGAGGAGTTTAACCACTAAAACTGTGACAAGACATTTTTATATATATAGATATATATATATATATATATATATATATATATATATATATATATATATATATATATATATATATATATATATATATATATATATATATATATATATATATATATATATATATATATATATATATAGATAGATAGATAGATAGATAGATAGATAGATAGATAGATAGATATATAGATAGATAGATAGATATATAGATAGATAGATAGATAGATAGATAGATAGATAGATAGATAATTTCTCAAGAAATACGTAAAAGATTATTTTATAACTTTAGAGATGCTAAATTACGAAAAAAAACAAGTATTTTTGAACACTCTATGCCAGAAAATTAAGTAATTAGCTTGTAACATGAATCGATTAATTTAGCTGTTATTTTTAATAACTGCATAAAATTTCGGAAAACTGGAATAAATATTTATGGAGATGTGGGCATTTTAATATATATATGTAAAAAAACTATTTTTTTTGCCTTGCGTTTATGTGGTATAACTTTATGAATATTCAATGAAATCAAACAGAAATTTCGGCGCAGTTTAAAATTAATAACAAAATTATTCATTTAAATTTTTAAACAAATTCGCTAAAAACTGTGCAAGATATACGCATTTAAGGTAGCTCTTTTATACTGCGCATTCACGAAAAAAATAGAATTTTTTTGTTTTTAAAATTTTATAGTGAATTGTACTTGGCAACTAATGAAGCAAGTTTGATTGGAATATCTTACAAATTTTAAAAGTTTCAAGCCATTTTCTACAAATTTTAGAAGTTTTAAGCCATTTTCAAAGCAGTTTTTGTACTTTTTAAAAGAAAGCTCAGAGCCATCAGGGGTCATTAATAATGAGACCGGCATGTGGGGAATCATCCCCCATAAAAGAAGGTTTTCTTTCACATATTTTCTTTTCTCATACATAACGTTTTGCTTCAGAAATGATTTTTATAAAATATTATCATTTGTTATTAAATTACGGCTTGCGATAAGAAAACAAAATAAAATTCATGGAAAACCCCTGATCAATTTGAGCTTCCATTTAGAAAGTGCAAGGACTACTAAGAAAATTACTGGAAGCGTTTTAAATTTTTAAGATATTCAAAGCAAATGTTTTTTATTAGCTGCCAAATACAACTCCCTACAAAATTTTTAAAAAATTTAATTTTTCAGTGAATGCGCAAGTGTAATAAAAACTATCTTAAATCTATCTTGCGTAGTTTTTAACGAATTTTTTTAAAATTTTAAATAAATAATTTTTAATTAATTTTAAACTGTTCAAAACATCTTGTTCGATTCCATTGAATATTTATAAAGTTATAGCAAAAAAAACTCAAGGCAAAAACGTAAGTTTTCTTATAAAAATGTTCATATCTCCATACTCTAGGTTTACGAAATTTTAGGCAGTTATTAAAAATAACTACCAAAGCAATCGATACAAGTTACAAGCTTATTGATTTTTCTGCCATAAGGTGTTCAAAAATACTTGTTTTCTTTCGTTATTTATTGTCATTTTGTCAAACCTCTGGAAGCTTTAAATCTTATTGCTAAGTATGAAAATCGCATGAACTAAACACCTTTAAAGTTATAAAGTAATCCTTTATGTATTTCTTTAGAAATTTAAAAAAATGTCAAAAACTCAAAATGTCTCTCTTCCATTGTTGTAGGGTAGTCTCTCTCTATATATATAGAAATTCAAATATTTTATGTTTGTTAGCAAAACAAGAAAGCAGCATTTTATACCGTCTATACTTTAACATTATCTCGTTTTAATTTTTTAAAAAAAATCTGCACTTATAAAAACTGCTACAATATGTAACTTCTACTTTTTTTAGTAAATAAAGCAGTACACCTCTCATTTAAGAAACTTAATAAAATTTGAACTATTGCCAAATGTAATTTGCATAGCGTGAAATTACAATCAAGTGATTAATTATCTTAACTAATACAAAAATCTGTATCTGATTGTAGAAAATGACATCCAAGAGCGAATTTCGAAATGAATATTTTGATTAATGTTATCGGGAGATGATTAATGATTTGAACTGAGTATTTAACTCTTCTGCTTAGAAAATCCGCTTAAGTGATTTGATAGATTTCTTATTTCCGATCCTTTTTTCACACATTCTTTTTATTACATAATTATTGATGCACTAAAGCTATTTTAAGCTTAAAGTTATATTAAAAATGTCCCTTTATCAAAGGCTAAGCATCAAAGGTTATGCAGTAAAAAAATGAAAAAATAAATAATGTTTAATGATTCCGTGAGTCATTAGATCGTTCTAGAAAAAAAAATTTCTGTGTTGAATTCAAAAATATATTTTCCAACACTACTCAGCACACATTAATATTCAACCTGTTATGAAAGCAATTCCAATAAAAACCGTAATGAGTGAATATTGGTAAAATATGAACTTAATGAAGTTTAGAAAGATCTAACTTTGCAACTTCACTTTTGTCTAAAATTGAATCTTTTTATACTTAATTTCAGTTTTTCAAGTTTCAAGAAGTGGTCTTATTACAATTACAGAGCTTACAAACTTTTTGGAAGCTCTGTAATTGTAATATTTTTGTTTCAATTTTTTTAACAAAAAATTTCTCGATCTCAGTTTTTTTAAATAATATTTTTAAATAAATCCAGAGCTTAAAACCTTGCAATAATTATATTTATACAAAAAATATGTTTCAAGCTTTTTTTTTCAACAGTTTTTTTTTCATTTATTTATTTTTTTGTTTGTATTTATTTTAATTTTTATCCAAAAATCTTAAAAACAGAGATGAATAATCTTTTTGCTTCTGTTAGGAAAAAAAAGTGTCTCATCGGTCAGGTAAAATAATTTGTTTTGGATAAAATCGTTTTTAAAAACTTTGTAAATAATAATTTTATGCGTTTGTGGCGTAACTACCATTACGATTATTAAACATCAATTCACTGGTATATAAGACATGCTAACTTGAGGCACCTATCATGAGGCACCAGTTCGACTCAAGCCTCTGCAGAGTGCGGTTGTGTTGAAACTAGCTCTGTGCGCATCATGTCTTATCAACGTTTTTCCCGAGGTGGGAAGCGGCGGACCGAAAGGCCCGTGCAGCGACCCGATCCTAGTGAAAGATTTGCTATGCTGGAAACTGACGAAGAACGATTGGAGTTCTGCTCTACATTTGCTAATCAGTGCCTCACTAAAGGAATCATTGATAGACAAATTGAGATCATTGAAGGATTAATGAAACGACAAATATCAAACGGAGAAAAGCCATCCTTATTACTTGAATTTAAAGTGAAAGCTCTCAACATCTGAAGAAATGAACTATTCCCTGAGGAGTCTGTTAAGGAAATCATGCCTATGGAAACAGTCACGCTGAACCAACCAGATAAGCCGAAGGAAGCCTCAGAGATAGTTACTTCTTCCGAAACCAACTCTTCAGTACCGGAAAACAACTCGGAGCTTAGTGAAGAGGCCTCGGCCTCAGAAACTGAGCCCCAGACTCATAACCAGATAGAACAACCTGCCAAGAGGAGAAAAAGGAAGAAGAAGAAGCAAACTCATGGAATCACCACAAAGACTACTAACAGCCCTTCTACTCCTGAATCCCTCCCAGTGCCTGAGCCTACTACTGACACTACTTTGGAACCCAAGGAAGAACAACCATCCAAGTCTGCTAAGATTCTCATCCGAGGGCTTCCAGTCGATTTCAAAATAGAGGATATTTCTCTAGAAATAGAGAAATCAGGCATCACTTCACATAGGATTATCCAGTTCAAGAAGAGGGTGGGTGGAGCCTATAGGCTCCTCCCTCTTTTTCTCGTCATTACTCCATTGGCCAATCAGCAGAAAGCTCATTCCATCCAGAGTATCATGCAGATTCCCATCTCTACCGAGAAATTTCGTGGCGGCCGCCGGCCCATCCAGTGCTTTAGATGTCAAAGCTACGGACATACTCAGCGCTCTTGTGCCAATCAGCCGAGATGCATGAAATGTGCAGACTTCCACTACTCCTACCAATGTGAAAAAAACAGAAATTCTCCCGCCAAATGCTGTAACTTCGACGGGAACCACACCTCCAATTTCACTGGGTGCGAGGCCCGCCCCAGTGGAAAAAGCCAACAATCCAAGGACACACCTGCATCCACAGCTCATCGCCTGGTCTCACTAGTAAAAGAACTGCAGGAGCTTCTAAAGAATCATGAAGTCACAAGCCTACTTCAATCTCTACTGAATGGGGTCTCCCCATCACAATGATGACTCTCATGCCTCAACTCAATCCCATCTCCACTGATGTAGCCTCATCTTACTTATATCACATCATCCTCATTCCAACCACAAGGAATAACCTCATCGAAATCATCACAAGATGAAGGGGTAAAGGGCCGTTCCGGCCTCAGGCACCCCAAACAACCTCCTAGATTAGATTAGATTAGACAATCATGAGGTACCTTTGATAGATGAAGTTGGCATTGTCGATAACTCCGTCCCCACATTGGTGACCTTAGGACGTGATTTGAACATGCAGTAACGCCCACTTCGATCTAGTAACTCCTACTTCGATGGATAGCCTACATTGAACAGTTGGCTTGCTACTTGTGACAGCGACATAATCCAATCCTCCTCCTCACGCTGTTGCTACTCAGTCACGTCTCGATTAAACACAACGGCTGCCTGCATACACTCGACTGCTAATGGCAACACAGGAGCGACTACGACTGTGAAGTTAATACACCTCTCACATTCAGCACTCAAAAACCAGTGACCTTAATTCAGCTATTCTGGTCTTTCACAAGTAAAGCAACTAGTGATATCGAATTCTATCCCTGATAAAATTCTGGTGGGGGAGTATTGTGGCGTAACTACCACTACGATTATTAAACATCAATTCACTGGTATACAAGACATGCTAACTTGATTCAATCACAAGGTACCTTTTGATAGATGACGGTTGGCATGGTCGATAACTCCGCCCCCACACGTTCATAGAAACGTCTGTGAGCTTTAATCAAAAAAGTGTGAGTTCCGGAGGATATGATATGGTAATTAAGAAATATTCAATGAACGCGAAATTATAAATTTAAATATATTATGAGAAAGAAGTTCATCCACCAATTTCTTGGTGCAATTTTGTTTGAAATTTTATCTCTATATTATATCATTTTTCCAAAGAGTATAGAAAAGAGAAGATGTCCAGCTCTTAGAATATGTAACTAACGCAGGGAACCACTCTGTTCGGTAAGCTATACCAGAAAAATAACTTACAGGCTGAGCAACATACTCAGATTTAACAGAGCATAATGTGTACCAAGATCCAGCACATACGACGCAAAGTGACTGTCAGGAGGTATAGTGCGGCTTTCAGGAAAACTCCTCCAGATACCAGTTGCGCATCGTGGTGGGTACCATGGTTACCAGGAAAAGTCACTTCAAACAGGGGTGTGGGGTGAATAGTTTGGTCTTGATCTTGGCATAGGTCAGCGTGAGTAAACCAATCATCACCTTCATTTCTCCATTGCAGCCCCACTAGAAATGTGCTCTCGCTTGTTACCATAGCAGCAGACAGCACCAGACTTTTAGTCTGGAGGACTTCAGCCGTACAATACGTCACCTGTGAACCGGTTGTTGGGCAACTCTAAATGTATGGTTGGGTTTGCTGCCTCCCGCCAACAACCGTTTAATTCTTTCTTCCTATTTCAAATGTATTTGCAGATTTAATCAGCGTGGATGATATGTACTTTGTCTAAAGTAAGAACTCCCTTAGCCATTCGTCTGGATCCGTGGCGGTGACTATGATAACGAGGACGGCGGTGACTATGATAACGACTATGATAACCTTCTTCCTCTATATACATAGGGGAATTCTTTGATTTTGCTCTCTAATAAAGCGATGTACGTTAACATTTTGACTCCCGTGGAATGCTTTCCAAAAGTGTTTGGATATTACTGAAGCAGAAATAAAATATTTTAATTGCATTGTAGAGGTATTTTTAAGGTTAGCGTGGATGATATGTACTTTGTCTAAAGTAAGAACTCCCTTAGCCATTCGTTTGGATCCGTGGCGGTGACTATGGTAACGAGGTATAACTATTTCAAGTAGGGGTGTGGGGTCACTGTTTAGCAAGGGTTTTGGTCAAGGAGAGAAAGGGAATTTTTTCCTTCTGTCTACTGTGTTAGCACTAGAGTGAAGAGATAACCTTCTTCCCCTACATACATAGGGAAATTCTTTGATTTTGCTCTCTAATAAAACGATGTACGTTAACATTTTGACTCCCGTGGAATGCTTTCCAAAAGTGTTTGGATATTACTGAAGCAGAAATAAAATATTTTAATTGCAATGTAGAGGTATTTTTAAGGTTAAGGTTGCTTTAAAGTTAAGATTATTTTCCTATTTTGCAGTTTTAGAGTTATCAGTATCGCGAAGAGATTTTTATAAGTTATTTTATGAGTTGAAATTAATTAAAATGATATTGTAACTTTCATCATATTAATAAACTTCAAGTATTGTGTTTTTTTCTATGAAAGATTAAAAGGAAATGGTTAAAGAAGCTAGTAAAATAGCTGAAAATACAAAGTGGCATCAATTTCTACGATTATGGTCATAATACAAAGAGGTAATTAAATTTCAGCTTTAACACTCGAAAATGTATAGATCGTATTTGGCCAACATCAAAGCAAATATCTAATTTGATTGCATTAATTTATTTTTGTTACATTTTCTTAAAAGGATCATTGTTTGACACGGCACTTAAAATTGTCGTTAACTTTTTATTTTTAATTAGTTTAGGAGTACAAAATAAATTCTTATAGGAAAGCTAATTGAAATGGACATTTGTAATCATGAGTGTTGAGTTTTTGATCTTAATCTTTTACTCAGTTGCTCAAAGTCAGTAAAATATAAGACTTTTTGACACTAAATTAAATTTATGTTAAAAATTAGATAGACGTTTTGGAAACTATACAATCATAAATGCGTAAAACTGTAAAATTTTATCAAATGAAAGATTATTTATACTAAAACTCAGTATAATCAGAAAAACAAAACAAAAAGGCAGTAAAATTTTATTAAATGTACTTATTTTCGTACTAGAAAATTTTATGCTTTATATAAATTATGTGATGAATCTAATAATTTCCCTCCAACTTTATTAATTTTAAAATGTCGATGGGAAGTTATTTTTCACCCAGGATTTGTGCGGCTATCTCTTGTTAACTTCAGAAAAAAACTAGGAAGGACTTTGTTTCGCATAAATGTGGTTTACAATAAAGGTTAGAGTGAGATCGTGTAGAGAGTAACAATGGAAAGCAATTTTCACTTGTAAGTGATGCATTCGATCATTTTTCATCGAGTTTATTCGTAGATATAAACACAGAATTTATAAATTTGGGTATTTCTAAGCCCTGAAGTACAAGTTTAAAGTTCTTTGCAGTAAATACCATCCACTTTCCCCCCCCCCCCCAAAAAAAAATTAAGTAAATTATCTTAAAAGTCCTATTAATGTAGGTAAAAAGCTAAATAACTTTCTTTTTATAAATGAATCTCAATCCCAAAAATATTTTAATATAACATTGCTAGAAAGAAATGCCCAAATTTTCTAACATGGCTTTTTTCACCTTGTTTTTAAGCAACCGACAGTTATACCTTTATTGAATTATTTCACATTTTGGTCGCTGTCTTGAATCTACTTAAATCGGCATATTAAATCTGCATATGATTAATATGAATAACAATTAATATAATGTTTTAATGAATATATTCCCAATCACCGATCTTATTTTATATTTTAAATATTTAAAAAAAAATTTCTAATGATTTTCAATTAATTCTCAAGCTATGATATACTATTTCATCAACATAAATAAGTTTCTTTACAGTAAAATATATAATTTAGTTTAAATTATCCAATTTTTTCAATTTCCTCAACAAAACAAATAATCGTAGCATATCATCATTATCACAATTATTTTTTAATTATTTCCCTAACCACACTTTTACAAATACCCATCTTTTTAGAAAAATAATTATAATTTTAACGAAGAAGCTTTAATTTCCACTAATGAGCTTTCAAAAACATCTGTTAATACTGTTAGTTGGAATTGTTTTTCTTTACACAATAGAATATAAAAATTATTCTTATTTCAAGTATTATAATTACGCATTTTTAGTCTCATTTTTTATAGATGCGAAAAAGTGTTGAATACTTCCGTTATATGATAAAATAAAATTGTTCCCTAGTTTTTAATTTCATTGCAGAAATTCGTTTGTATTTAAAAAAAACCTTACATAATTCTACACTTATAGGAGATAAGTAACATAATTAAATATACTCTAATTATTAATTGCTCTTAAAAATGTTTAATTAATATATAAATAGAAAGAAATATTTTAATTTTTCTAATTTAAAGTTTTTGTTTTGTTTTGGTAACATATAGAATTAAAATCTAAATTATACAATATGACTAAAATTTGCAATGTAAGCTAAATTTCTATGAAAAATCTAAAAGTTATTAATGCTCTATTCAAAAATGAAATGCAATAAATTAAATGTAAGAAAAGCTATGAGTTTACTAAAAAGCGCAATATTGTTATTTTTGGATACTTCTATATTTAAAATATTTTTTTAATTTCTTAAATGATATTTTCAGATTGTCTGAAATAAACTTTAATGCATTGAAAATATTATAATCACAAGATATTTGAAAAAACAAATTATTTTTATTTCGCTGTTTAATTAAGAAAAATTGTCCATATCTAATCCTCAAAGGGGATTATTGATTTTGTTTTTTCATCCCATTTGTTCTTTCATCCCATTTTATGCATTTATAAAATACACTCTATAACAGAAAAATCGACGCACTAAGAAGGAGTTGTCCGATTGAAACGAAAATTGGTGGATAGAAATACAATGTACAGAATAGTAAATGATTAAAATTTCAGAACAATTGAATAATTTATTGCAGAGTTACAGTAAAAAGTTCAATAAAGTGCTGACCCGCTCTAGCCTGGATACAAGCAGCCACACGGCGTGGCATAGTCCGATAAAGCTCCTGGATGGTCTCTGGATGGCCCGGATGGTTCCTGCCAAATTCGATCCAATTGTCAAACGAGGTCATCAACATTCCGTGGCAGATGCAATCGCCTTCCCATCATATCCCAGACATGCTCTATGGAAGATAGATCTGGTGATCTGGCAGGCCAAGGAAGAGTTTGGCAAGCTTGCAGACAGTTCATAGCAACGCGTGCCGTATGTGGTCTGGCATTGCCCTGCTGAAAAACCAGCGCAGGGTGCTGCAAAAGGAACGGTAGCAAAACAGGTCTTAGGATGTCGTCGACGAACCGCTGTGCAGTAAGTGTACCTCTAATGACGACCAAAGGGGTCCGGCTGTGAAAGGAAACGGCACCACAGACCATAATGCCTTGTTGAGGGCCGGTGGAGCGTGCAATAGTGAAGGCAGTATCCCCCTCTGCCCTGTGCATCTCCAAACACGTCTTCGATGATCGTCAGGACACAGTTGGAAGCGGGATTCGTCGCTAAAGACTATACATCGGCATCATTCCAGCCATATCTGTTCAAAACATTCATGCATACGAAATTTCAAAGCAATCGGATGATTGCTTCTTGGTGGGTCGATTTTTTTGTTATAGAGTGTATTTTTTAAAAAAAACGTTGATAACTTAATATACAGTAAGTTCAAAATGATCAATCTTGTTAATGTGAGCTATCTTCAACAGAAGAGAATTTTAAAATCGTTTGCTATTTTATCTTACTGAACAATTGCAGAGTTATTTTTTTAACTAATGAATAAAATAGATTGTAAAACTTAAATATGCTAACGTAATTGCAGTCAAATTTTACATTACATCAAATCTTACATTACTACCAACATTACATCAAATAAATAAAATTGATACGTCTGTCTATAATACAGTGACTAATTAATATTTTAAGACAGTAAATATTAATAATATTATTGTAAAGTCACAAATTCGTAAAATGATTCTTCAAAAATTAAGTTCATGAAAAAATTTCTCTGATTCTTTATTTTTACAGTTGTATTTCGAAAGTTATCTACCACTGGGATTCATTGTGAAAATAACATCAAGGTTTTGAAATACTCAATTAAACTAATATATTTAGCGAAAATTTTATTAAAAAGTTATTACTTGTCTTTCAAATTTGATTTCCTGCTTAGTAAAATTGAAATAATATGCAAATAAATATACAGACATATACAAATATATACATCACGCATTAAGTTCAACTATTTTTATCCACTTTACAAAACTTGAAAAAGATTGGTTGAATAGTTTCTCAGAAATAACAATTTAAAATCACTCATTTTATGATAATTTTCATTATTATAACACTTTAACGCATTTTGTCAATTTAATAACTTTTTTGTGAGTTTTTATAAAATAGGGAATAATTTTTGCCTCTTCAATAAAAATGAAAGTTGTCTATGAAAAATAATGAATAGAAATTTCGGATAAAATATTCCATTATGGCAGAAAAATTTTCTAATAATTTTGCTATGAAAAGCCTAACAAGACAAGAAGAGGAATTCTGGAGGAATTTCCTCGACTATTTTTTTTAACTTTGCATAAAACATTAAGTTACAAAAAATCATAAGGTTCCTAATTTACGTTTTTCGTTAGCAATAAATATTTATAGGCATAATTAATTTTTACCATAGCTATGATCTAAATCATGGCGCATGAAAAACATAAAACTTTTTTGATAAAGATTGCAAGCATATTATAAAGATATTCTTCACAAAAAATGAAATTCGAAAGAAATTTTATCGTTCATGCACTTGCATCTTGAAAATATATTTATAAAATCAACTAGGATAATTTTATATTTTGTTTCCACTCTTGAACATAAAGTAACAATTTTTAGTTCATTTTATAAGAATTTTTAAAAACTAAATTTTAGTAAACAAGCTCAGGTTATGCAATCAAATAAGTAAATTTTAGCAAACAGGCTCACTTTGAAATTTCTTTCAGGCGTTTCAAAATATTTGATGCATCTAGAACTTCCAATCAAAGTATGAAATCGATTTAAGCATATTTTAAGATAAAGACTTTAAAATAAAAACTTTAAAATAATAAGTCAAAATGGAAGAGAGCTAAAAGCAGGTAAAACCAAATTTGTCTTATTTGCGAATTACATTATGAAATCTTAAAGATATATATGCTACATACATATCCTTAAAATTTTGGTTTGCTTGTTTTGGTTTCAAATTTTTTATTTAAATTGTTTACATCTAGAACTTTCCTACGAAAAAAAAAGTCTAGTACTTTACAAAAAAATTTAAATCGATAACATTTTAGTGTTCATTTAATATTAATATTTCTTCACTTTTACATTTATCATTTTAATTCCCCTTTTAATAATTATCTGTTTCCCACGTTCCGATATTTCTCAAATTTTAAACTTAAAGCATAACAAGTCGCAAAGTTTTTTTTTTCGATGATAGAAGAAAAGTGTTTAAAGTTTCGTCTTTCATTTAACAGTTGTTTTAAAATAGTATAATTTTAAGATTATGAATTTCGATTTGTTTTACATTCATGTCAACTTCTTTAAGGGGAAAAATAAAGTAAGTGCAGTCCCGCAGCTGAACTAAACTTACTAGGTTCTGTTCAAGAGCAACGAGTGGACACGCGAACCCATAACTTTAAATGTATTATCATTGCGCTATTTTAATTTGGGAAAAAATAATACAGAAATAATTCATAATCCAAGAAATAACCTTCCTCAGTTGCAATGCCAATAAGAAAGCAATTACTGAAAATCCTTAACAGACATAATCTTTGGGAATCTAAGTATGTACTTAACTTTTTTGAGAGAGAATTAAATTAACGAAGCATTAAAATTAAAATCCTCTAAAAGATTTCAAACTCAGTTTCCTAAATTAAAATTTTTTAAAAAAGAAGTCTCTTTGAAGAATTTTTAACATTATTAGAGCACTAAGGATAAAGGGCATTCTTCAATGACAGAGGCCGCTTCTTACTAATAATCTCTTCCACCCAACTTCTTTTGAAGAAAATGTACTTTCAGAATCGTTATCTGTTGATTCTCCTGTTAATGCTGAAATCTGACTTTTTTTTAAAAGACTATGAGCATCCTCCTTTTTATCTGATACACCACTCCGACCTCCTTCCTTTGAATTTTTTTGATTTTCATGGTTATGTAGATTCGAAATTTTCTTAATTTTCTTGTAAATATCTTGTCGTTGCATTCCTTTAGCACATGATAATCTACATTTGAAGACAGATTGACTGCTGTTTTTTGCCAACTTCTGGACTATTTCGAAGACTGGCTTTCTCGAGCAGTTGTGAAATCAATTTAGGGTGCACAACTTTTATTGTTTTGGATATAATGGAGACTTAGACTATGAGGTTGAGCAATTCCGAAGAGCAGGGCACATTGACCAGAGGTCTATTGTACCCAAACCCAAAATCATGATTAGTGGGAAAGCTTTATAGTGGAAACAAAGTGCAGCGAACACCTGGCAGAAATATCTTGAAATTCCCAGACCCTAATGCAATGCTGCCCCAAATGCTCAAATCTGTGAGCATAATAGACCTCACAATCACAAAGTATATGTCGTTAAATCTCCTCCTCAAGAGGAAAACTGCGACAAAGAGAATCAGTTTCAATACCCATAATATACAGGTGTCTCTTGTGGGTGCAGTGTCCAGTGAGAAAAATAATGATCTTCCTCAAGCTGTTGTTATTAAACTTAAGAAGCTCTTTTTAAAGCACACTTGCACCATTGTTCATAGGCAATATTTCCATAGAGCTTGAAAATGGATGCCCCGATGGATGTGGGAGAAATTCCTAAAAACCCCAGAAAATCGCACTGGAGCCAGCCCGTGCTGCTTCATCTGCCAGCTCATTATCAGGAATGCCAATATGTCCAGGTGCCCAATATAGGTATACCTTGTTACGAGTAGAAAGGAGCACTCGCACACTAGTGAAGAGATCAATTTACACCTTGACAGTGATAGAAGAGCAGCCTGACTGTCAGAGCAGATATATAAGATGAAAGGTTATGAAGAACTTACACACCGTAAAATACTAACTCCCGAAAACTATACTTTTAATAGTTATGATTAGGATTAAAGATCCAGAATTACTCTATGTGTTTTATTTTGAAATCGAGACACTTTGGTGGCAAGATATCTTGAAAAAGCAACTAAGAAAATAATAGAGTCGATGTTGTTTCCTTTTGCAAGTTTTTGAATTATCAAAATAAGCTTACCAGTCATTTCTTGATGTTAAAGAAAATAATATGATTTATTTAAAAATATTATGGTTTTCAAATACCGAGAAATGAGACTTCGAATTTCATTATTTAATTCAATTCACATTTTGATTTATACTTCACACTTAGGTAGTACAATAATGGTTCGTATCCGGTTCCATTTTCAATTTACTTTCAAACTGAAACTTTTTAATGTCATTAAAATAAAATAAAAGTTTTGTTTTAAAACTTAACATCACGTCCTCTAATGGAGAAAAATTTTATAAACTGACCAAGTAAACTACCTCTAATTTAAAACACAAAAATAATTACAAACAATAAGCATTTAAAATGCAAAAATAATAGAATCTGTACACTGCCTTTTTAAATGCAATATCAATAGAGTCTGAACTCTGTCTTTTATTTAAAATGCTTAAACAATGCATATGGTTGTTTTTTCTGTTCTGCTCAGCTCATATAATTACATTCAATTTCTCATCGATGGCACCAGATTGTTTTTTACTTAAATTAAAAGAAAATTTCATTAAAAGAAGTTTAAATTTTATGAATTATATTTACCATTCCTATCTATTTTAGTAAATCTCCTTTGAAAATGCGTCATATTCCATGAGGGGAAAAAAATACATTTTGAATATAATAATAACATTCCAAACAAAAAGCGTGTGCATGCTTTCATATCTTTAAAAATATTTTTAAATAGATAATTGAAGTTATTGACTCACCTTTATCAGCAAAAAATGCTGAGCGTTAAAATAAATTGATGATTCCAACCATACTATCTTTTAAAATGTCAGCATCATTTTAATGAAATTAATATTTATCTTAAAAAATTATAGATTTGTAAAGATACTATACGATAATCGAAATTATTTTTCAGTTACAAATATTTTCTGTGTTTCTGAGAATATATGCTATTCTAACTTATAAATAATGTTTTATATTTTCTGAATAAGTGACTTAAAAGGTCTAGTTTTTTCGCGAAAGAAATTTCTTTGTAAAACAAATTTTATCATCGTCCAATAAAATTAGATTTTTCCTTCGAAAAAATTAGTACTCAATTTTACTCATACAATTAGTACTCATTAGTACTAGAAAGTTCTGCTACGCTCTTATAAATGATACCTATAAACTCCTCCCCCCCTCCTCTGAACTCTTACTCCTCTTGCGTAGATGCTTTAATGGGGAGAATTAAGTTTCTAGGAGAACTAAAAATGAGACATTGTTTTCGATGTATTTTCTCAACCGTAAATGAATAAAATGGCATCTGAGACGACCAAACTATTAGTTTAAAAGTTATAAGGATTTCGTATACAAAAAATTTCAATTTTGCACCTCTACCTATGCACGCACCTGACATTGTTATGTGAACAAGTGAGACATTGTTTGCTATGCATTTTTATAATTACTTATGTATTTTTATGCTAAAATGAAAGTGATGATACACAAGCCAATAGAACGAATTATTCACAATTTGGAGTTTTAATTTATGAAAAATGCTTCTTCTGACGTGCAAAATCTATCTAAAAGAATTCGAGCATATAAAGTGAATTGTTCATGCAATTAAGTATGATAAAGTGCAAGAGAAGCATTGTCTCAATTGCCTGTCCAGAACATTCAATTCTCTCCCTTAAATCACCCACATTTCCCTCAAAAAGAGGGAAAGGTATAGAGGAGAGGAAGAAAGTTTTTAGGTATTATTTTTAATGACTTGGAAAAGCTTTTTCTCAAAAAATATTTTGATTATTAATTTTTCAGCAAAAACATCTTTCTTGCTCTAATTACTGGACTATAGATTTATTTTATTTGAATGCCAGCGTTCAACTGCCGACCCAATTCTGAGTTTACGACTATCAATACTTAACTACGTGGCCTTGTAATTTTGAACCCAACTCAGAAAAAAAGAAAAATCCTGAATCAAGCATTGGGACAAACTAGCCTTCGTGCCGGATTTTTTGATGGAACTAGTTTGGCATTCGCGGTTCATGGAGAGGAAAACTACGAAATCCTCACACGGATAGCCAACGTCAGAAGAATTAAAACACATTGTACATCTACCACTCAGTCAGGAGATTTTTTTACTTCAGCACTATGCATTTGCGAGCCGGAGCCAAAATTCGTATAAACCAGTCATAAATAGAGTTTTTATTGCTGAAAATTATTGAAAAGTAGTATTAATTAACTTGAGTAGGTAATTTTGCAATTTAAAAAAAATAGCAAATTATATTGTATTAAAAGACATTTTAGTAAAAAGAATTATAAGATTTTTCTTTTCAAAACCACTAACTATATTAGCCACTGCTTAAGTTTCGTGAATACATATAAAAATTAGTTTATAGGCCTTGAAGATATATAAGGAATAAAGTAGAATTTTTTTTTTTTTTTTCAAAATCCATTTAAAATATTGTTTAAGCAGTGCAAATCTTCCAGGAGAAAAAAATACAACCTGTGAGATAGTGAGTCCGAATGCTGTAAGTATTTAGTAAAATTTAATCACTGCCAGTACAGGTAAAAAAAATTGCTATAAACGACGAGTTAGATGAGAAATAGATCTTTATTTGTTTTGAAGTGGGTATGAGTCATTTTTGAAAAAGACATCTACAGTGGAGTGGCACAGCAGATCGTTGAAAAGGCTAAAGTGCCAAGAGGAACATGGGCCAAGTGGATCGCATCTCAAAAATTTCCATCAGTTTTCGCAGATAACTCAGAGGATATCCATAAGAAATTTTAAAAAATGTCGCAGGATTCGCCTGACATTTAAATGAATAACGTGAGGAAACCTGATGTATGTACCCCTTTTGAATGGCCAATAATTCATCACCCAGACGGAGGCTGAAGGTGTACATGGTGAAGGATACAATTACAAGGAACTTGGCATGAAGCGGAATCTTTGGCGGCAGTGAAGCTGATCTCAAGCTCCCTGAATTGGAGCTCCCAGGGAAAAGAGAGAAAAAGGTTGAAATTTTAGTTCATACAGATTCTCGGTCAAATTGTGGGTAAATGTCCTCTGTTAGCAGAGCATGCACAGTAGTTAGTGAGTGCGTTAAATCAGATGAAAAAATTTGTAGATTTTAAATATTTCCTATCACATACAGTATCATCTCGATACAGCAAACAACTGAAAATAATTACTTAAATACAGCTTAACAAAATATGATACATCATCACCGGACACAACAACATAGTAAATTGACATCTGCATCAACATAGAAATTTATCTGGGCGTCTGAGGGTCCTTTGCCCATCCATCTTGAAATTTTATCTTATAAGGTGGCTCTTGCTGGTAATTGGAATGCAAATTTGAGTGAAAAGAAAATTAAATATATTGTATTCTAGATAAAGTTGCATCGCTACAAAAATAAGCTGCCATTGCCTGAGGTTGGTCTTCTCTCAAGTTTTCAAAAGTTAAAATTATATTATAAATATTTAAATTAAATCATTAAATAATTACTTTTCAAATTTAATACAAAAAGCATTTTCAGTAATAAACACAAAAACAAGAATGCAAAATTGGATAAATATGAACAATACGTAAGAGAATATTTCAAATTGTTATTATAAGATTAAACATACATTTGTGGGTATCTCAAATTAGTTGTATGACTTGATAAGCACACAATTTAATCATATTTGTTTTAAATGTTTTAAAAATCACATATGATTGCAATCGTATCTTAGCTTATCAAAAAAAAGCGCGCAAGTAAAAATATTTAAACCTTTGATCCATGATAATATAAAAAAATTATTTTATTTTTAGCAACAACAGGATCTTTGTAAATAAAAGAAGAAATATTAAAAAAGTATTTATAAATTTTCGATGCATGATGAAATTATTTTTAAACAGCTTAGGTTTTTAAGACATGTATGGATTTTAAAGGGGAAAAT
Organism: Parasteatoda tepidariorum; assembly: GCF_982258835.1. Lineage (NCBI taxonomy): Eukaryota > Metazoa > Arthropoda > Arachnida > Araneae > Theridiidae > Parasteatoda > Parasteatoda tepidariorum. The sequence goes on from NC_141755.1 coordinate 45,612,606, forward strand.
GACTGAAGAAAAAGAGAATTTGAATTACAAAATTGAAAACAAAGATTATAATTTTTTATAAAGTGGAAGAGACTTCACTATTAATTTTATCCTTCAAAAAAATCTTGCGAAGCTTTTAAGCATAACGTCAGAGCCCACTTAATAACAGCTTTTATTCAGAATTGACCATAAAATAATTTTAAGTATTCGATTAAACAAACAGTAAAGGTCTCATCGGCGCGTATTCCCAGGATTCACCAGACAAAAATTAAAATTTTAAAACAGATATAAAACAAAACACGTGGAATTACCAACGAACAAATAGAAAGTAAATGAAAGTTAAAAACAAAAACTAGAGAATTCCCTTTTGTAGAAACAGGCAAATCAGTGCATGTTGCATTTCCAAGAGCTATGGAAAGGTGGTAAGTGACAGTGAATTTGTTACTGTACCATTTTTCCATTTAATTTTCTATAAAATTGGTAATATCCTTTTCTATTTTGGTTTGTAATATATTTCCAGGCTTGTTGACAAAACTAAATTCTCTTAAAGATCCTACAAGTGTTGCAAATCGCAGGGACATTTACTCCATATCTAGATTATGCAACATTGGTTACATCAGACAAATCGGGTTCACTTCAAAATTCAGATTTGAAAAAACACAATGTGTCCGTCATCAAAATTCGATGAATCATCTATCGGAACCTTGGGCAGAAACATATTTTTTTATGTTTCATATTTTAGTGGATAATTTTCCATTTTCTGTTTCAAATACGTTTTGTTTTCCTCATTCACGCCTGATTAATCTTAAAAATGGGTTTTTGAGCACTCAAAACATGTCAACTATTTCTTCTTTCATAATTTTTCAATTAAATGAAGCTTTTACATTATCAAGTAAATTATCCATCTCATAACCAATGGGGCTCAACCTAAAGTAAACCATAGGAAGCAAGGAAGGTTGCAATGATTTCGATGACGGCATGTATTTACGATACAATGTATTTACGATGCAATGATTTACAATGCAATTATTGCTATGATGGCATGTATTTACCATTATATCATAAAAACGATAATCTACTTAATACAAAATAAGTTTTTTTTCATAAGGAAAAATACACAAATAAGCAAAAATTTTTAAATTTATTAAATGTTTACTGTAAAGTTGATAATATCATTTATTTTTCATTAATGTGTGTATTTACTTTAGTTGCTTCTGCTCAATTACCGAAATATTTCCGCAAACTATTGCGAGGAAATTGTTTTTTAATGAATCAGAATATAAATAAACATATATCAAAATAAAATAACTTGCTGATAAAAGCTATTATATTTTTTATATATTGCATTATAAACTTGTAAAATGAAAAGGAATAATGTAATAAATCTAAACTCTCGTTGGAGCATTGAAATTATTCTTTCTTCATTTTAGAATTACTGAATTTGCCTGAGATACTGAGAAACATCCATTAAAATCAAGACAGATGAGGCTGACTCGTATCCTTGTGTGTGTGTGTGTGTGTATATGTATATATAAGTTGAAATGTGGATAAAACAAGGAAAAAATTACAAAACAATGAAAAAAGGGGAAAAAAAAGAAAAAAAATAATAAAAATAAAAGTAATAAAAACCGGAAAAAAAATCTGAAAAATATCAATACAATAGTGTGAGGAGCACTCACATATTTTGAAATTTTGATAAAAAAACAATGGATACCCAGCTAAAGTAATAAAATTCTATATAAAATCATTGAGTTAATTGGATATTATTGTAGATATTTACTAAAAATTTTCCTTGTTAATTTACATAATTTTTCCATGTGCAAATCCATCTCGGGCAAATCCGTTAAAATTATTTACTAAAAAATTTCGTCGTTAATTTATATAATTTTTCCATGTGCAAATCCATTTCGAGCAAAACCGTGCCTAAAATTACTTACTAAAAAAAATTCTTTGTTAATTTATACAATTTTTCAATGTGCAAGTCCGTGTCTAAAATAATTTACTAAAAATATCTCTTTGTTAATTTATACAATTTTTCCATGTGCAAATCTATTTTGGACAAATCCGTGGCTAAAATTATGCAAAAAACAGGCAATTCGACTTTTTATCTCTTTTCTATTTTTTTTCTTAAATAAATATTTATTTTCTAAGATAATTTATTGTCAACTTCTTTAAATTATCCAGTATAATATTACCTTGCGCACATCCATTTTCGGGCCCATCCTTGGTAACTAACAAATCAAAAGCACTTTACGAATGCAGTAAGAACGCACTTTAATACAGAACTTATCTAGTTACACTTTTTGCTCAATTTGCGCTTTTGTTTTCATTTTTTGCAATCTGACAATCTTGTTGCGAAAATATTTTAAATCATTCTTGAAAAATTTCCTGTTCATGTAAGTTCTTTGAACTTGTTACTCGCTTTATAGAATATGTTTTATATTTTATTCTGTTTTTTTCTTTTTATTTTATTTTCTGCTTTTACGTGTTATTTTTACTTATTGCGTTCTATTTTATTTGCTGTAATTTTTTTGTAAAATTTTTTGAGTGTTCCTCACACTATTGTATTGATATATTTGAATGTGATTGATATATTGAATATTGATTGATATATGAACTCCTTTTTGCGGATATAATCGTGTGGGCGGATGAAAAGATTACATCTTCTATTTTCCGGATTTCTTTTTGTCCTTTCTTTTTTCTGATTTTTTTCCGAGTTTTTGTTATTTTTATTCCTTATTATTACTTTTCTTAATCTTATATATATATATATATATATATATATATATATATATATATATATATATATATATATATATATATATATATATATATATATATATATATATATATATATATATATATATGTATATATATATATATATATATATATGTATGTATATATATATATATGTATATATATATATATATATATATATATATATATATATATATATATATATATATATATATATATATATATATATATATATATATATATATATATATATATATATATATATATATATATATATATATATATATATATATATATATATATATATATATATATATATATATATATATATATATATATATATATATATATATATATATATATATATATATATATATCTTAAGGCATTTATACCAAAGTATTTTTGATATGATAGCACTTTTAGTCGCAAAATCTTTAACTATAATTAATTTTGTGCTAATTTAAGTAAACGACACAACAATATGGAATGTATTTGTAACTCTGATTTTTAATCAGATTTCATTGATATGATCAATACATACTCTCTCAGAGAACTAAATTTAGATCTATCTTTAAGATTAGTTTGTTAAATCATAGCTTTCTATTTTTTAGAAGACCTTGATTGTTTCATTTTTAAAACATCTAGAATTCACACTATACCTGTACTTGTTGGTTAGAAATGGACCCTATAATTCAAATACAAACAATGTCTTTTTCATAATTCTCATCTTATTCAATTTGATGTATTTATGCTTAAAAATCATATCAATGTATTGGAATTTATTAGAATGCACTTTATCATTTGAAATAACAAGAATAACGATTTCAAATATAATTGAAAACGTGCAAATAGTATTGATATTTATTGACATATTTGATGCGTATGCAAACTCCAATTTATGCAATATCAGTCATTCCTTTGAAATAATGTACATAATATCTGATTTAACGATCCAGTTACAAGAAAATATCTGGTGATTTAACTGTACGATTCATATTCAAATAAGGAAGTTATCTATTAAATCAGGAGTAAATCACTTCTGCGGCATTTTTCTTCCAGATTTCGTGACTTCAACTAATTGAATTCTTTCTATGAATTCGAAGCATCGTCAATTCGTGCTTCGAATTTTGTAGATTAATCCATATAATCATTAAATTCCATCGGATATAATGTATCAAAACTATTGATTCCAGTAAAGTATTCATTGTTTTGAGTGCGTAAATTATTCTTTACATAATCTGGGGATATGTTTATCCAAATGTATTTAAAACAATGTTTAAATTCATATTTTTATTAAGATTTTGATGCAATTCATAATTAATTTTCCTTCTCGATATTTATCATTTGATGATTTGATTCTGAATATTTCTGATTAAAGGCTTTTTATTGATATATTTTCAGATTCTTTTAAGGTAAGCAAAGAAATATAAGTGCAATTTAAAAAATGTTTTTATCGTATTTCTCACTCGTAATTTTCAGAGAAACAAATTTGAAAATTGACAGCAATGAAAACATTCTTTAATTGAAGTTAAAATTCGATGCTTGTTCAGGGAATTTAAATTTCTCTGTACATTAAATGACTTTTATATAGTGATGTATTTTTTCCTCGCCAATCAGATAGAAATTTAAACAACTCTGTATTTGATCCTTTGAATATATTTCAATACGTTCGATTGAGGAAGGGGGGCAAGCGACATGGCAAGCGCATGATCTGTATTTTGAAATTATTTAATTATTATTTATGAACTCTAAGTTTGTATTTTCCGGACAGACTATACCCCGACGATTTGGCAAAATTCAGATTTGAAAATCGGAACTTGGAAAGTACGTACCTTATACAAATGTGACGGTTAATTATACCTGTTCGATGTTTTCTCTTCTTATGGATTGGATGTATTGGCTGTCCAGGAAATCAGATGTATAGGAAGTATTATGTTAGAGAAAAATAACTACATCTACGATATAATTGTAAATGGAGCTTCCAATGTAAATACTTATTCTTGATACCGCTATCAAAAAATTAATGGAATAAGGTTAAATAAATAAAAATAGCTAAATTGTTTCTCGTTATATCTTTCTATCAATAATTTGTTTCGTTCAAACGGAATTCAATACTGAAAATAACGAAATTATTAAGACGGTTCCTTGGAGTAATATTATTTTTATCTTTTTATTATGAAATATAGGAAAAATTTGTATTCTGATTGTATAAATTCTATTTGTATAAAATTTCTGAAAAAAATATGCTGCCTTCTCGCTGCCAATATTTTTTTTATCAAAATAGGTTTAAAAAATTGTAAAAAACATCGGTTTGGCACTGATTTTGTTGTTAGTAAACGAATAAAGGAAAAAGTTAATGGCTTTTTGTTTACTGAGAAAAGAATCCGTAAATTGCACTTAAGGGCATACTTCAGGATATGATAAAAATGGTAATGATAAAAAGGAGAATGAAAAATATTATTTCTATGATACTCTAAAAAAAGAATACTTAAAATGCCCATCAAAGTGATATCAAGATATTGCTGACGTAAATGCAAAACTTAGAGGAAACCTTAACTCAGACCGTAGGGAGCTGTCTATATCATGAGTTTACTGATAATGGAATCAGTCTTTTAGACTTTGGTTCTGCAACTACGAGAAATTTGCTAACTGGGCACTTGCACTTCAAGAAGATTTTCACACATGTGACATAAGACGTCAGTGCCGGCTGATCGTTTATAAGCGAAATAGCCTGTAAAAATAATAAGCGAAATGGCCTGTAAAGTTTCTCCACATAAGTTAGAATGTTAATTAACGTGAAGTTAATTAAATACAATGCCTTATCGCACATCAAGTTTATTGAAATATAATTCTTTTTGTTCTACTTCTTTTATTGAACTTGGATGTATTAATTGTTTATCCATTTTATTGTAACCGTGATATATTTTTGTTTTATGTACCTGGTAACTTTGATGCTTAAATAGTTTATGTTCTACGTGGCTTCATGATTGAAGTACTCTGTGTTAACATTAAACTATACACAAGGTAACGTGGAGGTCACATGAGTGTTTCACTTAAAATCAGGCAGACCACATTTTGCAAGATATAAAAGCTGCCTGTTAGATGATATACAGTCCGCAAAAAAAAAAAAAAAAAAAAAAAAAAAAAAAAAAAAAAACGAATCACCCTGAATAACTTTTGTTTTAATGGTCGGATTTTCACGAGCTAAGTGTCAATCTTAATGGTTCCTGGGGGTGACCTCAAATATACTAATATACTAATTAATTAGTGCTAACTATTAATTAAGTTACGAAATCAGACACAAAAACGTACTTTCTCTGAATAAACATATATTATTTTTTACATATTTGGACTCTTAATCTTCAAAATATAGGGGGTAGCCGCAATCTGGGAAATATGGTCCCTATAGTTTGGTCAGGAGAGCGATTCAAAATTCATACCCTTTAATGTTAATTTCACTTTTTACGTTTTTAGTCATATTTTTGAAACTAATAAAGCAATTCAAAGAAAATTGCACCCACTCATAAAACTCATTTATCCAAAGATAATTTCATGAACAAAATAATTTTTAATAATTATTAATCATTTTTTATTATTTAATTAAATTGAGGATGAAAACATTTTGAATTATATGGTATGAATTTTTTTATACCATTTAATCTACATATTTTTCAATTGAAAAATCTGAAGTTTCAACTGTTTTTATTTATTAGAAGCTGAGAAAAATTAAAATTAATTATTTTTTAAAAACTAATTTGTCGACAATAAGGAAATAATTCAATGGGGCGATTAATATTAAAATGTGATAAACTTGCGAGGAACTTGACTTCGCGCGCGTGGCGTAAAATTTCATTCATATTTTTTTCGCTAATAATCGTTTGCTAATCTTTTTATTTTTTAAAAACTAAAAAATACGATGTTTCTTTTTTAGTCGTTTAATAATTTATTTTTAATTTAGTAAAGAAATTTGAATAAAGCATTTTGAATAATAAACATTTTATTCGACTTATGCTCAGTGGACCAGCATCCATGGTTTCGTGGCCAAAATTAGTATTTCGATAAAAATTGTTTCAAAATTTGGGGATTTTTATTTAGGGGTTTTTATGCGCAGGTAAATTGAATTCATAGTTGAAAATTTGAAATACGCTAAAAATACTAAAAAAAAAATTTAAAAAAATGGCGACTGAAATATGGCGAATAAAAATAAAAAAAATTATATAGTACGCTTGAATAATTAAATATAGCAATGAAAATATAAGAATTTTCGTAATTTTATATTAAAAATAAAAAGCAAATTATATTTCCGAAGTAATATTACAAAATATTAAACTAGATGTCCAAATTAACATGACCAACGGTATCTCACCCATTGTGGTGGTCTTGAAAGAGTGGATACCACCTCTGGAGAACGCACTAGGTCTGCTCATCGGTAAGACCGATAATGCAGCTCATTGGGAAAAAAAAATATTACAAAATAACGCGAATTAATTATAAAATAACGCGAAAACACATGAAAAAAAAAACATATTTTTTGTTTTTCGGTATATTTAGTCCACCTTTGCTATATGGGCAAAATGGGGCAGGTTTTCTCGAAAGAAGAAACATAAAAAAAGACAACAAAAAAAAGTTTAGCTAATTACCTCGTGGAATTTTTTGGAACTAAGTTTCGAAAGTCATTCAAACATTGCAAAATGTCAAATGATAAGATATAAACTATAAGTTTGTGAAGAGTATTAACTAATCCAATAAACTGAAAAATTTTACTTTAATTTCTGACTCTGATAAAAATGTAACAGTAAGGTGAAATTCCTATATATATTTCTGAAATATAAATTGAAAAGTTACATTAAAAAAACATTTTTTTAACATATTTTTCACTACATTGTACTCTCGTCGATCCAAAAAGTAAATTATAATGTCTGGAATGATTATGAATACTTAATTTTGGCTATATTAAAACTGCCTATACATATTTCAGTTGAAAATTTAATTTTGACTTTTGGCCAAAGATCATGGTCTTCTGGCCCACAGTGGAATGTCTAGTTTTATAAAAGCGTGCTTCAGATAGAATATGATTATACCCCAGACTGTGCTTATTTAATGTGATTATTTTTTATTTTTTGATTTTGTTTTTTAATAACTGATACAATTTTAATAATATACATACGCATACATAGATTTGGATTAATATATTTATCAATTTCTTGAATATATATATTGCATAAATATTAATAAAAATACGTAGTCAGCATTTTTAATGATCTTAAAACTTCTTAACATCTTATATATCGCCATATAATCTTAAAATAAATTTGCAAATTATCTGTCTGCGCTTGTTTCGCAGAATTATTTTTCCAACTTTTTAATTAAATTTTTATGCAAAATGTTATTTTCTAAGATATATTATTTTCCAATAATATACTAATCAATCCTTTTAGTACATTAATTTATGTTTTCCTTTAAAATAAAATTACTTTCTAAATTATTGATAAGTTCTTATTGAAAGAAAACTTAGAATTATTGCCACCTATCTGAGAATTAAATCTTGTTGAGAAATTAAAAATATTCTACTGATCACACAGAATATCATTCGATGCAGAACAGCTGACTATTTACTAAGAATACTATTGTTTACGAAAAATGAAGATATGTTATATTCACGTTGTTTATATTCCCACACGGAGTTAAAGTCAAGTAATTTTTCTGACAAATCAAAATGTACTATGGTGTGTATATGTGTTCATAAGTCCTGCCACGTAATATTGCAACCAGATAAAATGGCAATTACGATATGAATCAGGCACCCTCACTGAGAACTTATCTCGTGGTAGCCAGACAGTAGCTTGCTGTCATATTGAAAAAAGAAATATATAGGTATCAACAGCATACTTATCTTAGAAATGTTAACTGAAAGGCAACACTGCTCATTTAGAATATCAAGAGAAACATGCTGGTTCATGTTAGTGGTCTCAAAAATGAACGAGCTCCAATCGATATTAAGAAAAACAGCCCAACATATAACAATAATTCATTAATTGGATACCCTTAGAAGGCATGACGTATGGGTCTGCCAATCAGGTTCAACAAACACGAGTGAAGTTGCTTGCATGTAGTCATTTAAATTGATTCAGCTTGATTACAATTCCAGGCCTTAAGGCAGTAACGTTGACAAGCCATGCTCAAACAATTGATTAGACTCAGCCATGTGATTAGATGAGTCCAAAATAAGAGCCCCACGGCTTTTAATAATGATACTTTTCAGATTTTTCTAGGGATGACTAATTTCTTGCCCAGTGGTTTTATACAATACCAAATGATGTTTTGTCTTACAGATCACCTTAGTGATTTTGCTTACTCTTCAACCAGAGCAAATTGTCAGCGGAAATGTTGGTCTCTGCCTCCATAATTGTGCTCAATGTAAGAGAACATTTGGCCCATTCTTTGAAGGACAGAAGTGTGGCGAATGGTGCCTAAGAATTCAAGGCACAACCTTACCTCAAAAGTGACATGTTTTTGAATAACTCCGTAATTATAAGCAAATGAGTATTATAGTAATGGCAACAACTGAGTATTTATTATAAGGTTCAAAACGCAATTTCTACAATATTAAGAACACTTAAAATAGTACAAATATATGAAATATATAATATCTTGATTTTAGATTTAATAAATTTAAAAGTCAATAGTCATCAATATAAAAAATTTATAAATTAATATATAATCATCAATGTAATAAATCCATATATCAATATATTCACAAATCTATAAATCAATATATATTTAAAATATTGCAATTATAAAAATCTATAAATGGAACCGGCAGCATCTTAAAAAAAATCACAACAAAAAACAGCATTTCATAACAATAAATTTAGTAATACATTGAAAAGCCTGTTGATCTTTTTTTTTCCAAAGAAGAGACACAAGTTAGCATATGATGATGTTTATACATTTAGTAATTTTTCATTCGTTGTGGTAAAAGACTTACTGAAAATTCCAGTTTTCAGAATAATAGTTCGTATTATGATGTAAAAACACAGAACTGAAAAGAAAATTTTACCGAATATATGATTTTTAAATATCATGCTCAAAAGTAACATGATAAACATACCAAAATGTTCTTCAAAGCTATCAGTCATTTTACCATTCATTATGAAATTTTAACCCTTTGATGCCTATTCCTTTTACCAAATAGAATAGTCAAAAACCTTTTGATCTGTTTACATTTCTATGGTTTATTTAAAATGGTATTTTATTTAAATCATTGGTAGGAGTTATATAACCGTTAACTACTTATTTTTTTAAATGCTTTTCACAATTATAACAAAATAAAAATGAGCCTCAATGATACATTCAAGAGTGATCTCGGATAGATAAAGGCATGATCTCTTCGTTATGAATCTTTCTTGAGTGTAGTGGAATTAAGTTATTTTTTTAGATATGTTTGTAAATCCAAAAAAAAAAACTTAAAAACTCTTTGAAAAACAGATAGCACAAATTTGATAATGAGAGCAAGAATCTACGCCCAGTGTTACAGCTGCATTCGATCCCTCTGCATCCACATTTCAGAGTAGTTAGTGGAACAGCGATACCACTCTGCGAGGGAAGCCTCTAGACTTTATTCCAAGTAAAACAGCCATGCATTATCGGGACCTCAGTTTCCGAGGCACCAAATGCTGTGATGCGTAAAGGTAGCGGGTTCAATAACGCTTATTGGTTCATTGATAACAACAAGCAATTGCAGGCTTGTGTGCTCAATTAATTCATATAAATCTTTGTCGAAGAACTGATAGCACAATACAGAGAAGGACAAAGAGATTCGAAGCCGCAACCACCACGTCGCTTCGCACTGCGTTTGTCGGGCGATACCAGTTGACCAGGGAGGCCCCTCAATAACATCACACTGTTTTTCCCATTTTCCTGCTATCTTCTCTTCAATTTTAACGAGATTCGAACTATTCTTTGACAAACTACAAACTATATGAACCTACATATGTATCGAAACAAAATTTTTTTATTGTTTGTTCCCTATCCAAGGCTACAGTGAGATTCGAACTATTTGCCTTCATTTTATGCAGCGTTTCGCAAAAGAAAAGAGGAAGAAGAAGAGACTGCTTGCCAAGGAGGAGATAGTAAAATAAATTCTTGCAAAAATAAACAGTACGATTCCAAGAATTTACAGTCCTGTAGTAGACTGATCGAAAAGACACGATTTCCGGTAGAACACCGAAGCCAAGCATCACTGGTTACGGTCAGTAAGTGGGTGGTTGACCACTTTGAGCAACTTGCGTAGGGACCGAGGGTACGCGGTATCGGTTCTCGTTAAACTGTTTTACTGTAAAGTGCTCGACTTCGCGGGCAGGTCATCGAGCTACCAAAGCAGGGGAGCCATCCCCTCTGTGGAGGATCAAAATTGTGATGACATGTTTTTGGATCATCCTCAAGGATGTTTCCCAGACCGTCGCCAATACCCCATTGAGCAGTTCTAGTGCTACGTAAATAAAAAGTACCTACCTACTTATTATCCACGTATTTATTTATTTATTTGCTGTTACGCAGTCATGTGTAGGCTTGCATGCTCATTAAGAATGTGTTTATTACGAAGTCACGCCCTTATTAGGAAGTGCAATTTATTATAAGCCTTTGCTGATTTGAAGAAGAGATAGCACAAGATAGAGAAAAAAATTACAAAGACGCATGTATTGTATCCCAGATACAGCGGGTTCGAATCTCATCTTATCCCAACATATATCTTTGTAATGTTCTTCTCTATCATGTTCTTCGACTTGACAAGGGCTTACAGTCCAAACTTTTGTAATACCTATTACTTCAACCACCTCTATATAATATTTTTAACATTTTTACAAGCAAAGATCTTAATAATGAGGACTTTTCAAGATAGTGATCGAGTTTCCGATAATAATATTTATTAACCAGATTAATTTTATGTTTTGCAATTACACTCTCAGATTTCAGAAAATTTTCAATGGCAGTAGTCAGAGTCTTGAAAATGAAAGTTGAAAAAAAATGTCATATTTATCAAAGTTCTCGAAGATATAGATAGTCCCCTTACGGCAAGGTTCTCTTTTTTTGCATAAACAAAATAAGATTGACTTGTTAGTCATTATTCATACAAAGCAAAAATGTTACAATTCCAATATTATTCTTTAAAGACTGAATAAAGGCACTCATAAAATTTTGCAAACAATATTATTTCTCAGCTTTTATTAGAAATCTTTTCTTTTTTTAAAATTTTTTGTCTTCTGCATGTTAAGGTTCTCAAATGTAACATTTTTTAATGATGATATGTAGCGTTTTTAGATTTAATCTCGATATAAAAGGGCTGTTATTTAATCTGTAAAAAATGAATACTCAACTATCAAAAAAGTTTCTTTATTTTTGACGAAACCGTATCCTGGTGCGTGCTTCGACCTGATATTTCCTCAAAGTAACGAAATAACTATCTTCAATTCTTTGAGGAAGTGAATTTCGTCAAAAATAATAAAATATTTCATCTTTCTATTTTTCCGCAAAAAAAAAAAAAAAAAAAAAATATTGCGAGGAACTCGTTATCCCTCAGGGTATCATGCATGCCATAAGCAGGACAGGAATCCGGGGAACTCCTTTACCACTATACTGGACGGTCGGCCTACTTCATCAATCTAGTTTCATCAAGTTTTTTTTAACTAACAATCTCTTACAAAGCACTGCAATCCCGTGATTTCGATGCGAAATGATTCTCAAAATTAACAAAATGCATCTCAAGGAATCGTTAAAAGAGTTTTATTTTTGATAATGTGTTCAAGTTTAATGCGAATCTCATTGGACGTAAACTATAGTTAAATTTAGCATTGTTTCAAGCCTGCACGGTCTATTTACTAATCATTTATTAGCATTATTGTGGTTTATTTATAAGCATCATACTGCAGATAATATATATATATATATATATATATATATATTCACTAACACTTGAATTGATCTTTAGTGTAATTATAAACCTGGTAGAAATAAGTAAATTTGTGAAAAAATCATTATTTAGAATTCTAAAATCCTTGAATGCCATTGAAATAGCGTAAGTATAGGAATTAAAACAGGAAATAGACTCCTATTTCCTATTTTAACTGCTAAATAAGGAGTTAAAATAGGCATAAGAATTAACTTAAAAGTAATAGTTCTTTTACCTAAACACTCGTCTTCAAAATCTAATTTTCAATAGGAAATGGGATCCCTGTGCACCATATGAAAAATTTTCTTTACAGCTTCCACGGCTTTTGCTAACTCATCATAGTGCTTGTATTTGATAGAAAATGTTTTATAAAAATTTTCTTCAGGTTTATACCTTTTCTGTTTTTTTACATTTAGCTTATTCAAGGAATGACAGAAATATTAAAAATACATAAAAGTGAAAAGTAGAGAACACCATAATTTTACTTTCACTTTCAGTTTTTGTTTCAGTGGAAAATCTTTGTTTATAATAATGTTGCTGAATGGTCAGACAAATTTTCACGGTTTGATAACATTTATAATGTAGTATTCATACTTTTGTAATCGAAATAAGTTAATATACAGTCATTGGACAAATAGGAAAGAAATACATTTATGTGAATCATAATTAAAATAGTGCAACAGTGCAATATAATTGAAAAGGTGTTTTTTTTCTACTTATGGATCTTTTGTTCTTTTAATCATGGTATTCATTATACTTACGTAATGACTATTTGATACATGAACCTAAGACCTTGTTTTTTATCAATAGCATTTTGTAGAGTAATATTAAATATATAGTGCGCAAAGGAAAAAAAAGATAACATTCAGAGTTATTTTTGACCAAATGAGAGGGGAAAAATTATATTAAAACTGATTAAAATGGTTGATTTCAAATATGCTTCAAATTATGAATTTAAGGATAATATCAGACATAAAACGTACTTTTTATGAATTTACATTAATTTTTTAAAAATTGTATTTACAGTTTTGACCACCAAAACATGAAAGGATGGCGGTAGCTGCCATCTGGAAACTGATCCCACTAGTTTAGTCAGGAGAATATTAGAAAGTTTAGGCCCCTTAATGTTGGTTTCATTTCTTATTTATTCCGCTTTATCTCAGAAATTATTACTTAAATCATGCAAGTGGTGTTTTCTTTTCGATTGAAATTTCTCCCGTCTATTGAACTTCTGATATTCGCGATACTTACTTATTGACCTCTCATTTATCTATGAAACTCAAATCACAATTTTTCAATAATATTTCGCTTTATTTTAAATGAATGATAAGCAAACGAAGTATTAGCCTATGTAACTTTCATTCTTACAGTAGGATTTTCATATTTTATAACTAAAAACTAATCTTAATGGTTCAAAGGTTAAACATTAAACTTGCTAATTAATTGGTTTTAATCATTAGTTAAGCAATGGAAACATACATAAAATCGTACTTTTCCTGAAGAAACGTACCTTTTTTTCCTTACGGATTTGAATTTTTGACCATCAAATCAAAATAAGGGAAGAGAAAGCCTCAGTCTGGAAAATGATTCCCAACATTCCATCAAAACAGTAGTCGAAACTTTCGGTTACCTATTGTTAGTCTCACTTGAAATTTCAATATGTCTCAGATATTTTTTCCAGTAGATTTAAAATTTTTGCCCACTATTATGAAACTCGTTTATCCAAAAATAGTAGTATGCAAAAGATTATTTTAATTATTATCCAATTTTATTTTATTATTTTTATTATTTTATTTAATATCTGGCTAAAAATATTTTACTTGCAGAGTATGGTCGTAGAAGACCCGTGCATTAAATGGTGACTGGTACACGTTAAATCTGTCACAAAGTCCTATAAGTTTCTTTAACAAATCATATTCTCTGGGGGTACTGAATTGGAGATTGATCGTTCAGGTCAAAATAACGATGGCTCTATGGGCTTAAAATTAACATTAAAATATGTTTTTTTACCAAGCTGTTTGATAAAAAATGTGATAAATTTTGGTAATGTTTATCAAAGATCCGAAATTTTAACAGTGCTAGTATGGATCGAGATAATATAATAATATTCAGTTTGATAAGCTCTATTTTATGTCAGTTCTCACCTGTCAATTGTACGTTTTTTTCTATGTAAGCTATAATCTAACTTTTACCGGAATTTCAAGCTATAAAAAAGTGCACATTTGCAAGTGAACAAATACCTGGACAAAGTGGAACTAAATCAGTAGCTTAACTGTTACACATCAAGATTCTCCCAACATCTTAAAATTGAAACGTCGAGGTAGCGCATTAGAATTCCGACGTAACCCTGTGTGCATCTATTTTTTTAAATTATATTAAATTATTGTTATGCGCATATACACAAGTTTGTGTGCTCATTACAAAGCTGGGGTTATATTCTCTTGTCAAGTCGAAATACGTAAAGACAGCACAAGCACAAGAGAAAGACAGCACAAGCATACATCCTGAAACACCGGTGGAATTCTGACTCGCTACTTCCACGTCACCATAGATAACAGCTTCCTAATATCTTTCTCTAATATGGAATCAGTCTGCGTAGGGACCAAGGGTGTGCGATATTCGTCCTCGTTAAACTGTTCTACCGTAAAGTGCTCGACTTCGCTCTCAGGTCGTCGGGCTACCGAGGCAGGGGTGCCATCCCCTCTGCAGAGGATCAAAATTGTGATGGCATGTCTTCGGATCATCTTCAAGGATGTTTCCCAGACCGTCACCAATAGCCCATTGTGCAGCTCTAGTGCGACGTAAATGAACAACGACAACTTTCTCTAATATGAGCATAATGCTTCTTAACTTGACAAGGGATAATTATAAATAGTACTTTGTAACGAATGAGCACACAAGCCGGCACATGCATGTGTAACATTAAATAAATAAATAAATTCTTGGAGTAGTAATGCTTTGTTTTTTCAACTATGTTTTACAATAGTCACATCTTTCCACCAAACGTTATTTAAATTGGAGGCAGTGGCTTCGATTCGAAGCGTAGTGAAAGAAAATTAAAAGTGTTGTTCCACGAACCACTCTAAAGACTAGAGGTAGTGGGTTGGAATACAGCTACTACACTGTCTGCATATTTTTGCTGTTTCGTAAAATTATGCCCTCCGTTTTTCAAACTGAAAAGAGTTCATCAGCCGTTCTTTGTATTTACAAAGAAATCCGCACAATGTTTGTAAGTTAATAAATCTCACCACCCCTTGAAAGATGGATAAAAGAGTCCCCATAGTTTGATATGATATATATGAATTTAGTATCATTAAAATACTTTAATTAGATATCTTGAAGCCTTCATTCGCTCCTTTTATAATTGAGAAAATATAGTAGAATAAAAAAACAGCTAACAGCCATCTTAGTAAGCAGCTATTTTAAATAAACAGAAGTGTAAAAAAGATTTTTACCATTCTATTTGGTAAGGGGAATAGACATCAAAATTTTAAAATTGCAAAAAAATTGTAAAATTAGTGACAGTTCTGAAGAACATGATAATTTTATCGTGATACTTTAGAGTATGGAATAAAAACCATTTATTTGGATAAATTTACTTTTCAGTTCTATATTTGTTACTTAATGTATGGTAATAAGGATTAAAATTTTCAATAGCAGAATTTCCGATAAACCGTTGTCATAGCGAACGATAAAGTTAAAAAATGAATGGTTTGATTACCGTATATTTTGGTTTAGCAACCAGAATTATAGTTTAATTTTTAACAGGAATATCTTTACCATACAAGTATGGTAATATTTCCAGATTAAATTCTTCCGTGTGCTAAACACGAATTTAAATAATTGAATTTCCCATTAAATAAAAAATTACCTTACTAAACAATCTAAAATTATGAATCTTGCCAGAATTCTTCTCGTAAACAAATATTCCTGTCTGCGAGAGTTCGATCTAAGTAAGTAAGGATGACGAAATGGTCTGTAGAAAATTGTTATGAGTTTTTTGGGGATGGTGAGCAGCAGCGAATAGGGAAGGAACACTCTAACATAAACTATTATTGATATCTTCTGATTATTTGCAATAAAAATACTTGGGATGATTTTTATGATTGTATATATTTATCAACTCCGGTTATTTCACTACTCACTTTTTCAGTTCTTTTAATTAGTCTTACGAAAAAAAGTTTTTTTTTTATGTATATGTTAAACACTATTGCAATGCACAGTGGGCCAGCATCCAAGGTTTCGTGGCCAAAATTAGAACTTCGATAACATTTGTTGGGTTTTTTTTATTTAGGTGTTTTTATGTGCAGGTAAATTGAATTCATAGTTGAAATTTCGAAATACACTAAAAATACAAAAAACAAAACAAAATGGCCGCTGAAATATGGTGAGCAAAAATAAAAATAAATATTATAATACGTTTAAATAATTAAATATAGCAATGAAAATATAATAATTTTCGCAATTTTATATTAAAAATGAAAAACAAATAATATTTCCGAGGTAAAATTACAAAATAACGCGAATTAATTGCAAAATAAGGCGAAAACATGAAGAAAAAAAACATAATTATGTTTTTTTTTTCATGTTTTCGCGTTTATTATTCGTGTTACTAAATATACCGAAAAACAAATATTAATATTTGTTTTTCGGTATACTTAGTCCACCTTTGCAATATGGGCAAAATGGGGCAAGTTTTTTCGAAAGAAGAAACATCAAAGAAGACAACAAAAAAAAGTTTAGCTAATTACCTCGTGGAACTTTTTAGAGATAAGTTTCGAAAGTGATTCAAACATTGCAAAACGTCAAATGATAAGATATAGACTATAAGTTTGTCAAGAGTATTAACTAATCCGATAAATTGAAAAATTGTGCTATAATTTCAGACTAATTACTCTGATAAAAATGTAACAGTTAGGTGAAATTCCTACGTATATTTCGGAAATATAAGTTTAAAAAAAAATTTTAAACATATTTTTCACTACATTGTACTCCTGTCTGTCCAAAAAGCAAATTATAATGTTTGGAATGATTATGAATACTTAATTTGGGCAATATTAAAACTGCTTACACATATTTTAGTTGGAAATGTAATTTTGATTTTTGGCCAAAGATCATGGTCTTCTGGCCCACAGTGCAATGACGTATGAACTAGCTATTAACCATGCGTAATTAACTAAGAAAATAATAATTAATCTAACTTTAAATTTAAATTTTGAACTTGATGGGGTTTTGGTATGGAATATATATTTTATCGCAAACAAATATTATTTGACTGCGCTGACGTAAGGTAATTTAAAATCGCTTAAGATTATAGTAATTTAGAAAAGCTTGAGAACCCGTGGGTTGAAAGGAAGAATTTGCTTTATGGCTATCTTTCAAAACAAATAAATATTTTCAGAAATTCAATAAAGGAACAATAATTTCCTATATCAATTAAATTTACCGCATGGAGAGTAGTAATAACGGTACTGAAACTTTGTGCATGAAGATCTTCTATAAACACTAGTTTAATTTTCGATTAATATAAAAGTCAACTGACGTAGATAAAAATATTTCATTTTCCGCGGCATGAAAATAGAATTATCGTAATCCCATGATCAATTCAACTGGATCACGCACAAATTCAATTTTTTGCTCCAAAACCAATTTATGTATCAAGAGATTTTCATGTCTGATATGTCAAAATATTTTTGCATAAATGATGAAATCATGACTTTACAAAATACATTAATATCCAAAATACGTTATCTGAATTGGATCAGAAAATTATTACATTTTTAGGAGTTTGACTGAAATTGGAATTCGTGTTCTGATATTTAGGCGCTGATTTGAACACGACAATTTTTGTATCGTACTCCATTTTATTTTATGTAAACGGATTCAAACACGTTATATATATTTTTAGAAAAAACTTGTTTCATTTAAAAAAGTGCAGTTTGCAATTGATTATTTTTCAAATATTTTGTAATATGTGAGTTGAAATTCCTAATTATTGAAATTAAAGTCAATGTAAATCCAAAATATTTTTTACAAATTTTTTTAAAACAGAACTAAATTATCTGCGTTTCGAAGTTCATATAATTACCTTAAATCTTGAGATATATTGTTTCAAGGTACGTAGTCAAATTTTTCAAAACATAAATAAATGAATAAATGAAAATTAAACACTTTAAAAACTAAGCACTTTAAACATTCTAAAAATATTTCTGATAACTTTAAAAAAATCGTAATTAGAATATGCGCAGTTATAAAAATTTTCCCTTCTATTGTTTAAAGTTCATGTAAATAAATAAAATAAACAAAAGGCAGAAATATTTTCAATAACTTTATATATAATAAAGTTATTGATAAAATAACTAGCCTTAGATAAATTTTGAAGGAAAAGTTATGAAAATCATGCTTTCTTTGCAATTATAACGATAATCGACACATCAAGAAAAATATCTCTATTTGAAAACTAGAAAACTAAACACTTTTTTTAAAACCCAATGAATAGAGCACATTTAACGGTTTTTAAAAAACGTAAATAAAAAATAAACACCTTTAAGCACTTTTTAAAAACACAATGCAACCCTGTGTTTGGAAGCTAAGAACATAATTTGACAAAATGATTATTAAAACATATCAATGTGCTAAAATGATTTAAATGTAAACTTATGGAGCAATTATAACTACAGAATTTAGTAGCATGTGAATAGTATCTTAAGCGTGTAAGTGGAGGTAAAAAATGGGCATTGAGATTTTGTTTACTCATGTACAACTCTAAACCCACTTATCTCAAACCATGATTTTTTGAGTTGTGCCGCTATTGCAGCCCATGAACGAAATATTTTAAGGTGTATTTTATTAAATTACTTTAAATTGTATGATAATCGAACATAACAAAAAATGAGCAAAATAGGTATGTTTTGTATTTTATTAGCATGCAAAAAAGTAAAAAAAAGGTAAGACAGAATAGCTTGAAACAGTAATACAACATATCACAGAAAAATAGCATTTCACAGTAAAGAAGAAAAAAATTGAAAGTAAGAAATTATATCAAAAATTAAAATAACGAGAAAAAATGTAGGAAGAGTATGAAAATCTTTGGTAGAAGGCGTAGAAAACTTTATATACAAAAAATATCACTAGAGGTCACAAATAAAAGAATTACAAGAAAGTATAGGTGAAAGATATTACTAGATGTTACAAATAAAAGAATTACAAGATAGTATAGGTGAAAGATATCACTTAATAACCGTATCGGGCATAGGGAAGAGTACCCAACAAGGCACTGGCTAAACCGTATCCACCATATCCGGCACCATAGTATCCAAGACGGCCATATCCAAGTCCATAACCTCCATACTCAGGTCCGTGATCGGCACGTCCATGACCTGCATATCCACCATATCCATATCCACCGTATAGGTTACCGTAAGCAGGAGCAGATGAAACGAGGTGAACGGCAGCAGGGTTCTGGTTGGCTGTTCCTGGCTCATTGGTCTTGACTTCGGCTCTGAAGCCACCGTGGTCAGCTACGTAATTGACTTGCCGGTGAACGCCCCGTGCATCGGTGAATCCATAGCTGCCCGTTACGTGGTCTCCGGTTCCGAATTCTTCCCTGTGCTGTTCACCATGGTGATCTTTGACACTGTATCCAAATTTGTATGGCTGAGCATGACCATGGTACTCCTAAATTGAAAGAAGACAAAGAAAGCTTGTATTTTTGATGACGGAGCATAACAAAACCATATTTTGGGATTGTTATGTTTAAAACAATACTGGTCTGTTTCATTGGTTTCTACAAAAAATATTTACAAATATGGAAAATACTATTTGATGAAACAGCGTCAAATCTTGTAAATTGGTTGGGGCTTTACCCTGAAGTTGACATTAAATGTTGAAGAATGAACATTGTTTAGTCGAACACCAATTTCAAATTGAACAACACTAGACAGATCATTTGTTTACTTAATTCTAGTATTTAAAAGACGAAATTTTTTATGCGTTCGTATTAACCCTTTAACTCTGAATTTTTATTTAATATATTTTTCCTTCTTTCGTTACATTGTATTAATTTAGATCAAAATAAGTGCGAAATTTTATATTTAACATTTAAATAATTTATTTTTATGCCATACAGCATGAAATACTGGCTCCTTTTTTCTGCGTTAAGGGTGACATTTTCCAGAACACGATTCCCTTCCTAGCAATAATTTTTCAAATTTGCATTTATTTGCAGATATTTAGATCCAAGAGAAACATTTAATTCATTATTGAAATTTCTTTAATTCGCTAAAATCGATTATTGCTAAATGTTTGAATATGAATGAAAAAAAGATTTTTTGAAGTCATACTTCTTATGTGACTTCCAACAAGGTTGCGTTAAACGTTTAACGCTACATTTTTATTGGCCGGGAAATCACGTGGTAGGATACAGTTTTTCCTCATTCATTTCCATATTGTTTTGGTTCTCACTAGCATAAAAATAATAAAATTATTGTTTTTCTATAAATATTTTTTGGAGTTATACTTCTTATGCGACTTCCAACAAGGTTGCGTTAAACGTTTAACGCTACATTTTTATTGGCCGGGAAATCACGTGGTAGGATACAGTTTTCCCTCATTCATTTCCATATTGTTTTGGTTCTCACTAGCATAAAAATAATAAAAGTCATAAAAGTATTCGCGATCGCAAAGCTCGAGTACGCCGTCTAGCGGGAGCCTGTAAATATCAGACATTAATTTATCACGTTTTCATTTAGTTCCATCAAAGTCATTGACAGAATCAGACGCCATTTTTTAGCAGCAAATAAGAAACAAAATTTCCCTAAGGAAAAGGCCGAACAACTTGAAAAAAATCTCCAGAATATTAGTAAATCTTTCAGGAACAGAACACGCCAAACATTTGAAGAAAAATTCCTCAATAATTTTTAATTTCTTTTATCAACAAACTTGCAACTGATGACTTCCGATTTCGGATACTGTTACAGATGTTTGTATTAAGGTAAAATGCATTTCCTCTGTCTTCAATTCATTACGAATTAAAGTGAAGTCAACATTGCTCTCGTCATTCCAGTGAATAAATATGAATTCAGAACATACAGAATTGTAATAGTTATAGCATATTCTTCTTCGTTATAGAATAGTATATATTTCTGTATCCATATAATTCGGAAAACAACAATAAAAAATTATCCAAGTTACTTGAAATAGTGCCATTTGTGGTAAGTATTTTTTAGTTTTGAAAGAATAAGTTCAACTAGAATTCAGCTATTCTGTTTTTAGCTACATATCAATTATAAAATTTTGCTGTGTAGTATGTTATCTAAAAGTAATGAAGGGATAAACTATGTATCTATTATTTGAGAATAAAGTTTTCAAACAAGGAACTTATCAGTTTGGAATTCTCCGGGAATTATAAATCAGGTAAGTGCAATGATTTTTACAATAAAAAATTTGCTTGTAAATATTTTTTTTTCATTTGATGATGGTTCTCTACAGAATGGTTTTTTGCGTCTGATTAAGAACTATAAAAATAATAAAAAAAGAAACGATATGAAAGTTTTTATTTCAATGTAAAGAATTCTTAAAATCGTTTTTTTATCCTAAGAATTCTTTATTTTCCGTTTTTTAGTTTATAATTTTTTGATAAAAATTGTTCTCAAAATACTTTTTTTGAAAAATTAAATGGTATAACATTATGTGTTTATGTATACTTCTTGTATATTCCAATGTTTGAAGTAATATGATTCAGAAAAGTATGGAATAAAAATTCAGTACTTACGTATAAACGCCACCGCCGCTACAGATTTGGCGGTTTTTAAGTGCCGCCAATCTACACTTAAAATTTTTGCGACAATTCATAAAATAAAACACTTTATTTAAAATCAAAATAGTCAATCGGATTTCGGTGGAAAATGAGCCGATATAGAGTTTAGCATAGATTCAAAACAATCATATCGCCATATGAACTCTGATAAATAAGATTCCAAATGAAATAACATTTCCAAAACGTACGTTTACCAAGATAAAGTTTCATGTTGTTGGGAATTGGTACATTTTCGTTTTTTCGGTAAAATATTTCCCTCCTGAAAAAATAAAATTGCATCTTGTTTTGTTTTTGGCAAATCCCAAAGACGAATTTTCGTAGCACTAAAAATGGCGACAAAAAGAGAATTGTTTTTTTTTTTTTTTTTTTTGTTTCGTCAGTATTCTTTATTTTACGTTTCTTAGTTTCTAAATAATGATTTTTATTGAAACTTGAAATTTTTTGATAAAAATTGTTGTCAAAAAACTTTTTTTGCTAAATTAAATTTCATAAAATTATGAGGCTTATGTATACATTTTGTTCATTTTAATTTTTGAAGTAATATGATTCTTAAAACTATGGAATGTAAAGTTCAAATGGGCCTTTCATGTTATATCATTAAATTTAGTAATACTATTTCTCGGGCATTAGGTTTTAACTCTTATAAGAATATGCATATTTTTTTCTGTTAATGTACAAATATTTTTCCGATGTGATATTCCTTCTCTAATAAAAAGAGATACCATTTTGTTTTCGGTTGCACAAGAAAGAATATCAAGCATTTTTCTTTTATAAATTTAATAAGCCACATTAAAGAAGGAACGTTGCAATGCTACACGCTACATTAACGACGTCTCCAGAGTAACTGAATGACGGTTCATATAGAAATCGCAGGTATGCGTCTCATACAACAACGCCCCCTATAGTTCGTTGCGATCGCGAATTGTTTTTCTATAAATATTTTTTTAGTTTGATTTGATACACATATAATTTAATAGGATAGTATTTTTTATTTTCAAATTTAATGGATAACAATTGTAAAAAATGAGTGAAAACAATCCCACGGACAATGCGACGGATTTAAGGTTATGTCAAGGTACGTCTTTTGTGAATATCAATTGATTGTTAGGTTTTCTCTTTTGAAATTACATTATGACGCATTCACATACATTATTAATGCAAATACATTTTCCATGGCGAGACGATGAGGCAAGAGGTCCACGAGGGAAAAATGCACAATATTACCGTTATTATAGAGCACGGAAGCGAGCGGAGCAGGAAAAGAGTCGGTGAATAGAACTAGTGATCCTTCTACGACTGCTGATTCTTCTACAATTAACGTCGCAGGTTACGAAGTTTAACTTCTTCCGCGCGGAGGGACTCCACGCACTATTTTTTTTTTTATTTATTCTTTCTTTTCTTATATTTTTGTATGATTATAATTTCGATAATGCATCAACCATGACGTTGAAATTAAATGTTGAAGAATAAACATTGGTTAATCACATGCCAATTTCCCGTCTGCGTCAAAGTGCCTCATGTGCACGATTACGACGAATTGTTCAAGAACTACGATGAGCTATAATAATAATAATAACATTTTAATACGTAACGGAAATAAGTTAACACAAGCTGCGGAAGACCGCAGGCAATCCTTTCACATCACAATCACGACTACAACTACTGTATTACAAAAAACTTCCGGTTTCCGGAGGCAGCCGGTAGCTGCTTACTTCGCACTTTCGTTATTGGAATGTACGCTAAAGCGCCTTTTGCAAATTAATTCGGCACACCTCATCTACGCCAATTTCTCACTGCCCCATTTGCGTCAAGGATACTAAATGGTACTAAAATAATTTTGCCAACGATGCTTTTTTTTTAACAATATTAAGTAAAAACATTAACTTCCAAAACAGATAACTGTATTTTTTTTACGGTGTTTTATTAACATTTTTTTACGTAATTTTGTAATTTTTCGATTCATAAACTGTTATATATTATACAATATTTAGTTTATAATTCGGTATATTCGGTGTATAAACTGCTTTGTTATGCATGTGGAAAGTAAAGTTAGCAGGTCGGAATACTAAACATCATACTTATGACTTCATAAAGGAATGTTTACTTTTAAGGAATTAAATTAAACAATCCATTCCAGGTAGAAGTAATAGATAAGCATAAATCAGACTCCGAAATTCATTATTTCTGCCTTTATTTTGCGCAAATAAACTTTTTTGCTTACGGCGCTTAGCATATCTCGTTCACTTTTTGCACAAGCCGTAAGCAAAGGGTTAATGAACAGGTAGAAGAATGAAGAAAATCATTAAAAACTGTAGAATTTCAACACTGATTCATAACATTATATTTCACTTTCAGCTTATTTATTCAATTACGCGAAATATATGTCCTGTTTTAGCTATAAAAAAAAAGGATTTTTGTGTAAATGTCTGTTTTTTAGTTCTCTTTCTGTAATACTCTCCTAGAGCAGTTCCCATGAAAATAAATGCAGGGAATATTTAACATGTAAGTATGAAATCATGAACTGAATATCCTGTTTCATTAGGTTTGTTCATAAAATGTAAAATTAAATCATAATACTACTTATTAACATCTGGTCAAACAAAATGCTTAAAAATCAGCTTATGTTTATATTTTTAATATTTATCGAACACGATATTACTTTACTTCATTCATTCAAATACTTATTTGAATGTTATGCATCCAAAAACAATAAAAAAGAAAAAAATATCAAAAAAATCTTTAGTTGTTAACTGTGTTTAACACTAAGTAATTTAAACCTGTTGTAAATGATAAAAGAACCTTCGAGAAAAACTTAACTCATTTGCCTTGGAAAAGTTTAACCATACCCTTCTTAATACCTGGATATCGCATTTTCTGACTATCACATGGTTTTGGGCCACCAATCACCATTAGAGTGAGCACCAGTTACAATGATGTCACGCAGGTTGTGGCGTCGCTGCGGTAGCGATTACTATTGATGAAGCGAACTGAAGTAGTGCAGATCTTCAGAGTATAAAAGTGACGACGTGGATGCGATAATGGCTTTTTTCCACGTATTTTCTTCAACTGCTAGCTGTGCCGAACGAGAGCACGCTGGGCGTGTGAAATGTTTGTTTAATCTAATAAATGTTTTCTTTAGTTGTTTATTAGTCTCAAGTCTTATTTCCGGAACACAGGATAGTTCCAGAGCGTTCACCAGATGAAACTACAAGTGGTGACCCGGTGAGTTTAGCATTTCTTGTCGTAACTTTTCGGTTCAGTCAAGATGCTGAATATGAGATTTAGGTTAAAAAATTTTAAAATGAAATTAGTAGTTTAAATGTTAGACTGATGTTTTCATTGTTTTAAGTACTTAAGAAAAATTTCCCTACCATATTTAGAGTTGTTGCATTTCAAAATATTTACGCTATATTTATTACTGGTTTATAGTATAGAATTTGTAATATATTTTATGCGTATGTAGTTTTTTTTTCTAAATTGTTAAGTGCTACTGTAATGGAAGGGGAAACTTTACTTTCGAATAATGAAAAGTCAGTGTTTAAGAGTAGTTCATTTGGTGAAAATTCTACTGTAGCAATAAAGACTCCAGTTTTTTGGAATGATGAGCCTGAACTATGCTCTGCTCAGCTGGAATCCCAATTTAAATTAGCTAACATTACAGTTGATTCCACTAAATTTTATTATGTTGTTTCATCCTTAGGTAGTGATCATTTAACTTGAGTTTCAGATAATGTACTAAATAGACCTGATAGTGAATTTTAAAATGAAATTAGTAGTTTAAATGTTAGACTGATGTTTTCATTGTTTTAAGTACTTAAGAAAAATTTCCCTACCATATTTAGAGTTGTTGCATTTCAAAATATTTACGCTATATTTATTACTGGTTTATAGTATAGAATTTGTAATATATTTTATGCGTATGTAGTTTTTTTTTTCTAAATTGTTAAGTGCTACTGTAATGGAAGGGGAAACTTTACTTTCGAATAATGAAAAGTCAGTGTTTAAGAGTAGTTCATTTGGTGAAAATTCTACTGTAGCAATAAAGACTCCAGTTTTTTGGAATGATGAGCCTGAACTATGCTCTGCTCAGCTGGAATCCCAATTTAAATTAGCTAACATTACAGTTGATTCCACTAAATTTTATTATGTTGTTTCATCCTTAGGTAGTGATCATTTAACTTGCGTTTCAGATAATGTACTAAATAGACCTGATAGTGAAGCTTATACTCAAAGAAAAACTAGGTTAATTGCACAAAATGCTGATTCTGAGTCATTACGTTTAAAAAAAATTGCCTTCAGGTATTGAGTTAGGCGATAAAAAAAACCTCAAAACTTCTTTACGAGATGCAAAGTTTAGCTGCGGTGGCGATTACTATTGGTGAAGCGAACTGAAGTAGTGCAGATCTTCAGAGTATAAAAGTGACGACATGGATGCGATAATTGCTTTTCTCCACGTATTTTCTTCAACTGCTAGCTGTATCGAACGAGAGCACGCTGGGCGTGTGAAATGTTTGTTTAATCTAATAAATGTTTTCTTTAGTTGTTTATTAGTCTCAAGTCTTATTTCCGGAACACAGGATAGTTCCAGAGCGTTCACCAGATGAAACTACACAGGTCATCGGGCAATTTTTTGGCTCTAGCAACAAGAATATTTTTAAATACTGAGTACATACTCTCCGATTTTATTGGAAATATGTAATTAAATCAGAAAAGAAAGATGTTACGCAGAAAATAATTAGGATACTGAAAAAAAATGAAACAAATACTCTATTCACTTTTTTTCCCATTAAGATTAATAATGAGATATTACCAATGAGATATTAGCTAAAACAGCCGCAACTGCTGCTGCAATAACAATGACCTGGAATAAAAACATATATTTTAGGTTTAAAATTTTAATAAAGTAAACTTTGTTTTGTTAATCAAATAATAGGATGCGCAAAATTTTGTTACATTTGATTTGATTATTTACAGTGCACTAGAGCTAAGCTATTACACTATTTGACACTACTAGAGAATTCTTTAAATTTTGATTTGACTATAAAACTGAAAAAATATGTTAGAAAAATGTATATCAAGATTCAAGTTAGGAAAAAAGTTTTAAGCAATCTTTTCTATTTTTTTAAAAATCATTTTTCTTTTAATGCTAATAAATATTAAATAAATATTAAGTTATTACTGTCCATATTCTTAAACTAGAGTTTTGAATAGTTAAAAGTTAATAGAGCATTTATTTTATTTTATTTTTTCAATTTCAACAGTTAATATAATGAAATAAATGCTCTCATTAACTTATGATTTTAATTAATTATTTCATTGTGATGACGTTTAAGAAATTAAATCAAAATCGGTATTAGTTTAAATATAAGAAATTAATAGTTTTTCAAGTAACAACAAACCTCAACAAACAAGTACTCATAATATATCTTAAATTTCGTCAGGTCACCATAGATGCCCTCATGCTTGAAAAACTTAGCTATTGCTATACTGATGGAGGGTAAAGTGTGCAAAATGTCTTTTTTTTTCAATCTTTCGACCTTATCGTTGAAGTAGCGTGCAAGACTTGTAGCCAATTTGCCTTAATTTTGTTCCGTCAGCACTCCCTGGTTTTTCAAAAAAAGGTAGACTGCTTTAGTGTATTTTTGGAAATCTTGGTCTGATGTAACAATGCTTCCAATTTTTTTTTCCTTCATTAAAAATTTGTTTGGAAAGGCTCTCTGGAATCTTTACACCAGCTGCTTGATTGAAACCATTTATGGACTCACGCACAGCTTCTTTAAATTCCTTCATATTTCCATATGATACTGTAAAAAGTGTGTTGAAATTAATGTCCGGTATTTTGCTTCTTACTTCTTTCACAAATGATGTGCTTTTAAAATCATGACTTTGAGCATTGTCATAAATTTTATCTACCTCATCAAACAAGTACTCATAATATATCTTAAATTTCGTCAGGTCACCATAGATGCCCTAATGTTTGAAAAACTTAGCTATTGCTATACTGATGCAGGGTAAAGTGTGCAAAATGTCTTTTTTTCCAATCTTTCGACCTCATCGTTGAAGTAGCGTGCAAGACTTGTAGCCAATTTGCCTTAATTTTGTTCTGTCAGCACTCCCTGGTTTTTCAAAAAGAGGTAGACTGCTTTAGTGTATTTTTGGAAATCTTGGTCTGATGTAACAATGCTTCCAATTTTTTTTTCCTTCATTAAAAATTTGTTTGGAAAGGCTCTCTGGAATCTTTACACCAGCTGCTTGATTGAAACCATTTATGGACTCACGCACAGCTTCTATAAATTCCTTCATATTTCCATATGATACTGTAAAAAGTGTGTTGAAATTGTTGTCCGGTATTTTGCTTCTTACTTCTTTCACAAATGATGTGCTTTTAAAATCATGACTTTGAGCATTGTCATAAATTTTATCTACCTCATCAAACAAGTACTCATAATATATCTTAAATTTCGTCAGATCACCATAGATGCCCTCATGCTTGAAAAACTTAGCTATTGCTATACTGATGGAGGGTAAAGTGTGCAAATGTCTTTTTTTTCCAATCTTTCGACCTCATCGTTGAAGTTGCGTGCAAGACTTGTAGCCAATTTGCCTTCATTTTGTTCTGTCAGCACTCCCTGGTTTTTCAAAAAGAGGTAGACTGCTTTAGTGTATTTTTGGAAATCTTGGTCTGATGTAACAAA
The DNA here is from genome assembly GCF_982258835.1 of Parasteatoda tepidariorum. Taxonomy (NCBI): domain Eukaryota; kingdom Metazoa; phylum Arthropoda; class Arachnida; order Araneae; family Theridiidae; genus Parasteatoda; species Parasteatoda tepidariorum. Next base: position 45,641,805 of record NC_141755.1, read on the forward strand.
GCTTCCAATTTTTTCTCCTTCATTAAAAATTTGTTTGGAAAGGCTCTCTGGAATCTTTACACCAGCTGCTTGATTGAAACCATTTATGGACTTACGCACAGCTTCTTTAAATTCTTTCATATTTCCATATGATACTGTAAAAAGTGTGTTGAAATTGTTGTCCGGTATTTTGCTTCTTACTTCTTTTACAAATCCTTTCTCGTTGCAGTCACCATTTTTGACGATTCCAGAAAATATAATCACACTGAAAAGGAGTGGCAGTGAACTAGCCATGTTTAAATGATCCCAAGAACTATGTCCTTCGGATAATTTTTGTCGAATGATGGGAACTGCACTGTGACGTGGACAATATATATACACCAGGTAAATTAAAGAGTGATCATATATCATGTAGGATTTGGCACACTATCTAAAATTGATCTCACGTTGATTGATTGTTTGAACAGTTTGTAAAGTTAATTTATTTTAAATTTAATAAGCTCTCGGACACGTAGTGTAATAAAAGTACAATGTGATTTATGATTAAGTTGATGAGCAAATATTTTCGGATAACTGGGCTCATTATTTCATCATACAGTTGCAATTATTTTAGAACATGTGCCAGATCTCTTTTTTCCGTGGTTTGGAATCGGGTAATATTAGAAATATGTCGGATAAAAATTTTAACTTGAGTAGTACATTTTTTATACAACAACTGCATTTGTATATTAATTTTTTAAATTATTAGTTTATGACTAATATTTAAAACTAATTTTAAAATTTAACTACTTTATTTATCTTTATTTTAAAGTGTTTTTTCACTATGTATACTTATGATGACCTCGGAGTTCACACTACCCTCTATTGTTGTCTTCTAAAACAGGGCTCAAACGTACAGTACAGTTTTTGACTTAATGCAGCTACATTTCTGAACTCTTTTTTTGTTCCCATTTATAAATTTTTAAAAAAATACTATTAAGTTTAAATAAATAATTTTATTTCATAACCGTCGTAGAACAGCCGACCCAATTTTTTGGATTTATGACTACTAATGTTCAACAACATAGCCTTGTAATTTTAACCCAAATCTAGAAGACAAGGGAACTCCTGAATCAAGTGTTATTGGAAATTTTTCTTCGTGGAGGATTATTTGATGGAACCAACCCGCATTTGCGTTACAAGGAGCTTCCCACAAAAAAACATAATTAACCGCATAATAATAACCACATAACCAACATAATGATTCATAATTAACCAGAAAAGCTTCCCACGGTTAGCCTGACAGCATGGTGACTCTAAATCATGATCCATCTATCTCTGTGGTTGCTTAACGTCAGCACTGTAGTCGATGCAAGGCAGATGTGGATTTCATATTGATTCATATTTATATATATATATCTAGATTTAAGCATTTTTTTTAAACTTTTATATACTAATTGTCATGGCAATAAAACTCTTTCTGCACTCTAGCATCTTTTCTAATTTTACTTTTAAGATAAATACAATTCTTATTTTTTAGTTTATAAACATAAAACTTATTTTCTAATTTAAACCAGATTACAGTGCTCAAATTTAAATATTTTAATTTAATATTTAAATATTTTAAATTTAAATATTCACTCAAATAAACTAAAAAAGCTAAAAACCTACAACTAATAAACTAATAAATTATATTATTTCCCAGTCTGTTCTAAAGCAGTCATTAAACTTACACTACACCTACCTTAACTGTTAAATATTTTTGAATTTATTGAAACTAATATTTTTATTTCACATTTGTTTTAATTTTATTTTCAACCATGTTTTCTTTCTCTTATACACTAATAAGGAAAACTCCAAAATCCACTCTACACTCAATTGTTTTGCTGTTTATTCTAAAACAATACTTCACTTTAAAACAGTTCTAACTCTAACTGTCAATTTTTTCATTCATGAATTATAAAATAATTGTGAAATTTAAATAATCTTTTATCTTTTTTTCTATTTTTAACGTGTTAATGATTTTTTCTCGCTCAAATATACTAATAGCGATTACCACAAAATCTTTCTTTGCTCTATTGATTTGTTTCTTATCACGAAGCAATTTTTACTTTACTTCCTAACCATCGTTGAACAGCTGACCCAATGTTATAGATGTTTCAACTATCAATAACCAACTGCATAGCTTTCTAATTTTTGACCCAGTCCAGTAGACAAGGGATTTCCTGGATCTAGTTTTTGGAGAAATTTGTAATCGTGGAGGACTTTTTTTTTCTTGAACTAACCCACATTTTTATTAAATGGTGAGGAAAACCATGAAACCAGGTTAGCCTGACGGCATGGGGACTCTAACCCGTAATCCGTTTACCACGGATGTTATTTTAAGTCAGCACTGTGGTCGGTGCAATTATTGCAAAACAATTGCCAAAGTTGATTGCTTTAATATGTTAATCTTAACTCTGTTTTTAAATTAATTCAATTTTCAATTTGATCAATTTACTAAATTTGCTAAACTTTGATTAATTTACTAAAGTATTTTTTCTTTCAAATAACATCATCATGATTATCCTTCTAATAATTTTAACTTAGTTAAATTGCTTAGCTCAGTAAAAAAATACAAAAAAGTAAATAAAATAAAATAAAATAAAACGTAATCCAAAAAAGTTTTTTTTTCTTGCTACAGGTGGAGCAAAAGCACATTCTTCGATCTTGGGATGGTATACAATGAACATGGCATGCTTTTTTAAATTGTTTTACACCGTTAGCACAAACTACATCTTATTACTTTTAGAATTTTACTATTTCATTTCACACTAATACTTCTTTGTTTAACAGAGCTGTACTGTAACTTATACATTTAATTAACGTGCCTGTTGTTGATGCTGAGCTTAAACGTTTTACTTGTCTTTCAACGTCTTTCCTTTATGTTTTAAAAATGTTTATAATGGAAATTGGTGTATTTTCACAGAGAACTATCGAGAGAATTCTATAACGCAAACACTCCATAGAGTGTCAAATAAGAAATAAATAAGAGATTAATAACTTGAACAAATTGAAAAATTCGTAAAAATAATAATGGTGGATTTTGATTGATGTACAGTCCGCAAAAAAAAAAAAAAGATATCACCCTGAATAACTTTCGTTCTAATGATCGGATTTTCACGAACTAAGTGTCAATCTTAATGGTTCCAGGGGGTGACCTCAAATATGCTAATTAATTAGTGCTAACTATTAATTAAGTTACGAAATCAGACACAAAAACGTACTTTCTCTGAATAAACATGTATTTTTTTTTACAAATTTGGAATCCAGACACTTGAATTAGGGGGGGTAGACAAAATTTTGAAAAAATTGGGTCTTAAATTGCGTCACAATAAAGGTTTATATATTTGGCGATAGTCCAGAAAACCGCCAAAAAAACACGCCAGTGCAAATTAATATTTTAAGGTAACCCATTGACTAATTCAAAAGAAGAAGACTTAATTTCACTAGGTTGCTAAGCAACCAATTTCTGACTGTAAAAAAAAAAAAAAAATATATATATATATATATATATATATATATATATATATATATATATATATATATAATGCTCTGTGATTGCTCGGAGAGGTTTAATAGAAATATCTCAAAGTTAATAGAAAATATCTCAAAGTTTCTAGGGTATAAACAATTTTTAAGCTAATTTCTGTCCAAAAAGAAAAAAAAAATTTTATTTTAATCTCCTTTGAAAAGAAAATTTGAATCGATTTATAAATTATTTATGATTTTCTAAGTTTTTAGAATTTAAATACACGAACTTTTTATCTGATATTATTTAGATCAGGGGTCGGCAACCTGTTTGTCCTTAAGGGCGCAATACTAAATTTGAAAATCTCCGAGGGCGCATATTTTACAGATAATCATGCACAATCCTAAACTCAACTGACTACTTGCTGTATATCGCCGTTTGACAAGAGTTAAGTAGATCGTTCTGGCTATCATACATTTACATTAGTCCAGCAAGGGCGCATTAAAAATTGATCGGGGGCGCCATGGCGCCCGCGGGCGCCGCGTTGCCTACCCCTGATTTAGATTATATTGTTTTTGTTATACTTATTCGAGGATTTCATACTAAAATCAAATTAACATAACTTATTATGGCTCTATACAAAATTTTAGGGATAATCATTTTTACAGCTTTAATCGAGTGTTCTAGGCAAGAAAGTTTGAAGAAAAAGAAGTGCTTGAAAAATAAAATGTATATTGTATAGTAATTCTAATGCGCATTCACAAGGTTTTCTATAATTTACGATATTTCTTTTTTCTATAATTCAAGGAATTGCTGAATGTTTAGTGGTATTTTAAAAACATTGAAATATGTTATGTTTAAGAATAAGATATTGAAATAATATGTTGCATATTGTAAGATTCATTGTTTAAAAAATCGCTTCATTCTGCTAGATATTTAGGTTACAAGGCTTTCTTTGGATAAAGATGATTAGCAAATACCATCCTCATCTTTCGATACATTCTGAAACTTACATTCGCAAATTCACCATAAAATGTCGCAGAGCATATTCTTCAAATACGATTACAGCTACATTTACCATCAAATACTGCTACTAAGATTATTTTTGTTTTCTTATATATGTTACCGGACAAAGTATGAAACGCCGGTATTGAAAAGAATGCCTAGGCATTCTATACAATGCCGGATGTTTTCAGCAAAGTATGAAATGTGAGAGGTATTACATACTTTCCCTAGGCATTCTATAGAATGACAAATGTTATTTAGGCAAAATATGAAAAAAACATAGTGATGAGGTCATTATGTTATATTAATGATGTACATGTTACTGTGAATGACCAAAATCGGTGCTTGTTGACTTTCACCGGGGAATGTGGACAATCACATAGTCGCTTTGGTGAATGTCCGAAATATTTACTACATCCGATTTGATATTTATCTATTCGTGGATATAATTACATTTATTCGATATTTTAATACTTACTGACGATAGATTAGAAGAAACATCAGTGTTTGGAGTATCAGGCTAATATGTATCGGGCAATGGCACTGAACCTTAAAAAAACATCGGTGTAGGATATACCGGGCAGTGGCACTTGACCTTAAAAAAGCATCAGTTTCTGGTATACCGGGGAAATGTATACCAGGCAGTGACACTTGACCTTAAAAAAACATCAGTGTCTGGTATACCAGGCAAATGTATACCGGGCAGTGGCAATTAATTAGAACTAGTGTGACTAGACCTTTGGTAAATGCCCGAAATATATACTAAGTCTAGTTAAGTGCCATAACCCGGTAATACATTTGCCCGGTATATCCTACACTGATGTTTTTTTAAGGTCAAGTGCCACTGCCTGGTATACATTTGACCGGTATACCCTACAATGATGTTTTTTAAAGACAAGTGTCACTGCCCGGTATACCCTACACTGAAGTTTTTTTAAGGTCAAGTGCCATTGCCCGGTATGCATTTGTCCGGTTTACCCTACACTGATGTTTCTTCTAATCTATCGTCAGTGAGTGTTAAAATATTGATTAAATGTAATTATATCAGCGAATAAATTAATATCAAATCGGATGTAAGAAATATTTCAGACAATCACCAAAGCGACTGTGTGATTGTTGACATTCACCGGTGAAAGTCGACATTCTCCAGATTTCGGTCATTCACAGTAACATGCATTTCTCAAAAATAAAAATGTCATTCTGAAAAAAGAAAACTGAGAGTTCCTTTAAAAAACATTTATTCAAAATGTGTAAAGAAAAGTAAAAAGTTGTGCAGGACATAATTTATGCCTGTCTTATTAAGGGAAACAAAATTTCCACATAAAAAATAAGAAAATAACCTAATTGTCATTTTTGAATGACATTTTGACGAATGCATTTTATACTTTGCCGGTTTCTCACTTGGCATTCTATAGAATGCCTAGGAAATGTGTGAAATATACACCGAAGAGACATTACATTATAGCCACCCTGCTAATAACACGTAGGACGACCCTTAGCCCTTAAAAATGCTAGTACTCGCCGTGGCATTGATTCCACAAGGTTCTGATAGAGTCTGAGGTATCTGGTACCAAGCGCTCACCAACTGGTCCTGCAATTCCCTCACATTGCGAGGGGGTAGCGTGGCAGTATGAATTTGGTTTTCCAAGTAGGACCACAAATGCTCTATTGGATTAAGGTCAGGTGAATTGGGGGGCCAAGATATGACTTGAAAGTCACTGGAATGTTCCTCGAATCAATCCCTGACGTGAAAAATTTATTAGTATATTAATGATGAAATAATAAACGTAGTAGGGTAAAGAATAAGATTTTTAAAAATGTTAAAATTTAATTAAATAGTTGGTAAAATAGTTCTGCGAAACACTTCCGGATAGGTGATTAAAAAATTACTTTTAAGATTAAGACGACATATAAGATGTTGAGAAATTTACAATGATGTGAGAGATGCTTAAAAATGTTGACTACGTATTTTATTATTATTTATAAAAAATATATTCAAGAAATTGATAAATATTTTATTCCAAATCTATTCATACGTATGTATATTATAGAAATTGTATTAGTTATTGAGAAAAAAAACTAAAAAATAAAAAATAATCACATTAAATAAGCAAAATCTGGTGTATTAAATAGTTTATGTATGTGTTTATGTATGGTTATGTTATAGAATGTGATAGAATCACAAGCATGATTCTATCACAAGCATGCTTTTATAAAACTCAACATTCATTGATTAAAATGTTTTATTCAAATTTCTTTACTAAATTTCAAATAGAATTTTAGACGACTAAAAAAGAAATATCGTATTTTATAGTTTTAAAGAAATAAAAATAAAAAGATTAGCAAACGATTTTTAGCGAAAAAAACATGAATGAAATTTTACGCAACTCGCGCTAAGTCAAGTTCCTCGTAAGTTTATCACATTTTAATATTAATCGCCCCATTAAATCATTTCTTCATTGTCGCCAAATTATTTTTTTTAAATAATTAATTTGAATTTTTCTCATCTTCTAATAAATAAAAACAATAGAAACTTTAGATTTTTCAATTGAAAAATATGTTGATTAAAATGGTATAGAAAAATCCCTACCTTATAATTCAAAATTTTTTCATCCTCACTTTAATTAAATAATAAAAAATAATAAATAATTATTAAAAATTATTTTTTTCATGAAATTATCTTTGGGTAAATGAGTTTTATGAGTGGGTGCAATTTTTTTTTGAATTGCTTCATTAGTTTTTAAAATATGACTGAAAACACAAAAAACGAAATTAACATTAAAGGGTTCAAACTTTGAATCGCTCTCCTGACCAAACCATGGGGGCCACATTTCCCAGATTGCGGCTACCCCCTATATTTTGAAGATAAGGAATCCAAATATGCAAAAAAAATTATATGTTTATTCAGAGAAAGTACATTTTTGTGTCTGATTTCGTAACTTAATTAATAGTTAGCACTAATTAATTAGCATATTAGCCCGGAACCATTAAGATTGACACTTAGTTCGTGAAAATCCGATCATTAGAACGAAAGTTACACAGGGTGATATCTTTTTTTTTTGCGGACTGTACCTATATATATACATATATATACATATATATATATATATATATATATATATATATATATATATATATATATATATATTATATATATATATATATATATATATATATATATATATATATATATATATATATATATATATATATATATATATATATATATATATATATATATATATATTATATATATATATATATATATATATATATATATATATATATATATATATATATATATATATATATATATATTATATATATATATATATATATATATATATATATATATATATATATATATATATATATATATATATATATATATATATATATATATATATATATATATATATATATATATATATATATATATATATATATATATATATATATATATATATATACAATGAATTTTTCAATACGAATTTTTCAATTTGTTCAAGTTATTAATCTTTTATTTATTTCTTATTTGACACTCTATGGAGTGTTTGCGTTACAGAATTCTCTCGATAGTTCTCTGTGAAAATACACGAATTTCCATTATAAACATTTTAAAGCATAAAGGAAAGACGTTGAAAGACAAATAAAATGTTTAAGCTCAGCATCAACAACAGGCACGTTAATTAAATGTATAAGTTACAGTACAGCTCTGTTAAACAAAGAAGTATTAGTGTGAAATGAAATAGTAAAATTCTAAAAGTAATAAGATGTAGTTTGTGCTAACGGTGTAAAACAATTTAAAAAAGCATGCCATGTTTTGTATACCATCGCAGGATCGAAGAATGTGCTTTTGCTCCACCTGTAGCAAGAAAAAAAAACTTTTTTGGATTACGTTTTATTTTATTTTATTTTATTTACTTTTTTGTATTTTTTTACTGAGCTAAGCAATTTAACTAAGTTAAAATTATTAGAAGGATAATCATGATGATGTTATTTGAAAGAAAAAATACTTTAGTAAATTAATCAAAGTTTAGCAAATTTAGTAAATTGATCAAATTGAAAATTGAATTAATTTAAAAACAGAGTTAAGATTAACATATTAAAGCAATCAACTTTGACAATTGTTTTGCAATAATTGCACCGACCGCAGTGCTGACTTAAAATAACATCCGTGGTAAACGGATTACGGGTTAGAGTCCCCATGCCGTCAGGCTAACCTGGTTTCATGGTTTTCCTCACCATTTAATAAAAATGTGGGTTAGTTCAAGAAAAAAAAAGTCCTCCACGATTACAAATTTCTCCAAAAACTAGATCCAGGAAATCCCTTGTCTACTGGACTGGGTCAAAAATTAGAAAGCTATGCAGTTGGTTATTGATAGTTGAAACATCTATAACATTGGGTCAGCTGTTCAACGATGGTTAGGAAGTAAACTAAAAATTGCTTCGTGATAAAAAACAAATCAATAGAGCACAGAAAGATTTTGTGGTAATTACTGTTAGTATATTTGAGCGAGAAAAAATCATTAACACGTTAAAAATAGAAAAAAAGATAAAAGATTATTTAAATTTCACAATTATTTTATAATTCATGAATGAAAAAATTGACAGTTAGAGTTAGAACTGTTTTAAAGTGAAGTATTTGTTTTAGAATAAACAGCAAAACAATTGAGTGTAGAGTGGATTTTGGAGTTTTCCTTATTAGTGTATAAGAGAAAGAAAACATGGTTGAAAATAAAATTAAAACAAATGTGAAATGAAAATATTAGTTTCAATAAATTCAAAAATATTTAACAGTTAAGGTAGGTGTAGTGTAAGTTTAATGACTGCTTCAGAACAGACTGGGAAATAATATAATTTATTAGTTTATTAGTTGTAGGTTTTTAGCTTTATTAGTTTATTTGAGTGAATATTTAAATTTAAAATATTTAAATATTAAATTAAGATATTTAAATTTGAGCACTGTAATCTGGTTTAAATTAGAAAATAAGTTTTATGTTTATAAACTAAAAAATAAGAATTGTATTTATCTTAAAAGTAAAATTAGAAAAGATACTAGAGTGCAGAAAGAGTTTTATTGCCATGACAATTAGTATATAAAAGTTTAAAAAAAATGCTTAAATCTAGATATATATATGTGGCGTCATCAAAGACTCATCACATCGAACGTCACACAGAACGTCAGCTTCATTAAAATGCAACGAGGTTGGAAGAAACCGATCTCTCAAGATGCAAATCAGCTTTCCCGGACTGCGCGTGCCTGCACTCAAGAAGGATAAAAACCAGCTCACCGACGATCAGGATACCACTTCGACTTCAGCTCTCACCCGGAGATGTGTGCAGTACCTAAGCCACCTTGTCCCGAATTACTGATGTCTTCCTACTTACTCTGATGATAGACTTTATTTTGTAAAACCTTTTTTTAGTACTTTAGTTGTTTGTGAAGGAAATAAACCAAGTTATAGTTATAAAATGTCTGGTATCTTCCACATCCTTCCAAACACTAAAGATGGTGACCCCAGGACTAGAACTCATTTGAATGGAGTCTTGCAAGATTCAAGAAATTTCCGCACGTAAGTTCCTTATTTTTGCTCATAAAAGGTTTTTTTGATTGCCCTCTGCCGTACAAGGAATATTCTGTGCCTTTTTTGCATTATTTTCTACAATGCCTACAGATAGTGAAGTCATGCGTGTGGCTGTTAAAACACCTCCTGTTTGGAGGGATAATATAGAGTTGTGGTTTAGTAACATTGAGTCCCAATTCGAAATTGCGAACATTACTGCGGACTGTACCAAATTTCACTACGTTGTTTCTGCATTGGACAGTGAACTTTCGTCTTTTGTCTCTGACATAATAAAAAATCCTCCGGCTGAAGATTCCTACGCAGCTCTCAAAAAACGTCTAATCGATCAGTTTTCCGATTCTGAAAGTGCTCGTATTAGGACTTTATTATCTGATATGTCGTTGGGTGATCTGAGACCGTCTCAACTTTTACACAAAATGACTCAATTGTCCGCTACTAAAGTTTCAGATGAGGTACTTAAAATGCTCTGGCTTCAACGTTTACCATTAAACATTCAACAAATTTTATCAGTCAGTTCGGATAAGTTAGAAAGTTTGGCTACAATAGCCGACAAAATCTCTGAAATTACTAATATAACCCCTAACGTTTCTGCAATACAAGATGACTCTGATAGAATTAGTAGACTAGAAGCAACTGTTGCCGAACTGAATAAAACCATAAAGAGACTTTCATCATTTAGGTCAAAATCTCCCAGAAATAGATTGCGAAGCAAGTCTCCAGCAAGAAAACAGTATTCTACGTGCTGGTACCATTTTAAATTCGGAAATAAAGCGCTGAAATGCAAGCAACCATGCAGTTTTCAGGAAAACTAGCTTGCTCGCAAGTTTCGGCGACGGCTTCTGCGAGTTATGATCATAGTCGCTTATTTATTAAAGACCAAAATTCCGGTACGAAATTTCTGGTAGATAGCGGATCAACAGTTTCGGTTTATCCCGTTCAGCGTCCAGCAAAACATCTTGATAAAAATATCCAATTACTTGCTGCTAACGGCTCGAAAATTTCCACTTATGGGAAAAAGGTGCTTATATTAGATTTAGGATTTCCGCAAACTTTTCGGTGGACCTTCATTCTGACTGATGTGTCACGGCCGATTTTAGGTGCGGATTTCCTTGAACGATTCGAACTCATTCTGGATATTAAAAATCGTCAACTAATCGATAACACATCTGCAAAGCACATTCGTGGTTTTTACGCCTCTCAGCCGAGTAATAGCATTACCGCAATAGGTAAAAATTCGGTATATCATGAACTTTTATTTAAATTTCCGAATTTGACAAATCCTTCAGTTAATGTCGTAGTTAAGGATCACGGAACTACGCACTGTATTATCACAAAAGGTCCTCCTCTCTGTTCCCGAGCTCGTAGGTTGCCGCCTCATAAATTGGCTGCCGTTAAAGAGCAATTTCAGGAGATGGTCGACCAGGGAATTTGTCGTACTTCCAGCAGTCCTTGGAGCAGTCCCATACATCTCGTGCCAAAGGGGAAGAATAATTGGCGTATTTGTGGGGATTACCGCCGGCTCAACAGCGCCACGGAGCCGGACAGATATCCAATACCACACATTCAGGATTTTGCCTCTGAATTACATGGAAAAACAATTTTTACAAAACTGGATCTAAAACGCGCGTATCACCAGATACCTGTTGAACCTAGTGACATTCCAAAAACTGCTTTAATCACACCAATAGGGTTGTTTGAATTTAAGTACATGACTTTCGGATTAAGGAATGCAGCCCAAACCTTTCAACGGTTTATTGACGAAACATTAAGAGGTTTAAAATGTTTCGCATACCTTGACGACTTACTTATCGCGTCAACGGATTTTGAAACACATTTATCGGACTTGGAGGCTATTTTCACGCGTTTAAAGGCTAAAGGACTGGTTTTAAATTTGGATAAATGTATATTTGGTGCAAAAGAACTTACTTTTTTGGGATGTCTAGTTTCGAAAGAGGGAATCAAACCAGATCCCGACAAAGTTGCGGTACTTAGCAACTATCCAAAGCCAAACAAAGTTCGTGCCTTACGACGGTTTCTAGCAATGGTCAATTTCTATCGCAGATTTATTCCCAAAGCTGCAATTCAACAAATGGCACTTTACGATCTAACTAAGGGAAGGAAGAAGAATGACTCCACCCTTTTACAATGGACTGATGAATCTAATAAAGCTTTCAATATTTCCAAGGAATCAATCGCAAACGCTGCACTTTTAGCACATCCATACCCTAATGCTAAAATCTCTCTTTCAGTTGATGCTTCAGACCTTGGCATAGGAGCTGTATTACAACAGCATATAGCTGATGGGACCGAACCACTTGCGTTTTTTTCTCGTCGTTTAACACCTGCTGAAAGTAAATACAGTACTTACGACCGAGAATTGCTTGCGATTTATAGTGCTATTAAAAATTTCCATTATACACTGGAAGGTAGATCCTTCACAGTTTTTACAGACCATAAGCCGTTAATTTTTGCTTTTAGCCAGAAACACGAAAAAATCTCTCCCCGTCTACTCAGACACTTAGATTTTATTAGTCAATATACTACTGACATTAGATTTATTTCAGGCAGCGATAACGTTGTCGCAGATGCATTCTCTCGTATAGAGGTGATAGATTTACCTAGTACGATAGATTACGCAGCAATGGCGGAGGAGCAATCAAAAGACGCTGAGCTGAAGGAATTACAATCTAACCCTTCCTTGACGATCAAGCCTATCGTTTTTAGCTCAAGTGATCTACCACTATTTTGCGATACCTCTACGGGTAACATACGCCCGTATGTTCCAGAGAGCTTTAGACACCTTGTGTTCCAGTCAATACACAGCTTGTCTCATTCAGGCCCCAGACCGACTACTCACGCTGTTAAACAGCGATACATTTGGCGATCTCTGAAGAAAGACTGTGCGGAATGGTGCAAGAAATGTGTAGATTGTCAGCGATCAAAAATTTCACGACACACCAAAACTCCTCTTGGGCAATTTCCAACTGCTGTCGACAGATTTCGACACGTCCACTTGGACATAGTGGGACCACTTCCTCCATCGCAAGGATACACTTACATCCTCACGTGTATCGATCGCTTCACTCGATGGCCTGAAGCTATTCCCCTGAAAGATCAGTCTGCTGAAAGTGTTGCTAACGCTTTCTTTTCAGGATGGGTTGCTCGGTTCGGTGTGCCAGAGATTATTATGTCTGACCAGGGTCGTAACTTTGAAAGTAATTTATTTTTAGCTCTTTCGAAGTCTCTGGGTACCAAACGTAATAGAACCACAGCTTACCACCCTTCTGCAAATGGCTTGATAGAACGCTTTCACCGGCAGTTAAAGGGAGCCCTCAGGTGTAGTCTCGCCGGCACTGAAAGATGGATGGAAAAATTGCCGATCGTCCTCCTGGGAATACGAACTGCCTTAAAGGAAGATCTTAACACCTCGACAGCAGAACTGGTATACGGCTGTAATCTTCGCCTGCCTGGCGAATTTTTTTCTTCTATTTCAGGTACGAAATCTCCACAGCAACTGCTACTATCCTTGAAGGAGCACTTCCGGCAGATTCGACCAACACCTACCTCACGTCATGGATCAACGGAGATGTTTGTCCATGCTTCCCTGAAAGAAACCTCGCATGTTTTCATCCGTGACGATGCTGTCCGTCGTCCATCCCAGTCTCCTTACCTTGGTCCTTATCCTGTGATCGAACGCAAGCCGAAGTTTTTTCAAGTCCAGATCGGAACTAAGAAGAGATGGATCTCCACTGATAGACTTAAGCCTGCCCATTCTTTTTTACAGATTCAAGAGGCTCCAGTCATCCCGCCGTCGATACATCCCGAGAAGTCTGCTCTTAAGACGTCCACAACAACTCGGTCCGGTCGACACGTCCGTTTCCGGATTCCCGTACCTTAGCGTTCTGGACTGGTGGGGGAGTCCTGTGGCGTCATCAAAGACTCATCACATCGAACGTCACACAGAACGTCAGCTTCATTAAAATGCAACGAGGTTGGAAGAAACCGATCTCTCAAGATGCAAATCAGCTTTCCCGGACTGCGCGTGCCTGCACTCAAGAAGGATAAAAACCAGCTCACCGACGATCAGGATACCACTTCGACTTCAGCTCTCACCCGGAGATGTGTGCAGTACCTAAGCCACCTTGTCCCGAATTACTGATGTCTTCCTACTTACTCTGATGATAGACTTTATTTTGTAAAACCTTTTTTTAGTATTTTAGTTGTTTGTGAAGGAAATAAACCAAGTTATAGTTATAAAATGTCTGGTATCTTCCACATCCTTCCAAACACTAAATATATATAAATATGAATCAATATGAAATCCACATCTGCCTTGCATCGACTACAGTGCTGACGTTAAACAACCACAGAGATAGATGGATCATGATTTAGAGTCACCATGCTGTCAGGCTAACCGTGGGAAGCTTTTCTGGTTAATTATGAATCATTATGTTGGTTATGTGGTTATTATTATGCGGTTAATTATGTTTTTTTGTGGGAAGCTCCTTGTAACGCAAATGCGGGTTGGTTCCATCAAATAATCCTCCACGAAGAAAAATTTCCAATAACACTTGATTCAGGAGTTCCCTTGTCTTCTAGATTTGGGTTAAAATTACAAGGCTATGTTGTTGAACATTAGTAGTCATAAATCCAAAAAATTGGGTCGGCTGTTCTACGACGGTTATGAAATAAAATTATTTATTTAAACTTAATAGTATTTTTTTTAAAATTTATAAATGGGAACAAAAAAAGAGTTCAGAAATGTAGCTGCATTAAGTCAAAAACTGTACTGTACGTTTGAGCCCTGTTTTAGAAGACAACAATAGAGGGTAGTGTGAACTCCGAGGTCATCATAAGTATACATAGTGAAAAAACACTTTAAAATAAAGATAAATAAAGTAGTTAAATTTTAAAATTATTAGTTTATGACTAATATTTAAAACTAATGTAAAAAATTAATATACAAATGCAGATGTTGTATAAAAAATGTACTACTCAAGTTAAAATTTTTATCCGACATATATTTCTAATATTACCCGATTCCAAACCACGGAAAAAAGAGATCTGGCATATGTTCTAAAATAATTGCAACTGTATGATGAAATAATGAGCCCAGTTATCCGAAAATATTTGCTCATCAACTTAATCATAAATCACATTGTACTTTTATTACACTACGTGTCCGAGAGCTTATTCAATTTAAAATAAATTAACTTTACAAAGTGATCAAACAATCAATCAACGTGAGATCAATTTTAGATAGTGTGCCAAATCCTACATGATATATGATCACTCTTTAATTTACCTGGTGTATATATATTGTCCACGTCACAGTGCAGTTCCCATCATACGACAAAAATTATCCGAAGGACATAGTTCTTGGGATCATTTAAACATGGTTAGTTCACTGCCACTCCTTTTCAGTGTGATTATATTTTCTGGAATCGTCAAAAAAGGTGACTGCAACGAGAAAGGATTTGTAAAAGAAGTAAGAAGCAAAATACCGGACAACAATTTCAACACACTTTTTACAGTATCATATGGAAATATGAAAGAATTTAAAGAAGCTGTGCGTAAGTCCATAAATGGTTTCAATCAAGCAGCTGGTGTAAAGATTCCAGAGAGCCTTTCCAAACAAATTTTTAATGAAGGAGAAAAAATTGGAAGCATTGTTACATCAGACCAAGATTTCTAAAAATACACTAAAGCAGTCTACCTCTTTTTGAAAAACCAGGGAGTGCTGACAGAACAAAATGAAGGCAAATTGGCTACAAGTCTTGCACGCTACTTCAACGATGAGGTCGAAAGATTGGAAAAAAAGACATTTGCACACTTTACCCTCCATCAGTATAGCAATAGCTAAGTTTTTCAAGCATGAGGGCATCTATGGTGACCTGACGAAATTTAAGATATATTATGAGTACTTGTTTGATGAGGTAGATAAAATTTATGACAATGCTCAAAGTCATGATTTTAAAAGCACATCATTTGTGAAAGAAGTAAGAAGCAAAATTGCGGACAACAATTTCAACACACTTTTTACAGTATCATATGGAAATATGAAGGAATTTAAAGAAGCTGTGCGTGAGTCCATAAATGGTTTCAATCAAGCAGCTGGTGTAAAGATTCCAGAGAGCCTTTCCAAACAAATTTTTAATGAAGGAGAAAAAAATTGGAAGCATTGTTACATCAGACCAAGATTTCCAAAAATACACTAAAACAGTCTACCTCTTTTTGAAAAACCAGGGAGTGATGAGAGAACAAAATGAAGGCTAATTGGCTGCAAGTCTTGCACGCTACTTCAACGATGAGGTCGAAAGATTGGAAAAAAAGACATTTTGCACACTTTACCCTCCATCAGTATAGCAATAGCTAAGTTTTTCAAACATGAGGACATCTATGGTGACCTGACGAAATTTAAGATATATTATGAGTACTTGTTTGATGAGGTAGATAAAATTTATGACAATGCTCAAAGTCATGATTTTAAAAGCACATCATTTGTAAAAGAAGTAAGAAGCAAAATACCGGACAACAATTTCAACACACTTTTTACAGTATCATATGGAAATATGAAGGAATTTAAAGACGCTGTGCGTGAGTCCATAAATGGTTTCAATCAAGCAGCTGGTGTAAAGATTCCAGAGAGCCTTTCCAAACAAATTTTTAATGAAGGAGAAAAAATTGGAAGCATTGTTACATCAGACCAAGATTTCCAAAAATACACTAAAACAGTCTACCTCTTTTTGAAAAACCAGGGAGTGATGAGAGAACAAAATGAAGGCTAATTGGCTGCAAGTCTTGCACGCTACTTCAACGATGAGGTCGAAAGATTGGAAAAAAAGACATTTTGCACACTTTACCCTCCATCAGTATAGCAATAGCTAAGTTCTTCAAACATGAGGACATCTATGGTGACCTGACGAAATTTAAGATATATTATGAGTACTTGTTTGATGAGATAGATAAAATTTATGACAATGCTCAAAGTCATGATTTTAAAAGCACATCATTTGTAAAAGAAGTAAGAAGCAAAATACCGGACAACAATTTCAACACACTTTTTACAGTATCATATGGAAATATGAAGGAATTTAAAGAAGCTGTGCGTGAGTCCAGAAATGGTTTCAATCAAGCAGCTGGTGTAAAGATTCCAGAGCGCCTTTCCAAACAAATTTTTAATGAAGGAGAAAAAATTGGAAGCATTGTTACATCAGACAAAGATTTCCAAAAATACACTAAAGCAGTCTACCTCTTTTTGAAAAACCAGGGAGTGCTGACTGAACAAAATGAAGGCAAATTTGGCTACAAGTCTTGCCAGCTACTTCAACTATGAGGTCGAAAGATTGGGAAAAAAAGACATTTTGCACACTTTACCCTCCATCAGTATAGCAATAGCTAAGTTTTTCAAGCATGAGGGCATCTATGGTGACCTGACGAAATTTAAGATATATTATGAGTACTTGTTTGATGAGGTAGATAAAATTTATGACAATGCTCAAAGTCATGATTTTAAAAGCACATCATTTGTAAAAGAAGTAAGAAGCAAAATACCGGACAACAATTTCAACACACTTTTTACAGTATCATATGGAAATATGAAGGAATTTAAAGAAGCTGTGCGTGAGTCCATAAATGGCTTCAATCAAGCAGCTGGTGTAAAGATTCCAGAGAGCCTTTCCAAACAAATTTTTAATGAAGGAGAAAAAATTGGAAGCATTGTTACATCAGACCAAGATTTCCAAAAATACACTAAAGCAGTCTACCTCTTTTTGAAAAACCAGGGAGTGCTGACAGAACAAAATGAAGGCAAATTGGCTACAAGTCTTGCACGCTACTTCAACGATGAGATCGAAAGATTGAAAAAAAAAAGACATTTTGCACACTTTACCCTCCATCAGTATAGCAATAGCTAAGTTTTTCACGCATGAGGGCATCTATGGTGACCTGACGAAATTTAAGATATATTATGAGTACTTGTTTGATGAGGTAGATAAAATTTATGACAATGCTCAAAGTCATGATTTTAAAAGCACATCATTTGTAAAAGAAGTAAGAAGCAAAATACGGACAACAATTTCAACACACTTTTTACAGTATCATATGGAAATATGAAGGAATTTAAAGACGCTGTGCGTGAGTCCATAAATGGTTTCAATCAAGCAGCTGGTGTAAAGATTCCAGAGAGCCTTTCCAAACAAATTTTTAATGAAGGAGAAAAAATTGGAAGCATTGTTACATCAGACCAAGATTTCCAAAAATACACTTAAGCAGTCTACCTCTTTTTGAAAAACCAGGGAGTGCTGACAGAACAAAATGAATGCAAATTGGCTACAAGTCTTGCACGCTACTTCAACGATGAGGTCGAAAGATTGAAAAAAAAAGACATTTTGTACACTTTACCCTCCATCAGTATAGCAATAGCTAAGTTTTTCAAGCATGAGGGCATCTGTGGTGAACTGACGAAATTTAAGATATATTGTGAGTACTTTTTGATGAGGTAGATAAAATTTATGACAATGCTCAACGTCATGATTTTAAAAGCACATCATTTGTGAAAGAAGTAAGAAGCAAAATACCGGACATTAATTTCAACACACTTTTTACAGTATCATATGGAAATATGAAGGAATTTAAAGAAGCTGTGCGTGAGTCCATAAATGGTTTCAATCAAGCAGCTGGTGTAAAGATTCCAGAGAGCCTTTCCAAACAAATTTTTAATGAAGGAGAAAAAATTGGAAGCATTGTTACATCAGACCAAGATTTCCAAAAATACACTAAAACAGTCTACCTCTTTTTGAAAAACCAGGGAGTGATGAGAGAACAAAATGAAAGCTAATTGGCTGCAAGTCTTGCACGCTACTTCAACGATGAGGTCGAAAGATTGGAAAAAAAGACATTTTGCACACTTTACCCTCCATCAGTATAGCAATAGCTAAGTTCTTCAAACATGAGGACATCTATGGTGACCTGACGAAATTTAAGATATATTATGAGTACTTGTTTGATGAGGTAGATAAAATTTATGACAATGCTCAAAGTCATGATTTTAAAAGCACATCATTTGTAAAAGAAGTAAGAAGCAAAATACCGGACAACAATTTCAACACACTTTTTACAGTATCATATGGAAATATGAAGGAATTTAAAGAAGCTGTGCGTGAGTCCAGAAATGGTTTCAATCAAACAGCTGGTGTAAAGATTCCAGAGCGCCTTTCCAAACAAATTTTTAATGAAGGAGAAAAAATTGGAAGCATTGTTACATCAGACAAAGATTTCCAAAAATACACTAAAGCAGTCTACCTCTTTTTGAAAAACCAGGGAGTGCTGACTGAACAAAATGAAGGCAAATTTGGCTACAAGTCTTGCCAGCTACTTCAACTATGAGGTCGAAAGATTGGAAAAAAAAGACATTTTGCACACTTTACCCTCCATCAGTATAGCAATAGCTAAGTTTTTCAAGCATGAGGGCATCTATGGTGACCTGACGAAATTTAAGATATATTATGAGTACTTGTTTGATGAGGTAGATAAAATTTATGACAATGCTCAAAGTCATGATTTTAAAAGCACATCATTTGTAAAAGAAGTAAGAAGCAAAATAGCGGACAACAATTTCAACACACTTTTTACAGTATCATATGGAAATATGAAGGAATTTAAAGAAGCTGTGCGTGAGTCCATAAATGGTTTCAATCAAGCAGCTGGTGTAAAGATTCCAGAGAGCCTTTCCAAACAAATTTTTAATGAAGGAGAAAAAATTGGAAGCATTGTTACATCAGACCAAGATTTCCAAAAATACACTAAAGCAGTCTACCTCTTTTTGAAAAACCAGGGAGTGCTGACAGAACAAAATAAAGGCAAATTGGCTACAAGTCTTGCACGCTACTTCAACGATGAGGTCGAAAGATTGAAAAAAAAAGACATTTTGCACACTTTACCCTCCATCAGTATAGCAATAGCTAAGTTTTTCAAACATGAGGGCATCTATGGTGACCTGACGAAATTTAAGATATATTATGAGTACTTGTTTGATGAGGTAGATAAAATTTATGACAGTGCTCAAAGTCATGATTTTAAAAGCACATCATTTGTAAAAGAAGTAAGAAGCAAAATACGGACAACAATTTCAACACACTTTTAACAGTATCATATGGAAATATGAAGGAATTTAAAGACGCTGTGCGTGAGTCCATAAATGGTTTCAATCAAGCAGCTGGTGTAAAGATTCCAGAGAGCCTTTCCAAACAAATTTTTAATGAAGGAGAAAAAATTGGAAGCATTGTTACATCAGACCAAGATTTCCAAAAATACACTTAAGCAGTCTACCTCTTTTTGAAAAACCAGGGAGTGCAGACAGAACAAAATGAATGCAAATTGGCTACAAGTCTTGCACGCTACTTCAACGATGAGGTCGAAAGATTGAAAAAAAAAGACATTTTGTACACTTTACCCTCCATCAGTATAGCAATAGCTAAGTTTTTCAAGCATGACGGCATCTATGGTGACCTGACGAAATTTAAGATATATTATGAGTACTTGTTTGATGAGGTAGATAAAATTTATGACAATGCTCAAAGTCATGATTTTAAAAGCACATCATTTGTAAAAGAAGTAAGAAGCAAAATACCGGACAACAATTTCAACACACTTTTTACAGTATCATATGGAAATATGAAGGAATTTAAAGAAGCTGTGCGTGAGTCCATAAATGGCTTCAATCAAGCAGCTGGTGTAAAGATTCCAGAGAGCCTTTCCAAACAAATTTTTAATGAAGGAGAAAAAATTGGAAGCATTGTTACATCAGACCAAGATTTCCAAAAATACACTAAAGCAGTCTACCTCTTTTTGAAAAACCAGGGAGTGCTGACAGAACAAAATGAAGGCAAATTGGCTACAAGTCTTGCACGCTACTTCAACGATGAGATCGAAAGATTGAAAAAAAAAAGACATTTTGCACACTTTACCCTCCATCAGTATAGCAATAGCTAAGTTTTTCACGCATGAGGGCATCTATGGTGACCTGACGAAATTTAAGATATATTATGAGTACTTGTTTGATGAGGTAGATAAAATTTATGACAATGCTCAAAGTCATGATTTTAAAAGCACATCATTTGTAAAAGAAGTAAGAAGCAAAATACGGACAACAATTTCAACACACTTTTTACAGTATCATATGGAAATATGAAGGAATTTAAAGACGCTGTGCGTGAGTCCATAAATGGTTTCAATCAAGCAGCTGGTGTAAAGATTCCAGAGAGCCTTTCCAAACAAATTTTTAATGAAGGAGAAAAAATTGGAAGCATTGTTACATCAGACCAAGATTTCCAAAAATACACTTAAGCAGTCTACCTCTTTTTGAAAAACCAGGGAGTGCTGACAGAACAAAATGAATGCAAATTGGCTACAAGTCTTGCACGCTACTTCAACGATGAGGTCGAAAGATTGAAAAAAAAAGACATTTTGTACACTTTACCCTCCATCAGTATAGCAATAGCTAAGTTTTTCAAGCATGAGGGCATCTGTGGTGAACTGACGAAATTTAAGATATATTGTGAGTACTTTTTGATGAGGTAGATAAAATTTATGACAATGCTCAACGTCATGATTTTAAAAGCACATCATTTGTGAAAGAAGTAAGAAGCAAAATACCGGACATTAATTTCAACACACTTTTTACAGTATCATATGGAAATATGAAGGAATTTAAAGAAGCTGTGCGTGAGTCCATAAATGGTTTCAATCAAGCAGCTGGTGTAAAGATTCCAGAGAGCCTTTCCAAACAAATTTTTAATGAAGGAGAAAAAATTGGAAGCATTGTTACATCAGACCAAGATTTCCAAAAATACACTAAAACAGTCTACCTCTTTTTGAAAAACCAGGGAGTGATGAGAGAACAAAATGAAAGCTAATTGGCTGCAAGTCTTGCACGCTACTTCAACGATGAGGTCGAAAGATTGGAAAAAAAGACATTTTGCACACTTTACCCTCCATCAGTATAGCAATAGCTAAGTTCTTCAAACATGAGGACATCTATGGTGACCTGACGAAATTTAAGATATATTATGAGTACTTGTTTGATGAGGTAGATAAAATTTATGACAATGCTCAAAGTCATGATTTTAAAAGCACATCATTTGTAAAAGAAGTAAGAAGCAAAATACCGGACAACAATTTCAACACACTTTTTACAGTATCATATGGAAATATGAAGGAATTTAAAGAAGCTGTGCGTGAGTCCAGAAATGGTTTCAATCAAACAGCTGGTGTAAAGATTCCAGAGCGCCTTTCCAAACAAATTTTTAATGAAGGAGAAAAAATTGGAAGCATTGTTACATCAGACAAAGATTTCCAAAAATACACTAAAGCAGTCTACCTCTTTTTGAAAAACCAGGGAGTGCTGACTGAACAAAATGAAGGCAAATTTGGCTACAAGTCTTGCCAGCTACTTCAACTATGAGGTCGAAAGATTGGAAAAAAAAGACATTTTGCACACTTTACCCTCCATCAGTATAGCAATAGCTAAGTTTTTCAAGCATGAGGGCATCTATGGTGACCTGACGAAATTTAAGATATATTATGAGTACTTGTTTGATGAGGTAGATAAAATTTATGACAATGCTCAAAGTCATGATTTTAAAAGCACATCATTTGTAAAAGAAGTAAGAAGCAAAATAGCGGACAACAATTTCAACACACTTTTTACAGTATCATATGGAAATATGAAGGAATTTAAAGAAGCTGTGCGTGAGTCCATAAATGGTTTCAATCAAGCAGCTGGTGTAAAGATTCCAGAGAGCCTTTCCAAACAAATTTTTAATGAAGGAGAAAAAATTGGAAGCATTGTTACATCAGACCAAGATTTCCAAAAATACACTAAAGCAGTCTACCTCTTTTTGAAAAACCAGGGAGTGCTGACAGAACAAAATAAAGGCAAATTGGCTACAAGTCTTGCACGCTACTTCAACGATGAGGTCGAAAGATTGAAAAAAAAAGACATTTTGCACACTTTACCCTCCATCAGTATAGCAATAGCTAAGTTTTTCAAACATGAGGGCATCTATGGTGACCTGACGAAATTTAAGATATATTATGAGTACTTGTTTGATGAGGTAGATAAAATTTATGACAGTGCTCAAAGTCATGATTTTAAAAGCACATCATTTGTAAAAGAAGTAAGAAGCAAAATACGGACAACAATTTCAACACACTTTTAACAGTATCATATGGAAATATGAAGGAATTTAAAGACGCTGTGCGTGAGTCCATAAATGGTTTCAATCAAGCAGCTGGTGTAAAGATTCCAGAGAGCCTTTCCAAACAAATTTTTAATGAAGGAGAAAAAATTGGAAGCATTGTTACATCAGACCAAGATTTCCAAAAATACACTTAAGCAGTCTACCTCTTTTTGAAAAACCAGGGAGTGCTGACAGAACAAAATGAATGCAAATTGGCTACAAGTCTTGCACGCTACTTCAACGATGAGGTCGAAAGATTGAAAAAAAAAGACATTTTGTACACTTTACCCTCCATCAGTATAGCAATAGCTAAGTTTTTCAAGCATGAGGGCATCTATGGTGACCTGACGAAATTTAAGATATATTATGAGTACTTGTTTGATGAGGTAGATAAAATTTATGACAATGCTCAACGTCATGATTTTAAAAGCACATCATTTGTAAAAGAAGTAAGAAGCAAAATTCCGGACAACAATTTCAACACACTTTTTACAGTATCATATGGAAATATGAAGGAATTTAAAGAAGCTGTGCGTGAGTCCATAAATGGTTTCAATCAAGCAGCTGGTGTAAAGATTCCAGAGAGCCTTTCCAAACAAATTTTTAATGAAGGAGAAAAAATTGGAAGCATTGTTACATCACACCAAGATTTCCAAAAATACACTTTAGCAGTCTACCTCTTTTTGAAAAACCAGGGAGTGCTGACAGAACAAAATGAAGGCAAATTGGCTACAAGTCTTGCACGCTACTTCAACGATGAGGTCGAAAGATTGGGAAAAAAAGACATTTTGCACACTTTACCCTCCATCAGTATAGCAATAGCTAAGTTTTTCAAGCATGAGGGCATCTATGGTGACCTGACCAAATTTAAGATATATTATGAGTACTTGTTTGATGAGGTAGATAAAATTTATGACAATGCTCAAAGTCATGATTTTAAAATCACATCATTTGTAAAAGAAGTAAGAAGCAAAATACCGGACAACAATTTCAACACACTTTTTACAGTATCATATGGAAATATGAAGGAATTTAAAGCAGCTGAGCGTGAGTCCATAAATGGTTTCAATCAAGCAGCTGGTGTAAAGATTCCAGAGAGCATTTCCAAAGAAATTTATTGTGAAGGAGAAAAAATTGGAAGCATTGTTACATCAGACCAAGATTTCCAAAAATACACAAAAGCAGTCTACCTCTTTTTGAAAAACCAGGGAGTGCTGACAGAACAAAATGAAGGCAAATTGGCTACAAGTCTTGCACGCTACTTCAACGATGAGGTCGAAAGATTGGAAAAAAAAAGACATTTTGCACACTTTACCCTCCATCAGTGTTCCAGACGCAAGTGCGTGAACGCAGATGCAGTGATTACCAGACGCAAATGCGTGAACGCAGATGCGGTGATTATTTATTATATTATTTATTATATTATTTCTTACATTATTCTTTTGTTGGCAACATGTATATATTCTTTGTGTACTTTTGTGATAGTAAAAGAGTTTGTTCTATGAGATACTTGTTTTAGTGTTGATTGTAATTAGAAACATTTACGTTTACAACCAACACATTTTGGTGCCGAAACAACTCGGTTTAAAATTAAATACGAATCAGATGAATAATTTACGCAGTCACTCTTTTAAAAACTAACGAAACTTCAAACATCAGTATTACTCAATGATGGAGAAACCAAACGATAAAAAACTTGGCGATAGTCTGGCACTTTTGAAAAGAAAAAGAAGAACAGTGCGAGGTAATGTTACTCGATTTATTACTCAATTAAATACGATCTTTCTGCAACCTCTGACACTTTAAATGAAAATGTCGAATATATTAGTCATCTTCTATCCGATTGCTTGTTAGAAATGAAGAAATTGGATAACGACATTCATAGTTTATTAACAGATGGTGATTATGACAATGATATTATTCAATGTGAAGAATACGTGGATAATGCCGAACTCGCTATCTTTAAAGCAAAAAAATTTGGTAGTAGAACTAATTTTGAATATAATACTTTACAATCGCCAGAAGTAACCGTTTCTCAAATACCTGTTACACAAGTACCCGTTATGCAATTACCCGTTTCTCAATCTCACACAGTGAAACTTCCTACTATTAAACTGGATACTTTTCGAGGTGATATTGAACAATGGCAGTGTTTCTGGGAACAATTTCAATCTTCTATTGACGATAATAATAGTCTATCATTAATTGATAAACATGTGTTCTTGCGAGGATATTTAGAAGATGAACCAAGACGGTTAGTTGACGGGATCAGTGTTAGTGCCAGCACATATGAAACTACAAAAGCTCTTCTTCAAAATCGATATGGCGACAAAAACAGAATAATTCAAGCCCATTTAGACTTTTTGGAAAATATTTCGCCAATACGTAATCCCACTCCTATTGCATTGAATGAAGTATTTATAGAATGCAACAGAAGACTAAATGCTTTAACGGCTTTAGGAGAGGATATCAACGCTTATGGGCG
This sequence comes from Parasteatoda tepidariorum, assembly GCF_982258835.1. Taxonomy (NCBI): domain Eukaryota; kingdom Metazoa; phylum Arthropoda; class Arachnida; order Araneae; family Theridiidae; genus Parasteatoda; species Parasteatoda tepidariorum. The sequence continues at coordinate 45,667,593 of NC_141755.1, forward strand.
AGTTTTGGCTCCAAAAATTTTACTTGCCTTTCCGGATGATATTTGTCGCCGATGGATCATTTACGCAAAAAGAGAGAAAATATCTGAAGGTGATATGAATAAACTAGTGGAATATTTATCTGAAGAAGTAGAAGGTGCTCTCACAACACTAAAAATTCGAGGTGAGCAAAACTTTGATTACACATTTAAGACATCTACAGCAGCCTTGCATGTGAATTTTAAAAAGATTAACCAGACTAAAAAACCATCTCCATTTTGCCCCTTCTGTGAAATTAACGGTCACTGGCCGCAAGATTGTACGAATATAAAGGTCTGGTTTCTTAGGACAAGCGCCTTATCTGGGCGTCAGCGGGACGTCAACGTCACGCTGACGCCAACAAAATACTGGTTTGTTAGCTCAAGGCCTGGTTTCTTAGAACTAACGCCTTATCTGGGCGTCAGAGGAAAGTTGACGTAGATCTGACGCCAAAAAAATACTTTTTTGTTAGCTCAGCGTGAGCAGTCGGTCCAACGCAGACATTATCTCTCATTGCGCATGCGTTAATAACGTAAACAAATATTTATTTTGAATTTGTATTGATTTTGTTATTGTCGACCAGTGTTTTAGAGAACAAATAATGACTTTGTTCAAGAAAAAACACATTATAGCTGAGCTAAATGAAGAGTGCTATGTTTAATGAAGAAGCTATGTTTAATGTCAAAATCAAAATCTTGGCTGATTTCAATGTGCTGTTGGATGTTGTCCGCCATTACTTCTGTGGTTAACGTCACGCTGTAATCCAACTGCAGTTGAGTTGGACGGCAATTGAAGTTCAAGATAAGCGTTCGATGACGTATACTATCCAACTCACAAATGGACCAATCAGAGGTTAGCGCTGATTTCCAGCTGACGGCGTCCTGTCCTAAGAAACCAAGCCTTAACTGATATTGATACTCGAATCCAAAAATTAAAAACCTCTGGTAGATGCTTCCTGTGTACTAATCGTGGCCATAGTATAAAAAATTGCCTTCGCAAAGATAAAGCGTTCTGCATAAGATGCAAAAAGAAGCACCATGTCTCTATTTGTAGAAACAACAGTTCAAATCAACCTAGCCAATCTATTTCTACAAATAACATAGATACTCGTACAACTAATTTTACTCACTTACAGACTGCTCGAGTATATATAACTGGCCCAACTGGCATTACTAAGCTTACAAGATGCATTTTAGATTGTGGAAGTCAAACCAGTTTCATTCATTCACATCTTGTAGACTACCTAAAATTAGATGTCATTAGCTCAGATTCACTTGAAATTCATGCATTCGAATCATCAAATCAGGCTCAATCGAGACGAAAAGTAAGATTTAAACTATCAAGTATTTGGAATCAGTCAGAAATTTATCTACATGCATTTGAAAGTCCTAATAGATATGCAGTTCATCCATCAGTTCCATTAGAGATTGCTTCTATGGCTAACAAGAAAAAATTTAAGCTTGCTGACCCGAATGACACTCTGCAAGACATGCCTATTGAAGTTTTGATTGGTGCAGATTTTTACTGGACGGTGGTGAATTCTGAGATTCCTTTCAGACTTTCGGAAACAATTGTGCTCATTCCATCAATCTTTGGCTGGATTTTGTCTGGATCCAGATCTCATACATCTGTCGCTTCTTTATCGTCAGTTCATAATATCAGCATCACATCACCATATATTTTGGATGATCAAGTTAGGAACTTCTGGGACTTAGATACTTTAGGTATTAAAGCCATGCAAGACAAAGAAATGTCCATTCGCAATTCTGAAATATGGGAAGACTTTCGAAGCTCTTATGAAGTCCTAGAAAATCGTCGTGTTGTTAGATTACCTTGGAAAAAAGACGTTACTCTTTCTTCAAATAACTATCACGTAGCATCAAAACGCTTCAATACATTGTGCAAGAAGCTCCAAACAGATCCTAGCTTAAAGGAAATGTATGTTTCACTCATGGAAGATTACATAGACAAAAGGCAAGTTGAAATAGCACCGGAAAATCATGATAAAGAAGAAAAAAGCTATTACATACCCCATCATGTAGTCATTAAAGAGAAGAACGCAGAAATTAAGGGACGAATAGTGTTCGACGCCTCTTCTCACACACCAGGCCATCCATCATTAAACGATGCTCTAGAACAAGGTCCCAACTTACTCCCAGAAATTTTAGCCACCTTATTACGATTTCGTCTTCACAAACAAGCAATTATTAGCGATGGAAGTCAGGCTTTCTTACAATTAACTTTGTGGGAAAAAGACAGATGTGCTACTAAGTTTCTATGGTTCAAAAGTAGGAAAAATGATGATGGACATTTGCAGCTAGAGAATGAAATTGTGGTCTATCAATTTACACGTTTACCCTTTGGATTAACCAGCAGCCCATTCCTTCTTTCAGCTACACTTGACGAATTATGCTGCATGTACTCCAACATTTATCCCACAGCAGCTAAACATCTAAAAGGCAATATTTTCATGGATGATTTCGTTGTGGGAGTTGATTCAGAAGTCGAAGCGAAGACCCTATTTCACGAAATGCAAGAACTCACGAGTCTTATAAGCCTTCCCTTAGCGAAATGGAGTACCAACTCACAAGTTTTGAAAAACGAATGGAGGAAAGAAAAAATAAAGTTTAAAAGTAAGACTCAAGTCTTAGGTGTTCATTGGGATACAGAAGAAGATTCGTTTCATCAAAATATTAAGGAGCATGACCACGATTTATTTAAGGATCCGGTTACTAAACGCTTACTTTTGAAAACAATCTCAAAGATTTTTGATCCCTTGGGAATTTTCTCACCATCTACTGTAATAGGAAAAATTCTCTTTCAAGATACATGGCTATGCGGTATTGAATGGGACGAACTTTTACCCCCATCTATCGCATCAAGGTTTTCAAAATGGATTATGGACTTGCCACATTTAAACAACATTCGAATCCCCAGATGGATTGGAATATCTTCTGCTGATGTTACCATTCACGTATTCTGCGATGCTTCGGAACGTGCTTACGGAACAGTGTTATATGTACGATTCAAAGAAGATACTAAATTTCATGTTCGAATGGTTTGCAGTCGTAATAGACTTTCTCCTCTGAAAAGAATAACACTTCCCCGCTTAGAGCTCTTAGCCGCATTATTGGGTGCTCGATTACTCCATTATTTTTGTACAGAAACTAAACTGGATAGGAACACAGCGACACTTTGGAGTGACTCAACAGTTGCCTTAAATTGGATACAAGGTGATCCAAATCGGTGGAAAACTTTTGTCTGTAACCGAACGAACGAAATTCTCAATTACACAAATCCAACACAATGGCGGCATTGCCCTGGCAATGAAAATCCTGCCGACCACTTGTCTCGTGGTGTTGCACCCACAGAGCTTGAATCCTTGGATCTTTGGTGGCTAGGACCAATCTGGCTAACACAATCATCAGAGTTTTGGCCTTCAAAACAACTGAGTTACGCTAATCCAGATATTCATGCTGAACTACGTAAACCAGCTTCTCAATCTTTATTGATAACTTCTTACCAACCTCTTATTGATATATCGCGGTTCAGTTCATATATGAAACTTCTTAGAGTTACAGCATGGATATTTCGTTTCTTGTATAACTGTCGATCCAAGCAACACATTTCTATTGATCTCACATGTGATGAGCTTAACACAGCAAAAAACTATTGGATTCTTACAGTGCAAAAGCAATGCTTTTCGGCAGAGCTTAATGCATTACAAAATAATTCCCCTTTGCCAAAATCTTCAAAAATTAGCCGTTTTAACCCGTTTCTTCAAGAAAATCTCATACGATTAGGAGGTAGATTACAGTTCGCATCGCTCAAAAATGAGCAAAAACACCCTTTGCTTCTTGATGGATCTCACCCATTTGTACATCTTTTCATATACTACACACACGTGAAGCTTCATCACTTAGGTGTTCAAATAGTACTTTCAGAGATTCGTTCCAGCTTCTAGATAATACGAGGACGTGAAGCCATTAAACGAGTGCTCTATAAATGCCTACCTTGTAAACTCTCACAGGCATCTAGAAGTCAACAAATCGAAGCTCCTTTACCAAGGAACAGAATTACACCTTGCCTTCCATTTACTACTATTGGCATAGATTTCGCTGGCACGCTACTTCAACGATGAGGTCGAAAGATTGGAAAAAAAGACATTTTGCACACTTTACCCTCCATCAGTATAGCAATAGCTAAGTTTTTCAAACATGAGGACATCTATGGTGACCTGACGAAATTTAAGATATATTATGAGTACTTGTTTGATGAGGTAGATAAAATTTATGACAATGCTCAAAGTCATGATTTTAAAAGCACATCATTTGTAAAAGAAGTAAGAAGCAAAATACCGGACAACAATTTCAACACACTTTTTACAGTATCATATGGAAATATGAAGGAATTTAAAGAAGCTGTGCGTGAGTCCAGAAATGGCTTCAATCAAGCAGCTGGTGTAAAGATTCCAGAGAGCCTTTCCAAACAAATTTTTAATGAAGGAGAAAAAATTGGAAGCATTGTTACATCAGACCAAGATTTCCAAAAATACACTAAAGCAGTCTACCTCTTTTTGAAAAACCAGGGAGTGCTGACAGAACAAAATAAAGGCAAATTGGCTACAAGTCTTGCACGCGACTTCAACGATGAGGTCGAAAGATTGAATAAAAAGACATTTTGCACACTTTACCCTCCATCAGTATAGCAATAGCTAAGTTTTTCAAACATGAGGGCATCTATGGTGACCTGACGAAATTTAAGATATATTATGAGTACTTGTTTGATGAGGTAGATAAAATTTATGACAATGCTCAAAGTCATGATTTTAAAAGCACATCATTTGTAAAAGAAGTAAGAAGCAAAATACCGGACAACAATTTCAACACACTTTTTACAGTATCATATGGAAATATGAAGGAATTTAAAGAAGCTGTGCGTGAGTCCATAAATGGTTTCAATCAAGCAGCTGGTGTAAAGATTCCAGAGAGCCTTTCCAAACAAATTTTTAATGAAGGAGAAAAAATTGGAAGCATTGTTACATCAGACCAAGATTTCCAAAAATACACTAAAGCAGTCTACCTCTTTTTGAAAAACCAGGGAGTGCTGACAGAACAAAATGAAGGCAAATTGGCTACAAGTCTTGCACGCTACTTCAACGATGAGGTCGAAAGATTGGGAAAAAAAGACATTTTGCACACTTTACCCTCTATCAGTATAGCAATAGCTAAGTTTTTCAAACATGAGGGCATCTATGGTGACCTGACGAAATTTAAGATATATTATGAGTACTTGTTTGATGAGGTAGATAAAATTTATGACAATGCTCAAAGTCATGATTTTAAAAGCACATCATTTGTAAAAGAAGTAAGAAGCAAAATACCGGACAACAATTTCAACACACTTTTTACAGTATCATATGGAAATATGAAGGAATTTAAAGAAGCTGTGCGTGAGTCCATAAATGGTTTCAATCAAGCAGCTGGTGTAAAGATTCCAGAGAGCCTATCCAAACAAATTTTTAATGAAGGAGAAAAAATTGGAAGCATTCTTACATCAGACCAAGATTTCCAAAAATACACTAAAGCAGTCTACCTCTTTTTGAAAAACCAGGGAGTGCTGACAGAACAAAATGAAGGCAAATTGGCTACAAGTCTTGCACGCTACTTCAACGATGAGGTCGAAAGATTGGGAAAAAAAGACATTTTGCACACTTTACCCTCCATCAGTATAGCAATAGCTAAGTTTTTCAAACATGAGGGCATCTATGGTGACCTGACGAAATTTAAGATATATTATGAGTACTTGTTTGATGAGGTAGATAAAATTTATTGCAATGCTCAAAGTCATGATTTTAAAAGCACATCATTTGTAAAAGAAGTAAGAAGCAAAATACCGGACAACAATTTCAACACATTTTTTACAGTATCATATGGAAATATGAAGGAATTTAAAGCAGCTGAGCGTGAGTCCATAAATGGTTTCAATCAAGCAGCTGGTGTAAAGATTCCAGAGAGCCTATCCAAAGAAATTTATTGTGAATGAGAAAAAATTGGAAGCATTGTTACATCAGACCAAGATTTCCAAAAATACACAAAAGCAGTCTACCTCTTTTTGAAAAACCAGGGAGTGCTGACAGAACAAAATGAAGGCAAATTGGCTACAAGTCTTGCACGCTACTCAACGATGAGGTCCAAAGATTGGAAAAAAAAGACATTTTGCACACTTTACCCTCCATCAGTATAGCAATAGCTAAGTTTTTCAAACATGAGGGCATCTATGGTGACCTGACGAAATTTAAGATATATTATGAGTACTTGTTTGATGAGGTAGATAAAATTTATGACAATGCTCATAATCAATCTTTGAAAAACTGAGTTAAATTCTTTTCAATATTCTTACGATAAATTCTTTGTAAGAAAAGAGAACTTTTTTTTATTTCTTTTTCGTATTTCGAATGATTTTAATGTTTCAAATTGTTTGATATTGAAGTTTAATTGAATATCTAGTTATGTTAAGATTATTATATCTGTTCTGTGATGTCTTTTATTTTGTAATGAAACATCTAGCCGTCTTTTAAAACTTTTTGTATGATGTTGAACTTTGACATTTTAATTAATTAGAAGATGCTGTAACCTATTCCAGAAAAAAAATTACATTTCTGAAGCAAGAATGTTGTTGTTCTTTTCTCATTGCTCTTCATAGTCATACGTAATTGTAGTATGGTATACTACATATTAATTAAAATCATTTGTTAATTCTAATTTAATTATCTAATTTCATTATCTAATCATCTAATTTATTTAATCATCATCATTCATCTAATTTAATAATCATTTGTTAATTGTTAATTTGTTAATAATGTATTAAACGCTTAAATAATTGTAACTGTTAAATTTGTGATAAACTTTTAATTGCATGTTTTTTTAATTTCTTCTTTTTACACTTGTAATTAATGTTATTTATTTATCAGTATTCAATAATTCTTTGCAATATATTTCATGTAATACTTAAGTTTTAAGCCTCAATTTGTTTTGTAACCTTGGGAAAGTAATCTTTCTCTGCATTTATGTTCTTCCTTTAAAAGAAGATTCCTCCTTTTGTTACTTGCTGACAGCAAGATGTATGTCCAGTCAGCAAACACCTTTTGTTGGTTCGAGAAGGAGTGACACCAAGTCCCCTTTCCCACGTTTCGGCTTGCATCAAATGCAAAGCGCCCCTTTTGATCTTATGATGGCGCCAAGAATGTTCCAGAACATTCCACAAAATTCTTTACCAGGTGTGTCACCACTTTAGACAACCCCGCTTCATGTTTGGCATGGAGTTTAACAATTAATTTCGCCAGTTGGCCAAAATTGGCAGCTCTGTGATTTGCCCCACTGATCCTTCTCCAACCAACCGAGGTGTTATTCGCAAAAGTTTAATTTTTTTTGGCGAGAGTTTTCTCCCCTATCTTCATAACGAAGAAATAGTCAGTAGCAGTTGTTTTTCTCTCAATTGTGTTTTTTTTTTTTTTTCGGCTTAGGCCGATTTTTTGTGTTGGCATGTTTGCCAAGCATTTTTACTTTTTTATAAATGTTATCTTTTATAAATAAACTATGTTTTTCTGCATCCTTAACTATGAGTCTGGTGAGTAATTTTACAGTATAAGTTGTTTTCTCTTCCTTTTTTTTCAGCATGCTCCATTGTCGCGCTTGCGACTTTACACATTGTCGACTCCCGGGCACCTCCACTCGCCACGGTTTTATTTGTCAACTGTTTCACCGCCTTATCTAGTAACCCTCACTCAGAGGCAACCCTACGCTCGCCTCAATAACTCGCAAAAGTCATAAACGAATCTTCGCGCTCATGGATATTTTTAAAAGTTGCTTGTTGAATTAAGTTAAAATTTTATCCTCGTTTAAGACTAGAAAAATTCAAATATCGAGAGCAAAATACTTCGTCCTTCTATAAAGAAAGAGGAAGAAAAATTTACGTACACACAATTATTTCAGTTAATTGCATACATATTTCGGTTAAAAAAAATTTCAAATAGAAACTATTCTTGTAAATTAAATAAAAATCTGGAGTAGTAAAATATTTATATCTTCAGAATAATCAATTTCTTTTGAATATCTTAATTAATAAGCAAAATTTTAAAAAATAATCCCCTATATAAATCATCACATTATTAAGTGTACATATTTTTAAAGATAAAACTATTAAAAAAATTTTTACGCAGTTTGAAAAATAATTATTTTCATTTCCTTCATTTTTACCAGGTTTTTTCAATTGTTTCTATTTTGGAAAAAATATGTATTCTTCAAAATGCTTACAATATCTTAAAAAAATTGCATATATTTTATACTGAACAACTTTTGATTGACAATATTTCCTTCATAAGAGAGTCTTTAAAAAAATTTGAAAATATTTTCATTAAATTTGTTCAAATATTTTCTGTAAAATGCGTGCTATTATGAAAACAAGGAGAAAAAATATTTTTAGTAAAGCCATGACATAAAGAAACAAATCTATGACATACTCACTACTATTTTCGTATAGTTAATTTATTTTTTATAACATCAAATCATATTTATTAAAACTTAAAGTTGTGGCTGCTTAACTTTTTTAATGTTTCTTAAATTTGTCAGGGAAAATTCCGATATTTTCCATTTTTCTTGCTTCTATCACTATTATTTGTATATAATCTGAAATTACTCACCTTCGTTTCAATTGTTTCCTAATTAATTTTATCATATATTTTGCTATATATATTTATCCTTTCATTCTATGCTTCATTAATTTCATAACTTATCCATCTTGTAACTTTTTATTCATAATTTTATAACAACTTTAGCTTATTAGATTCGATAACTCAACAATTGGTCTATATATTTTAAAAGTTTTTTATTCAAATTTTGGGCTTCTAAATAAGATATGGAAAAAATACTATTAAAATTATTACATTTATTGTCAATCTAAAATTAGGTCTTTTTTTTCCTCCTAAGTGCGAAAACACATTTACTAACTTAAGGTAACGTAATTTAACACGATTCATCTATTTTAATAAGAACGATTCAGAGAAAAGCAGGATCAGAAAAAGTGAGATGTGTATTTTAATTTATATTCTGCTTCAAAAATGAGACAAAAAAGACACAGAAAACTTTTCTGTTATTATTCAATAGTATTCATTAGTCTTTAAAATTCCAAAAGAATTTTTTAGTTGCTGGAATCATATAATAGTCTCATTTGTAACAACTTGTTTCTTAATTTTTTTTTACACAATAGCTTTTATTGTATGTAATTTGCTTTTATTGTATGTAATTTGCTTTAAAAGTTCAAATATTTATTCTTAGATTGTCATGCAGTCTGTGTGTCTGAAAACTGTATGACCTATTTTATTTTATTTGTCCCTTGCCGAATGGTAATAATTGTTTCTTATTTGATAATAAAAATCTTACTTTTGCTGAGATAACTGATCGCAAGAGTTTTGTTTTATTATCATAACATGGATTAATTTTTTTTAGAAAAGTGTAAGTCCTCAGCCTTTCAACCCAACTGTTTTAAAACTACTTTCTTTATTTAAAGTAAATTATTAAGTTTAAAAATTGTTAAGATTCTCTTATTTGACTCAATATCTTGTCTTTATTGAATCAAAAATAAATAAACAGATTGCCCTTAAATTGTTGTACAGTTATGATATGAGAATGTCAAAGTTGATGGTTACTGTTTACATTATATTTTTATTTTACAAATCATAAAAAGTTTTCTTTAATCAAAATTGTGTTCATCTCATAAATATACTTTAACTGCGACAAATTTTTAAGTCTTGGCGACCAAAGCTGTGGAATTGGCTAATGCGTATAAAGGAATTTATCGTTTGGGACATAACATTTACCAAAAAGTGGTAAATCTAAGTGCGATTGTTTGGACGCTAATATTATTGGCACTGTAAATGGGAATCATCACATCAAATTTAATCATAGATATCAGTGTCAGAAAAGTAAAAAAAATTTACTTTAGGTATAAAGCAGACAGCAACAATCTCCTCATCATTACACGTATATAAAAAGAAAATGCTTTAAACTCATAAATTGTGTAGTTACTTAAATTAAAGGTTTTAAAAACTAAACAATTTGGTACAAAACCCTGCTGCATTATTGAATATTGCGTCCACATACTTGGTAAAGACACCATAAAGTATTTGAAATAAATTTATAAAAATAATTAAAAAGCTATACCCTACTCATATATCCTGCACCCACAACAAAGCTTTATCCTAAAAAGGAAATAAAAAAGTAAGAATTAAATATGTGTTTCAGGAAAGTCCGAATAAAAAGAGACTGATAATACACAAAAACTTTTAAAGCAGCTAAATTTATTCACACCTCGTGCGTTTTTTAAATCGTATGTTGCAAGTGAAACATGCGCGAATTAGTATTCCAAGATTTTCGCGAGAAAATTTGAAACCCGACTTGGCGAATTTCAAAATACGGTGCCAAAGAAGTGCCTGGGAGTCGACAATGTGTAAAGTCGCTACCAGGAATACCAATATGTCCAGGTACCCATTGTAGGTACACCTTGTTACGATTAGAAAGGAGCACTCGCACACTAGTGAAGAGATCAATTTTCACCTTGATAGTGATAGAAGAGCAGCCTGACTGTCAGAGCAGATATATAAGATGAAAGAGAATGAAGAATTTACACACCGTAAAATACTAACTCCCGAAGACTATACTTTTAATAGTTATGATTAAGATTAAAGATCCAGAATTACTCTATGTGTTTTATTTTGAAATCGAGACACTTCGGTAGCAAGATATCTTGAAAAAGCAACTAAGAAAATAATAGAGTCGATGTTGTTTCCTTTTATAAGTTTTTGAATTGTTATCAAAATAAGCTTACCAGTGATTTCTTGCTGTTAAAAAAATAATATGATTTATTTAAAAATATTATAGTTTTCAAATACCAAGAAATGAGACTCTGAATTTCATTATTTAATTCAATTCACATTTTGATTTATACTTCACACTTAGGTACAATAATGGTTTGCATCCGGTTCCATTTTCAAAAACTTTCAAACTGAAACTTTTTAATGTCATTAAAATTAAATAAAAGTTTTACATTAAAACTACACATCATAAGCAGATAAAAAATGAGAGTTCTGGACCAGCGGAGCCGAGGAGCCGGCTCCGCAATGACGTCATTGCGGAGTCGAGTTGAGTTGTTCGCCTCCTGCTGCTGAGTAGAGTTGAGTTGTTCGCCTCCTGCTTTAGTTTTGGTTTCGGTTTCCAAAATTCCTTACTTCCGGTGGCAACACCTAATTTAGTTTCGGTTTTCAAAAAAAAGTCATTTACCTCCTATTTCTGCCCGCTTGCTTATTTCTGCCCGCTTGCTTATTTCTGCCCACTTGATTATCCGCTTTTAGTTTTGGTTTCGATTTTTAATATTATTTTTCAGTGGTGGCAACACTCCTTAATTTAAATTTCTTATTTAAGGATGGCAGCACCAATTTTTAGTTTCGGTTTTCAAAATATGTAGACGCCGCTCGTGGCTCCATCTAGTGATTAAAATAGCTACTAATTTAAAAAATATGAATATCTTATATTGGTGGCGCCATCTAGTGAATAAAATATTTACTAATTTCGTTCATTTAAAGTAGAAAAAATTTATTTATTATAAATAAATAATATAAATGCATGTATTTAATTCAGGATTCGAACTCACAATCTCTAGGACAAAATGCTTCCATGGGATACTGATTTGTCAGGCACGCTAACCAGTATCCCATGGACGCATACAGATACAAAGAAAACTTATGGTTTTAAGGAAATAAATTTAGACTCGCTGGCGGTTACGGATAAAATTTTAGTTTCATCTTTTTATTGATCTCATAATGACAAGGCACCACTGACTATTTCTGCCCGCTTTACGAACTGACTACTTTGAATTTATACTTTCAGTTTTGATTTTAATATTATTTTATAGTGGTGGCAACACTTTATTTATATTTATAGGATGGCAACGGCTCCGCAATGACACTTCTAAATTGATGACGTAATGTTACTTTCACTTTTACACGTTACAAATCGTGAGATATCCAATTCAAACAAGATTCAACAAGGTTGGTCTTGGTCTATGACGTGATAGTATTGAATTCAGCTCTTTTCACTGACACGTTCGTCACGCGACTGTTTCAAATTTTTCTCATTGGGTATTATTTATTTTACTTTATTAGAATGGTAACTGCATCCGCTACAGTTATACCTTATATGTATTGAATTTATAGTGTAAAAAAATCGTGTTCAAATTTAGCTTAAAAATTGTAATTAAATATTTTTTTCCATTAAACTTTTTAAAGCAACTCTAATATTTTTCAATTTTGAACTCAATACGCTTATTAAATTAATTTATTTAAAAAAAAATATTTAAAAAAAAAAAAAATCTTTCTTTTATCTTATTCTTTTTATTCACACATCTTTTAAATCTTTTCCCTACTCAGAGATAAATACATAATATAACTTGCCAGATCAAATGAGTGATTCAAGACTTTTCAAGCATTCCCCTTTTTATTTCATATCCATTCATATTCTATTGAATTGAATATGGAAGGAATATGAATGGGTGGGAAATGAAGGGGGTGAGTGTTTGAGAAACAGCATGGATGTTCCTTATCTATCAGCTTCTTGGGGGTTCTTTTGTGTAATATGAAGTTACTCCTGCTTAAACTAGAATGAAAACTCATTACTCATATCTCATTCCGGTTTATACTAGTTTGTAACAACTTGTGTGCAGAATCGCTCGTCGTTGTTCATTTGCGTTTAGAGGTGCTTGTTGTATATAGCATGTAGCTGTTTGCTTATGGACTTACTCCTGGATAACTTCGTTTTTTTTATTTTTAAATTTGTATCGTTCTTGTTCTAATATGGAAGTAAAAGAACGTATACAGTGTGAGGATTGTGATGCCACTTTTTCTGCGAGAAAAAATTATTTACGTCATCACAGAGCAAAGCATGAAAATGCTTCGTTTGTTTGCAGTGTTTGTGGACTATCATTTAATAGAAGTGATATTTTGTCAAGACACGTGAAAACACATGAACGTGTACCAAAGCGTAAAATTGTATCAACAACAACGGATAATTCTCGATCGAAGAAAGCGAGACCAATTGGAAATGTTGATAACCCAATGATTTTAGAATCAGCATTTCAAAGTCGTTTAAAGACAATTAGATTGGAAAATCCAGATGGGATATTAGATATCAGAGACTATTTAGAATCAAAACGGAAAGTATTTATTGATTCCGTATCAGAAGCATTGGTTGAAAATCAGTTAAAAGTAAACTGTTTTTTTCTCTGCATTTATGAGAAAGCTTCTGACGGTGGAGTGATTACGGAAGAAAAAGACTTTAAAACTAAAAACACTGTTGTACTCTTAAGTACAGATCTACAGGAACTATATACCAATGTTGTAGACAAACTATTATCTGAAACTACTGATTTCGAATCAAAAGGAAGTGGATGGACACTAAGCGAGATTCTTTATTTAGAAATTCGCATAAACAAATTCAACCCTTTGTACGCTTCCCAATACATAGATTTACCCAGATTTATTAAAAATAAACATGCAATCATAAATGTGAATAATAGAGATAACAAATGCTTTCAATGGGCTGTGCTTTCAGCTTTATATCCTTCAAATGATCACAGTGATCGTACATCATCTTACGAGGCTTTCACTGAAGAATTGAACTTTACGGGTATAGATTTTCCTGTCAAGTTAACAGATGTTAGAAAATTTGAAAAGAACAACAACATATCAATAAATGTGTATGGATTAGATGAAAAAAACAAAGTTTTTCCGCTTTTCATTACCGACGACGAAAAACAAAATCATGTCGATCTCCTTTATTTATCTGAAAGTGGGAATACACACTTCGCATGGATTAAAGACTTATCGAAACTTATCAGCTCACAAATTTCCAAGCACAATGGAAAAACTTTTATTTGCAGGAGATGTTTGCTTCATTTTACTACAGAATCTACACTTCAAAAGCATAAAAAGGACTGTAGCAGTCATGACGCCGTAAGAGTGGAAATGCCAAAAGATCCATATGTATATTTTAAAAACGTTAAAAATCTTTTCGAGGTACCTTTCGTCGGATACGCAGACTTTGAATGTATCACGACGCCTATTGACACTTGCGAGCCAAACAGTGCAAAATCCTTTACAAATGCTTACCAGAAACATCAACCCATCAGTTTTTGCCTATACATTCATTCTTTTGATGGAACTTTTAGAGATCCAATTTTATACAGAGGGATGGATGCCGCTAAAGTCTTTTTTGTTGAAGTACAAAAAATTGCGCATACAGTCCAAAACATCTACAAAAATCCAAAGGCTATGCATGTTCTTACCTCGGAAGAACTTACAAAGTATGAAGCAGCGACAGTGTGTTACATGTGCGGAAACGAATTCACACAAGATAATTATAAGGTAAATATATTTTCATACAGTTTTATTAGTTTATCATCTTCTACTTTTATTTAAATAATTTTTACTATTTCGAGTTATGTTTTAGGAATGTAATTAATGTTATTTAATAGCCTATTATAATTGCAAATAATCATTATAATTTGAAAAAAAACTTTATAATTTGAAATAAACTTTATAATTTAAAATTTACTCAATATAGTTTAAAATATTATAATAACAAATAATTGCTCTAGTTTACTATAACTAATTATAATTTATTCGTGTATGCAAATGAAGCACTTTAAAAAGTGTATGGATTACTACGAAATTATTTTTTTAGAAAAGTTCAAACATGCGCTTATTCTTTTAGTTTAATAATTATATATTTAATTGTAGGTTAGAGACCATTGTCACGTTAGTGGTTTTTATAGAGGTGCAAGCTGTAACAACTGCAATCTAAAGGCCACGACGCCAGACTTTTTACCTATTTTTTTACATAATTTGTCAGGATATGACAGCCACCTTTTCATCACAGAACTAGGTGCAGATGAAGGGGACATTGATGTAATTCCGCAGACAACAGAGAAGTATATCTCATTTTCAAAGAAACTTAAAAATGGTTTCAAAATAAGATTTTTAGATACCTTTAGATTCTTACCTAGCAGCTTGGATACACTTGCAAAGAATTTATGTCCGGATGAATATTACACAATAAGAAATTTCTTTCCTGCAGATAAGGTTGATTTGGTTTTGAGGAAGGGTGTTTACCCTTATGATTACATGAATTGTGTAGAAAAATTTGATGAGACGTCACTCCCCTCAAAAGATGCATTTTTTAACCACTTAGACGAAGTACCAATTTCCGATCAGGATTATGAGCATGCTAAACGCGTGTGGAATACTTTTAATATTAAAACAATGGGTGAATATTCGGATCTATATTTAAAAACTGATGTTCTGTTGTTAACGGATATTTTTCAAAATTTCCGGAAAGTTTGTTTAAAAACATATCACTTAGACCCCTCCTGGTATTTTACTTCCCCTGGTCTCTCTTGGGATGCAATGTTAAAGATGACAGGTGTAAAAATAGAGCTGTTAAAAGATTATGATATGCTTCTTTTTGTTGAGAAAGGAATAAGGGGCGGAATCTCCCAATGCTCCCACAGATATGGAAAAGCAAATAATCCCTATATACTCGATTATGATGCAAACTTACCAACAAATTACTTGTTATATTTGGACGCAAATAATCTCTACGGGTGGGCTATGTCCCAAAGCTTGCCTTTAAGTGATTTTAAATGGATAAATCCTGCTGATATTGATGTAAGAGAAATTTCAGATGAAAGTCCTTTAGGATACATTCTCGAGGTGGATCTGATTTATCCTCAAAACTTACACGATGATCATTCAGATCTTCCACTGGCACCTGAAAGTAGGGTTCCTCCTGGATGTAGAGAAAGACGACTTATCACCACACTATTTGATAAAAATAATTATGTCATGCACTACAGAAATTTAAAACAATGTTTAGCCTTAGGAATGAAACTAAAAAAAGTTCATAGAGTATTAGAATTTAAACAAGCCCCCTGGTTAAAAACTTATATAGACCTAAACACACATGAAAGATCCACAGCTAAGAGCGAATTCCAAAGAAATTTCTACAAGTTAATGAATAACTCTATTTTTGGTAAAACTATGGAAAATATAAGAAATCGTGTTAATGTTAAACTATGCAATAATGGAAGAAAGGCGGAAAAACTTATCGCGAAGCCAAACTTTGAGGATCGAACAATATTTGGTGAAAACCTTGCAGCTTTTCATATGCGAAAAACGCATTTAGAATTCAATAAACCGATGGTAATCGGTATGTGTATAATGGAAATTTCCAAAACATTAATGTATAGTTTCCATTACAACGAAATGAAACCAAAATATCATGATCGAATTAAATTATTGTACATAGACACGGATAGTTTTATATACGACATAAAAACCTCTAATGTTTATTTTGATATGAAAGATAGTGTTCATCTATATGACACTTCTGATTATTCTCCAGATAATGAGTATGGAATGCCATTAATGAATAAAAAAATGTTAGGAAAGATGAAAGACGAATGTAAAGGTAGGATAATGACTAATTTTATAGGTCTTCGATCAAAAATGTATACATTTCGTATAGGATCTAAAGAAACTAAGAAACTGAAAGGAGTGAAAAAATCCGCCATTAAAAACAAAATAACGTACGAGGATTATGAAAAGTGTCTTTTTGAAGACAGAAACCTTTTTACTTCTATGAATTTAATTCGATCGAAGAAACATGACATATTCTCGGTAACAACTAATAAACTAGCCTTATCCTCACGTGATGAAAAGCGTGTTATTTTGAATAATAAAATAAACACCCTTCCTCACGGACATTATTCTTTGCAAGAATAATTACTATTCATGTAAATGATACTTTTCTTTTTGAAATTATGTATAGCATATTAATCCATGAAGAATGTTATGTTTTAAATGTAAAATTGATTCAATAACAATCATGATTTAGTGTAGAAAGGAATTTTTTTGTATATTCAACAATAAAATTTGTTAAATTTGATTAATTGTTGAATGTTGTTGTAAAATTTGATTAATGGTTAACATGATATTGCTTTCAATAATTTAATTGGAAAAAAAATTCTGAAATAAGTAGCAGACTTATTTTTAAAATAAAGTTATAATATGTTTTATGGATATCACAAACAATTACACTATTTAAATTCAATTTATTTGTTACTTTCCTTCTTTTTAAAAAAAAAGAAAAAAGAAATGGAGTTTATTTATTTAAGACCGCCCTTCACGATGATCGTAGGTGGTCCAACAGGGTGTGGAAAAACAGAATTTGTTAAAAAAATAATTAATTATAAAATGATTGATCCTGTTCCTAAAAATGTAATTTGGTGTTATGGTGTATTTCAAAAACTTTATACAGAAATGCCTGGTGTTACATTTTATGAAGGAATTCCTTCTAATATTCATACACTAAATGATGCTTTAATTGTAGTAGATGATTTAATGAGTGAATTAGGAAGCGATTCAAGATTAACTAAAATGTTTACAAAGGGATCACATCACCAAAACCTTTCAATTATATTCATTGTTCAAAACATTTTTCATAAAGGGAAAGAAATGAGGGAAATCTCTTTAAATTCACACTACTTAGTACTGTTTAAAAATCCTAGAGATCGATCGCAAGTAGCTCATTTAGGGAGACAATTATATCCGTCAAAATCAAAATTTTTTCAAGAAAGCTTTGAGGATGCAACATCTAAACCATACTCCTATTTATTAATAGATTTAAAAAGTGATACAGATGACTCCTTACGCATGCGTACAGGACTGTTTCCTGGAGATACTTATTATATATACCAGCCCCGATAACTTTATTAAAGCAAACGATTTTGTGAAAGTAACATGTCTGCTGTCGTTATAGATTTCGAGGGGTTTCAATTACCTTCAGGGGGCTATATCGTGAAAGAATTAGCATTTCATTCGGTTAACAATAATAAAATGACGGGTATACTTACTTTTCAGCCACCGCATTCTTTTGAAAAGTTATTACCTCATCAGAAATTTCAGTACAAATGGGTGACGAGAAACATTCACGGCATAGAATGGGGAGAAGGAGAATTGCCTTACAATAAACTATATTCCATTTTAAATTTTTTATCCAATTTGTTTCCATTTATATACGTTAAAGGACTTGAGAAAAAGAATTTTATAGAATTTTTAATCGGTAGATTTTGTAAAAATTTAGAAGATATTGGATGTCCGAAAATTGATCAATTAAGTATAAATTCAGACTCGTGTTCTCTTCACACTTCTAATTTTAAAAGGTGCGCATTCACTAAAGTGAAAGCGTTTGTAAGGTTTTTAGAGGATGATAAATAGTCTCGAATAATAATTACATCATTCATTTGATTACAAGATGTCAGTGTGTACTGAACAAACTTTACAGCTCTTAAAATTAATTTCTAAAACTAAAAATTCAAAGTCTCTTTTGAAAAAGTGTTCAAAAAGTGAGATAAGAACTTTGTGTGAGTGTGTATTAAACGTGTTGTGTGGAAACATTGCCTTAACAAAAACTCAAAAAAGTCGATTATACCCTTTTAAAGAAAGCTTGCGAAAACTTTCAAACAAGAAAATACCCCTATATAAGAAAAAGAAAATTATTATTCAAAGGGGGGAAGGATTTTTGTCTATTTTATTACCAGCTGCCATATCAGTTATTAGTTCTTTAATTCATGGAGCACAGTAGGAAATTTGTATTAGTTCCAGAAGACAGGGTTCAAGTTCAAGAACTCTTATCAGAATTGGATCAACAAATGAAAAATATTCTACAGAACAAGGATTTAGCAGATCACGAGAAAGCAGCTTTGTATTTACAAATATTGCAAAAGTATGCGCATTTTTCAATTTCGAAACCGAATAAACCAGAACCTCAAACGAATGAGCAGGAAATTCCAAATAAAGAGGATCCTGTAATTGCGTCTGCGGAAGAGGACTCCTCAAATATCAAGAAAGAAACTGAGGACTTGGAGGAAAAAATTCTAACTGTAGTTCCACCTCGATTTCGAGAAAAAGCTAAAGATTTATATGAATTTTTAAAGAGTAATGAATCTCTCCTTTGGAACAATAAAGGTGAAATCATTCATGAAGATAAAGTAGTTCCAGGAAGTAATATAGTAAATCTTATAAATGACTTTTTACGAAATAGAAAATCAGCTCCAGTGGGGAGGAATGTATTTTTAAAAACTTTAAATGATGTTCAATTACCGACACATTTAGACGTTAATAAAAAATTGCATAGTAAAAATAAAATTGTCAAGAAACCTGTAATGTATGCTCGCAGAAATGCCTGGTTGAAACTTTAGAAAATAAAATAAATATTTATTGATTTAAACATTTTGTCTTTATCATCATCTTCAAAGTTTTCTTTTCAGATAAAAATTTTATATTTAGAAAAAATATCTTAAGTGAAATGTAAAAATATTAAAAAAATAATAGCTATAGATTTTCGTTTAAACAAATTCCTTTCAAGAAACTTTTTTCTTAGGTATAATATCCTTTCTAATTTTTTTTCCTTTGTATATGAAAGTTTTTAATATAAATATTATTTTTATTGAATATAATTTCTTAAGTAATCATTTTCAAATTTTTCTTAAGCATAAATTTTTTCGAAAATAGTTTTTTTTTCTATATATATAAAGATATATATAATTTGAAAATAATAATTTTAAAATACAAATGAAAATGTTAGACTTTCTTCTTTTTTTTTAAAGTAAGGAAATAAAGATGAAACAATAGGAAAACATACACAATTTTTAAATTTTATAATTTTTTTATTTTTATTTTCTAAACACAAATCTTACACCGTATCTTTTCTTTACAAATTGATACACTCGAAAATCATTTATATACGATTGATTTAAAATATGAAACATAGAATAGCCTTGACAGCGTTTAAGTAGAAAATAAATACAATATTGACCACACACATTTGAAGTCAGTGATTGATATATTTTAGAATTCCATTGTACAGCTGAGTAAGGAGATGTATTCATGCCGTAAAAGCTGGGTGGTCTGCCATAGGAGTCATACAATTCTAACTCGTTCTTCTCATTGATAAATATACCCAACCAGTGAGTTCCAGGTTGTGAGGATTCATCAGAGTTCATTATCGCACACGAATTTTCTTGTAAAATCGGTAGGGTGTCGATAGAATACACCCCTCGAAAATAAGGGGATGTCATCTTTTCTTTAGATAAAATATGAAACATCTGCAATCCATCCATTCTTTAGTTTCCGAAATCGTACAAAATATTTCTAGACTTGTTTACTTCAATTAAGTTTTCAAACTCAGCAAAAATGATAACACATACTGTATGTTCTAATGATTGACTGAATTTTAGTTCTAATCGTAAATTACTATGCTTTATTAAGTTTAAATGTTCTCCTGAACATAAATCCGGTGAAAGATTAAATCCGAACAATGTATTAGAGTTCTTATATTCTTCTCTGGAAATAAATATTCCTCTGTCTTGGCCCATTCGATCTGTTCCAACAAATAGAGTTTGATAGGCACGTATATATTGATTTTGAGAAAAATCAAGTTCCAAAGGATTGTGTGGTACGGGTTGTCCATCCACATACACTCCGATAAAATTTAAATTAAAATGTTTAAATTCGTAGGGAGATTTTGAAAATGTTCCATGAAAAGCATCATTTTCTACACATCCTACAATAATTTTTTTAGGCATTTGTCCAGAAAATATGTTATCTTGAATGAAAGACATGCTCCCTTTAGGAATCGAATACACTTTGCACAGAACTCTATTAATAGGATATTTTGCACTCGTTTTCTCCAATGCTTTAGCATGACCAAGAATAACTCCGGGATTCACGCGAACTTTTCGAATGAATAAAGAAACATGATCCAACACAACTTTAAAACCTTTGGATCCTTGTAAACAAAATTCAGGCTTGCTTCGTATTAATTTTATTTTCAAATCCACTAAATTAAGTAAGAGACGATCTTGATAAAATAAATCCGAATGAATACAGCCAATCATTTCTACTGCAGCACTTTCTTTAAAAAATTCAGTTCTTTTCTTGAGTCCATCTTCATTATCTTTGTAAAATAATTCAGCTGTTAATTGAGAAGTTTTGCTATCATATCCATGGTTTAAGAGAGTCTCAATATACGCTCGATAAGGGTAAGTATTATTTGAATTAGAAACCACGCGATCATTTAAGGATACATCTACTTGAGAAAATAAAGAATGTAGAAATAAATTCACAGGTCCTATAGTATCATTTGTAGTAATAGATGTATTGTCAACTTTTACTATTTTCGCTTTCACATATAGTTGTGTTTGACTGAGATCTATATAGTCTTCTCCACTTCCAGAAATGTGAAACTCTACAGGTGCGTTATCGAAAACGTTAGAAAGTGGATGAAATTGTATCCACTGCCCATCTTGAATAACTGTTTGAGTTCCGGGTAAATTAAAAAGTTCCAATTCAGACTTCACGCATTCGGGGGAATCTTTCAATAGAAATGTCATTATTACGGGTCGAATATATCGCGTCCACTCACTTTACGTGCTTTGGAAGAAATGAATCTCTTCTGTTTCTTACGCTTTCTTTTATATCCTCCTTTCCCTACCATTGATTGTACTTTATCGAGGGCTTTTTGCGTTAAATTCTTTCCGCTTTCTTTACTTCTTGTTTTTAGTGCTTCTTTAAAATTTTCTCCTGACAATACATCTGACGCGACACGACTGCCTGTTATTAATGCTTCTTTTGCAACAGTTTTACCACCTTTTACTAAAAAAGGTAATGCTGCTCTAAATAATCGACGAAATATCCCTCCGATTCCATAACCCTTCTGGAAATTAACACCTTTATAATAAGCTAATCCTGAGCCAATTTGACCCGCATAATGGTCTTCAAACTTTTTAGTGCAGCAAACATATGGTGCATTCATCTTGATGGTTATATCATTAAATGAGGATACAATAATTATGGTATACTATTTATAGTATTTGCCTCAGACGAAAATGTAGTACTAGGATCACTTTACCTCTTTCAAAGGGCACGAAATCACCTGAATTGAGTCTCAGTTCAACTTGTATAGTTTGGAATGAATGCCTCATTAACGGTAAGTATTGTGGTCTATCGTAATACTGACTAATCGTTTCCCCGTCTTCTCCTTTGATTCGAACGATTCGTAGTAAAGGGGCTTGTATATCGCCTACAATTTGTGGTGAAATTAAATCTGAGTAGACGTAAAACACGGAAAAGTTAGACAATGCATCAGCAGCAAACTCACTTTTCATGTTACCCGTTATGATTGTATCACGTTGGAATCCTAGCAATTCACCTAACTTTTCTAAATGAAGACTGCAACCCTCAACTGCATTAATTTTTACTCGTTTTGTAGCTTTATTGAAATGTAATGTAAACCGACTAGGATTTTTTGGTAAAGTAAGTTGTATAGCTGATACAATATCGAACATTGATTCATAACAACCCACATCAATTGTTTTCCTAACAGTCGATGTGATATTGCCATTACTTATTTTGTATAGAAAATAATTATTAGTTTCATTAACGTTATACCATGAATGAGGATATATGATTTCAGACAAACCGACTTCCCATTGTCCATTTAAATCAACCGGTACGGGTAATTGAGTCTTAAAATGAGATAATTTGTTTTCAGGAAAGAATCGCATAGAACTATCAGAAGGTAATGTTACATAGAACGACATTTTTGAAAATGAATCTGTAATAAACAAGATCTCCTATTTATACTTTTTGAATATCAGCTACCCAAGCATTAAACTTTTCTGGATAACCCAAAAATTTAACAAAATATTCAGTTACTCCTTGTCTCTTTCTTTTTTTAAGCACTTTTTCTACAGGATAGAAACCTGAATCTACAACTTTTTGTAATTCTGCTTCGTAGAAGGTACCTTTAATTTCTTCACCATCTAAATCTTTTAATTTATAAACGACTGGAATTCTTTTCACTGTTTCATGAATTTTAAAAAGTTCTCTGCTCCAATTTTGTTCATACCCCTTTTCGAAGTGAAGTTTTTGCTTACTTATGCGCACAACATCGCCTATTTTGAATTTAGTCACTTTAGGTTTCTCGTTTCTTAGGACACCGTATAAATTATATAATACCTCTCTCTTATTGTATTTATTTACAGAAGCGGGTTCCATCTTAATCGAACTGTGATAAGAATTATTATAACTGTATATTAATTTATCTATGACATCAATATAATTTTTAGTGTTCAACTCTGTGAAATACTTCCACATCTTAGTTTTTAATGTGCGGTTAAATCTCTCAACTACGCTAGATTTAGTTTCATTATTTGTAGAAAAATATTTTACATTCTCCCTTTTCAAATAATTCTGAACTATTTTATTCGTAAATTCCGTACCAGCATCTGTTTGTAACACTTTAGGTTTTCTTTCTTCAAATATAATTTCTATAGCAGACTTAACATTTTTTCCAGACTTATCTTTTAAGGGTATTGCCCATGCAAACTTTGAAAAGATATCTATGCATGTTAACAAATACTTATAACCTTTATTGAATTGAGACAAGGATTGCATATCAGCTAAATCAGCTTGAAACTGATGATCAATATCACTTACTAATACTCGATTCCGTTTAAATTTACGTTTAACCGGTTTATGAAGTGTATAAGAATCTTTATGCATTAACCATTGTTTAACATCTTTTCTATCATATTTACCTTTTATAGCACGATGTATTGATTCTACACCCCCAAAGCTATTTGGAGTTTCAGGATTTTTATAAAATCTAGCTAAATTTTGATTCATTGTCACTGTTAACCAAGACTTTGCGGAATATGATATAAGAAAATGTAGAATGTGCAATAAAAATAAATCGCACCAGGAATAGAAATATAAAGCAATATTAATAATAATTAAAAAAATGGTAAGTAAAATTAAATATTGACAGTATCAAATAGAGTGAATAAAAAAAGCAGTATAATAGAAACATAATAACATTTATTAAATTTAAAAACTTACTCAAAAATTTCACAAGAACAGAAATCATTTTTAGCTTTTAGTAACAGTTGATCCAAATGGATCTCGTTCAAATAATGTTCATTCATAAAGTTCATTAAAGGAACATTTTCAGGATAAAGCTGCTTCTCCTGTAGTTCCTTTTTAAAATCGTGAGCAATACTATATACATTTAAATACATACATGATTCATTAAAGTCAGATATCGAAACAACGTCTTGAGAATCCAGTAATTCATCAGCTATGATAGGAGGACTTAAGCCCTTTTTTTGTCCTATATGACGATAAAGTACTTGTTTTAGACACTGATTCATAAGATATTCAGCTTCACTGTAGCGGTTGCTTTCAGGCTTCTCTTCACTTATAGCACTCTTGTTGCACATTTTAAAAGTTTCTTTAAAGTCTCGGCACTTATACTTCACAGTAATGAAGCTTGTATTCACTTCATCACGAATTTTTCGTATTTGAGACCACTGAGCAAAGGTTATGTCTGTAGGAAATTTGTAAACTCGACCGCTTCTACACGTGTATTCGTGAGTGAGGGTGTAATTTCCACTATCACTCATGAGTAAATAAAAGTCTCTCACTCCATGAGGACTAACAGCTTCTAACTGTAGATTTATTTCTACTATATCAAAAATAGATGTTGGAGGTTCATGTGCGAAACACACATTATATTGTTCCGGCTGTAATGTTATTCCATCTGCTGAAGGATAATACATATCTCCATGTTTGTTATATCTCCGTATATGTATGCTGATCTTTGATTTGTATTCACTAACAGTCAGAAAGAAATTGTCTCCCAGAGGATACACATGGTCAGGAAAACATCCATCTTTGAATATTCCTTTTCTTGTTACACCCTAATAAACAATAAAAATAAAGTTTTGAGTCATCACACTAATAACAGAAATCAAAGCATCGAAGATATCAAATGTAATGGAGCATGTGATAGTACAAGTACAGTAAATATATTTGGATTTTATTATGTGACTGTGCAGATTAAAATAAAGCTTTGAACTTATTTAGATAATTAATTTTAAAAAAGCACATGTTATGATTTTTTTAAAGTTATGAAATTATTTTAAACTATACTAATTATAGCTAAGCGTTATGAAGCAAACTATCAGTAAGTAATAGAAAAGTTATGATCGTTAAAACATTTTATTTAAAGAAACCTTATTGCTAATAATAAATATCATTTACAAGTATTTCTTTTTTTTTTTTTTTAAGAATAGAATTTTAAAATATCGAAATAAGTACTTACTTGAGTTTCAGCATATTTTCTCTTTAAAGATATATTTCCGTCCATAATGAGGAAAAATATGCAATGTTAAAATTGCTATAAAAAAAGTTTAAACAATTATTTCAAACAAAATGAACATTCAACAAAGTATGGTGGAATAAAACCCACAGCACTAAAATGAGAATAAGAGTGAAATATGAATACACGACTGAAATTAAAGACTTTGCTATGCTCACCGTTGCCAAATTCAAAAAAGTAATACTCCAACAACCAATGGGAAAATTTGAAACAGTCACGTGACGAACGTGTCAGTGAAAAGAACTGAATTCAATACTATCACGTCATAGACCAAGACCAACCTTGTTGAATCTTGTTTGAATTGGATATCTCACGATTTGTAACGTGTAAAAGTGAAAGTAACATTACGTCATCAATTTAGAAGTGTCATTGCGGAGCCGTTGCCATCCTATAAATATAAATAAAGTGTTGCCACCACTATAAAATAATATTAAAATCAAAACTGAAAGTATAAATTCAAAGTAGTCAGTTCGTAAAGCGGGCAGAAATAGTCAGTGGTGCCTTGTCATTATGAGATCAATAAAAAGATGAAACTAAAATTTTATCCGTAACCGCCAGCGAGTCTAAATTTATTTCCTTAAAACCATAAGTTTTCTTTGTATCTGTATGCGTCCATGGGATACTGGTTAGCGTGCCTGACAAATCAGTATCCCATGGAAGCATTTTGTCCTAGAGATTGTGAGTTCGAATCCTGAATTAAATACATGCATTTATATTATTTATTTATAATAAATAAATTTTTTCTACTTTAAATGAACGAAATTAGTAAATATTTTATTCACTAGATGGCGCCACCAATATAAGATATTCATATTTTTTAAATTAGTAGCTATTTTAATCACTAGATGGAGCCACGAGCGGCGTCTACATATTTTGAAAACCGAAACTAAAAATTGGTGCTGCCATCCTTAAATAAGAAATTTAAATTAAGGAGTGTTGCCACCACTGAAAAATAATATTAAAAATCGAAACCAAAACTAAAAGCGGATAATCAAGTGGGCAGAAATAAGCAAGCGGGCAGAAATAAGCAAGCGGGCAGAAATAGGAGGTAAATGACTTTTTTTTGAAAACCGAAACTAAATTAGGTGTTGCCACCGGAAGTAAGGAATTTTGGAAACCGAAACCAAAACTAAAGCAGGAGGCGAACAACTCAACTCTACTCAGCAGCAGGAGGCGAACAACTCAACTCGACTCCGCAATGACGTCATTGCGGAGCCGGCTCCTCGGCTCCGCTGGTCCAGAACTCTCATTTTTTATCTGCTATCATACCATCTAATTGAGAAAAATTTTACAAACTGAACAAGTAAACTACCACTAATTTAAAACACAAAAATAATTACAATCAATAAGCTGTCTTGCATTTGAAATGCAAAAATAATAGAATCTGAACATTGCCTTTTTAAATGCAATATCAATAGAGTCTGAACTCTGTCTTTTATTTAAAATGCTTAAACAATGCATATGGTTGTTTTTTCTGTTCTGCTCAGCTCATATAATTACATTCAATTTCTCATCTATGGCACCAAATTGTTTTTTACTTAAATTAAAAGAAAATTTCATAAAAAAAGTTTAAATTTTATGAATTATATTTACGATTCATATCTATTTTTGCAAATCTCTTTTGAAAATGCATCATATTCCATGAGGGGAAAAAATACATTTTAAATATAATAATAACATTCGAAACAAAAAGCATGTGCATCCTTTCATATCTTTAAAAATATTTTTAAATAGATAATTGAAGTTATTGACTCACCTTTATCAGCAAAAAATGCTGAGCGTTAAAATAAATTGTTGATTTCAACCATACTATCTTTTAAAATGTCAGCATTATTTTAATGGAATTAATATTTATCTTCAAAAATGATAGATTCGTAAAGATACTATACGATAATCGAAATTATTTTTCAGTTACAAATATTTTCTGTGTTTCTGAGAATATATGCTATTCTAATTTATAAATAATGTTTCATATTTTCTGAATAAGTAACTTAAAAGGTCTAGTTTTTTCGCGAAAGAAATTTCTTTGTAAAACAAATTTTATCATCGTCAAAAAAAATTACACTTTTTCTTCGAAAAAATTAGTACTCAATTTTACTCATACAATTAGTACTCATTAGTACTAGAAAGTTTTGCTACGCTCTTATAAATGATACCTGTAAACTCCCCCCCCCCTCTCCTCTGAACGCTTACTCCTCTTGTGAGAGATATGTAGGTGATTTAAGGAAGAAAATTAAGTTTCTAGAAGAACTAAAAATGAGACATCGTTTTCGATGTATTTTTTTCATGCTTAAATTAATAAAATCTCATCTGAGACGAGCAAACTATTAGTTTAAAAGTTATAAGGGTTTCGTATACAGAAAAATTCAATTTTGCAATTCTACCTATGCACGCACCTGACATTGTTATGTAAACAAGTGAGACATTGCTTGCTTTGCATTTTTATAATAACTTGTGTTTTTTTATGCTAAAATGAAAGTGATGATACACAAGCCAATGGAGCGAATTGTTCACAATTTGGAAGGGTTTTAATTTATTAAAAATACTTCTTCTGACATGTGATTTTACATGTCAAGGGAATCTAAGGAAATTCGAGCATATAAAGTGAATTGTTCATGCAATTAAGTATGAAAAGGTACAAGAGAAGCAATGTCTCAATTGCCTGTCCAGAGCACATTCAATTCTCTCCCTTAAATCACCCCCATTTCCCTCAAAAAGAGGGGAAGGTACAGAGGAGAGGAAGAAAGTTTTTATGTATTATTTTTAATGACTCGGAAAAGCTTTCGGCCAAAAAAATATCTTGGTCAGTTTTTCAGCAAAAACATCTCTTTTTTTGCTCTAATTACTGGACTATAGATTTAATTTATTTGAAAAACAGCGTGCAACTGCCGACCCAATTATGAGTTTACGACTATCAATACTTAACTACGTGGCCTTGTAATTTTGAACCCAACTCAGAAAAAAAAGAAAATTCCGGAATTCCGGAATCCATTGGGACAAACTAGCCTTCGTGCCGGATTTTTCGATGGAACTAGCTTGACATTCGCGATACATGGAGAGGAAAGCTACGAAAACCTCTCACGGTTAACCAGCGTCAAAGGAATTATAACACATTGTACGTCTACCATTGAGGATATTTTTACATTAGTACTACGGTCGTTGAGAGCCGGATCCAGAATTCGTATAAACCAGCCATAAATAAAATTTTTATTGCAGAAAATTACTGAAAATTCGTATTAATTAACTAGAGTGGGTAATTTTACAATTTAAAAAAATTAAACAAATTATATTATTATATAAAAACACATTTTTGTAAAAGGAATTGTAAAATTTTTCTTTCAAAAATCATTAACTATTTTAGCCACTGCTTAATACTCGCGAATACATATAAAAATTAGTATATAGGCCTTGGAGATATAAAAATAACGCAATTGCAATTTTTTTTTTTTTTTTTTTTGTAAAATTCATATAAAATATTGTTCAAGCAGTACCACAAAAAATCTTCAAGGAGAATTTTAAAAAAATACAGCCTGTGAGATGTTGAGATGTTAGATGAGAAATAGATTTTTATTTTTTTCAAGTGGGTATGTGTCATTTTTAAAAGAAACATCTACAATGCAGAAGTTCAGCACATGAAGAAAACATTCAACACACAAAGTTTTTGTTTGACAAATTTGAATTGTGCATTTTAGATAACGTAAAATTATTAATATTTATAGTGGGTGGTTTAGTGAATGAGGAATTACCTTAACCATTACCTTTAAGATTTCCAGCATTAATTACATCTCGGACGGAAAGTCCCAGTTTGAACTGGAATAAGCGGAGGTTAATAGTGCAGATAAGCAGTAAATTTTTAATTTTTGATAAGGCCATTTCATTGTGGATGAAACTATATGCCTTTTAGGCAGAATAGCCCTGATGAGCGCAGATAGTAAAAGGCTAATAACTTGAAATTTAGCAGCAAAAGAAGATTCTTCCTGTTTAAAGAAATTCAAAAAATTTTCCCAAGCCTCATCAAACTTTTTGATCGTCCTAAATTCAGGTGAATTTTGGAAATATAAAAGAGCAGCCTGACAAAGGTTTCTTTTCAAAATATGCAATACTGCCGCATCAGTAAACTGATTAAGTGCTACAAGATCTTTAATCTAACCAACACACCACTCAACATTTTGAGAATTACCTAAAATTTAAGGTATACTAAAATTAAATTTATTTGAATTATTAACCCCTGCCACATTTGGCAAATCAATTGGTTCGAGCATGATAACACTTAATTGGTTAAAATTAGAATTTAATGACTAAAATTTACTGTGGATAATAGTTATGTTGTAATTACTACTCATGTATAATCAAAATTTATTTTAAACATTGTAAACAAAAGAGATTTCGAATTCATTGACCATATAAATTATATATAATGAAAAATATTTTCAATATTTTTTCTTTAAGGAATCTACTTGAAACAAATATTGCAAATGAAACTTAAAATAATTGATTACCAAGTAGGTAGTAGTTTACTATTGTATCAAAAAAAATAAAAATAGCATGAATTCTTACTCAAATTAATATAAAATATTGAAATAATTATGATTACAATTACTCAAAAAATCATAAATGTAAATTTTGCCAGAATTTAACCTTAAAATCATCAATTTTAATAACATTTAATTAACAATAAAATTTGTAAATTAAGTAGCTAAATAATTACTTTTCAAATTTAATACAAAGAAAGACATTTTCAAAAACAATCACCCAAAAACAAGTATACAAAATTGGATAAATATAAACAATATGTAATTGAATATTTCAAATTGTTACTATTTATTCTATTATCATCGAAAAATAAAATAAATGCTCAAAAATGTGTTATTTTAAATTAACCAAATTAAAAATCATTACATGAAACCATCTTAAACTTTAAATCAAAATTAAAATACCTAATCTTTTCAAATACAATAAGAGATTAAACAATTTTTTTTTTAAAAATTAGCATATTAAAACAATCATCAATTAAAACAAAGCAATTTCGTATTCAAATATTTCCAGATTAAATTTTGAAACGAAATAATAACTGCATCATGTGTGCCCTAATTGAAACTAAGTTATTGAAAATTAGGTAATTTACCATTTAAAAAAATAGTTCTCTAAATAAATTATACTATTGGAAATATATATTAAGAAATACGTAACAATCACGTTTAGTCAAAAATCACCGTGTACATCTGCCATAACTGTTTGCAAATTAAAGTTAAAACCTTGTTACGTATCTTCTTTTCATAATGTCCCTAAGTATTGTTCACTCAATTCGGATATCTTTCTGTTGCTAGTTTATTTACTTTAAAACGTTTCTGTTCCTTTTCTGCATTTATTTTTCTAAGGAAAATAAGTTGAAAATTATTTTCATAAAAATATATACCCTGCACAAAATAATTTTAATTAAAAAGATTAAAAGATATTATTATAAAATACATTTTTTAAAAATCTTATTATTAATTATTATAAAAAATAACGATTTTCCAAATTAATATTCAGAAAGAGTTTGCGGTAAGTTTCAGTACTATCATCTTTGATAACTACAGTATTTTTGCTCTCCAAATATATTTTGTATTACCTGCATTTTAAAAGTAAGTTAAAAGCAAAATATTAATCGAAATTCATCTTAAATGCCTCAAAACTTTTACATTAAACTGCATTATTAACTATTTTCCATTACATTATTATCTAATCATTTTCTCTATTTTCCTGATCAACTTTGAATTTTAAAAAAAATTTATTACAGCCACGAAATAAATGCATATTAATTTCGTTATTATAAGATAAAACATTATTTTTATCGGTTCACAGTCATTTGTGCATATCTAAAATTAGTTGTATGACTTGATAAGTGCACAATTTAATCATATTTATTTTTAAATGTTTAAAAATCACCTTTGATTGCAATCTTATCTTTGTTTAAAAGAAAAAAAACGCACCCGTAAAAATATTTAAACCTTTGTACCATGATAATATAAGAAAAGTGATTTTATTTTTGGCAACAACAGGATCTTCGTAAATAAAAAAAATAGTAAAAAAGTATTTATAAATTTTCGATGCATGATGAAAGTATTTTTAAACAGCTTAGGATTTTAAGACATGTATGGGTTTTGAAGGGGAAAATGACTGAAGATAAAGAGAATTTGAATTATAAAATTGAAAACAAAGATTATAATTTTTTATAAAGTGGAAAAGTCCTCACTATTAATTTTATACTTTAAAAAAATTTACGAAGCTTTAGTATTTAAATATAATGTCAGAGCCCGCATTATTGCATATCTAGATTATGCAACATTGGTTAAGTCGGGCAAATCAGGTTCACTTTAAAATTTAGATTTAAAAAACACTATGTGTTCGTCATCAGAATTCGATGACTCATCTATCTATCGGAACCTTAGACATAAACATCTTCTTTTTTTCATATTTTAGTGGGTAATTTTCCACTTTCTGTTTCAAATATGTTTTGTTTTCCTAATTCACGTCTGACGAGTTTTAAAAATGAGTTCTTTGAGCGCTTAGTAAAGTATGCTTCTTAGGCAAAGTATGAAATAAACGTTCTGATGAGGTTATTATGTAAATGATGTGCATGTTACTACGAATGATCGAAATCGGTGGTTGTTGACTTTCACCGGTAAATGTTAACAATCACATAGTCGCTTTAGTGAATGTCTGAAATATTTATTACATCCGATTTGATATTAATTTATTCGTGGATATAATTACATTAATTCGATATTTTAATACATACTGACGATAGATTAGAAGAAACATCAGTATTTGGAGCATCGGGCAAATATATACCGGGCAATGATACTTGACCTTAAAAAAATATCAGTATAGGGTATACCGGGCAATAGTTTTTTAAGGTTAAGTGCCATTGCCCGGTATACCCTACACTGATGTTTTTTTAAGGTCAAGAGCCACTGCCCGGTATACCCTACACTGATGTTTTATTAAGGTCACGGGTCTCTGCCCGGTATACCCTACACTGATGTTTTTTAAGGTCAAGTGCCAACTCCCGGTATACATTTGCCCGGTATACCCTACACTGATGTTTTTTAAGGTCAAGTGCCACAGTCCGGTATACATTTGCCCGGTATACCCTACACTGGTGTTTTTTTAAGGTCAAGTGCCATTGCCCGGTATTCATTTTCCTGGTATGTTTCATCAGTATACATCAGTAAAAAGCATCAGTATACCCTACACTGATGTTTTTTAAGGTCAAGGGTCACTGCTCGGTATACATTTGCCCGGTCTACCCTACACTGATGTTTTTTAAGATCAAGTGCCAACTCCCGGTATACATTTGCCCGGTATACCCTACACTGATGTTGTTTAAGGTCAAGTGCCACAGTCCGGTATACATTTGCCCGGTATACCCTACACTGATGTTTTATTAAGGTCACGGGTCTCTGCCCGGTATACCCTACACTGATGTTTTTTAAGGTCAAGGGTCACTGCTCGGTATACATTTGCCCGGTATACCCTACACTGATATTTTTTAAGGTCAAGTATCATTGCCCGGTATTTATTTGCCCGATACTCCAAGCACTTATGTTTCTTCTAATCTATCGTCAGTAAGTATTAAAATATCGAATAAATGTAATTATATCCTCGAATAAATTAATATCAAATCGGATATAATAAATATTTCGAACATTCACCAAAACGACTATGTAATTGTCAACATTCACCGGTGAAAGTCAACAACCACCGATTTCGGTCATTCACAGTAACATGCACATCATTTACATAATAACCTCATCAGAACCTTTTATTTCATACTTTGCCTAAATAGCATCCTGCGTTATATATAATGCCTATGCAATGTGTGAAATATAATCATTTCATACTTTGCCGGCTAGTCTTAGGCATTATATTTTGTGCCGGATTTCATACTTTGCCGGTAACATATATAACATAAAAACGATAATCTAGTTCATACAAAATATGTATTTCAATACAAAATATGTATTTTCTCATGAAAGTAAAAGGGATGCAGAAAAAACCTTTTCTAAATTTATTAAATGTCAGTAAGATGATAATATCTTAAATATTTCTTTAATGCCTGTATTTACCTTAGTTGCTTCTGCTCAATTACCGAAATATTTCCGCAAATTATTGTTGTGAGGAAATTGTTTTTCAATGAATCAGAATTTAAATGAGCATGTATCAAAATGAAATAACTTGCTGAAATAAGCTATTATATTTGATATATATTTTATTATAAACTTGTAAAATAAAGAGGAATAATGTAATAAATCTAAACTCTTGTTGGAGCATTGAATTTTTTCAGTCTTCATTTTAGAAATACTGAATTTGCTTGAGATACTGAGAAGCACCCACTAATCTAGGAGGCTTTGGGCATACCCTCATCGGTCTTAATTTTAGTGGGTGCTTCTCAGTATCTCAAGCAAATTCAGTATTTCTAAAATGAAGACTGAAAAAATTCAATGCTCCAACAAGAGTTTAGATTTATTACATTATTCCTCTTTATTTTACAAGTTTATAATAAAATATATATCAAATATAATAGCTTATTTCAGCAAGTTATTTCATTTTGATACATGCTCATTTAAATTCTGATTCATTGAAAAACAATTTCCTCACAACAATAATTTGCGGAAATATTTCGGTAATTGAGCAGAAGCAACTAAGGTAAATACAGGCATTAAAGAAATATTTAAGATATTATCATCTTACTGACATTTAATAAATTTAGAAAAGGTTTTTTCTGCATCCCTTTTACTTTCATGAGAAAATACATATTTTGTATTGAAATACATATTTTGTATGAACTAGATTATCGTTTTTATGTTATATATGTTACCGGCAAAGTATGAAATCCGGCACAAAATATAATGCCTAAGACTAGCCGGCAAAGTATGAAATGATTATATTTCACACATTGCATAGGCATTATATATAACGCAGGATGCTATTTAGGCAAAGTATGAAATAAAAGGTTCTGATGAGGTTATTATGTAAATGATGTGCATGTTACTGTGAATGACCGAAATCGGTGGTTGTTGACTTTCACCGGTGAATGTTGACAATCACATAGTCGTTTTGGTGAATGTTCGAAATATTTATTATATCCGATTTGATATTAATTTATTCGAGGATATAATTACATTTATTCGATATTTTAATACTTACTGACGATAGATTAGAAGAAACATAAGTGCTTGGAGTATCGGGCAAATAAATACCGGGCAATGATACTTGACCTTAAAAAATATCAGTGTAGGGTATACCGGGCAAATGTATACCGAGCAGTGACCCTTGACCTTAAAAAACATCAGTGTAGGGTATACCGGGCAGAGACCCGTGACCTTAATAAAACATCAGTGTAGGGTATACCGGGCAAATGTATACCGGACTGTGGCACTTGACCTTAAACAACATCAGTGTAGGGTATACCGGGCAAATGTATACCGGGAGTTGGCACTTGATCTTAAAAAACATCAGTGTAGGGTAGACCGGGCAAATGTATACCGAGCAGTGACCCTTGACCTTAAAAAACATCAGTGTAGGGTATACTGATGCTTTTTACTGATGTATACTGATGAAACATACCAGGAAAATGAATACCGGGCAATGGCACTTGACCTTAAAAAAACACCAGTGTAGGGTATACCGGGCAAATGTATACCGGACTGTGGCACTTGACCTTAAAAAACATCAGTGTAGGGTATACCGGGCAAATGTATACCGGGAGTTGGCACTTGACCTTAAAAAACATCAGTGTAGGGTATACCGGGCAGAGACCCGTGACCTTAATAAAACATCAGTGTAGGGTATACCGGGCAGTGGCTCTTGACCTTAAAAAAACATCAGTGTAGGGTATACCGGGCAATGGCACTTAACCTTAAAAAACTATTGCCCGGTATACCCTATACTGATATTTTTTTAAGGTCAAGTATCATTGCCCGGTATATATTTGCCCGATGCTCCAAATACTGATGTTTCTTCTAATCTATCGTCAGTATGTATTAAAATATCGAATTAATGTAATTATATCCACGAATAAATTAATATCAAATCGGATGTAATAAATATTTCAGACATTCACTAAAGCGACTATGTGATTGTTAACATTTACCGGTGAAAGTCAACAACCACCGATTTCGATCATTCGTAGTAACATGCACATCATTTACATAATAACCTCATCAGAACGTTTATTTCATACTTTGCCTAAGAAGCATACTTTACTAAGCGCTCAAAGAACTCATTTTTAAAACTCGTCAGACGTGAATTAGGAAAACAAAACATATTTGAAACAGAAAGTGGAAAATTACCCACTAAAATATGAAAAAAAGAAGATGTTTATGTCTAAGGTTCCGATAGATAGATGAGTCATCGAATTCTGATGACGAACACATAGTGTTTTTTAAATCTAAATTTTAAAGTGAACCTGATTTGCCCGACTTAACCAATGTTGCATAATCTAGATATGCAATAATGCGGGCTCTGACATTATATTTAAATACTAAAGCTTCGTAAATTTTTTTAAAGTATAAAATTAATAGTGAGGACTTTTCCACTTTATAAAAAATTGTAATCTTTGTTTTCAATTTTATAATTCAAATTCTCTTTATCTTCAGTCATTTTCCCCTTCAAAACCCATACATGTCTTAAAATCCTAAGCTGTTTAAAAATACTTTCATCATGCATCGAAAATTTATAAATACTTTTTTACTATTTTTTTTATTTACGAAGATCCTGTTGTTGCCAAAAATAAAATCACTTTTCTTATATTATCATGGTACAAAGGTTTAAATATTTTTACGGGTGCGTTTTTTTTCTTTTAAACAAAGATAAGATTGCAATCAAAGGTGATTTTTAAACATTTAAAAATAAATATGATTAAATTGTGCACTTATCAAGTCATACAACTAATTTTAGATATGCACAAATGACTGTGAACCGATAAAAATAATGTTTTATCTTATAATAACGAAATTAATATGCATTTATTTCGTGGCTGTAATAAATTTTTTTTAAAATTCAAAGTTGATCAGGAAAATAGAGAAAATGATTAGATAATAATGTAATGGAAAATAGTTAATAATGCAGTTTAATGTAAAAGTTTTGAGGCATTTAAGATGAATTTCGATTAATATTTTGCTTTTAACTTACTTTTAAAATGCAGGTAATACAAAATATATTTGGAGAGCAAAAATACTGTAGTTATCAAAGATGATAGTACTGAAACTTACCGCAAACTCTTTCTGAATATTAATTTGGAAAATCGTTATTTTTTATAATAATTAATAATAAGATTTTTAAAAAATGTATTTTATAATAATATCTTTTAATCTTTTTAATTAAAATTATTTTGTGCAGGGTATATATTTTTATGAAAATAATTTTCAACTTATTTTCCTTAGAAAAATAAATGCAGAAAAGGAACAGAAACGTTTTAAAGTAAATAAACTAGCAACAGAAAGATATCCGAATTGAGTGAACAATACTTAGGGACATTATGAAAAGAAGATACGTAACAAGGTTTTAACTTTAATTTGCAAACAGTTATGGCAGATGTACACGGTGATTTTTGACTAAACGTGATTGTTACGTATTTCTTAATATATATTTCCAATAGTATAATTTATTTAGAGAACTATTTTTTTAAATGGTAAATTACCTAATTTTCAATAACTTAGTTTCAATTAGGGCACACATGATGCAGTTATTATTTCGTTTCAAAATTTAATCTGGAAATATTTGAATACGAAATTGCTTTGTTTTAATTGATGATTGTTTTAATATGCTAATTTTTAAAAAAAAAATTGTTTAATCTCTTATTGTATTTGAAAAGATTAGGTATTTTAATTTTGATTTAAAGTTTAAGATGGTTTCATGTAATGATTTTTAATTTGGTTAATTTAAAATAACACATTTTTGAGCATTTATTTTATTTTTCGATGATAATAGAATAAATAGTAACAATTTGAAATATTCAATTACATATTGTTTATATTTATCCAATTTTGTATACTTGTTTTTGGGTGATTGTTTTTGAAAATGTCTTTCTTTGTATTAAATTTGAAAAGTAATTATTTAGCTACTTAATTTACAAATTTTATTGTTAATTAAATGTTATTAAAATTGATGATTTTAAGGTTAAATTCTGGCAAAATTTACATTTATGATTTTTTGAGTAATTGTAATCATAATTATTTCAATATTTTATATTAATTTGAGTAAGAATTCATGCTATTTTTATTTTTTTTGATACAATAGTAAACTACTACCTACTTGGTAATCAATTATTTTAAGTTTCATTTGCAATATTTGTTTCAAGTAGATTCCTTAAAGAAAAAATATTGAAAATATTTTTCATTATATATAATTTATATGGTCAATGAATTCGAAATCTCTTTTGTTTACAATGTTTAAAATAAATTTTGATTATACATGAGTAGTAATTACAACATAACTATTATCCACAGTAAATTTTAGTCATTAAATTCTAATTTTAACCAATTAAGTGTTATCATGCTCGAACCAATTGATTTGCCAAATGTGGCAGGGGTTAATAATTCAAATAAATTTAATTTTAGTATACCTTAAATTTTAGGTAATTCTCAAAATGTTGAGTGGTGTGTTGGTTAGATTAAAGATCTTGTAGCACTTAATCAGTTTACTGATGCGGCAGTATTGCATATTTTGAAAAGAAACCTTTGTCAGGCTGCTCTTTTATATTTCCAAAATTCACCTGAATTTAGGACGATCAAAAAGTTTGATGAGGCTTGGGAAAATTTTTTGAATTTCTTTAAACAGGAAGAATCTTCTTTTGCTGCTAAATTTCAAGTTATTAGCCTTTTACTATCTGCGCTCATCAGGGCTATTCTGCCTAAAAGGCATATAGTTTCATCCACAATGAAATGGCCTTATCAAAAATTAAAAATTTACTGCTTATCTGCACTATTAACCTCCGCTTATTCCAGTTCAAACTGGGACTTTCCGTCCGAGATGTAATTAATGCTGGAAATCTTAAAGGTAATGGTTAAGGTAATTCCTCATTCACTAAACCACCCACTATAAATATTAATAATTTTACGTTATCTAAAATGCACAATTCAAATTTGTCAAACAAAAACTTTGTGTGTTGAATGTTTTCTTCATGTGCTGAACTTCTGCATTGTAGATGTTTCTTTTAAAAATGACACATACCCACTTGAAAAAAATAAAAATCTATTTCTCATCTAACATCTCAACATCTCACAGGCTGTATTTTTTTAAAATTCTCCTTGAAGATTTTTTGTGGTACTGCTTGAACAATATTTTATATGAATTTTACAAAAAAAAAAAAAAAAAAAAATTGCAATTGCGTTATTTTTATATCTCCAAGGCCTATATACTAATTTTTATATGTATTCGCGAGTATTAAGCAGTGGCTAATATAGTTAATGATTTTTGAAAGAAAAATTTTACAATTCCTTTTACAAAAATGTGTTTTTATATAATAATATAATTTGTTTAATTTTTTTAAATTGTAAAATTACCCACTCTAGTTAATTAATACGAATTTTCAGTAATTTTCTGCAATAAAAATTTTATTTATGGCTGGTTTATACGAATTCTGGATCCGGCTCTCAACGACCGTAGTACTAATGTAAAAATATCCTCAATGGTAGACGTACAATGTGTTATAATTCCTTTGACGCTGGTTAACCGTGAGAGGTTTTCGTAGCTTTCCTCTCCATGTATCGCGAATGTCAAGCTAGTTCCATCGAAAAATCCGGCACGAAGGCTAGTTTGTCCCAATGGATTCCGGAATTCCGGAATTTTCTTTTTTTTCTGAGTTGGGTTCAAAATTACAAGGCCACGTAGTTAAGTATTGATAGTCGTAAACTCATAATTGGGTCGGCAGTTGCACGCTGTTTTTCAAATAAATTAAATCTATAGTCCAGTAATTAGAGCAAAAAAAGAGATGTTTTTGCTGAAAAACTGACCAAGATATTTTTTTGGCCGAAAGCTTTTCCGAGTCATTAAAAATAATACATAAAAACTTTCTTCCTCTCCTCTGTACCTTCCCCTCTTTTTGAGGGAAATGGGGGTGATTTAAGGGAGAGAATTGAATGTGCTCTGGACAGGCAATTGAGACATTGCTTCTCTTGTACCTTTTCATACTTAATTGCATGAACAATTCACTTTATATGCTCGAATTTCCTTAGATTCCCTTGACATGTAAAATCACATGTCAGAAGAAGTATTTTTAATAAATTGAAACCCTTCCAAATTGTGAACAATTCGCTCCATTGGCTTGTGTATCATCACTTTCATTTTAGCATAAAAAAACACAAGTTATTATAAAAATGCAAAGCAAGCAATGTCTCACTTGTTTACATAACAATGTCAGGTGCGTGCATAGGTAGAATTGCAAAATTGAATTTTTCTGTATACGAAACCCTTATAACTTTTAAACTAATAGTTTGCTCGTCTCAGATGAGATTTTATTAATTTAAGCATGAAAAAAATACATCGAAAACGATGTCTCATTTTTAGTTCTTCTAGAAACTTAA
Organism: Parasteatoda tepidariorum; assembly: GCF_982258835.1. Classification (NCBI taxonomy): domain Eukaryota; kingdom Metazoa; phylum Arthropoda; class Arachnida; order Araneae; family Theridiidae; genus Parasteatoda; species Parasteatoda tepidariorum. The sequence goes on from NC_141755.1 coordinate 45,707,570, forward strand.
TTTTCTTCCTTAAATCACCTACATATCTCTCACAAGAGGAGTAAGCGTTCAGAGGAGAGGGGGGGGGGGAGTTTACAGGTATCATTTATAAGAGCGTAGCAAAACTTTCTAGTACTAATGAGTACTAATTGTATGAGTAAAATTGAGTACTAATTTTTTCGAAGAAAAAGTGTAATTTTTTTTGACGATGATAAAATTTGTTTTACAAAGAAATTTCTTTCGCGAAAAAACTAGACCTTTTAAGTTACTTATTCAGAAAATATGAAACATTATTTATAAATTAGAATAGCATATATTCTCAGAAACACAGAAAATATTTGTAACTGAAAAATAATTTCGATTATCGTATAGTATCTTTACGAATCTATCATTTTTGAAGATAAATATTAATTCCATTAAAATAATGCTGACATTTTAAAAGATAGTATGGTTGAAATCAACAATTTATTTTAACGCTCAGCATTTTTTGCTGATAAAGGTGAGTCAATAACTTCAATTATCTATTTAAAAATATTTTTAAAGATATGAAAGGATGCACATGCTTTTTGTTTCGAATGTTATTATTATATTTAAAATGTATTTTTTCCCCTCATGGAATATGATGCATTTTCAAAAGAGATTTGCAAAAATAGATATGAATCGTAAATATAATTCATAAAATTTAAACTTTTTTTATGAAATTTTCTTTTAATTTAAGTAAAAAACAATTTGGTGCCATAGATGAGAAATTGAATGTAATTATATGAGCTGAGCAGAACAGAAAAAACAACCATATGCATTGTTTAAGCATTTTAAATAAAAGACAGAGTTCAGACTCTATTGATATTGCATTTAAAAAGGCAATGTTCAGATTCTATTATTTTTGCATTTCAAATGCAAGACAGCTTATTGATTGTAATTATTTTTGTGTTTTAAATTAGTGGTAGTTTACTTGTTCAGTTTGTAAAATTTTTCTCAATTAGATGGTATGATGTGTAGTTTTAATGTAAAACTTTTATTTAATTTTAATGACATTAAAAAGTTTCAGTTTGAAAGTTTTTGAAAATGGAACCGGATGCAAACCATTATTGTACCTAAGTGTGAAGTATAAATCAAAATGTGAATTGAATTAAATAATGAAATTCAGAGTCTCATTTCTTGGTATTTGAAAACTATAATATTTTTAAATAAATCATATTATTTTTTTAACAGCAAGAAATCACTGGTAAGCTTATTTTGATAACAATTCAAAAACTTATAAAAGGAAACAACATCGACTCTATTATTTTCTTAGTTGCTTTTTCAAGATATCTTGCTACCGAAGTGTCTCGATTTCAAAATAAAACACATAGAGTAATTCTGGATCTTTAATCTTAATCATAACTATTAAAAGTATAGTCTTCGGGAGTTAGTATTTTACGGTGTGTAAATTCTTCATTCTCTTTCATCTTATATATCTGCTCTGACAGTCAGGCTGCTCTTCTATCACTATCAAGGTGAAAATTGATCTCTTCACTAGTGTGCGAGTGCTCCTTTCTAATCGTAACAAGGTGTACCTACAATGGGTACCTGGACATATTGGTATTCCAGGTAGCGACTTTACACATTGTCGACTCCCAGGCACTTCTTTGGCACCGTATTTTGAAATTCGCCAAGTCGGGTTTCAAATTTTCTCGCGAAAATCTTGGAATACTAATTCGCGCATGTTTCACTTGCAACATACGATTTAAAAAACGCACGAGGTGTGAATAAATTTAGCTGCTTTAAAAGTTTTTGTGTATTATCAGTCTCTTTTTATTCGGACTTTCCTGAAACACATATTTAATTCTTACTTTTTTATTTCCTTTTTAGGATAAAGCTTTGTTGTGGGTGCAGGATATATGAGTAGGGTATAGCTTTTTAATTATTTTTATAAATTTATTTCAAATAATTTATGGTGTCTTTACCAAGTATGTGGACGCAATATTCAATAATGCAGCAGGGTTTTGTACCAAATTGTTTAGTTTTTAAAACCTTTAATTTAAGTAACTACACAATTTATGAGTTTAAAGCATTTTCTTTTTATATACGTGTAATGATGAGGAGATTGTTGCTGTCTGCTTTATACCTAAAGTAAATTTTTTTTACTTTTCTGACACTGATATCTATGATTAAATTTGATGTGATGATTCCCATTTACAGTGCCAATAATATTAGCGTCCAAACAATCGCACTTAGATTTACCACTTTTTGGTAAATGTTATGTCCCAAACGATAAATTCCTTTATACGCATTAGCCAATTCCACAGCTTTGGTCGCCAAGACTTAAAAATTTGTCGCAGTTAAAGTATATTTATGAGATGAACACAATTTTGATTAAAGAAAACTTTTTATGATTTGTAAAATAAAAATATAATGTAAACAGTAACCATCAACTTTGACATTCTCATATCATAACTGTACAACAATTTAAGGGCAATCTGTTTATTTATTTTTGATTCAATAAAGACAAGATATTGAGTCAAATAAGAGAATCTTAACAATTTTTAAACTTAATAATTTACTTTAAATAAAGAAAGTAGTTTTAAAACAGTTGGGTTGAAAGGCTGAGGACTTACACTTTTCTAAAAAAAATTAATCCATGTTATGATAATAAAACAAAACTCTTGCGATCAGTTATCTCAGCAAAAGTAAGATTTTTATTATCAAATAAGAAACAATTATTACCATTCGGCAAGGGACAAATAAAATAAAATAGGTCATACAGTTTTCAGACACACAGACTGCATGACAATCTAAGAATAAATATTTGAACTTTTAAAGCAAATTACATACAATAAAAGCAAATTACATACAATAAAAGCTATTGTGTAAAAAAAAATTAAGAAACAAGTTGTTACAAATGAGACTATTATATGATTCCAGCAACTAAAAAATTCTTTTGGAATTTTAAAGACTAATGAATACTATTGAATAATAACAGAAAAGTTTTCTGTGTCTTTTTTGTCTCATTTTTGAAGCAGAATATAAATTAAAATACACATCTCACTTTTTCTGATCCTGCTTTTCTCTGAATCGTTCTTATTAAAATAGATGAATCGTGTTAAATTACGTTACCTTAAGTTAGTAAATGTGTTTTCGCACTTAGGAGGAAAAAAAAGACCTAATTTTAGATTGACAATAAATGTAATAATTTTAATAGTATTTTTTCCATATCTTATTTAGAAGCCCAAAATTTGAATAAAAAACTTTTAAAATATATAGACCAATTGTTGAGTTATCGAATCTAATAAGCTAAAGTTGTTATAAAATTATGAATAAAAAGTTACAAGATGGATAAGTTATGAAATTAATGAAGCATAGAATGAAAGGATAAATATATATAGCAAAATATATGATAAAATTAATTAGGAAACAATTGAAACGAAGGTGAGTAATTTCAGATTATATACAAATAATAGTGATAGAAGCAAGAAAAATGGAAAATATCGGAATTTTCCCTGACAAATTTAAGAAACATTAAAAAAGTTAAGCAGCCACAACTTTAAGTTTTAATAAATATGATTTGATGTTATAAAAAATAAATTAACTATACGAAAATAGTAGTGAGTATGTCATAGATTTGTTTCTTTATGTCATGGCTTTACTAAAAATATTTTTTCTCCTTGTTTTCATAATAGCACGCATTTTACAGAAAATATTTGAACAAATTTAATGAAAATATTTTCAAATTTTTTTAAAGACTCTCTTATGAAGGAAATATTGTCAATCAAAAGTTGTTCAGTATAAAATATATGCAATTTTTTTAAGATATTGTAAGCATTTTGAAGAATACATATTTTTTCCAAAATAGAAACAATTGAAAAAACCTGGTAAAAATGAAGGAAATGAAAATAATTATTTTTCAAACTGCGTAAAAATTTTTTTAATAGTTTTATCTTTAAAAATATGTACACTTAATAATGTGATGATTTATATAGGGGATTATTTTTTAAAATTTTGCTTATTAATTAAGATATTCAAAAGAAATTGATTATTCTGAAGATATAAATATTTTACTACTCCAGATTTTTATTTAATTTACAAGAATAGTTTCTATTTGAAATTTTTTTTAACCGAAATATGTATGCAATTAACTGAAATAATTGTGTGTACGTAAATTTTTCTTCCTCTTTCTTTATAGAAGGACGAAGTATTTTGCTCTCGATATTTGAATTTTTCTAGTCTTAAACGAGGATAAAATTTTAACTTAATTCAACAAGCAACTTTTAAAAATATCCATGAGCGCGAAGATTCGTTTATGACTTTTGCGAGTTATTGAGGCGAGCGTAGGGTTGCCTCTGAGTGAGGGTTACTAGATAAGGCGGTGAAACAGTTGACAAATAAAACCGTGGCGAGTGGAGGTGCCCGGGAGTCGACAATGTGTAAAGTCGCAAGCGCGACAATGGAGCATGCTGAAAAAAAAGGAAGAGAAAACAACTTATACTGTAAAATTACTCACCAGACTCATAGTTAAGGATGCAGAAAAACATAGTTTATTTATAAAAGATAACATTTATAAAAAAGTAAAAATGCTTGGCAAACATGCCAACACAAAAAATCGGCCTAAGCCGAAAAAAAAAAAAAACACAATTGAGAGAAAAACAACTGCTACTGACTATTTCTTCGTTATGAAGATAGGGGAGAAAACTCTCGCCAAAAAAAATTAAACTTTTGCGAATAACACCTCGGTTGGTTGGAGAAGGATCAGTGGGGCAAATCACAGAGCTGCCAATTTTGGCCAACTGGCGAAATTAATTGTTAAACTCCATGCCAAACATGAAGCGGGGTTGTCTAAAGTGGTGACACACCTGGTAAAGAATTTTGTGGAATGTTCTGGAACATTCTTGGCGCCATCATAAGATCAAAAGGGGCGCTTTGCATTTGATGCAAGCCGAAACGTGGGAAAGGGGACTTGGTGTCACTCCTTCTCGAACCAACAAAAGGTGTTTGCTGACTGGACATACATCTTGCTGTCAGCAAGTAACAAAAGGAGGAATCTTCTTTTAAAGGAAGAACATAAATGCAGAGAAAGATTACTTTCCCAAGGTTACAAAACAAATTGAGGCTTAAAACTTAAGTATTACATGAAATATATTGCAAAGAATTATTGAATACTGATAAATAAATAACATTAATTACAAGTGTAAAAAGAAGAAATTAAAAAAACATGCAATTAAAAGTTTATCACAAATTTAACAGTTACAATTATTTAAGCGTTTAATACATTATTAACAAATTAACAATTAACAAATGATTATTAAATTAGATGAATGATGATGATTAAATAAATTAGATGATTAGATAATGAAATTAGATAATTAAATTAGAATTAACAAATGATTTTAATTAATATGTAGTATACCATACTACAATTACGTATGACTATGAAGAGCAATGAGAAAAGAACAACAACATTCTTGCTTCAGAAATGTAATTTTTTTTCTGGAATAGGTTACAGCATCTTCTAATTAATTAAAATGTCAAAGTTCAACATCATACAAAAAGTTTTAAAAGACGGCTAGATGTTTCATTACAAAATAAAAGACATCACAGAACAGATATAATAATCTTAACATAACTAGATATTCAATTAAACTTCAATATCAAACAATTTGAAACATTAAAATCATTCGAAATACGAAAAAGAAATAAAAAAAAGTTCTCTTTTCTTACAAAGAATTTATCGTAAGAATATTGAAAAGAATTTAACTCAGTTTTTCAAAGATTGATTATGAGCATTGTCATAAATTTTATCTACCTCATCAAACAAGTACTCATAATATATCTTAAATTTCGTCAGGTCACCATAGATGCCCTCATGTTTGAAAAACTTAGCTATTGCTATACTGATGGAGGGTAAAGTGTGCAAAATGTCTTTTTTTTCCAATCTTTCGACCTCATCGTTGAGTAGCGTGCAAGACTTGTAGCCAATTTGCCTTCATTTTGTTCTGTCAGCACTCCCTGGTTTTTCAAAAAGAGGTAGACTGCTTTTGTGTATTTTTGGAAATCTTGGTCTGATGTAACAATGCTTCCAATTTTTTCTCATTCACAATAAATTTCTTTGGATAGGCTCTCTGGAATCTTTACACCAGCTGCTTGATTGAAACCATTTATGGACTCACGCTCAGCTGCTTTAAATTCCTTCATATTTCCATATGATACTGTAAAAAATGTGTTGAAATTGTTGTCCGGTATTTTGCTTCTTACTTCTTTTACAAATGATGTGCTTTTAAAATCATGACTTTGAGCATTGCAATAAATTTTATCTACCTCATCAAACAAGTACTCATAATATATCTTAAATTTCGTCAGGTCACCATAGATGCCCTCATGTTTGAAAAACTTAGCTATTGCTATACTGATGGAGGGTAAAGTGTGCAAAATGTCTTTTTTTCCCAATCTTTCGACCTCATCGTTGAAGTAGCGTGCAAGACTTGTAGCCAATTTGCCTTCATTTTGTTCTGTCAGCACTCCCTGGTTTTTCAAAAAGAGGTAGACTGCTTTAGTGTATTTTTGGAAATCTTGGTCTGATGTAACAATGCTTCCAATTTTTTCTCCTTCATTAAAAATTTGTTTGGAAAGGCTCTCTGGAATCTTTACACCAGCTGCTTGATTGAAACCATTTATGGACTCACGCACAGCTTCTTTAAATTCCTTCATATTTCCATATGATACTGTAAAAAGTGTGTTGAAATTGTTGTCCGGTATTTTGCTTCTTACTTCTTTTACAAATGATGTGCTTTTAAAATCATGACTTTGAGCATTGTCATAAATTTTATCTACCTCATCAAACAAGTACTCATAATATATCTTAAATTTCGTCAGGTCACCATAGATGCCCTCATGTTTGAAAAACTTAGCTATTGCTATACTGATAGAGGGTAAAGTGTGCAAAATGTCTTTTTTTCCCAATCTTTCGACCTCATCGTTGAAGTAGCGTGCAAGACTTGTAGCCAATTTGCCTTCATTTTGTTCTGTCAGCACTCCCTGGTTTTTCAAAAAGAGGTAGACTGCTTTAGTGTATTTTTGGAAATCTTGGTCTGATGTAACAATGCTTCCAATTTTTTCTCCTTCATTAAAAATTTGTTTGGAAAGGCTCTCTGGAATCTTTACACCAGCTGCTTGATTGCAACCATTTATGGACTCACGCACAGCTTCTTTAAATTCCTTCATATTTCCATATGATACTGTAAAAAGTGTGTTGAAATTGTTGTCCGGTATTTTGCTTCTTACTTCTTTTACAAATGATGTGCTTTTAAAATCATGACTTTGAGCATTGTCATAAATTTTATCTACCTCATCAAACAAGTACTCATAATATATCTTAAATTTCGTCAGGTCACCATAGATGCCCTCATGTTTGAAAAACTTAGCTATTGCTATACTGATGGAGGGTAAAGTGTGCAAAATGTCTTTTTATTCAATCTTTCGACCTCATCGTTGAAGTCGCGTGCAAGACTTGTAGCCAATTTGCCTTTATTTTGTTCTGTCAGCACTCCCTGGTTTTTCAAAAAGAGGTAGACTGCTTTAGTGTATTTTTGGAAATCTTGGTCTGATGTAACAATGCTTCCAATTTTTTCTCCTTCATTAAAAATTTGTTTGGAAAGGCGCTCTGGAATCTTTACACCAGCTGCTTGATTGAAACCATTTCTGGACTCACGCACAGCTTCTTTAAATTCCTTCATATTTCCATATGATACTGTAAAAAGTGTGTTGAAATTGTTGTCCGGTATTTTGCTTCTTACTTCTTTTACAAATGATGTGCTTTTAAAATCATGACTTTGAGCATTGTCATAAATTTTATCTACCTCATCAAACAAGTACTCATAATATATCTTAAATTTCGTCAGGTCACCATAGATGTCCTTATGTTTGAAAAACTTAGCTATTGCTATACTGATGGAGGGTAAAGTGTGCAAAATGTCTTTTTTTCCAATCTTTCGACCTCATCGTTGAAGTAGCGTGCCAGCGAAATCTATGCCAATAGTAGTAAATGGAAGGCAAGGTGTAATTCTGTTCCTTGGTAAAGGAGCTTCGATTTGTTGACTTCTAGATGCCTGTGAGAGTTTACAAGGTAGGCATTTATAGAGCACTCGTTTAATGGCTTCACGTCCTCGTATTATCTAGAAGCTGGAACGAATCTCTGAAAGTACTATTTGAACACCTAAGTGATGAAGCTTCACGTGTGTGTAGTATATGAAAAGATGTACAAATGGGTGAGATCCATCAAGAAGCAAAGGGTGTTTTTGCTCATTTTTGAGCGATGCGAACTGTAATCTACCTCCTAATCGTATGAGATTTTCTTGAAGAAACGGGTTAAAACGGCTAATTTTTGAAGATTTTGGCAAAGGGGAATTATTTTGTAATGCATTAAGCTCTGCCGAAAAGCATTGCTTTTGCACTGTAAGAATCCAATAGTTTTTTGCTGTGTTAAGCTCATCACATGTGAGATCAATAGAAATGTGTTGCTTGGATCGACAGTTATACAAGAAACGAAATATCCATGCTGTAACTCTAAGAAGTTTCATATATGAACTGAACCGCGATATATCAATAAGAGGTTGGTAAGAAGTTATCAATAAAGATTGAGAAGCTGGTTTACGTAGTTCAGCATGAATATCTGGATTAGCGTAACTCAGTTGTTTTGAAGGCCAAAACTCTGATGATTGTGTTAGCCAGATTGGTCCTAGCCACCAAAGATCCAAGGATTCAAGCTCTGTGGGTGCAACACCACGAGACAAGTGGTCGGCAGGATTTTCATTGCCAGGGCAATGCCGCCATTGTGTTGGATTTGTGTAATTGAGAATTTCGTTCGTTCGGTTACAGACAAAAGTTTTCCACCGATTTGGATCACCTTGTATCCAATTTAAGGCAACTGTTGAGTCACTCCAAAGTGTCGCTGTGTTCCTATCCAGTTTAGTTTCTGTACAAAAATAATGGAGTAATCGAGCACCCAATAATGCGGCTAAGAGCTCTAAGCGGGGAAGTGTTATTCTTTTCAGAGGAGAAAGTCTATTACGACTGCAAACCATTCGAACATGAAATTTAGTATCTTCTTTGAATCGTACATATAACACTGTTCCGTAAGCACGTTCCGAAGCATCGCAGAATACGTGAATGGTAACATCAGCAGAAGATATTCCAATCCATCTGGGGATTCGAATGTTGTTTAAATGTGGCAAGTCCATAATCCATTTTGAAAACCTTGATGCGATAGATGGGGGTAAAAGTTCGTCCCATTCAATACCGCATAGCCATGTATCTTGAAAGAGAATTTTTCCTATTACAGTAGATGGTGAGAAAATTCCCAAGGGATCAAAAATCTTTGAGATTGTTTTCAAAAGTAAGCGTTTAGTAACCGGATCCTTAAATAAATCGTGGTCATGCTCCTTAATATTTTGATGAAACGAATCTTCTTCTGTATCCCAATGAACACCTAAGACTTGAGTCTTACTTTTAAACTTTATTTTTTCTTTCCTCCATTCGTTTTTCAAAACTTGTGAGTTGGTACTCCATTTCGCTAAGGGAAGGCTTATAAGACTCGTGAGTTCTTGCATTTCGTGAAATAGGGTCTTCGCTTCGACTTCTGAATCAACTCCCACAACGAAATCATCCATGAAAATATTGCCTTTTAGATGTTTAGCTGCTGTGGGATAAATGTTGGAGTACATGCAGCATAATTCGTCAAGTGTAGCTGAAAGAAGGAATGGGCTGCTGGTTAATCCAAAGGGTAAACGTGTAAATTGACGTGTAACTTCTGACGTGTAAAACGTGTAACTTCTATGGCTAACAAGAAAAAATTTAAGCTTGCTGACCCGAATGACACTCTGCAAGACATGCCTATTGAAGTTTTGATTGGTGCAGATTTTTACTGGACGGTGGTGAATTCTGAGATTCCTTTCAGACTTTCGGAAACAATTGTGCTCATTCCATCAATCTTTGGCTGGATTTTGTCTGGATCCAGATCTCATACATCTGTCGCTTCTTTATCGTCAGTTCATAATATCAGCATCACATCACCATATATTTTGGATGATCAAGTTAGGAACTTCTGGGACTTAGATACTTTAGGTATTAAAGCCATGCAAGACAAAGAAATGTCCATTCGCAATTCTGAAATATGGGAAGACTTTCGAAGCTCTTATGAAGTCCTAGAAAATCGTCGTGTTGTTAGATTACCTTGGAAAAAAGACGTTACTCTTTCTTCAAATAACTATCACGTAGCATCAAAACGCTTCAATACATTGTGCAAGAAGCTCCAAACAGATCCTAGCTTAAAGGAAATGTATGTTTCACTCATGGAAGATTACATAGACAAAAGGCAAGTTGAAATAGCACCGGAAAATCATGATAAAGAAGAAAAAAGCTATTACATACCCCATCATGTAGTCATTAAAGAGAAGAACGCAGAAATTAAGGGACGAATAGTGTTCGACGCCTCTTCTCACACACCAGGCCATCCATCATTAAACGATGCTCTAGAACAAGGTCCCAACTTACTCCCAGAAATTTTAGCCACCTTATTACGATTTCGTCTTCACAAACAAGCAATTATTAGCGATGGAAGTCAGGCTTTCTTACAATTAACTTTGTGGGAAAAAGACAGATGTGCTACTAAGTTTCTATGGTTCAAAAGTAGGAAAAATGATGATGGACATTTGCAGCTAGAGAATGAAATTGTGGTCTATCAATTTACACGTTTACCCTTTGGATTAACCAGCAGCCCATTCCTTCTTTCAGCTACACTTGACGAATTATGCTGCATGTACTCCAACATTTATCCCACAGCAGCTAAACATCTAAAAGGCAATATTTTCATGGATGATTTCGTTGTGGGAGTTGATTCAGAAGTCGAAGCGAAGACCCTATTTCACGAAATGCAAGAACTCACGAGTCTTATAAGCCTTCCCTTAGCGAAATGGAGTACCAACTCACAAGTTTTGAAAAACGAATGGAGGAAAGAAAAAATAAAGTTTAAAAGTAAGACTCAAGTCTTAGGTGTTCATTGGGATACAGAAGAAGATTCGTTTCATCAAAATATTAAGGAGCATGACCACGATTTATTTAAGGATCCGGTTACTAAACGCTTACTTTTGAAAACAATCTCAAAGATTTTTGATCCCTTGGGAATTTTCTCACCATCTACTGTAATAGGAAAAATTCTCTTTCAAGATACATGGCTATGCGGTATTGAATGGGACGAACTTTTACCCCCATCTATCGCATCAAGGTTTTCAAAATGGATTATGGACTTGCCACATTTAAACAACATTCGAATCCCCAGATGGATTGGAATATCTTCTGCTGATGTTACCATTCACGTATTCTGCGATGCTTCGGAACGTGCTTACGGAACAGTGTTATATGTACGATTCAAAGAAGATACTAAATTTCATGTTCGAATGGTTTGCAGTCGTAATAGACTTTCTCCTCTGAAAAGAATAACACTTCCCCGCTTAGAGCTCTTAGCCGCATTATTGGGTGCTCGATTACTCCATTATTTTTGTACAGAAACTAAACTGGATAGGAACACAGCGACACTTTGGAGTGACTCAACAGTTGCCTTAAATTGGATACAAGGTGATCCAAATCGGTGGAAAACTTTTGTCTGTAACCGAACGAACGAAATTCTCAATTACACAAATCCAACACAATGGCGGCATTGCCCTGGCAATGAAAATCCTGCCGACCACTTGTCTCGTGGTGTTGCACCCACAGAGCTTGAATCCTTGGATCTTTGGTGGCTAGGACCAATCTGGCTAACACAATCATCAGAGTTTTGGCCTTCAAAACAACTGAGTTACGCTAATCCAGATATTCATGCTGAACTACGTAAACCAGCTTCTCAATCTTTATTGATAACTTCTTACCAACCTCTTATTGATATATCGCGGTTCAGTTCATATATGAAACTTCTTAGAGTTACAGCATGGATATTTCGTTTCTTGTATAACTGTCGATCCAAGCAACACATTTCTATTGATCTCACATGTGATGAGCTTAACACAGCAAAAAACTATTGGATTCTTACAGTGCAAAAGCAATGCTTTTCGGCAGAGCTTAATGCATTACAAAATAATTCCCCTTTGCCAAAATCTTCAAAAATTAGCCGTTTTAACCCGTTTCTTCAAGAAAATCTCATACGATTAGGAGGTAGATTACAGTTCGCATCGCTCAAAAATGAGCAAAAACACCCTTTGCTTCTTGATGGATCTCACCCATTTGTACATCTTTTCATATACTACACACACGTGAAGCTTCATCACTTAGGTGTTCAAATAGTACTTTCAGAGATTCGTTGCAGCTTCTAGATAATACGAGGACGTGAAGCCATTAAACGAGTGCTCTATAAATGCCTACCTTGTAAACTCTCACAGGCATCTAGAAGTCAACAAATCGAAGCTCCTTTACCAAGGAACAGAATTACACCTTGCCTTCCATTTACTACTATTGGCATAGATTTCGCTGGCACGCTACTTCAACGATGAGGTCGAAAGATTGGAAAAAAAGACATTTTGCACACTTTACCCTCCATCAGTATAGCAATAGCTAAGTTTTTCAAACATGAGGACATCTATGGTGACCTGACGAAATTTAAGATATATTATGAGTACTTGTTTGATGAGGTAGATAAAATTTATGACAATGCTCAAAGTCATGATTTTAAAAGCACATCATTTGTAAAAGAAGTAAGAAGCAAAATACCGGACAACAATTTCAACACACTTTTTACAGTATCATATGGAAATATGAAGGAATTTAAAGAAGCTGTGCGTGAGTCCAGAAATGGTTTCAATCAAGCAGCTGGTGTAAAGATTCCAGAGCGCCTTTCCAAACAAATTTTTAATGAAGGAGAAAAAATTGGAAGCATTGTTACATCAGACCAAGATTTCCAAAAATACACTAAAGCAGTCTACCTCTTTTTGAAAAACCAGGGAGTGCTGACAGAACAAAATAAAGGCAAATTGGCTACAAGTCTTGCACGCGACTTCAACGATGAGGTCGAAAGATTGAATAAAAAGACATTTTGCACACTTTACCCTCCATCAGTATAGCAATAGCTAAGTTTTTCAAACATGAGGGCATCTATGGTGACCTGACGAAATTTAAGATATATTATGAGTACTTGTTTGATGAGGTAGATAAAATTTATGACAATGCTCAAAGTCATGATTTTAAAAGCACATCATTTGTAAAAGAAGTAAGAAGCAAAATACCGGACAACAATTTCAACACACTTTTTACAGTATCATATGGAAATATGAAGGAATTTAAAGAAGCTGTGCGTGAGTCCATAAATGGTTTCAATCAAGCAGCTGGTGTAAAGATTCCAGAGAGCCTTTCCAAACAAATTTTTAATGAAGGAGAAAAAATTGGAAGCATTGTTACATCAGACCAAGATTTCCAAAAATACACTAAAGCAGTCTACCTCTTTTTGAAAAACCAGGGAGTGCTGACAGAACAAAATGAAGGCAAATTGGCTACAAGTCTTGCACGCTACTTCAACGATGAGGTCGAAAGATTGGGAAAAAAAGACATTTTGCCCACTTTACCCTCTATCAGTATAGCAATAGCTAAGTTTTTCAAACATGAGGGCATCTATGGTGACCTGACGAAATTTAAGATATATTATGAGTACTTGTTTGATGAGGTAGATAAAATTTATGACAATGCTCAAAGTCATGATTTTAAAAGCACATCATTTGTAAAAGAAGTAAGAAGCAAAATACCGGACAACAATTTCAACACACTTTTTACAGTATCATATGGAAATATGAAGGAATTTAAAGAAGCTGTGCGTGAGTCCAGAAATGGTTTCAATCAAGCAGCTGGTGTAAAGATTCCAGAGCGCCTTTCCAAACAAATTTTTAATGAAGGAGAAAAAATTGGAAGCATTGTTACATCAGACCAAGATTTCCAAAAATACACTAAAGCAGTCTACCTCTTTTTGAAAAACCAGGGAGTGCTGACAGAACAAAATAAAGGCAAATTGGCTACAAGTCTTGCACGCGACTTCAACGATGAGGTCGAAAGATTGAATAAAAAGACATTTTGCACACTTTACCCTCCATCAGTATAGCAATAGCTAAGTTTTTCAAACATGAGGGCATCTATGGTGACCTGACGAAATTTAAGATATATTATGAGTACTTGTTTGATGAGGTAGATAAAATTTATGACAATGCTCAAAGTCATGATTTTAAAAGCACATCATTTGTAAAAGAAGTAAGAAGCAAAATACCGGACAACAATTTCAACACACTTTTTACAGTATCATATGGAAATATGAAGGAATTTAAAGAAGCTGTGCGTGAGTCCATAAATGGTTTCAATCAAGCAGCTGGTGTAAAGATTCCAGAGAGCCTTTCCAAACAAATTTTTAATGAAGGAGAAAAAATTGGAAGCATTGTTACATCAGACCAAGATTTCCAAAAATACACTAAAGCAGTCTACCTCTTTTTGAAAAACCAGGGAGTGCTGACAGAACAAAATGAAGGCAAATTGGCTACAAGTCTTGCACGCTACTTCAACGATGAGGTCGAAAGATTGGGAAAAAAAGACATTTTGCCCACTTTACCCTCTATCAGTATAGCAATAGCTAAGTTTTTCAAACATGAGGGCATCTATGGTGACCTGACGAAATTTAAGATATATTATGAGTACTTGTTTGATGAGGTAGATAAAATTTATGACAATGCTCAAAGTCATGATTTTAAAAGCACATCATTTGTAAAAGAAGTAAGAAGCAAAATACCGGACAACAATTTCAACACACTTTTTACAGTATCATATGGAAATATGAAGGAATTTAAAGAAGCTGTGCGTGAGTCCATAAATGGTTTCAATCAAGCAGCTGGTGTAAAGATTCCAGAGAGCCTTTCCAAACAAATTTTTAATGAAGGAGAAAAAATTGGAAGCATTGTTACATCAGACCAAGATTTCCAAAAATACACTAAAGCAGTCTACCTCTTTTTGAAAAACCAGGGAGTGCTGACAGAACAAAATGAAGGCAAATTGGCTACAAGTCTTGCACGCTACTTCAACGATGAGGTCGAAAGATTGGGAAAAAAAGACATTTTGCACACTTTACCCTCCATCAGTATAGCAATAGCTAAGTTTTTCAAACATGAGGGCATCTATGGTGACCTGACGAAATTTAAGATATATTATGAGTACTTGTTTGATGAGGTAGATAAAATTTATTGCAATGCTCAAAGTCATGATTTTAAAAGCACATCATTTGTAAAAGAAGTAAGAAGCAAAATACCGGACAACAATTTCAACACATTTTTTACAGTATCATATGGAAATATGAAGGAATTTAAAGCAGCTGAGCGTGAGTACATAAATGGTTTCAATCAAGCAGCTGGTGTAAAGATTCCAGAGAGCCTATCCAAAGAAATTTATTGTGAATGAGAAAAAATTGGAAGCATTGTTACATCAGACCAAGATTTCCAAAAATACACAAAAGCAGTCTACCTCTTTTTGAAAAACCAGGGAGTGCTGACAGAACAAAATGAAGGCAAATTGGCTACAAGTCTTGCACGCTACTCAACGATGAGGTCCAAAGATTGGAAAAAAAAGACATTTTGCACACTTTACCCTCCATCAGTATAGCAATAGCTAAGTTTTTCAAACATGAGGGCATCTATGGTGACCTGACGAAATTTAAGATATATTATGAGTACTTGTTTGATGAGGTAGATAAAATTTATGACAATGCTCATAATCAATCTTTGAAAAACTGAGTTAAATTCTTTTCAATATTCTTACGATAAATTCTTTGTAAGAAAAGAGAACTTTTTTTTATTTCTTTTTCGTATTTCGAATGATTTTAATGTTTCAAATTGTTTGATATTGAAGTTTAATTGAATATCTAGTTATGTTAAGATTATTATATCTGTTCTGTGATGTCTTTTATTTTGTAATGAAACATCTAGCCGTCTTTTAAAACTTTTTGTATGATGTTGAACTTTGACATTTTAATTAATTAGAAGATGCTGTAACCTATTCCAGAAAAAAAATTACATTTCTGAAGCAAGAATGTTGTTGTTCTTTTCTCATTGCTCTTCATAGTCATACGTAATTGTAGTATGGTATACTACATATTAATTAAAATCATTTGTTAATTCTAATTTAATTATCTAATTTCATTATCTAATCATCTAATTTATTTAATCATCATCATTCATCTAATTTAATAATCATTTGTTAATTGTTAATTTGTTAATAATGTATTAAACGCTTAAATAATTGTAACTGTTAAATTTGTGATAAACTTTTAATTGCATGTTTTTTTAATTTCTTCTTTTTACACTTGTAATTAATGTTATTTATTTATCAGTATTCAATAATTCTTTGCAATATATTTCATGTAATACTTAAGTTTTAAGCCTCAATTTGTTTTGTAACCTTGGGAAAGTAATCTTTCTCTGCATTTATGTTCTTCCTTTAAAAGAAGATTCCTCCTTTTGTTACTTGCTGACAGCAAGATGTATGTCCAGTCAGCAAACACCTTTTGTTGGTTCGAGAAGGAGTGACACCAAGTCCCCTTTCCCACGTTTCGGCTTGCATCAAATGCAAAGCGCCCCTTTTGATCTTATGATGGCGCCAAGAATGTTCCAGAACATTCCACAAAATTCTTTACCAGGTGTGTCACCACTTTAGACAACCCCGCTTCATGTTTGGCATGGAGTTTAACAATTAATTTCGCCAGTTGGCCAAAATTGGCAGCTCTGTGATTTGCCCCACTGATCCTTCTCCAACCAACCGAGGTGTTATTCGCAAAAGTTTAATTTTTTTTGGCGAGAGTTTTCTCCCCTATCTTCATAACGAAGAAATAGTCAGTAGCAGTTGTTTTTCTCTCAATTGTGTTTTTTTTTTTTTTTTCGGCTTAGGCCGATTTTTTGTGTTGGCATGTTTGCCAAGCATTTTTACTTTTTTATAAATGTTATCTTTTATAAATAAACTATGTTTTTCTGCATCCTTAACTATGAGTCTGGTGAGTAATTTTACAGTATAAGTTGTTTTCTCTTCCTTTTTTTTCAGCATGCTCCATTGTCGCGCTTGCGACTTTACACATTGTCGACTCCCGGGCACCTCCACTCGCCACGGTTTTATTTGTCAACTGTTTCACCGCCTTATCTAGTAACCCTCACTCAGAGGCAACCCTACGCTCGCCTCAATAACTCGCAAAAGTCATAAACGAATCTTCGCGCTCATGGATATTTTTAAAAGTTGCTTGTTGAATTAAGTTAAAATTTTATCCTCGTTTAAGACTAGAAAAATTCAAATATCGAGAGCAAAATACTTCGTCCTTCTATAAAGAAAGAGGAAGAAAAATTTACGTACACACAATTATTTCAGTTAATTGCATACATATTTCGGTTAAAAAAAATTTCAAATAGAAACTATTCTTGTAAATTAAATAAAAATCTGGAGTAGTAAAATATTTATATCTTCAGAATAATCAATTTCTTTTGAATATCTTAATTAATAAGCAAAATTTTAAAAAATAATCCCCTATATAAATCATCACATTATTAAGTGTACATATTTTTAAAGATAAAACTATTAAAAAAATTTTTACGCAGTTTGAAAAATAATTATTTTCATTTCCTTCATTTTTACCAGGTTTTTTCAATTGTTTCTATTTTGGAAAAAATATGTATTCTTCAAAATGCTTACAATATCTTAAAAAAATTGCATATATTTTATACTGAACAACTTTTGATTGACAATATTTCCTTCATAAGAGAGTCTTTAAAAAAATTTGAAAATATTTTCATTAAATTTGTTCAAATATTTTCTGTAAAATGCGTGCTATTATGAAAACAAGGAGAAAAAATATTTTTAGTAAAGCCATGACATAAAGAAACAAATCTATGACATACTCACTACTATTTTCGTATAGTTAATTTATTTTTTATAACATCAAATCATATTTATTAAAACTTAAAGTTGTGGCTGCTTAACTTTTTTAATGTTTCTTAAATTTGTCAGGGAAAATTCCGATATTTTCCATTTTTCTTGCTTCTATCACTATTATTTGTATATAATCTGAAATTACTCACCTTCGTTTCAATTGTTTCCTAATTAATTTTATCATATATTTTGCTATATATATTTATCCTTTCATTCTATGCTTCATTAATTTCATAACTTATCCATCTTGTAACTTTTTATTCATAATTTTATAACAACTTTAGCTTATTAGATTCGATAACTCAACAATTGGTCTATATATTTTAAAAGTTTTTTATTCAAATTTTGGGCTTCTAAATAAGATATGGAAAAAATACTATTAAAATTATTACATTTATTGTCAATCTAAAATTAGGTCTTTTTTTTCCTCCTAAGTGCGAAAACACATTTACTAACTTAAGGTAACGTAATTTAACACGATTCATCTATTTTAATAAGAACGATTCAGAGAAAAGCAGGATCAGAAAAAGTGAGATGTGTATTTTAATTTATATTCTGCTTCAAAAATGAGACAAAAAAGACACAGAAAACTTTTCTGTTATTATTCAATAGTATTCATTAGTCTTTAAAATTCCAAAAGAATTTTTTAGTTGCTGGAATCATATAATAGTCTCATATGTAACAACTTGTTTCTTAATTTTTTTTTACACAATAGCTTTTATTGTATGTAATTTGCTTTTATTGTATGTAATTTGCTTTAAAAGTTCAAATATTTATTCTTAGATTGTCATGCAGTCTGTGTGTCTGAAAACTGTATGACCTATTTTATTTTATTTGTCCCTTGCCGAATGGTAATAATTGTTTCTTATTTGATAATAAAAATCTTACTTTTGCTGAGATAACTGATCGCAAGAGTTTTGTTTTATTATCATAACATGGATTAATTTTTTTTAGAAAAGTGTAAGTCCTCAGCCTTTCAACCCAACTGTTTTAAAACTACTTTCTTTATTTAAAGTAAATTATTAAGTTTAAAAATTGTTAAGATTCTCTTATTTGACTCAATATCTTGTCTTTATTGAATCAAAAATAAATAAACAGATTGCCCTTAAATTGTTGTACAGTTATGATATGAGAATGTCAAAGTTGATGGTTACTGTTTACATTATATTTTTATTTTACAAATCATAAAAAGTTTTCTTTAATCAAAATTGTGTTCATCTCATAAATATACTTTAACTGCGACAAATTTTTAAGTCTTGGCGACCAAAGCTGTGGAATTGGCTAATGCGTATAAAGGAATTTATCGTTTGGGACATAACATTTACCAAAAAGTGGTAAATCTAAGTGCGATTGTTTGGACGCTAATATTATTGGCACTGTAAATGGGAATCATCACATCAAATTTAATCATAGATATCAGTGTCAGAAAAGTAAAAAAAATTTACTTTAGGTATAAAGCAGACAGCAACAATCTCCTCATCATTACACGTATATAAAAAGAAAATGCTTTAAACTCATAAATTGTGTAGTTACTTAAATTAAAGGTTTTAAAAACTAAACAATTTGGTACAAAACCCTGCTGCATTATTGAATATTGCGTCCACATACTTGGTAAAGACACCATAAATTATTTGAAATAAATTTATAAAAATAATTAAAAAGCTATACCCTACTCATATATCCTGCACCCACAACAAAGCTTTATCCTAAAAAGGAAATAAAAAAGTAAGAATTAAATATGTGTTTCAGGAAAGTCCGAATAAAAAGAGACTGATAATACACAAAAACTTTTAAAGCAGCTAAATTTATTCACACCTCGTGCGTTTTTTAAATCGTATGTTGCAAGTGAAACATGCGCGAATTAGTATTCCAAGATTTTCGCGAGAAAATTTGAAACCCGACTTGGCGAATTTCAAAATACGGTGCCAAAGAAGTGCCTGGGAGTCGACAATGTGTAAAGTCGCTACCAGGAATACCAATATGTCCAGGTACCCATTGTAGGTACACCTTGTTACGATTAGAAAGGAGCACTCGCACACTAGTGAAGAGATCAATTTTCACCTTGATAGTGATAGAAGAGCAGCCTGACTGTCAGAGCAGATATATAAGATGAAAGAGAATGAAGAATTTACACACCGTAAAATACTAACTCCCGAAGACTATACTTTTAATAGTTATGATTAAGATTAAAGATCCAGAATTACTCTATGTGTTTTATTTTGAAATCGAGACACTTCGGTAGCAAGATATCTTGAAAAAGCAACTAAGAAAATAATAGAGTCGATGTTGTTTCCTTTTATAAGTTTTTGAATTGTTATCAAAATAAGCTTACCAGTGATTTCTTGCTGTTAAAAAAATAATATGATTTATTTAAAAATATTATAGTTTTCAAATACCAAGAAATGAGACTCTGAATTTCATTATTTAATTCAATTCACATTTTGATTTATACTTCACACTTAGGTACAATAATGGTTTGCATCCGGTTCCATTTTCAAAAACTTTCAAACTGAAACTTTTTAATGTCATTAAAATTAAATAAAAGTTTTACATTAAAACTACACATCATACCATCTAATTGAGAAAAATTTTACAAACTGAACAAGTAAACTACCACTAATTTAAAACACAAAAATAATTACAATCAATAAGCTGTCTTGCATTTGAAATGCAAAAATAATAGAATCTGAACATTGCCTTTTTAAATGCAATATCAATAGAGTCTGAACTCTGTCTTTTATTTAAAATGCTTAAACAATGCATATGGTTGTTTTTTCTGTTCTGCTCAGCTCATATAATTACATTCAATTTCTCATCTATGGCACCAAATTGTTTTTTACTTAAATTAAAAGAAAATTTCATAAAAAAAGTTTAAATTTTATGAATTATATTTACGATTCATATCTATTTTTGCAAATCTCTTTTGAAAATGCATCATATTCCATGAGGGGAAAAAATACATTTTAAATATAATAATAACATTCGAAACAAAAAGCATGTGCATCCTTTCATATCTTTAAAAATATTTTTAAATAGATAATTGAAGTTATTGACTCACCTTTATCAGCAAAAAATGCTGAGCGTTAAAATAAATTGTTGATTTCAACCATACTATCTTTTAAAATGTCAGCATTATTTTAATGGAATTAATATTTATCTTCAAAAATGATAGATTCGTAAAGATACTATACGATAATCGAAATTATTTTTCAGTTACAAATATTTTCTGTGTTTCTGAGAATATATGCTATTCTAATTTATAAATAATGTTTCATATTTTCTGAATAAGTAACTTAAAAGGTCTAGTTTTTTCGCGAAAGAAATTTCTTTGTAAAACAAATTTTATCATCGTCAAAAAAAATTACACTTTTTCTTCGAAAAAATTAGTACTCAATTTTACTCATACAATTAGTACTCATTAGTACTAGAAAGTTTTGCTACGCTCTTATAAATGATACCTGTAAACTCCCCCCCCCCCTCTCCTCTGAACGCTTACTCCTCTTGTGAGAGATATGTAGGTGATTTAAGGAAGAAAATTAAGTTTCTAGAAGAACTAAAAATGAGACATCGTTTTCGATGTATTTTTTTCATGCTTAAATTAATAAAATCTCATCTGAGACGAGCAAACTATTAGTTTAAAAGTTATAAGGGTTTCGTATACAGAAAAATTCAATTTTGCAATTCTACCTATGCACGCACCTGACATTGTTATGTAAACAAGTGAGACATTGCTTGCTTTGCATTTTTATAATAACTTGTGTTTTTTTATGCTAAAATGAAAGTGATGATACACAAGCCAATGGAGCGAATTGTTCACAATTTGGAAGGGTTTCAATTTATTAAAAATACTTCTTCTGACATGTGATTTTACATGTCAAGGGAATCTAAGGAAATTCGAGCATATAAAGTGAATTGTTCATGCAATTAAGTATGAAAAGGTACAAGAGAAGCAATGTCTCAATTGCCTGTCCAGAGCACATTCAATTCTCTCCCTTAAATCACCCCCATTTCCCTCAAAAAGAGGGGAAGGTACAGAGGAGAGGAAGAAAGTTTTTATGTATTATTTTTAATGACTCGGAAAAGCTTTCGGCCAAAAAAATATCTTGGTCAGTTTTTCAGCAAAAACATCTCTTTTTTTGCTCTAATTACTGGACTATAGATTTAATTTATTTGAAAAACAGCGTGCAACTGCCGACCCAATTATGAGTTTACGACTATCAATACTTAACTACGTGGCCTTGTAATTTTGAACCCAACTCAGAAAAAAAAGAAAATTCCGGAATTCCGGAATCCATTGGGACAAACTAGCCTTCGTGCCGGATTTTTCGATGGAACTAGCTTGACATTCGCGATACATGGAGAGGAAAGCTACGAAAACCTCTCACGGTTAACCAGCGTCAAAGGAATTATAACACATTGTACGTCTACCATTGAGGATATTTTTACATTAGTACTACGGTCGTTGAGAGCCGGATCCAGAATTCGTATAAACCAGCCATAAATAAAATTTTTATTGCAGAAAATTACTGAAAATTCGTATTAATTAACTAGAGTGGGTAATTTTACAATTTAAAAAAATTAAACAAATTATATTATTATATAAAAACACATTTTTGTAAAAGGAATTGTAAAATTTTTCTTTCAAAAATCATTAACTATATTAGCCACTGCTTAATACTCGCGAATACATATAAAAATTAGTATATAGGCCTTGGAGATATAAAAATAACGCAATTGCAATTTTTTTTTTTTTTTTTTTTTTTTTGTAAAATTCATATAAAATATTGTTCAAGCAGTACCACAAAAAATCTTCAAGGAGAATTTTAAAAAAATACAGCCTGTGAGATGTTGAGATGTTAGATGAGAAATAGATTTTTATTTTTTTCAAGTGGGTATGTGTCATTTTTAAAAGAAACATCTACAATGCAGAAGTTCAGCACATGAAGAAAACATTCAACACACAAAGTTTTTGTTTGACAAATTTGAATTGTGCATTTTAGATAACGTAAAATTATTAATATTTATAGTGGGTGGTTTAGTGAATGAGGAATTACCTTAACCATTACCTTTAAGATTTCCAGCATTAATTACATCTCGGACGGAAAGTCCCAGTTTGAACTGGAATAAGCGGAGGTTAATAGTGCAGATAAGCAGTAAATTTTTAATTTTTGATAAGGCCATTTCATTGTGGATGAAACTATATGCCTTTTAGGCAGAATAGCCCTGATGAGCGCAGATAGTAAAAGGCTAATAACTTGAAATTTAGCAGCAAAAGAAGATTCTTCCTGTTTAAAGAAATTCAAAAAATTTTCCCAAGCCTCATCAAACTTTTTGATCGTCCTAAATTCAGGTGAATTTTGGAAATATAAAAGAGCAGCCTGACAAAGGTTTCTTTTCAAAATATGCAATACTGCCGCATCAGTAAACTGATTAAGTGCTACAAGATCTTTAATCTAACCAACACACCACTCAACATTTTGAGAATTACCTAAAATTTAAGGTATACTAAAATTAAATTTATTTGAATTATTAACCCCTGCCACATTTGGCAAATCAATTGGTTCGAGCATGATAACACTTAATTGGTTAAAATTAGAATTTAATGACTAAAATTTACTGTGGATAATAGTTATGTTGTAATTACTACTCATGTATAATCAAAATTTATTTTAAACATTGTAAACAAAAGAGATTTCGAATTCATTGACCATATAAATTATATATAATGAAAAATATTTTCAATATTTTTTCTTTAAGGAATCTACTTGAAACAAATATTGCAAATGAAACTTAAAATAATTGATTACCAAGTAGGTAGTAGTTTACTATTGTATCAAAAAAAATAAAAATAGCATGAATTCTTACTCAAATTAATATAAAATATTGAAATAATTATGATTACAATTACTCAAAAAATCATAAATGTAAATTTTGCCAGAATTTAACCTTAAAATCATCAATTTTAATAACATTTAATTAACAATAAAATTTGTAAATTAAGTAGCTAAATAATTACTTTTCAAATTTAATACAAAGAAAGACATTTTCAAAAACAATCACCCAAAAACAAGTATACAAAATTGGATAAATATAAACAATATGTAATTGAATATTTCAAATTGTTACTATTTATTCTATTATCATCGAAAAATAAAATAAATGCTCAAAAATGTGTTATTTTAAATTAACCAAATTAAAAATCATTACATGAAACCATCTTAAACTTTAAATCAAAATTAAAATACCTAATCTTTTCAAATACAATAAGAGATTAAACAATTTTTTTTTTAAAAATTAGCATATTAAAACAATCATCAATTAAAACAAAGCAATTTCGTATTCAAATATTTCCAGATTAAATTTTGAAACGAAATAATAACTGCATCATGTGTGCCCTAATTGAAACTAAGTTATTGAAAATTAGGTAATTTACCATTTAAAAAAATAGTTCTCTAAATAAATTATACTATTGGAAATATATATTAAGAAATACGTAACAATCACGTTTAGTCAAAAATCACCGTGTACATCTGCCATAACTGTTTGCAAATTAAAGTTAAAACCTTGTTACGTATCTTCTTTTCATAATGTCCCTAAGTATTGTTCACTCAATTCGGATATCTTTCTGTTGCTAGTTTATTTACTTTAAAACGTTTCTGTTCCTTTTCTGCATTTATTTTTCTAAGGAAAATAAGTTGAAAATTATTTTCATAAAAATATATACCCTGCACAAAATAATTTTAATTAAAAAGATTAAAAGATATTATTATAAAATACATTTTTTAAAAATCTTATTATTAATTATTATAAAAAATAACGATTTTCCAAATTAATATTCAGAAAGAGTTTGCGGTAAGTTTCAGTACTATCATCTTTGATAACTACAGTATTTTTGCTCTCCAAATATATTTTGTATTACCTGCATTTTAAAAGTAAGTTAAAAGCAAAATATTAATCGAAATTCATCTTAAATGCCTCAAAACTTTTACATTAAACTGCATTATTAACTATTTTCCATTACATTATTATCTAATCATTTTCTCTATTTTCCTGATCAACTTTGAATTTTAAAAAAAATTTATTACAGCCACGAAATAAATGCATATTAATTTCGTTATTATAAGATAAAACATTATTTTTATCGGTTCACAGTCATTTGTGCATATCTAAAATTAGTTGTATGACTTGATAAGTGCACAATTTAATCATATTTATTTTTAAATGTTTAAAAATCACCTTTGATTGCAATCTTATCTTTGTTTAAAAGAAAAAAAACGCACCCGTAAAAATATTTAAACCTTTGTACCATGATAATATAAGAAAAGTGATTTTATTTTTGGCAACAACAGGATCTTCGTAAATAAAAAAAATAGTAAAAAAGTATTTATAAATTTTCGATGCATGATGAAAGTATTTTTAAACAGCTTAGGATTTTAAGACATGTATGGGTTTTGAAGGGGAAAATGACTGAAGATAAAGAGAATTTGAATTATAAAATTGAAAACAAAGATTACAATTTTTTATAAAGTGGAAAAGTCCTCACTATTAATTTTATACTTTAAAAAAATTTACGAAGCTTTAGTATTTAAATATAATGTCAGAGCCCGCATTATTGCATATCTAGATTATGCAACATTGGTTAAGTCGGGCAAATCAGGTTCACTTTAAAATTTAGATTTAAAAAACACTATGTGTTCGTCATCAGAATTCGATGACTCATCTATCTATCGGAACCTTAGACATAAACATCTTCTTTTTTTCATATTTTAGTGGGTAATTTTCCACTTTCTGTTTCAAATATGTTTTGTTTTCCTAATTCACGTCTGACGAGTTTTAAAAATGAGTTCTTTGAGCGCTTAGTAAAGTATGCTTCTTAGGCAAAGTATGAAATAAACGTTCTGATGAGGTTATTATGTAAATGATGTGCATGTTACTACGAATGATCGAAATCGGTGGTTGTTGACTTTCACCGGTAAATGTTAACAATCACATAGTCGCTTTAGTGAATGTCTGAAATATTTATTACATCCGATTTGATATTAATTTATTCGTGGATATAATTACATTAATTCGATATTTTAATACATACTGACGATAGATTAGAAGAAACATCAGTATTTGGAGCATCGGGCAAATATATACCGGGCAATGATACTTGACCTTAAAAAAATATCAGTATAGGGTATACCGGGCAATAGTTTTTTAAGGTTAAGTGCCATTGCCCGGTATACCCTACACTGATGTTTTTTTAAGGTCAAGAGCCACTGCCCGGTATACCCTACACTGATGTTTTATTAAGGTCACGGGTCTCTGCCCGGTATACCCTACACTGATGTTTTTTAAGGTCAAGTGCCAACTCCCGGTATACATTTGCCCGGTATACCCTACACTGATGTTTTTTAAGGTCAAGTGCCACAGTCCGGTATACATTTGCCCGGTATACCCTACACTGGTGTTTTTTTAAGGTCAAGTGCCATTGCCCGGTATTCATTTTCCTGGTATGTTTCATCAGTATACATCAGTAAAAAGCATCAGTATACCCTACACTGATGTTTTTTAAGGTCAAGGGTCACTGCTCGGTATACATTTGCCCGGTCTACCCTACACTGATGTTTTTTAAGATCAAGTGCCAACTCCCGGTATACATTTGCCCGGTATACCCTACACTGATGTTGTTTAAGGTCAAGTGCCACAGTCCGGTATACATTTGCCCGGTATACCCTACACTGATGTTTTATTAAGGTCACGGGTCTCTGCCCGGTATACCCTACACTGATGTTTTTTAAGGTCAAGGGTCACTGCTCGGTATACATTTGCCCGGTATACCCTACACTGATATTTTTTAAGGTCAAGTATCATTGCCCGGTATTTATTTGCCCGATACTCCAAGCACTTATGTTTCTTCTAATCTATCGTCAGTAAGTATTAAAATATCGAATAAATGTAATTATATCCTCGAATAAATTAATATCAAATCGGATATAATAAATATTTCGAACATTCACCAAAACGACTATGTGATTGTCAACATTCACCGGTGAAAGTCAACAACCACCGATTTCGGTCATTCACAGTAACATGCACATCATTTACATAATAACCTCATCAGAACCTTTTATTTCATACTTTGCCTAAATAGCATCCTGCGTTATATATAATGCCTATGCAATGTGTGAAATATAATCATTTCATACTTTGCCGGCTAGTCTTAGGCATTATATTTTGTGCCGGATTTCATACTTTGCCGGTAACATATATAACATAAAAACGATAATCTAGTTCATACAAAATATGTATTTCAATACAAAATATGTATTTTCTCATGAAAGTAAAAGGGATGCAGAAAAAACCTTTTCTAAATTTATTAAATGTCAGTAAGATGATAATATCTTAAATATTTCTTTAATGCCTGTATTTACCTTAGTTGCTTCTGCTCAATTACCGAAATATTTCCGCAAATTATTGTTGTGAGGAAATTGTTTTTCAATGAATCAGAATTTAAATGAGCATGTATCAAAATGAAATAACTTGCTGAAATAAGCTATTATATTTGATATATATTTTATTATAAACTTGTAAAATAAAGAGGAATAATGTAATAAATCTAAACTCTTGTTGGAGCATTGAATTTTTTCAGTCTTCATTTTAGAAATACTGAATTTGCTTGAGATACTGAGAAGCACCCACTAAAATTAAGACCGATGAGGGTATGCCCTCACTCATATATTCGTGCAGCTTTGAAAATAAACTGAATAATGCTCTAAAGTGTTGCAAATAATTTCAGAACTATATGGGGATTTGGAAGTTTCTTTTTTCTATTGACACTTTGATATACATATGTGTATATATTTTTTTGTAATGAAAAAGGAAACAAAGCATTTTAAATGAAAGAAAAAGTGAAAATTATAAAAAAAATTTAAACAAATATTGAAAACTTGAAGGAATATTTGAAAAAAATTAATAAGAAATTTAAAAATTACAACGAAAAGAAATAATCTCGTCATTAACTCACACGATTATATCAGAAAAAATACTCTTTCTGATACTGTATTAATGGTAGCCAGAGAAAAATATATTAATACAATAGTGAAAGGAGCACGAAAAACATGAGACCAATTCCTTTACATAAAATATAAATGTAAAGAGAAACTGCAGTTTTGCTCTTTTTTTTCCAATGCCCAACTGTGTTAACATCCGTCAATTCAGGCATATACAGCGATTTTGTTGGCCTCTCTTTCAGGGGCATCATAGTAAGTGGGCCAACGTCGCTCCCACAGTGAGGACAGATAGTACGGAGAAGAAAAGAACATCCATGCCGTGCCCCGGATTCGAACCCAGAACCTTTCTGATGCAAGGACACTTCCCTGCCCCCTACGCAGGTCGGTCGGCAAAGATACTTAAGTTAAAAACTGTATCTGATTCGTCTGTCACTTAGGGTCGGCTCCAAAACAGGATTTGCACAAGGTAATAATATATTATGCTGGATAATTCAAAAGTTACAATTAATGAATATATATATATATATATATATATATATATATATATATATATATATATATATATATATATATATATATATATATATATATA
The DNA here is from genome assembly GCF_982258835.1 of Parasteatoda tepidariorum. Classification (NCBI taxonomy): domain Eukaryota; kingdom Metazoa; phylum Arthropoda; class Arachnida; order Araneae; family Theridiidae; genus Parasteatoda; species Parasteatoda tepidariorum. The sequence goes on from NC_141755.1 coordinate 45,736,085, forward strand.
TATATATATTATAATTAATGGTTATGTTTTTTAAATGGTTTTCATCTAAATTTTTATTTATTTTGAATATTTTTCGTTTAAAATCCTTTTTACTTTGGTGTTCATTTAAGTTTTTGTGTTAATATCTTTTATTATGGGTTCTATTCACTTGCTGCTTATGCGCAGTTAATAAGACCTAATGAACATTAAAAACTGAATTTTTTTTTAATGTTTTTATATTTAAGTTGGGAAATAGTGAAAAGCTTTTTTATTGTTAATCTTTTGAGTTATTTGTTTACTTATTTTCAATAGTACCGGCTGCCTAAAATTTGATTTGATCCTTTTTTTTTGTGCATTTTGAACAAATTGACTTAGAAAGGAAAAGAAAAATAATAAATTATCAGAAAACTTTGCCCTAAAAATGGATTCCCAGCATTCAAGTATGTCACATGGTTTGTGTTGTCACCTCTGATAAAAATTTATTAAGCAGCCGAAGAACGCCTTCTGTAGGGATTATTTTGTTGTGTTCACCGTCAGCAGTTGTGGAGTACTTCGTTTCTAAGCAAAAGAGTAAGTCTCTGCATTTTTCGTCGCGTAAAAATGCTCTTAGTTTTTTTATTTCATTATTTTGTTTACAGGAATACAAACAGTTCTTTAAGCGAACGAGAAAGAAATGTGATTACTTTCAATTTATTGCATGATATTTATTAAGAGTTATTATTTTTTTCAACTACATCAAGAAATGTGTAATATTTCACATTATTTCTCGAATTTTTCCAACAAGTCAGTTTTGTTTCATTTAGCGAGAATATTTTATTTTCTATTGATCATGGTACGTCTGTGCGCAAAAAAAATAAATGAAAATCCCAGAATCTATTGATCAGATTTTTATGTACTAAAACTGATTTTTAATAATTTGAAATGATCACTTCAAAAATGCTTATTCATTGGTGAAGATTATAGTTTCAGTTACGAAATCAAATGCAAAAACGTACCTTCTCTGAATATACATAGCCTTTAGATTTGCGACCTTCAAAATATGGAGGGTGGTCGCTATCTGAGAAATTGGATTCCAATAGTTATGTAAGGAGAGCGGTCGAAAGTTAGGACCTATTTTCTTATGTTTACTTTACTTTTTATGTATTTCGCCATATCTTCGGAACTTTTTAAGCAAATCGAAAAAATTTTGCACGTAATTATATAATTCGTTTGTTGAAAGAAAATTCCATGAAAAAAGTAATTTTTAATGAAATTTTATTTATTCATTCATATTTAATTCTACCTTTTCCTCCCTGGTATTACAATCCAAGTTGCACCGTGATCTATCTATTAATTTTTCTCCAAAGCCACCTGTATATATATATATATATATATATATATATATATATATATATATATATATATATATATATATATATATATATATATATATATATATATATATATATATATATATATATATATATATATATATATATATATTTCTATCAACGCTCTATTCCCACTGGCGAGTGATACTGAAGGGTCCCACATTATTAATTATTACTCAGTTTTGTAGTAAACGGAAACATATAATGTATATTAATTCCAGTAACAAATAAAAAAATTATTTTAGTACACACAAATCCTTTTGTAATCGAGAAAAATCAAAACATTTCATATTCTTTGACATTTAAATATTTCTTTAGAAGTTATTTTGAAATGCTTTTATTGAATTTAATTATTTATACTCTTAGTAAACATTGGCATTGATTCCTACTGCACGATAAAATTTCCTGTTGTATAATTGCTAAAATAAATAATTTCATAATAATATCATTACTGCAAATAAAACAGGATCTAAGATTTTGAATTTATTAATTTCGAAAAATGATTGTAAAAAATGAAATAGCCACTGTGTTCTCCCACATGAACTGGAAAAAAAAATTATCGAACAAGAAAAATGCTTTCTTGATTTTTCTTTTTTTCATTCCTTTTTTACGCTTATTTTACTTATTTTAATCCTTCACTGCGTGAATTATTAATAACTAGAAGATCAATCCTGGAAATGCGCTCGTCAATCCTGGAAATGCTTTCGTAGTTAACATCGGATTTCGTTACAATTCGCGTTCGTTCATTAGACACGTGTTTTATTCTATCTTTTTGCCTTTTTTAAAATGAACCTCAAAAAATATGCAATACGTAAATCTTTTCTTACGCACATTTCATTCAATTTATGTACATTATAATTTAATATATATTACAGTGATATGGGAATTACATTTTCAAAATAATTCATAGAATTTCCTTTATACACAAATAAAAATTTTCATGTTTTTAATCACATTAGTTTTAAATTCTTTATGTTTTATTCCTGTACAAATTAGCGAAAACTAAAAAATAAACGAAGAAAAATGTATGAATAAATAATAATAAAAAATTAATTTAAAAAAAATCTGGTGAAGTAAATAAAGTCTTCCGGTCGATAAGCAAAAATGTAGGGGAAAAAATAATGAGCGAAATACTTTAAAATATATATATATATATATATAATGAGCGAAATGGTATAAAGAAAAAAATGAAGAAAAAAATATATTGAACAAAAATTTATATGAATAAATAGCATGAATCAACTAGTGATATCCCTCCATCGAATTCTATCACAGATAAAATTCTATGAGGGGAGTAATGTGGCGTAACTACCACTATATATATTAAATACCACTTTACTAGTATATAAGACATGTTAACTTGATTCTATCTGGAGGTACCTTTTGATAGATGAAGGTTGACATAGTCAATAATTAATTCCCCTCAAATCTTTCATTTCTACCCAACTCATGTAGCTGAATTTATTTCAAGTTTCCATTGCATAATTTGCAACTATGTACGTTTAAGCGCTCAGGCTTATGACTACTCACTCCCTTGATATTTCAATTTTCAGTTCTTTGTTACCAAATACTGTGTATTTTAATGCAACAATTGAATAAGGGGGAGACTGTGACTTTTTGATTGGAGGTGACCTTTCGGAAGCATTTAAGAAAAGGCTTGGGGAAAAAACAGCAAAGATAAAGTAAAAAATCTGCAACTTATTTAGATAAAATTTTAAAAATCAAATAAGCAATTGTTTGAATATTTGAAAGAGAAAAAAAAAAACTCTCTCTCTCTCCCCTCACACATTGCATTTGTAAACACAGAACTCTCACACTACTCAACAGATGGCAGCACTATACTTTTCGCTTGAAAATAAATAACGAAGAAAATGTCCATCAAATAAATGCAACTAAAATGTTTCATTTTTAAGATAATACCATAAAAACTTCTTTTAATGCAAATAAAAATTATATTAATTGGCTTTCGGTAAAATAGTTTCAACTTAAATGGGACAATTTGTAGTGTAGGTCTAACTAAATTTTCAGTATTGTACAATTAATTCGATATCGATGAAAGATGCTCTCGTGATTCTGAGAATTGAAACAAGATTAGAAACCACTGATGGACTACGCATAGGAACTTTCAAAACTCAAGACAGATACTTTTCATTTAAACGAACTAAACTCTATTTTTTTGTGCCTGAAAAATAGCCATAATTTGTGCTACATCTTACCACCATCTTTTTTTCTTTTCTTTTTTTTTAACAGCTATTTTTATCAAGTGAGAGGTTTAATTAAAATGTTGGAGAATCTCTACCCTAAAATTTTGCAGCTTACCTTAATGTATACAAACTGTATACAAAGTGGCGCCCCCTGAAATAATTTATTAATTTTAGGGGTTTAATAATTTTCTGAAATGTTTTGTGCAATAAAACCACTAATTACTCTGCATTATAAAATAAAATTTTGAGTCCTAAAACATTTCCTGCCAATTCTTACGTGAATTGTCGTCCTAAATCTAACAAGGAAAACTAGGGAAGTGTGACTCGCCAATTTTGAAATTAACTAGTGGGATGTATGCCTTATGAGGAATAATTTTAGGGGGCAACATTCGTTTCGGCCCATCATAGAAGGTCCTGTGAGAGATAAAAAATAATTCGATGCATAGAAAAATCGGTATTTTATTACTTCAATGCAGACTATTAGTTATTGTAATTGTCTCATACTCCAATTAATTTGTAACTAATTGGTTAAATAATTAATTTTCTAATTAATAAAGTGATTAGCAAATTAATTAATTAATTATTAGTTAATTATTATTTATTTATTTATTTATTAATTAGTTGATTTACGATTACATACTCCAATAATTTGGAAAATTTTTTGAAAAAAAAAATTAAAAAAATTTGATGTCAATTTTTTTTAAAATTTACCTAACAGGTTTTTCTGAAAAACTACAGATATATAAAATTTTCGAAATCAATTTTGTCAATAAATTTGCAATAAATATGCATAAATATGCATGTACGTGAAAGTACCACAAAATTAATTGGAGTATGAGATAATTACAATAACTAATAGTCTGCATTGTAGTACTAAAACACCGATTTCCTATTTTTTGAATTATTTTTTATCTCTCACAGGACCTTCTATGGGCCGAAACGAATGTTGCCCCATAAAATTATTCCTTATTTAATAAGGCATGCATCCCACTAGTTTATTTCAAAATTGGAAAATCACACTTCCCTAGTTTCCCTTGTAAGTGTGTCTCTTGTTTTCCCCAATCACACTTCGTTTTCTGAAAATATCTCCTCCATGTTAATCGATTTTCGATAATTTTAAGTATACTTGTATTTGTTATAGAAGAAGGAAAAAATAATTATTTTTATTGTTAAACTTCTTGGGAAGCGAAATTGGAAAAATAGTACCAAAACATGATCAAATGAAGTATAGAGGTGATTTTGAGGGATTAAATTGTAAAAACTTCTCTCTCTTTCAGTCAATTTGTAAATTATTTTCTACTTATTCCATCTTCTTCTCATTGGCACGACAGCCCAGGATGGGTCTTGGCCTTCTCAGCAAGCCTATGCCAAGACATTCTTCCCTTAGCCAAGGTTCTCCAGTTTATTATCTTTAAAACTTGCAGGTCCTTTTCAAGGCAGTCTAAAAATCTTAAGTTTGGTCGTCCTCTTTTTCTTGTACCTGTTGGCCTAGCGCTGAAAACGTTTTTTGTTGTACTTAATTAGTACTTAATTGTACTTGATTAGTAGCCCCTTTTTATTCCCTCTAACTGCAACTACTCATGAAATTTGACTGAAAGTGAGAGAAAGGAAGAAACTCTTCTAATAGTGAAGCTTCCAAACTTTCTCGCAAAAGCTTTCGAGGGCGAAAAAAATGATTATTTTTAAAGTTAAATTTCTTCTGATGGAATAGAAAGGAGAAAAGTTCTATCGTGTGAACAATTGTAGGGAGATATTGGTGAGTTTTTTTTTTTTTTCTTTACCCATCAAATTTTTAACAAAGTGATATATATGAGAGAAGGAGCTTCCTAGAAAACTGTGGGTGATGAAGAAAAACGGGGGGCATTTTACACAAAAATAACTAGGAATAGTATCGATGCTTATTTTTTATTTTTATGCAGCGCAATATTATTATTAAAATCTTAATGAAACTATTGATAATTCTGGTATTATTAATGAAACGAATATTATCAATGAAATGTATATTTTTAATGAAATGATTGTTTTTAATGGTTCTTTTCATCGTGCTTTGAAACGTACGACTGTGAAATGCGGTTTCATGTGCCTTTCATAGTTTTCAGAAAATGTTGCATCAAGCATTGCCTTTCTATTATCATTCTATATTAAATCGTAAGCGATGCTGCAACTGTTTTGAGTGTTCAACTTTACTCAAACTTTTCGACTTTACTAGCTTAACAAGCTTTTCAACTTAACAAGCTTTTTCAAGTTGAGTATTCAACTTCACTAAGCTTTTTTTTTTCTTTGCTTTGCTGCGCAAAAACAAAGAAAGAAAGCTAATAAACTTGAAACTTGTAGAAAACTATATGGAATGGAGCAGAATGGAAAAAAATTAACATTCTGTAGTTAGTCCGATAATTATTAACTGCTGAATTTGTAGTAAATATTCCCGTGCAGGCCGCTCTGCAACTCACAGAAATGGAACTTAATAGCAATAATTTTGTGCTAAAAGGTCCATTTCTATTCATAAACTTGAAATATTTCTTTTTTCGTTTTGGAAATTCCAACTGGAGAGAAAGTATTGAAAATTTTAAGGCTTTTTCGTGAATTTTTCCTTTATTTGCTCTTCTATCAATAATGATTATTTATACATAATTGTTGGAAATTTTATTTATCATGAGATTTTTTCTCAACATGAGATCTTTATTTAATAAGCACTCACTTGAGCTGCCATCCAAAGCAACAAAAAAAGTAATAAATAAATATTAGATGTCGTCAAATACAAATCTTAACATTTATATTGAAATTTTTGAAAATACAAAAAATTAATTTAAGACCATTAAGTACCGTTTCCAATTTGAACTGTTTTAACGACAAAAAGTTATTAGCGAGCAAAATTGCTTCTGATTTTCTTATTGCGCCAGGTAATTCCTAGGTTTGATTATTGTTTTCCAAGAATAGAATCTTTCATTTTTTTACAAAACGTACTTACATAAAATTCTTATAAGTTTTTTTAGCAAAATTATGTTTATTTTTTAAAAAATATCGACTTTTTAAGGAAAAGAACAAGGAATGAAAATCACTGACGGGCGTTGATGAGCAGAGTGAGCAAGAAATTGAGACTCCTAATTTATTTAAAAAATGCTTATATAAAAACAATTTGACAGTCATTTTATTTTTCCCCATCTCAAATCTACAGCTTATCGACAAAAGCAGCAAAAAAATTCTTTCTCTTCTAAACTTATTGAAAAGTAATTATTAGATAAATAAATTGGAAGTTATTTTTCTTTTACTTACAAAAACATGCTTTGAACTTTTATCAATATTAACAAAAGCATATTTCGAATATTTTTATCTTAATTCGATAAGAGCTGACACTTATCACAACGCCCTCCTTGTAAATTTTATCAAATTAGTTGTCAATGCTTGCTGGTTGGATCACAAGATAACAAAATCTCATGGTGCATTTACTATCAATTACACTTGTATCAAAAGAATAAATTTCTTATCACAAAATTTTTTGGTGAAAAACAATTCAAAGCTATTTCTCGTAATATCTAAACTGACTACCAAACGTATTATTACGCTATGAAAAAATAATGAATTCGATTTATTACGATTAATCACTTTTGCTACGTTTTACCTGTTATCTAGGTCTAGGACGAGATTCAAATAACAATAGTGGACTTAAAAATAGGCAATAAATTATGCTTTATTATGGGTAGAAATAACGAAAGGTTTGAGCTAATACTAAAGAGGGGAATAAATTGAGAGTAATACATTTGTGGAGTAATGAAATACTAAAGAAAAAATTCTCCTCAATCATGACACATACAATTTGGTTTAGTATCAGAGATATTTACAAAAACAGCAATAAATTATTTTTAACATGATCATGATAATTATTTTGATAAAAAAAAAGTCTTTCAGATTTATTTTTGAAAAAATAACATAGGTTCTGGAAAGGAGAAAATGGTTACATTTTTAAAATTCTTGATAAGAAAACACTTATAAATAAAAATCTTACAACAATCTTAAATCATATTACAAATTAAAATGTTTGTATTTTTCATGACGCAAATTTGCGAATATCTACTACTTTTTTGGAAAACATGTGCAATTTTTTTGAATGTGAAAAATGTTTCTTTGAAATTTTTGCGGAACCTAATACTCAAGTCAATTTTTTTAAAGTAACTATATCTGCAATTTATCTAAGTTAAATAAGAATTATTTAGAAGAATCCGGAAATTCAAAACAACAGCTTTATTTAGCAGCGAAAAAACATGATTAATGTTTGAGCTATTTTCCTCATGGTTTTGTATATTAAAATTAATTATTATTTGACTAATTGACTTGATATCGAAGTAATGACGAATTAATATAAAATTCAACTAAACTAGTTTATATTATACTAAACAATAATATGTGAACTAAAGTCCTTTTTTAGGACATGAACGCGTCACTGTATCAACACTTTTCTTCAACTAAATAGTTATGCATTAAGTCAATTATTTTTGTCATTGAACAAACTCGAATTTCAATTAAGCAAAGCATTTTTAGAAGGATTATTTTTGTTTTGTAATATATATATGTGTATACAAAAGGATAATATAATGTTTGAATATAATCGTGCATTAAAAAAATGCCAACAAAAATTCGTTTGTTTATATTTATTAAGGGATCTTTAAGAACAAATAAATTTTTTCTAAGTTTTAAATTACCTGCTTTTTAAATAAGAATTAAGTTTAACAAGCACAAGTGAGTTAACGACAAGTGAGTTAACAACAAAAAATTATAAATTATATATATTTTAACTTCACAATTTAGTTTAAAAAAAAGAAAGTTAAATAATCAATAAAAGTTCTGTAATATTTTTTTTAAATATTATTAATAATAATAAGCTGCATTCTTCATCGCGGAATTCATCCAATTCTATAATCTACTAAATTTTTCACCTCACAGATCTGTAGTTTTACTTAAAGGTAAGTATGTCACAGCTTTAAAGATATAGTCTACATCCATTGTAAACGTTTGTTCTGATTTTGCAGTAAAAGTTAAAATGATATCTTACGACGTTACCGTTTTCAACTTACTGTTTTTTACGAAATCTCTATTTTTCACTTATGTAAGTTTGATATTTTTTCACGGGCGCATGCGTGCTTCACCTGAACTGACTTGAAATCTTACGTACGGGAGTGTGCAGAGGCTAACATAAATTTGCAAAAGTTCCCATGTGTCCATTTTAAACACCGTTATACCAATTAGCACTTTCAACTATCATCTTAATTACAAATTCACCAGGATATGCATTTTAACCAATTCTTAAATATACCACAAAACGCATTAGATCTGAAAGTACGAAATACATAAGAGACAAATATTAAATCACTTAACAATATAAGTTAAATACTTACTCATGGTCTTAAGTTTTAAGTATACAATTTCAAATCTCAAATTACTTGAAAATATATTTTAAAAAGGCGGCTCATTTTGTCACCGAAGGCGGCGAGTTTTAAGATATAAGTTATATAATTATGTAACTAATATAATTACGTAAGTTATATGCGTGATGAAAAAATAATGAATAAAGGAAAAAAGTTCGTCTTTTCAATGTTTTACCCAAATTTAACAACAGAGCGAGGAATTTCAAAAGTACTTTCCCTTACTTTTTTAAAACACTAAGCGCAATCAGTACAGGACAAAGTACCGGACTGTGGGGTTTATTATTACAGGTGTAACTTTTGAGGCATCTCTTCGTATCAGTATATTGAACGATAAAGTGATTTTAAACACACTAAATTCATGCAAGGTATATTTAATACCAGTATTATAAATTTACAGCACCCGTAACAACCTAGTAAAACGACAATTGACTTTTAATATATATATATATTTTTAAAAATGTGTTAAGTGATTTTAGGCAAATGGACATCACATTACGAATTTATTTGGTTCCATTAGTTCATTCTTAAAATAAAAAAGAATAATAATTTTCATAAGAACGGGATCATATGCTGTGCGGAAAATGGGATCAAATGTTGTGCCTATTTTCTTAAGCATGCATCCGGAATAGGAAGATCACCTACGGTATCGGATCAGCCACCTAAACTCTGACCTCAGATCGTGATAGTGGAAAACTCTACTCACCACACCGATTATGCGTCTATTTGAAATGTACTATTTATTTAGCTCTTTAAATTTATTATTTGGCTATTTGAAATTAATCGAAAATTTTCAGTTTCAGTCATGCCTCACTACAAACTAATCGATTATAGTTATCCAACTTCTGGAGAATTGGCTCGACTCATATTTCAATACAAAGACATTCAATACGAAGATGAAAAAGTTGAATCACCTGACAGAATTTATGAAGCAGAAGAAGGTATAATTTATTTATTTTTTTGCATATTAAGTAAACATTCGCTGATATACAGAGATTCTAGTTATAATTTAATTTGCTTCAAAAATATTTGCTGAAAAAAATAGCAGCAATATCAGTTCAGAAAATTATCCATTAGTTTTATCGTTTTAAATAGAAATATTAACCTATAAATTTTTTCAAAATAATATATATATATATGTATATATATATATTATATATATATATATATATATTATATATATATATATATATATATATATATATATATATATATATATATATATATATATATATATATATATATATATATATATATATATATATATATATATATATATATATATATATATATATATATATATATATATATATATATATATATATATATATATATATATATATATATATATATATATATATATATATATATATATATATATATATATATATATATATATATATATACAGATGGGTGACAAAATAATACGAACACCTGTGAAATATCAGAAAATCTTTATTATAGGGAGTTGGACCACCCTTTGACTGAATTACAGATTTAATACGACGTGGGATCGATGCATAAAGGTCATGGACAACGTTTAAAGGAATATTAAGCCATTTCTCTTGCAAAGCGGCCTCTAATTCCAAAAGATTTGATGGAGGTGGGAATCGGGAACGAAGTTTAGACTCCAAATATTGCCACAAACGTTCAATAATATTTAAGTCCGGAGACTGAGGGGGTCAGGCGAGATGCTCAACTTCATTTTCATGCTCTTCGAACTATGTTTGAACGCACCTAACGTTGTGGGTAGGGGCGTTGTCGTCTTGAAAAATCGGTCGCTCTCCAGGGAATACAATCTGTTCAAAAGGATGAACATGATCCGCTAGAACGCTAAGATAGTCATTAGATTTGATTCTCTCATGCAGACGTACTAGTGGCCCAAGATCCCGCCAAGATATCGCACCCCAAACCATAATGGAGCCACCTCCATGCTTCACAGTTGGTAAGAGGCATTCAGGATCAAACGCTTCTTTGGGTGATCTCCAGACATAAACGCATCCGGTGGTCTGAAATAACGTGAAGGATGATTCATTGGACCATATTACCTGCTGCCACTGCTGTGGGGACCAGCCTTTGTGACCTTTACACCACTGACGGCGTTTGAAAGCATTGATTGCTGTCACCAAGGGTTTACGAATTGCCACTCTCCCATAAATGTTCGCTGCATGAAGTTCTCTTTGAACAGTTCTTGTTGAAACGGGGTCCTGAAGATGACTGTTCATGTCTGATGTTATCTCGGATAACGATTGCTTGTGTTTTCGAGCTACTACGCGCTGCAAAACACGTCTATCCCTATCATCAAGCTTTGACTTTCGGCCACTGCTTTGCTTTGAAGACTTCGTCTTACCTTCTTTCATGTATGCTGTCATAACGGCTGATACAGTACTTCTTGCAAACCCCAAAAGGTTTGATGTTTCTGTCACCGATGCTCCACTTAAACGCGCCCCAACAATCATCCCTCTCTGGAATTCTGACAGGTCAGACATTTCACCTTATAAAAGCTAGTTAGATACACTCATGCAACACCGGTGACTAATGTTGAGAGACTGATAGCTTCCTCTTCACGCTCGCTCACTAGATGGCAGACTTCTGTTGCAGGTGGCGCGGCTGTACTGCAGGTGTGAAATAAGTCACACTTTTTCACAGGTGTTCGTATTATTTTGTCACCCATCTGTATATATATATATATATATATATATATATATATATATATATATATATATATATATATATATATATATATATATATATATATATATATATATATATATATATATATATATATATATATATGCTGAGATATATAAAATGTGCAGCGTGAGTTTGAACACCCAAAACAAAAAATGTTAAACATAGTTTTCCAACATTTAAAGTTCTCTTTAAAACAAAATCCAGAAATAATTGAAAAATAATACTGATTTCCGCGCTGTAAAAAATTTTACAGTATCTTAACACCAAGGATGGTGGCGATTATTTTGCACCAAAATGCTGAAGTGAACAGCTTTCATAACGCTTGGTGTTTCGCTACACCATCAAGAAACAAGAATAGTTCCTGATGTAATCAAATACCTGGAATGTTCTTTTACACTATTTGGTGTTACTATTCTTGGTATTCGATAACACTAAAATGTATATTTATAGTAAAAAAAAGATACATATAAGAAGTCAGAAAAGTTATTTTTACGATATCATTAATTTAGGATATATATTTATGCATCAAACAATCAAACATACACACAGCAAGAGAGAACTTAAAGCTAAAATCGAACTAGGCCTAACAAAACAGAAGCAAATAGAAATAAAATGTTACTTCATTCAATTGGCAAATGTGTGTAAATCTTCTTATGGGAACCTAATTATCTTTATTAAATAACTAAAAAAGAAAGAGTCTTTTATGGTCGTGATCGATTGTAAGCAATTTAAGTAGGGTGGTTGACTATTTTATACTAAAGATTAGTCTCCTCAGACAAAAAAAATACAAAAATATTTCATGCGTCCAAATGCTGCCTGGTTCAGCTTATTCTGAAATATTTTAGTGGTAGATTTTGTTTGGAAACATGTTTTCAAAAGTGTAACTATTTTTCATGTAAAAGCTATGCCGAATTTTTTCTTAAACTATCCTGGAATTAAAACATTGGTTGTCTAAAAAAACACAGATTTTCATTCTGAATGAAACAATATAATATTTTGTGTTTTCAGAATCACCGTTCGGCTATTTACCTGTTCTGTTGGTGGATGGAAAACATGTCGCTCAAGGACAAGGCATTACAAGATATCTCGCAAGAGAATTCGGTATTACTTTTAAATATTCAATAAAACTAATTGATTTACGTTTATCTTCTGTGAACTTAATGTTAAACAGTTTGTTAAATAGGAAAATCGAATATTTTTAAAGATTTTGTCTTACAAAAGGGGGAAGTAATCCCCAAAATCTCCCTCTTTTCATTAACTGTATGTTTTAAAACTTTTCCCTCTCTAGTTCTAGTAAGAATTTTAACAGTAAAAATAACCCTTTTTTTTAAAAAAAATTTTTCATGGCCATGAACTTATCGAAAAATGATAAATAGTGGGGGTGTTAAAGAGGTTATTTTACATAAGAATCCGCAGAAATAGTATCCAGACTCAGGTTTTCTTTCTTTTTTTCTGATTTTTCTTCAATGGTCCTTTGAAGAAATATCCTTTGATTATTTTAATTTTGTCTTTTTAGTGACTGAAATGATTCATCATTTGATTAGAGTTTCCTTTTTTTTTTCCATTTAAGTTCAACAATGTAAAGTCAAATGATTCACGAGTCCAACAATGTAGGTCCTAAAAGACGTGTTTAATTAGTGTTCTTAGAAAACTCGCAATTGACATAATATGTCAAACATGTGGCACACTGTCCAACATGGTGCTGTTGACATGCTACCTTCTAAAACGTTGTGTAGAGAGTTCTAAATCATGTTGAACTAAATGAATTATTATTTTCCTTTAGTTTATTATTATGTTGTTGTAGTTCATTTACGTCGCACTAGAGCTGCTCAATGGGCTATTGGCGACTGTCTGGGAAACATCCCTGAAAATGATCCGAAGACATGCCATCACAATTTTGATCCTCTGCAGAGGGGTTGGCATCCCCGCTTCGGTAGCTCGACGACCTGCACGCGAAGTTGAGCACTTTACGGTAGAACAGTTTAACGAGGACCAATACCGCACACCCTCGGTCCCTACGCAAACTGATCCAAGTGGTCACCCACCCGCACACTAACCGCAGTCAGTGATGCTTGACTTCGCTGATCTGCTGGGAATCGTGTCTTAACGATCAGTCCACTGCGGGACTAGTTTATTATGTAAAAAGAATCTAATGAGGCGACATTCGAAGCATTTGTAATATCTCTTCTTCTTTTAAAATTTCTCCTTTTTGATACACTTATTCGTTTGTTCGCTTCTAAATAATTTACTTTTCCCGATTAAATAGCAGCAAAATTCATACATTCTTAATGAATTTATGAATGAGTTAGAAATGAACTATGAATATTAATAGCAAATGTTACTTCAATTACAATTTAAGAAGCTATATCAACAGTAAAATTGTAAAAGTTATGTTAATTTATGTTTGTTTGTTTTTTAAATTAATAATATTTACTTTCTATATTTTATCTCTTTTTGTCTTTGCAAAAATATTAGTTGTAAAGCTATTGCTGTTTTCAACAATATTTAAGAAATGACAAAACTATACTCTATCTATTTTTATAGTTAAACTATTTTCATTAAAAAAAAACGCGTTTTTACAGACTTAGTGGGCAAAACTAATGAAGAGGCAGCAATTTGTGACATGATCATGGATGGTTTAGGAGTGATGTTCGCCAAGATGAGAAACATACACGTTGCTAGTTTAGATATAAAACAACAGGTATCAATTTTCCCCATTATTTTAGATCAGAAATTGAAAATTAACACTAGATTGCCTAAGGAAGTCATTTTGACTGCTTTTAATTTCAATTAGAAAAACAATGATGTATATAATGACGCAATTTCTTAGAATTTTGTGACTTTTTGTACAACATATAATTTTTTTTATTATTAATATTTACTAATAACTTGTTATATAACTGTAAATAATATAAAAAATTTTACAAATTAATTTTAAACAAATTTATTTGCGCATTCACAATGCAGTCATTTTGACTGCTTTTGGGCAATATAGGTATGTACTAATTTTCCGTCTTTCTAGTATTAAAGAATATGCAGGATGCCTTGAATTAGACTGACGATTTTTAATAATTCATATTAGGAAAAATATTTGAAAGCGAAGAAAAAAAAATCATCGCGTGATGAATCCAAGACATAAATTTTTCCTCTGAGAGTTTATGTTCTTAAGTCAAACATTTTTCAACTGATGGAACAATCGTATTTATTAAAAAAAAAATTACATCAAATTGTGCCGAAATATTTCTATGGATGAAACTCTCAGTCACAGTGATGTTTTTGACATGTTCACCACACACTCTACAATTAATTTGTAATCGGAGATATAATCTGAATGCAAAGGATAAATCCCTTGTAAGGACTTATAACTGTATCTGTCAAAAACGTTTTGAATTAAAAATGTGAAATGTTAAATTTTGAAAGTACTCTTTGATACTGATGTGAGAGAAAAAAAGTTATATCTATGATCACTCAAATTTACTGCACTAATGGTTTATTCTTCTTCTTTTTTAACAGGCTTAATATTCTATTAGGTTTTATTAATGTGATTTACGTTTTAATTTACGCGTAATTTTACCATTCCTGCTATTATTAAATTCTAACTGCCTGTGAGCCTAAAACAAATTTAAGAAAATTAATATCACAACATAAATAAAGTGAATTTATATCCCTTATCCTAAGTGCATCCCTTATTTGGCTATATTTGTGTAAAATATCTCCGTTAGTTATTTTTTGGGTTGCATCTTCCAGGGCACGACATGCTTGGGGAATCTTCCGAATTCTCATGCTGTTCGTTTCGTTGACGTTTAAATTTTATAAACGCGTTATTTTGTAAACACTACAAGTATAATAATATTTGATGGCACTCTTTTTCAAGCTTAGAAGTAAAAATTAATCAGAAGTAGTAACCTGGAAATCTTACGACGAATTTTAACCCCTAGAGCCGTCTGTGCTAACCCCTTAACCCCTAGAGCAGCAAAATGTAAAATTTCAGAGAAATCGGTCGAATAGTTCCTGAGAAATCAAATTTCAAAAGAATTTGACTGATTTCGCACAAATTTTGTATTTTGCTACGTAATGTTACATTCTTTGAAATGATGAAAAAAATAAATAAATAAACTGTATACCTTACAATTCAGAACTTTTTTTGACTTAAAATCCGAATCCATCATACAAAATGTATGTTCATTCAGAGAAAGTTCTGTTTTTGTCTCTGATTTCATAACTTTAAATACCGTCTGCATTAATTAATTAGCATATTTGAGGTCACCTCCTCCAGCCACTAAGATTAAGTCCGAGAACGTGAAAATCTGATCATTAAAACAAAAATTATGCAGAATAATCCTTTTTTTTTTAGCTGTACTCTAATTTCTGGATAACTAATAATTGTCTTCTCAATAGGTAGCTTTATTGAAAGAAATGATGGAAGAGGATGTACCCCGATATTTAACTAAATATGAGAAATTCCTTGAAAGATCCAGCAGTGCGAATGGTTTTTTTGCCAGTGAACAAGTAAATGATACGTCATTTGTTAATAAACACATAAAAGTAAAAAAATTGACGCTTCATAAACACATAATTTTTTGTCCTGTTCTTTATGAAATACATAAAAATAATACTCAGTGCGCGATATTTGCGATTAGATTGACTGGCCACCTATAGGTAATGCCACCTATAACATTTTCAGAAGCAGCTGTTTCTCAAAATACCGATATCAAACGTCATATCATGATATTGATAATAGGAAGACAATAGAAACAACAAAAACTAAATATGTATAAATATAGACAGCCAAGTCATGGGCTGAACTGTATTGTTTGACTCATATAATTTAATCAATTGCTATAATTTTGTGGTTGTGAATGGCAGCCAGTTGTACA
The DNA here is from genome assembly GCF_982258835.1 of Parasteatoda tepidariorum. Lineage (NCBI taxonomy): Eukaryota > Metazoa > Arthropoda > Arachnida > Araneae > Theridiidae > Parasteatoda > Parasteatoda tepidariorum. Next base: position 45,752,626 of record NC_141755.1, read on the forward strand.
CACTATTTTCATTGGATGATTCTAATTTCATTCTACAGCATATGAACAGATGAACACAAAGTATTAGCGGACACAGAAAAATAAACCCGCTTTTCAATCAAATATTTAAAAAGCTCTCGTTCGAGAACCAGAGTGTAAGTGTGTAGTAGGGGCCGAGATTGTCCTAGAGCATGTGATGAGCGCATGTACGCAATGATGAAATTAAGTGATGTAATTGAAATTCCCAACATCCTCCCACCACTCAGTTTTTTTTTTTTTTTTTGTTTTTTTTTTTATCAAGACACTGAAATACGTTTCTTCAAAACATCTTTTTCGTTTTCACCAACTTAAAAAGGAAACAATCTGTATGTCGGTCGTAGAACATACAGTATTGGAGGATTACTTGGTGACACAATAGGAAATAGGAAATTCTCCAAGACTTTTCTTCAGTAAGACTCGATTCTTTGTTCGAAAAAGACCATTATCATCCACAAGAACTTGGAGATTTTGTAGTCGTTTGTCAAGTTGTCCTATGAAAGATTTTGGCTCTGTTATTTTTAGCAACGAAATTCCAAATCTGTTTCGTTCTTCCACGATTATGATTCCAAATTTTCTAACATCTTTATTCAATCTACAAACATCCAAAAATCTGTAAACCAAAGTAATAACAATAGCTTCGAATAATCGGTGAAAATATCACAAATTTTGTCTTCATTTTATGCATTTGAAACGCTTACAGCTGGGTTTTTTTCTGCATTTATAATTTCTTCACCGTGAAAAGTATTGGATTTAGGCCAATTTTCAGGGTGATTTTGCAACCAGGTCGGTCCTTGTCCCTATTTAGACATAACTTAAGTTTTAATACCACATCCTCGAGATGGCGAATCAAACGGATTTCACTGACCGGAGAAGTGATTAAAATAATCTGAGTCGCCCAAAAATGCAATTTCTTTAACGCAATTAAATATAAAATTAGCCCAGTTTTCATTTTTCTTAATCTAGGAAAGAGTAATGTTGGAATCAGACCAATATCGTGTAGTAGTTTTTTCCATTCCTAAGTCTTGCTCCTATATTATACAAGTTCTAACACTACAAGTTCTAACCTACATACTGATATAGGCTACAGTGGAGTGACCCTTGATCAAGCCTGCATTAATAAGAAAACAATTCAATCCTCTGTTTCACTCCTAAAAAACATTCAAGCAGCATACGCTTTTTCGGAGGTATCACAAAAGACGTGCAATGTTAATTCTCTAACTGCCTCATTTTATCTAAACGCCTAGAGATAGAAATTTCTTTTACAAAATTAGGTTTGTCTTTCCACTTAATAAATTTCCTAGCCATCCAAGATAACAACTCAGCATCCCAAGACAATTTTACTTTCCAGAATTCAATATTAATTTTAGCATTGATGTTACAGGACAAATGACTCCAATAGGATCAAAAATTTTGCGTACTGATGGGAAAATATTTATTTTAGTTACTGGTTGATTTTCTGCAATGGGATCTAAATCTCTTAAATCAATAAATGAAATAGCCGTTTTAGTATACCATTTTAAACCTAATACAAGGACTGGTTTGATTTCGATAAATTCTGGTTCACTTTTCTCGAAAGGGTGATTCTCTTGTGATTTGAATTTTTCGGAAGCAAGAATTTCTTGTGATTCATTAATATGCCTAACTTATTCTCTTTTGTTTTAACCACTGTGTACACAATTGTCTGCATAAAAAAATTTCAAAAGCTTTTAAAACATTTTTTTGTATTCAGAAGGTACATTGTTTAAATAAAATTTAAGAGTAGCTCCTAGTAAGAAAGGACTTGAGGATATTCCAAAAATAACTCTTTCATGCTGAAAAGTTCTCAAGTGTTCTTTTTTCCTTTCTGCCACCATGAAAGTTTTAAATAAGGTTTATCTTGTTCATATAGTTCAATTAGCAAAATTATTTTTTTCAATATCATATACAGCTCTATGTTTTCGTATTCTAAATCTGTTTATCCAGAAGGAATAAGTACTACGTAGTTGGACCTTTTTTCTAAACAGTACTTGCTTGAAGGCGATTCTTTATCTCGAGCATAGCCATCAAAGACAGGTCTAACATTCGTTGTCGAATTTTCTTTAATGACAGGGTGCTGATGCAAATAGTGTTCTAGTTAGAACTATACGCCATTTCTATTATACCCTGACCTAACCAGTCATCAAAAAAATTTTGTATTTAGTAATTTTGTTTAATTTCTTAAGACATATCATACCATTTTTGAGTCTTTCCTTTAAAAATACCCTTATAATTTTTTAAGTTGGGAGGTCAATCAGTCCAGGGCAATTGAATTTGATAACTCTTTTCAATGTCTCTGGTCACAGTTCTAAAAAATTCTCTTTCGCCGATTGTTCTAATCCTTGTGATTATCATAAACCATCTCTACCAGTTCTTTTACGCAAGGGAATTAAGTTATTCTAGAAATATTAAAAACAAATTACTTCCTGGTCTAATACTTCAAAATTTATATGGTAACTATTATCTACATAACTTACATGCTAACTATCTTTTACGTTTTTCTGTTTTGATCACCCCAAATAAAGAATGTAAAATAGATTCTTCACCGATAACATCATATTTTATACATGCTGCAACGCATTTCGAAATGTTCGGTAGCTGCGAACCCGTATCAAAGAAAATTTAAATCAATTTAGTTATGTTATTCCCACGTATTCGTACCATTATGTTTGTAAAGCTGACGCATCATGTAATGATAATTAAAGAGCTTTCCGTAACAATTTTTACTTCTGACCTTTTTCTATTAATTTTATTGCCATGAAATATTTAATTTTTTCACCCAAACGTAACAAGTGTTGCCCATTCGAACAGTTTACAATAGCACACAATATGCCTAGGACTTATAAGTTAAGCAGGGAAAACAGATGCCCTTCTCTATAAACAGTGCTCCCCGACCCTCGGGGCTCCCAAAGAGCATTATATTTCTATTTTGTTTACTTTGGTGTATTTCTCTCTCTCTCTCTCTCTCGAGTTTGCGCAACCAGAGGGGAGGCTAAAAAGCAATTCACAGTGGATGAAGAATTGATCTCCATTAAGAACATTTGCTCTGAACTTTAAGGATAAGTTGCTGTGAAAGAGATAGCATATTTGCCTTTGTCGACTAGCACTGTGACTAGGGGCATACATTTAGACAAAGTTGTTTGAAAAGAATCACCGTATTATACACTCCAGGTTGACGAAACTTTATAGTGAACTTTATAGTGAACGAAACTTTATAACCTCATCAACTACAATTATTAAAATGGCAGATTAGTGAAAGCGAATCTAAGTATTCTTAAGAGTGCCAGACTGATCTACATTATTCTACCAATAAATATTTGCACGCTCATGTTCATCAGCGGAGGTATGGTTCCTTCGATATAGACTCAGATCAGTGGTTCAGATTCAGGGTAAACTCATAACAGACACCTAAGCCAGTGTGCTTACTCTGTGGCGGTTGTTTCACGGATTGAGCTCATGTTATTTCCAGGGCAGCAACGCTAACTTTCATTAAAGGAATTATTCAATGAAACTGAAGGCGGAAAGATATACTTAATATAAAAACTTCCTTTATTTCATAAATCATAGAAGTGGAAGAAGTTGATAGGTTTCGAGAGCTCAAAAATAAGCCCCCATTCTCATAACTCGCCAGACGCGAATTTGAAAATCAAAACAGATTTGAAACAGAAAGCTTAAAATTACCAACGAAAATATAACCAAAGGGGCAAATCAAAACTAAAAAAGAAGCATTATTCATATGAGGCAAATCAGGCATTTCCTTGCTCAGGTGGTTAGATCATTCACTAGAGAATCGGTCTTCATATGAATGAAACACGATTTCAGAGCATTAAGATACTTTTATAAGACAGCTGTTGAAAGAATTTTGACATTATCGAAATTAAATGTAAGTCCAAGGTCCGAACAATGTCAGAAAATGGATGATTTATATGTTATGTTCTAAGGTCAACCATCCATTGGTAGGGTAACCATGTGGTTAACTGAAACTAGCCTGGCTAAAGCACACACATGAACCATATCGGTATACCTCTAAGAGGACAACCGAATTAAGGAGTGAAGGAACTTATATACCTTATCCAAACCAAATAAGAGAGAATATCACAGGATGCCATAGAGAAACTCGAAGATAAGTATGGCCCTAAGTGGAGAAATTTCCTCTCATGGCGGCATTACCATCAACTGTTGAATACGAATAAATATTGTTTTTCCTATCAATCACAGAAGCATGAATATTAATTGGGATTTACTGTAATAGATGTTTTCACGTGCCTCCATTCCAAAATAAATTTGCGTAGTTGCTCGTTCGTGAACACTACTGATCAATTCCTTGTAGCGGATAGCCACTATTCATGAAGTTTGTAAAAAACAGTAAATAGCCTGGAACAGGGAGGCTATTATGTTTTCATCATAGTGTAAGCTTAAAGCAAATAGTATTCGTGTTTTCCACAACTTCTTCCTTACTTTAACTTTATTTCTAAGTCTTCTTTTTTTCCTTTCAGCTCACATGGTGTGATCTTGGAGTTGGACTGACTTTAGCCGGCTTGCAAATCCGACAGCCAAAGTTACTGGATAACAATCCACGACTAAAAGCTTTTGTTCAAAAAGTTTCTTCAAATCCAGTGGTTGAAGATTTCATACAGTCTGAATTGGCTCAATCAGTAATTATCAGGAAAAACAGCATGTGATGTTATTCTAAATAAAATTCTCTAATTCTCTGTTTTTAACTTAGTTTTCAACGGTGTCTTTATGTTTTCAAATTTAATTCAATAAAAACAAATCTCACTGTTATTGTTTCATTTATTTAGTAATTGGGTGAAACAGCATTCAAACATTAGTAACACAAGAAAGATTGAAATTTGCTTTGTACCAAGGAAAACGGACGGAGACAATGTAGCCATTCTCAATTTGTTGATGTAGATCATATAAAATATATATCTAGAATCAAAATATAAAGTCTACACATATATGTTTCTGACAATATATATATATATATATATATATATATATATATATATGGTAATACTTTTACTTCCGTTACATATAACGAAAGTGAAAGTAAAAAAGAAGTAATTTAACTTATACTTCGTTGCTTTTTTAAATTTAGTACTTTTATATGTTTTTCCGTTACTTTTTTTGAGAAAAAATACAAATATTTGTAACAAAAATGTGAAAAGAAATCGCTCCTTTTTTTTAAAAAAACTTCTTTAAAAAGTTTCCTCAGTAAATTATTATTATTATTATTGAAATTTTTGAACATTTTCCTTCAGACACATCTCTATTTTCTCTTCCAAGACCTTATGCTAAATATTAAGGCCATCAAACATGAGGAGTCTTTTATTAAAAGAAACCATGTAACTGGGAGTGGGATAAAACATGAAACTCATTAACTGGCCAGAAAAAATAGCAATTTCGGTGAGAAACCCGAATCTGAAAGGGCGAAGGTCATGGGGTGTTTCCCAGCTCAATGGCCAGCTGTCTCCAAGCTTATCTTTTTATATGCTTGTGCAACTTCCATTTAATTAGCTGTGAACATCTCTCTGAAAAAACGTTTTCCGAAAACTGTTGAATAGATTTAACCCCTATTGTAAATTGTCGAGGAAGAAGAAAAAACACACATCCCTCCACAGAGAATGGCGGTGAGGAATCCCTATAACAAATACAAAAAAGGAGGCAATTCTGCCTCGCTTGACAACAAATTTCAACCAATCAAGCAATTTTAGATTGAATACTGTTCTAAAAACTAAGAACAGTAGCAAGTTGCGCGTTTAAAAAATGTATGTAGTTCCTATTTTTAAATTTTAAATGTAAAAATAAGAAGATTTTTATTTTCTATTTGATCCTAAAAAGCAACTACTACGGTAAATAAATATTTTCAAAATATTTAAATAAATTTTATTGAATTGAGCTTTGCCTAATTTGTTTACATCCGTCAGATATGAAAAAATTTGTTACTACTAGCTAAGGTAGAGCATATAAACGACTGTATTGCTGAATTACTGAAGTATTGTAAACTTTCTGCAGACGATTTTGTAGTCTGGACCGAAAATCCTAAAACACAAGCTAAACTACAATCTGAAACTACCTTAAATCAGGCTCTAACTAAAGGCCAGTGATTGGTGGTAGTTAAATTAGTGACTCCTGTAAAGATATTGAATGGTGTCACGTCAATAATATAGAAATAAATTTAGAAAAAAACTGCATATCAAACTTTTTCCCTCACCCCTCAACTGATCAAGCTGAACTTAATTTACCAAAACTCCCCCGTTCTTCAAATCAACTCTATCAACTCTTAATATAATAATAACAAAATAACAGTCAAAAATATCTGACTGCTATTTTTGACTGACACGTAAAGAGCACGTTTAAGACATATTGGAAGAGCTACCAAGATGCATAAATTAATGAAAAGAATTGGGGAGGAGCGTGGGGACGCTGTAGAACAACCCTGGACTTGACTTTTAATTCTTATATTTTGACATTTTTGACTTACTGTTCCGAACCTCTGGTGTCGGCAAGTAAACAGGTTATTGATTCCCTAGTAAGATTCCAAATCCTAGCCCTTCTGCTTATTATGGGAGCTGTTAAAACAACCCCACGACTGATGCGATTTTGATATCCACCCAACATTTGAATATAAAATCAATTATAGGGGAGAAGGCACTAAATTTACACTCAAAATATCATAAAACTACCAGATTGCTTTCCCTTGTGGAATAACCCTTTGTCATCATTTACACAGAATCTTAAAACCCAAAATAGTTTCCCTCAGAAAGTCATCGAAATAAAAGAACAACTAGAACTGAACTGGGAGAAGGAAAATCTTATCAACCCACAATGTCCAACTGAAGGAAGGAAGTACGTGGTTAGAACAAACCTGTCAAATAAGGTTTCTAAGAAAGAAACAAATGACTTCTCTAGCGCCAGCGTTAATATATATTAACGCTGGAGCTGGGGTCTCCACAAGACAATTCTCATTTTCTTGTCGGACTCTTGTCATTTACTCTTGTCGGAAGGTATAAAACTACCTATGGAGTGGAGATCTTAGCCATCAGACAGTCTAGTCACAGTTACAATGTCAAATTAAAATATTTTCAAGTGCCATCACACTATCAAATTCTAGGGCTGTCCTCCTAACCATTGCTTCATCTGAGACTCTGGAGTTAACTGCCAGCGCTTTGTGAACTCCAGGGAAATTAAATAGCTGATTCCCCAGGGCCGGATTTACGTATAAGCTAAATAAGCTATAGCTTGGGGCCCCGAGATGACAAGGGCCCCCAGATAATACTTCCCCCCCCCCTCTTTTTTTAAAATTTTATTCGGAGCTGGGGCCCTCAGAAGCCCAAAATGCATTTTTTTTTCTTTTTTACATTGTCGGACATAATAAATATAAATAAATGACTGAATAAATAAAAAACTTCGTTGTGATTAGTAGGGAACATATCTTTCAAGCAATTTGAGTATTAATAAATTATTTATAACTTTTTAGTTTTAAACAATTTTTTAGTTTTTTTTGTCCCATCATTCGATCATTAGACTATTTAATATTTGTTTCTAAGAATCAGAATTCCCTTTTATTTTACTTTAAAATTGTACAAATGATATATTTAATGCTTTCATGTGATAAGCAGAAGTTATAAATAGCACTTTGAAATATCTAAAAAAGGACAAAAATTGTCAGTTCAAAAAAAAATTTAACTAATGCTTTTGAATAAGAATTTAAATAACTAGACACCTTTGTTTTACTATCTCATTCTATATAGCATTACTTAGAGTAGACAGTTGCGTGTGGGTGTGATGATGACGTAATAAAAGAGGCATACAGAAAAGTTTAAATATTATATTTTTAAACTCCTCGAAAATGTAGTAAAAGAGGTATACAAATTAACTGTCGCAAACAAATTAATATTAAGTAGGAACGAAACAAAAATGATATCGAAATATGCTGAATCACTAATGAGACCGGTATGAAAGACATCGAAACCTACTTGATTGAATAGTATAACTAGAAGGTGTTTCTAAAATTCTGAAATCTACGAGGCTTCAATTTTTTTTTTTCTGTCACAAACTTCATCAGTAATTAAAAATAATAAATTCGTTAGATTTCAATATTGGCTCTCTTTTTTCGTTGATTAAATGTTAAAAATTAACAGATATTTGTCTTTTAAAACATTTCATTCTATAATAAGATAATTATTCTACAATTGTAATTATCTAAAACTAATTGCTAATTGATATAAAGCCTTAGTGTGTTCCATTGATATGTTGAATGCTCGTTTTGGCTGGATCCCCGGGACTGTTGCTCATTCACATCCTAGCCACTGTACACCATCAAGAGCAGAGCTGATACTTTAAACTCGTATGACATATATTCTCTCTGATATTTAATAGACCCTTTAATAAATCCTTAAAAATATAAGCCAAAAATTTACATAAATGATGACAATTTTTTTTCTTGCACAAAAATTTAACAAATGTACTGAAAATAATTAACAAGAAAGCAAAAATAATGAAGAAATCTTTTCAATATAAACATCATTTAAATAATATCAGTTTACGAAATGTTCTTTTTATTTTTACACACAGTATTAATATAACGGCCCTCACCTGCTCCAGGGACTGCTGGAATGGGTTCAAAATTACAAGGCTAAGGAGTTGAATATTAGTAGCCGTAAACTCGAAATTGGGTCGACTGTTCAGCGACGGTTATAAAATAAACTAATAAATTTGGCCGGGATAGCCTGGTTGATAGGGCGTTGGACTCGTGTTCGTGAGAATGGGAATTTGAATCCAACCGGCAGAAGAATACCCAAGTATAAAATGGTGACTGGTGCATGTTAAATCTGTCGGAGTCACAAAGTCCTCCAAGTTCTCATAACAAATAAATACCTCTGGTTACTAATATAGCAGTTCCCTTGTCTTCTGGATTAGGTTCAAAATTACAAGGCCACAGAGTTGAATATTAGTAGTCGTAAACTCTAAATTGGGTCGGCTGTTTAATGACTGTTATAAAATAAACTAATAAATTTGGCCGGGATAGCCTGGTTGATAGGGCGTTGGACTCGTGTTCGTGAGAATGGGAGTTTGAATCCAGCCGGCAGAAGAATACCCATGTATAAAATGGTGACTGGTGCATGTTAAATCTGTCGGAGTCACAAAGTCCTCCAAGTTCTCATAACAAATAAATACCTCTGGTTACTCATATAGCAGTTCCCTTGTCTTCTGGATTGGGTTCAAAATTACAAGGCCACAGAGTTGAATATTAGTAGTCGTAAACTCTAAATTGGGTCGGCTGTTTAATGACTGTTATAAAATAAACTAATAAATTTGGCCGGGATAGCCTGGTTGATAGGGCGTTGGACTCGTGTTCGTGAGAATGGGAGTTTGAATCCAGCCGGCAGAAGAATACCCATGTATAAAATGGTGACTGGTGCATGTTAAATCTGTCGGAGTCGCAAAGTCCTCCAAGTTCTCATAACAAATAAATACCTCTGGTTACTAATATAGCAGTTCCCTTGTCTTCTGGATTGGGTTCAAAATTACAAGGCCACAGAGTTGAATATTAGTAGTCGAAAACTCTAAATTGGGTCGGCTGTTTAATGACTGTTATAAAATAAACTAATAAATTTGGCCGGGATAGCCTGGTTGATAGGGCGTTGGACTCGTGTTCGTGAGAATGGGAATTTGAATCCAGCCGGCAGAAGAATACCCATGTATAAAATGGTGACTGGTGCATGTTAAATCTGTTGGGGTCGCAAAGTCCTCCAACCCCTCATAACAAATAAATACCTCTTTGTTCTAATCTCACAGTTCTTCTGGATTGGGTTCAAAATTACAAAGCTACGGAGTTAAACATTGGTAGCCGTAAACTCAAAATTCAGTCGGTTCTTCAACGGCGGTTATAAAAGAAATAAAACTAATAATCAAATTGTATTTTCTTGTTTTCTTTCTAACTCTTTGCATATTTTCTACGCCCATTCAAAATTTCATGCTTCTAAGTCTTATACATTTTGTAACGTAAAGAAAAAAACAATTGAGAAAAAAAATCGCGAAAAAAGCATTAAAAATTGCAAATAAAATATATTCAAAATGAATCTAAAAAAAAAAACTCTGTTAAATGTATAGTGGCCCAGTACGCCAAATTTTTACCCAGTGCTTAAAATGTGTTTCTTTTGTAACTTTTTTTCCCTCGTTCAAAAAATATGTTCCATAAAAGAAAGGTTCTACATAACATAATAGTCTCATCACAATTAATATATTTAACAATAAAGTATCATTATCAAATTTTTTAATAATATAATGTTAATACTCAACAATAAAAAATAATGACAGTTTACTTTAGGTGTATAGAAATGAAATTGAACTTATAAGGGCCCCATCATTTTCAATAGCTTAGGGCCCCACCAAGCTTAA